>NC_140538.1:34129536-34729536 GCF_057382185.1 Mchenga conophoros | reverse complement strand
GGAATGCACCAAGGTTCCGGAATGTTCGGAATTCCGGAATGTTCAGAGTTCCGGAATGCACCAAGGTTCCGGAATGTTCGGAATTCCGGAATGTTCGGAATTCCGGAATGTTCAGAGTTCCGGAATGCACCAAGGTTCCGGAATGTTCGGAATTCCGGAATGTTCAGAGTTGCGGAATGTTCGGAATTCCGGAATGCACCAAGGTTCCGGAATGTTCGGAATTCCGGAATGTTCAGAGTTCCGGAATGTTCAGAGTTCCGGAATGTTCAGAGTTCCGGAATGCACCAAGGTTCCGGAATGTTCGGAATTCCGGAATGTTCGGAATTCCGGAATGCACCAAGGTTCCGGAATGTTCGGAATTCCGGAATGTTCAGAGTTCCGGAATGTTCAGAGTTGCGGAATGTTCGGAATTCCGGAATGCACCAAGGTTCCGGAATGTTCGGAATTCCGGAATGTTCGGAATTCCGGAATGTTCAGAGTTCCGGAATGCACCAAGGTTCCGGAATGCACCAAGGTTCCGGAATGTTCGGAATTCCGGAATGTTCGGAATTCCGGAATGTTCGGAATTCCGGAATGTTCAGAGTTCCGGAATGCACCAAGGTTCCGGAATGTTCGGAATTCCGGAATGTTCAGAGTTCCGGAATGCACCAAGGTTCCGGAATGTTCGGAATTCCGGAATGTTCGGAATTCCGGAATGTTCAGAGTTCCGGAATGCACCAAGGTTCCGGAATGTTCGGAATTCCGGAATGTTCAGAGTTGCGGAATGTTCGGAATTCCGGAATGCACCAAGGTTCCGGAATGTTCGGAATTCCGGAATGTTCAGAGTTCCGGAATGTTCAGAGTTCCGGAATGTTCAGAGTTCCGGAATGCACCAAGGTTCCGGAATGTTCGGAATTCCGGAATGTTCAGAGTTCCGGAATGCACCAAGGTTCCGGAATGTTCGGAATTCCGGAATGTTCGGAATTCCGGAATGTTCAGAGTTCCGGAATGCACCAAGGTTCCGGAATGTTCGGAATTCCGGAATGTTCAGAGTTGCGGAATGTTCGGAATTCCGGAATGCACCAAGGTTCCGGAATGTTCGGAATTCCGGAATGTTCAGAGTTCCGGAATGTTCAGAGTTCCGGAATGTTCAGAGTTCCGGAATGCACCAAGGTTCCGGAATGTTCGGAATTCCGGAATGTTCGGAATTCCGGAATGCACCAAGGTTCCGGAATGTTCGGAATTCCGGAATGTTCAGAGTTCCGGAATGTTCAGAGTTGCGGAATGTTCGGAATTCCGGAATGCACCAAGGTTCCGGAATGTTCGGAATTCCGGAATGTTCGGAATTCCGGAATGTTCAGAGTTCCGGAATGCACCAAGGTTCCGGAATGCACCAAGGTTCCGGAATGTTCGGAATTCCGGAATGTTCAGAGTTCCGGAATGCACCAAGGTTCCGGAATGTTCGGAATTCCGGAATGTTCAGAGTTCCGGAATGCACCAAGGTTCCGGAATGCACCAAGGTTCCGGAATGTTCGGAATTCCGGAATGTTCGGAATTCCGGAATGTTCAGAGTTCCGGAATGCACCAAGGTTCCGGAATGTTCGGAATTCCGGAATGTTCAGAGTTGCGGAATGTTCAGAGTTCCGGAATGCACCAAGGTTCCGGAATGTTCGGAATTCCGGAATGTTCAGAGTTCCGGAATGCACCAAGGTTCCGGAATGTTCGGAATTCCGGAATGTTCGGAATTCCGGAATGTTCAGAGTTCCGGAATGCACCAAGGTTCCGGAATGTTCGGAATTCCGGAATGTTCAGAGTTCCGGAATGCACCAAGGTTCCGGAATGTTCGGAATTCCGGAATGTTCGGAATTCCGGAATGTTCGGAATTCCGGAATGCACCAAGGTTCCGGAATGTTCGGAATTCCGGAATGTTCGGAATTCCGGAATGTTCGGAATTCCGGAATGTTCAGAGTTCCGGAATGCACCAAGGTTCCGGAATGTTCGGAATTCCGGAATGTTCAGAGTTGCGGAATGTTCGGAATTCCGGAATGCACCAAGGTTCCGGAATGTTCGGAATTCCGGAATGTTCAGAGTTCCGGAATGTTCAGAGTTCCGGAATGCACCAAGGTTCCGGAATGTTCGGAATTCCGGAATGTTCGGAATTCCGGAATGCACCAAGGTTCCGGAATGTTCGGAATTCCGGAATGTTCAGAGTTCCGGAATGTTCTGAATTCCGGAATGTTCAGAGTTCCGGAATGCACCAAGGTTCCGGAATGTTCGGAATTCCGGAATGTTCAGAGTTCCGGAATGCACCAAGGTTCCGGAATGTTCGGAATTCCGGAATGTTCGGAATTCCGGAATGTTCGGAATTCCGGAATGTTCAGAGTTCCGGAATGCACCAAGGTTCCGGAATGTTCGGAATTCCGGAATGTTCAGAGTTCCGGAATGCACCAAGGTTCCGGAATGTTCGGAATTCCGGAATGTTCGGAATTCCGGAATGCACCAAGGTTCCGGAATGTTCGGAATTCCGGAATGTTCGGAATTCCGGAATGTTCGGAATTCCGGAATGTTCAGAGTTCCGGAATGCACCAAGGTTCCGGAATGTTCGGAATTCCGGAATGTTCGGAATTCCGGAATGCACCAAGGTTCCGGAATGTTCGGAATTCCGGAATGTTCAGAGTTCCGGAATGTTCGGAATTCCGGAATGTTCAGAGTTCCGGAATGCACCAAGGTTCCGGAATGTTCGGAATTCCGGAATGTTCGGAATTCCGGAATGTTCGGAATTCCGGAATGTTCAGAGTTCCGGAATGCACCAAGGTTCCGGAATGTTCGGAATTCCGGAATGTTCAGAGTTCCGGAATGCACCAAGGTTCCGGAATGTTCGGAATTCCGGAATGTTCGGAATTCCGGAATGTTCGGAATTCCGGAATGTTCAGAGTTCCGGAATGCACCAAGGTTCCGGAATGTTCGGAATTCCGGAATGTTCAGAGTTCCGGAATGCACCAAGGTTCCGGAATGTTCGGAATTCCGGAATGTTCGGAATTCCGGAATGTTCAGAGTTCCGGAATGCACCAAGGTTCCGGAATGTTCGGAATTCCGGAATGTTCAGAGTTGCGGAATGTTCGGAATTCCGGAATGTTCAGAGTTCCGGAATGTTCAGAGTTCCGGAATGCACCAAGGTTCCGGAATGTTCGGAATTCCGGAATGTTCGGAATTCCGGAATGCACCAAGGTTCCGGAATGTTCGGAATTCCGGAATGTTCAGAGTTCCGGA
This sequence comes from Mchenga conophoros, assembly GCF_057382185.1. Taxonomy (NCBI): domain Eukaryota; kingdom Metazoa; phylum Chordata; class Actinopteri; order Cichliformes; family Cichlidae; genus Mchenga; species Mchenga conophoros. The sequence continues at coordinate 34,726,287 of NC_140538.1, read as the reverse complement.
ATGTTCTGAATTCCGGAATGTTCAGAGTTCCGGAATGCACCAAGGTTCCGGAATGTTCGGAATTCCGGAATGTTCAGAGTTCCGGAATGCACCAAGGTTCCGGAATGTTCGGAATTCCGGAATGTTCGGAATTCCGGAATGTTCGGAATTCCGGAATGTTCAGAGTTCCGGAATGCACCAAGGTTCCGGAATGTTCGGAATTCCGGAATGTTCAGAGTTCCGGAATGCACCAAGGTTCCGGAATGTTCGGAATTCCGGAATGTTCGGAATTCCGGAATGTTCAGAGTTCCGGAATGCACCAAGGTTCCGGAATGTTCGGAATTCCGGAATGTTCAGAGTTGCGGAATGTTCGGAATTCCGGAATGCACCAAGGTTCCGGAATGTTCGGAATTCCGGAATGTTCAGAGTTCCGGAATGTTCAGAGTTCCGGAATGTTCAGAGTTCCGGAATGCACCAAGGTTCCGGAATGTTCGGAATTCCGGAATGTTCGGAATTCCGGAATGCACCAAGGTTCCGGAATGTTCGGAATTCCGGAATGTTCAGAGTTCCGGAATGTTCAGAGTTGCGGAATGTTCGGAATTCCGGAATGCACCAAGGTTCCGGAATGTTCGGAATTCCGGAATGTTCGGAATTCCGGAATGTTCAGAGTTCCGGAATGCACCAAGGTTCCGGAATGCACCAAGGTTCCGGAATGTTCGGAATTCCGGAATGTTCAGAGTTCCGGAATGCACCAAGGTTCCGGAATGTTCGGAATTCCGGAATGTTCAGAGTTCCGGAATGCACCAAGGTTCCGGAATGCACCAAGGTTCCGGAATGTTCGGAATTCCGGAATGTTCGGAATTCCGGAATGTTCAGAGTTCCGGAATGCACCAAGGTTCCGGAATGTTCGGAATTCCGGAATGTTCAGAGTTGCGGAATGTTCAGAGTTCCGGAATGCACCAAGGTTCCGGAATGTTCGGAATTCCGGAATGTTCAGAGTTCCGGAATGCACCAAGGTTCCGGAATGTTCGGAATTCCGGAATGTTCAGAGTTGCGGAATGTTCAGAGTTCCGGAATGCACCAAGGTTCCGGAATGTTCGGAATTCCGGAATGTTCAGAGTTCCGGAATGCACCAAGGTTCCGGAATGTTCGGAATTCCGGAATGTTCAGAGTTGCGGAATGTTCAGAGTTCCGGAATGCACCAAGGTTCCGGAATGTTCGGAATTCCGGAATGTTCAGAGTTCCGGAATGCACCAAGGTTCCGGAATGTTCGGAATTCCGGAATGTTCAGAGTTGCGGAATGTTCAGAGTTCCGGAATGCACCAAGGTTCCGGAATGCACCAAGGTTCCGGAATGTTCGGAATTCCGGAATGCACCAAGGTTCCGGAATGCACCAAGGTTCCGGAATGTTCGGAATTCCGGAATGTTCAGAGTTCCGGAATGCAGCAAGTTTCCGGAATGCACCAAGGTTCCGGAATGTTCGGAATTCCGGAATGTTCAGAGTTCCGGAATGCACCAAGGTTCCGGAATGTTCGGAATTCCGGAATGTTCGGAATTCCGGAATGTTCGGAATTCCGGAATGTTCAGAGTTCCGGAATGCACCAAGGTTCCGGAATGTTCGGAATTCCGGAATGTTCAGAGTTCCGGAATGCACCAAGGTTCCGGAATGTTCGGAATTCCGGAATGTTCGGAATTCCGGAATGTTCGGAATTCCGGAATGTTCAGAGTTCCGGAATGCACCAAGGTTCCGGAATGTTCGGAATTCCGGAATGTTCAGAGTTCCGGAATGCACCAAGGTTCCGGAATGTTCGGAATTCCGGAATGTTCGGAATTCCGGAATGTTCAGAGTTCCGGAATGCACCAAGGTTCCGGAATGTTCGGAATTCCGGAATGCACCAAGGTTCCGGAATGTTCGGAATTCCGGAATGTTCAGAGTTCCGGAATGTTCAGAGTTCCGGAATGTTCAGAGTTCCGGAATGCACCAAGGTTCCGGAATGTTCGGAATTCCGGAATGTTCAGAGTTCCGGAATGCACCAAGGTTCCGGAATGTTCGGAATTCCGGAATGTTCAGAGTTCCGGAATGTTCAGAGTTGCGGAATGTTCGGAATTCCGGAATGCACCAAGGTTCCGGAATGTTCGGAATTCCGGAATGTTCGGAATTCCGGAATGTTCAGAGTTCCGGAATGCACCAAGGTTCCGGAATGCACCAAGGTTCCGGAATGTTCGGAATTCCGGAATGTTCAGAGTTCCGGAATGCACCAAGGTTCCGGAATGTTCGGAATTCCGGAATGTTCAGAGTTCCGGAATGCACCAAGGTTCCGGAATGCACCAAGGTTCCGGAATGTTCGGAATTCCGGAATGTTCGGAATTCCGGAATGTTCAGAGTTCCGGAATGCACCAAGGTTCCGGAATGTTCGGAATTCCGGAATGTTCAGAGTTGCGGAATGTTCAGAGTTCCGGAATGCACCAAGGTTCCGGAATGTTCGGAATTCCGGAATGTTCAGAGTTCCGGAATGCACCAAGGTTCCGGAATGTTCGGAATTCCGGAATGTTCAGAGTTGCGGAATGTTCAGAGTTCCGGAATGCACCAAGGTTCCGGAATGTTCGGAATTCCGGAATGCACCAAGGTTCCGGAATGCACCAAGGTTCCGGAATGTTCGGAATTCCGGAATGTTCAGAGTTCCGGAATGCAGCAAGTTTCCGGAATGCACCAAGGTTCCGGAATGTTCGGAATTCCGGAATGTTCAGAGTTCCGGAATGCAGCAATGTTCCGGAATGCACCAAGGTTCCGGAATGTTCGGAATTCCGGAATGTTCGGAATTCCGGAATGTTCAGAGTTCCGGAATGTTCAGAGTTCCGGAATGTTCAGAGTTCCGGAATGCACCAAGGTTCCGGAATGTTCGGAATTCCGGAATGTTCGGAATTCCGGAATGTTCAGAGTTCCGGAATGCACCAAGGTTCCGGAATGTTCGGAATTCCGGAATGTTCGGAATTCCGGAATGTTCAGAGTTCCGGAATGCACCAAGGTTCCGGAATGTTCGGAATTCCGGAATGTTCAGAGTTCCGGAATGTTCAGAGTTCCGGAATGCACCAAGGTTCCGGAATGTTCGGAATTCCGGAATGCACCAAGGTTCCGGAATGTTCGGAATTCCGGAATGTTCAGAGTTCCGGAATGCAGCAATGTTCCGGAATGCACCAAGGTTCCGGAATGTTCGGAATTCCGGAATGTTCAGAGTTGCGGAATGTTCGGAATTCCGGAATGCACCAAGGTTCCGGAATGTTCGGAATTCCGGAATGTTCGGAATTCCGGAATGTTCAGAGTTCCGGAATGTTCAGAGTTCCGGAATGTTCAGAGTTCCGGAATGTTCAGAGTTCCGGAATGTTCAGAGTTCCGGAATGCACCAAGGTTCCGGAATGTTCGGAATTCCGGAATGTTCAGAGTTCCGGAATGCACCAAGGTTCCGGAATGTTCGGAATTCCGGAATGTTCGGAATTCCGGAATGTTCGGAATTCCGGAATGTTCAGAGTTCCGGAATGCACCAAGGTTCCGGAATGTTCGGAATTCCGGAATGTTCAGAGTTCCGGAATGCACCAAGGTTCCGGAATGTTCGGAATTCCGGAATGTTCGGAATTCCGGAATGTTCAGAGTTCCGGAATGCACCAAGGTTCCGGAATGTTCGGAATTCCGGAATGTTCAGAGTTGCGGAATGTTCGGAATTCCGGAATGCACCAAGGTTCCGGAATGTTCGGAATTCCGGAATGTTCAGAGTTCCGGAATGTTCAGAGTTCCGGAATGTTCAGAGTTCCGGAATGCACCAAGGTTCCGGAATGTTCGGAATTCCGGAATGTTCGGAGTTCCGGAATGCACCAAGGTTCCGGAATGTTCGGAATTCCGGAATGTTCAGAGTTCCGGAATGTTCAGAGTTGCGGAATGTTCGGAATTCCGGAATGCACCAAGGTTCCGGAATGTTCGGAATTCCGGAATGTTCGGAATTCCGGAATGTTCAGAGTTCCGGAATGCACCAAGGTTCCGGAATGTTCGGAATTCCGGAATGTTCGGAATTCCGGAATGTTCAGAGTTGCGGAATGTTCAGAGTTCCGGAATGCACCAAGGTTCCGGAATGTTCGGAATTCCGGAATGTTCAGAGTTCCGGAATGCACCAAGGTTCCGGAATGTTCGGAATTCCGGAATGTTCAGAGTTGCGGAATGTTCAGAGTTCCGGAATGCACCAAGGTTCCGGAATGTTCGGAATTCCGGAATGTTCAGAGTTCCGGAATGCACCAAGGTTCCGGAATGTTCGGAATTCCGGAATGTTCAGAGTTGCGGAATGTTAAGAGTTCCGGAATGCACCAAGGTTCCGGAATGCACCAAGGTTCCGGAATGTTCGGAATTCCGGAATGTTCGGAATTCCGGAATGTTCAGAGTTCCGGAATGCACCAAGGTTCCGGAATGTTCGGAATTCCGGAATGCACCAAGGTTCCGGAATGTTCGGAATTCCGGAATGTTCAGAGTTCCGGAATGCAGCAAGGTTCCGGAATGCACCAAGGTTCCGGAATGTTCGGAATTCCGGAATGTTCAGAGTTCCGGAATGTTCAGAGTTCCGGAATGCACCAAGGTTCCGGAATGTTCGGAATTCCGGAATGTTCAGAGTTCCGGAATGTTCAGAGTTCCGGAATGCACCAAGGTTCCGGAATGTTCGGAATTCCGGAATGTTCGGAATTCCGGAATGTTCGGAATTCCGGAATGTTCGGAATTCCGGAATGTTCAGAGTTCCGGAATGCAGCAATGTTCCGGAATGCACCAAGGTTCCGGAATGTTCGGAATTCCGGAATGTTCAGAGTTCCGGAATGCACCAAGGTTCCGGAATGTTCGGAATTCCGGAATGTTCGGAATTCCGGAATGCAGCAATGTTCCGGAATGCACCAAGGTTCCGGAATGTTCGGAATTCCGGAATGTTCAGAGTTCCGGAATGCATCAAGGTTCCGGAATGTTCGGAATTCCGGAATGTTCAGAGTTGCGGAATGTTCAGAGTTCCGGAATGCACCAAGGTTCCGGAATGCACCAAGGTTCCGGAATGTTCAGAGTTCCGGAATGCATCAAGGTTCCGGAATGTTCGGAATTCCGGAATGTTCAGAGTTCCGGAATGCACCAAGGTTCCGGAATGTTCGGAATTCCGGAATGTTCGGAATTCCGGAATGTTCAGAGTTGCGGAATGTTCAGAGTTCCGGAATGCACCAAGGTTCCGGAATGTTCGGAATTCCGGAATGTTCAGAGTTCCGGAATGCACCAAGGTTCCGGAATGTTCGGAATTCCGGAATGTTCAGAGTTGCGGAATGTTCAGAGTTCCGGAATGCACCAAGGTTCCGGAATGTTCGGAATTCCGGAATGTTCAGAGTTCCGGAATGCACCAAGGTTCCGGAATGTTCGGAATTCCGGAATGTTCAGAGTTGTGGAATGTTAAGAGTTCCGGAATGCACCAAGGTTCCGGAATGCACCAAGGTTCCGGAATGTTCGGAATTCCGGAATGTTCGGAATTCCGGAATGTTCAGAGTTCCGGAATGCACCAAGGTTCCGGAATGTTCGGAATTCCGGAATGCACCAAGGTTCCGGAATGTTCGGAATTCCGGAATGTTCAGAGTTCCGGAATGCAGCAATGTTCCGGAATGCACCAAGGTTCCGGAATGCACCAAGGTTCCGGAATGTTCGGAATTCCGGAATGTTCGGAATTCCGGAATGTTCAGAGTTCCGGAATGCACCAAGGTTCCGGAATGTTCGGAATTCCGGAATGCACCAAGGTTCCGGAATGTTCGGAATTCCGGAATGTTCAGAGTTCCGGAATGTTCAGAGTTCCGGAATGCACCAAGGTTCCGGAATGTTCGGAATTCCGGAATGTTCGGAATTCCGGAATGTTCGGAATTCCGGAATGTTCGGAATTCCGGAATGTTCAGAGTTCCGGAATGCACCAAGGTTCCGGAATGTTCGGAATTCCGGAATGTTCGGAATTCCGGAATGTTCAGAGTTCCGGAATGCACCAAGGTTCCGGAATGTTCGGAATTCCGGAATGTTCGGAATTCCGGAATGTTCAGAGTTCCGGAATGCACCAAGGTTCCGGAATGTTCGGAATTCCGGAATGTTCGGAATTCCGGAATGCAGCAATGTTCCGGAATGCACCAAGGTTCCGGAATGTTCGGAATTCCGGAATGTTCAGAGTTCCGGAATGCACCAAGGTTCCGGAATGTTCGGAATTCCGGAATGTTCGGAATTCCGGAATGCAGCAATGTTCCGGAATGCACCAAGGTTCCGGAATGTTCGGAATTCCGGAATGTTCAGAGTTCCGGAATGCATCAAGGTTCCGGAATGTTCGGAATTCCGGAATGTTCAGAGTTGCGGAATGTTCAGAGTTCCGGAATGCACCAAGGTTCCGGAATGCACCAAGGTTCCGGAATGTTCGGAATTCCGGAATGTTCAGAGTTCCGGAATGCATCAAGGTTCCGGAATGTTCGGAATTCCGGAATGTTCAGAGTTCCGGAATGCACCAAGGTTCCGGAATGCACCAAGGTTCCGGAATGTTCGGAATTCCGGAATGTTCGGAATTCCGGAATGTTCGGAATTCCGGAATGTTCAGAGTTCCGGAATGCACCAAGGTTCCGGAATGTTCGGAATTCCGGAATGTTCGGAATTCCGGAATGTTCAGAGTTCCGGAATGCACCAAGGTTCCGGAATGTTCGGAATTCCGGAATGTTCGGAATTCCGGAATGTTCAGAGTTCCGGAATGCACCAAGGTTCCGGAATGTTCGGAATTCCGGAATGTTCAGAGTTCCGGAATGCACCAAGGTTCCGGAATGCACCAAGGTTCCGGAATGTTCGGAATTCCGGAATGTTCAGAGTTCCGGAATGTTCAGAGTTCCGGAATGCACCAAGGTTCCGGAATGTTCGGAATTCCGGAATGTTCAGAGTTCCGGAATGCAGCAAGGTTCCGGAATGCACCAAGGTTCCGGAATGTTCGGAATTCCGGAGTGTTCAGAGTTCCGGAATGCACCAAGGTTCCGGAATGTTCGGAATTCCGGAATGTTCAGAGTTCCGGAATGCACCAAGATTCCGGAATGTTCGGAATTCCGGAATGTTCAGAGTTCCGGAATGCACCAAGGTTCCGGAATGTTCGGAATTCCGGAATGTTCAGAGTTCCGGAATGCACCAAGGTTCCGGAATGTTCGGAATTCCGGAATGTTCAGAGTTCCGGAATGTTCAGAGTTCCGGAATGCACCAAGGTTCCGGAATGTTCGGAATTCCGGAATGTTCGGAATTCCGGAATGTTCAGAGTTCCGGAATGCACCAAGGTTCCGGAATGCACCAAGGTTCCGGAATGTTCGGAATTCCGGAATGTTCAGAGTTCCGGAATGCACCAAGGTTCCGGAATGTTCGGAATTCCGGAATGTTCAGAGTTCCGGAATGTTCAGAGTTCCGGAATGCACCAAGGTTCCGGAATGTTCGGAATTCCGGAATGTTCGGAATTCCGGAATGTTCAGAGTTCCGGAATGCACCAAGGTTCCGGAATGTTCGGAATTCCGGAATGTTCAGAGTTCCGGAATGCACCAAGGTTCCGGAATGTTCGGAATTCCGGAATGTTCAGAGTTCCGGAATGTTCAGAGTTCCGGAATGCACCAAGGTTCCGGAATGTTCGGAATTCCGGAATGTTCGGAATTCCGGAATGTTCAGAGTTCCGGAATGCACCAAGGTTCCGGAATGTTCGGAATTCCGGAATGTTCAGAGTTCCGGAATGTTCAGAGTTCCGGAATGTTCAGAGTTCCGGAATGCACCAAGGTTCCGGAATGCACCAAGGTTCCGGAATGTTCGGAATTCCGGAATGTTCAGAGTTCCGGAATGCACCAAGGTTCCGGAATGTTCGGAATTCCGGAATGTTCAGAGTTGCGGAATGTTAAGAGTTCCGGAATGCACCAAGGTTCCGGAATGCACCAAGGTTCCGGAATGTTCGGAATTCCGGAATGTTCGGAATTCCGGAATGTTCAGAGTTCCGGAATGCACCAAGGTTCCGGAATGTTCGGAATTCCGGAATGCACCAAGGTTCCGGAATGTTCGGAATTCCGGAATGTTCAGAGTTCCGGAATGCAGCAATGTTCCGGAATGCACCAAGGTTCCGGAATGTTCGGAATTCCGGAATGTTCGGAATTCCGGAATGTTCAGAGTTCCGGAATGCACCAAGGTTCCGGAATGTTCGGAATTCCGGAATGTTCAGAGTTCCGGAATGTTCAGAGTTCCGGAATGTTCAGAGTTCCGGAATGCACCAAGGTTCCGGAATGTTCGGAATTCCGGAATGTTCAGAGTTCCGGAATGCACCAAGGTTCCGGAATGTTCGGAATTCCGGAATGTTCAGAGTTCCGGAATGTTCAGAGTTCCGGAATGCACCAAGGTTCCGGAATGTTCGGAATTCCGGAATGTTCGGAATTCCGGAATGTTCAGAGTTCCGGAATGCACCAAGGTTCCGGAATGTTCGGAATTCCGGAATGTTCAGAGTTCCGGAATGTTCAGAGTTCCGGAATGTTCAGAGTTCCGGAATGCACCAAGGTTCCGGAATGCACCAAGGTTCCGGAATGTTCGGAATTCCGGAATGTTCAGAGTTCCGGAATGCACCAAGGTTCCGGAATGTTCGGAATTCCGGAATGTTCAGAGTTGTGGAATGTTAAGAGTTCCGGAATGCACCAAGGTTCCGGAATGCACCAAGGTTCCGGAATGTTCGGAATTCCGGAATGTTCGGAATTCCGGAATGTTCAGAGTTCCGGAATGCACCAAGGTTCCGGAATGTTCGGAATTCCGGAATGCACCAAGGTTCCGGAATGTTCGGAATTCCGGAATGTTCAGAGTTCCGGAATGCAGCAATGTTCCGGAATGCACCAAGGTTCCGGAATGTTCGGAATTCCGGAATGTTCAGAGTTCCGGAATGTTCAGAGTTCCGGAATGCACCAAGGTTCCGGAATGTTCGGAATTCCGGAATGTTCAGAGTTCCGGAATGTTCAGAGTTCCGGAATGCACCAAGGTTCCGGAATGTTCGGAATTCCGGAATGTTCGGAATTCCGGAATGTTCGGAATTCCGGAATGTTCGGAATTCCGGAATGTTCAGAGTTCCGGAATGCACCAAGGTTCCGGAATGTTCGGAATTCCGGAATGTTCGGAATTCCGGAATGTTCAGAGTTCCGGAATGCACCAAGGTTCCGGAATGTTCGGAATTCCGGAATGTTCGGAATTCCGGAATGTTCAGAGTTCCGGAATGCACCAAGGTTCCGGAATGTTCGGAATTCCGGAATGTTCGGAATTCCGGAATGCAGCAATGTTCCGGAATGCACCAAGGTACCGGAATGTTCGGAATTCCGGAATGTTCAGAGTTCCGGAATGCATCAAGGTTCCGGAATGTTCGGAATTCCGGAATGTTCGGAATTCCGGAATGCAGCAATGTTCCGGAATGCACCAAGGTTCCGGAATGTTCGGAATTCCGGAATGTTCAGAGTTCCGGAATGCATCAAGGTTCCGGAATGTTCGGAATTCCGGAATGTTCAGAGTTGCGGAATGTTCAGAGTTCCGGAATGCACCAAGGTTCCGGAATGCACCAAGGTTCCGGAATGTTCGGAATTCCGGAATGTTCAGAGTTCCGGAATGCATCAAGGTTCCGGAATGTTCGGAATTCCGGAATGTTCAGAGTTCCGGAATGCACCAAGGTTCCGGAACGCACCAAGGTTCCGGAATGTTCGGAATTCCGGAATGTTCGGAATTCCGGAATGTTCGGAATTCCGGAATGTTCAGAGTTCCGGAATGCACCAAGGTTCCGGAATGTTCGGAATTCCGGAATGTTCGGAATTCCGGAATGTTCAGAGTTCCGGAATGCACCAAGGTTCCGGAATGTTCGGAATTCCGGAATGTTCGGAATTCCGGAATGTTCAGAGTTCCGGAATGCACCAAGGTTCCGGAATGTTCGGAATTCCGGAATGTTCAGAGTTCCGGAATGCACCAAGGTTCCGGAATGCACCAAGGTTCCGGAATGTTCGGAATTCCGGAATGTTCAGAGTTCCGGAATGTTCAGAGTTCCGGAATGCACCAAGGTTCCGGAATGTTCGGAATTCCGGAATGTTCAGAGTTCCGGAATGCAGCAAGGTTCCGGAATGCACCAAGGTTCCGGAATGTTCGGAATTCCGGAGTGTTCAGAGTTCCGGAATGCACCAAGGTTCCGGAATGTTCGGAATTCCGGAATGTTCAGAGTTCCGGAATGCACCAAGATTCCGGAATGTTCGGAATTCCGGAATGTTCAGAGTTCCGGAATGCACCAAGGTTCCGGAATGTTCGGAATTCCGGAATGTTCAGAGTTCCGGAATGCACCAAGGTTCCGGAATGTTCGGAATTCCGGAATGTTCAGAGTTCCGGAATGTTCAGAGTTCCGGAATGCACCAAGGTTCCAGAATGTTCGGAATTCCGGAATGTTCGGAATTCCGGAATGTTCAGAGTTCCGGAATGCACCAAGGTTCCGGAATGCACCAAGGTTCCGGAATGTTCGGAATTCCGGAATGTTCAGAGTTCCGGAATGCACCAAGGTTCCGGAATGTTCGGAATTCCGGAATGTTCAGAGTTCCGGAATGTTCAGAGTTCCGGAATGCACCAAGGTTCCAGAATGTTCGGAATTCCGGAATGTTCGGAATTCCGGAATGTTCAGAGTTCCGGAATGCACCAAGGTTCCGGAATGTTCGGAATTCCGGAATGTTCAGAGTTCCGGAATGCACCAAGGTTCCGGAATGTTCGGAATTCCGGAATGTTCAGAGTTCCGGAATGTTCAGAGTTCCGGAATGCACCAAGGTTCCAGAATGTTCGGAATTCCGGAATGTTCGGAATTCCGGAATGTTCAGAGTTCCGGAATGCACCAAGGTTCCAGAATGTTCGGAATTCCGGAATGTTCAGAGTTCCGGAATGTTCAGAGTTCCGGAATGTTCAGAGTTCCGGAATGCACCAAGGTTCCGGAATGCACCAAGGTTCCGGAATGTTCGGAATTCCGGAATGTTCAGAGTTCCGGAATGCACCAAGGTTCCGGAATGTTCGGAATTCCGGAATGTTCAGAGTTGTGGAATGTTAAGAGTTCCGGAATGCACCAAGGTTCCGGAATGCACCAAGGTTCCGGAATGTTCGGAATTCCGGAATGTTCGGAATTCCGGAATGTTCAGAGTTCCGGAATGCACCAAGGTTCCGGAATGTTCGGAATTCCGGAATGCACCAAGGTTCCGGAATGTTCGGAATTCCGGAATGGTCAGAGTTCCGGAATGCAGCAATGTTCCGGAATGCACCAAGGTTCCGGAATGTTCGGAATTCCGGAATGTTCAGAGTTCCGGAATGTTCAGAGTTCCGGAATGCACCAAGGTTCCGGAATGCACCAAGGTTCCGGAATGTTCGGAATTCCGGAATGTTCAGAGTTCCGGAATGCACCAAGGTTCCGGAATGTTCGGAATTCCGGAATGTTCAGAGTTCCGGAATGCACCAAGGTTCCGGAATGTTCGGAATTCCGGAATGTTCAGAGTTGTGGAATGTTAAGAGTTCCGGAATGCACCAAGGTTCCGGAATGCACCAAGGTTCCGGAATGTTCGGAATTCCGGAATGTTCGGAATTCCGGAATGTTCAGAGTTCCGGAATGCACCAAGGTTCCGGAATGTTCGGAATTCCGGAATGCACCAAGGTTCCGGAATGTTCGGAATTCCGGAATGGTCAGAGTTCCGGAATGCAGCAATGTTCCGGAATGCACCAAGGTTCCGGAATGTTCGGAATTCCGGAATGTTCAGAGTTCCGGAATGTTCAGAGTTCCGGAATGCACCAAGGTTCCGCAATGTTCGGAATTCCGGAATGTTCAGAGTTCCGGAATGCAGCAAGGTTCCGGAATGCACCAAGGTTCCGGAATGTTCGGAATTCCGGAATGTTCAGAGTTCCGGAATGCACCAAGGTTCCGGAATTTTCGGAATTCCGGAATGTTCGGAATTCCGGAATGTTCGGAATTCCGGAATGTTCGGAATTCCGGAATGTTCAGAGTTCCGGAATGCACCAAGGTTCCGGAATGTTCGGAATTCCGGAATGTTCGGAATTCCGGAATGTTCAGAGTTCCGGAATGCACCAAGGTTCCGGAATGTTCGGAATTCCGGAATGTTCGGAATTCCGGAATGTTCAGAGTTCCGGAATGCACCAAGGTTCCAGAATGTTCGGAATTCCGGAATGTTCGGAATTCCGGAATGTTCAGAGTTCCGGAATGCACCAAGGTTCCGGAATGTTCGGAATTCCGGAATGTTCGGAATTCCGGAATGTTCAGAGTTGCGGAATGGGGAACTCGACCGAAACAAAGTATAAGTTTTCATTATGTGAATAACTTGGAAATCTTAGCTCAAACAGCTGCAAAACCTGTTTTCCCAGCACGGAGACCTTGAGTTCTATAAGATAAAGCCATAAACATGTGTATCCGAGTCTTCTATCAAAAGTTACAGCTATTTATATGAAGTTGTACAAAATAGCTTTCTTTCGCCAAGACAGTGCATTTCTCACTGTTACATTCATTTGAATGGGGAACTCCATTCCGGAACCTTGGTGCATTCCGGAACTCTGAACATTCCGGAACCTTGGTGCATTCCGGAACCTTGGTGCATTCCGGAACTCTGAACATTTCGGAACTCTGAACATTCCGGAACCTTGGTGCATTCCGGAACCTTGGTGCATTCCAGAATTCTGAACATTCCGGAACCTTGGTACATTCCGGAATTCTGAACATTCCGGAACCTTGGTACATTCCGGAATTCCAAACATTCCGGAACCTTGGTGCATTCCGGAACCTTGGTGCATTCCAGAATTCTGAACATTCCGGAACCTTGGTACATTCCGGAATTCCGAACATTCCGGAACCTTGGTGCATTCCGGAACTCTGAACATTCCGGAACTCTGAACATTCCGGAATTCCGAACATTCCGGAACCTTGGTGCATTCCGGAACTCTGAACATTCCGGAATTCCGAACATTCCGGAACCTTGGTGCATTCCGGAACCTTGTTGCATTCCGGAACTCTGAACATTCCGGAACTCTGAACATTCCGGAATTCCGAACATTCCGGAATTCCGAACATTCCGGAATTCCGAACATTCCGGAACCTTGGTGCATTCCGGAACTCTGAACATTCCGGAATTCCGAACATTCCGGAATTCCGAACATTCCGGAACCTTGGTGCATTCCGGAACTCTGAACATTCCGGAATTCCGAACATTCCGGAATTCCGAACATTCCGGAACCTTGGTGCATTCCGGAACTCTGAACATTCCGGAACCTTGGTGCATTCCGGAACTCTGAACATTCCGGAACTCTGAACATTCCGGAACCTTGGTGCATTCCGGAACTCTGAACATTCCGGAATTCCGAACATTTCGGAACCTTGGTGCATTCCGGAACCTTGGTGCATTCCAGAATTCTGAACACTCCGGAACCTTGGTACATTCCGGAACTCTGAACATTCCGGAACTCTGAACATTCCGGAATTCCGAACATTCCGGAACCTTGGTGCATTCCGGAACCTTGGTGCATTCCGGAACTCTGAACATTCCAGAATTCCGAACAATCCGGAACCTTGGTGCATTCCGGAACCTTGATGCATTCCGGAACTCTGAACATTCCGGAATTCCGAACATTCCGGAATTCCGAACATTCCGGAACCTTGGTGCATTCCGGAACCTTGGTGCATTCCGGAACTCTGAACATTCCGGAACTCTGAACATTCCGGAATTCCGAACATTAAGGAACCTTGGTGCATTCCGGAACTCCGAACATTCCAGAATTCCGAACATTCCGGAATTCCGAACATTCCGGAACCTTGGTGCATTCCGGAACTCTGAACATTCCGGAATTCCGAACATTCCGGAACCTTGGTGCATTCCGGAACCTTGGTGCATTCCGGAACTCCGAACATTCCAGAATTCCGAACATTCCGGAATTCCGAACATTCCGGAACCTTGGTGCATTCCGGAACTCTGAACATTCCGGAATTCCGAACATTCCGGAACCTTGGTGCATTCCGGAACCTTGGTGCATTCCGGAACTCTGAACATTCCGGAACTCTGAACATTCCGGAATTCCGAACATTCCGGAACCTTGGTGCATTCCAGAATTCTGAACATTCCGGAACCTTGGTACATTCCGGAATTCCGAACATTCCGGAATTCCGAACATTCCGGAACCTTGGTGCATTCCGGAACTCATAACATTCCGGAACTCTGAACATTCCGGAACCTTGGTGCATTCCGGAACTCTGAACATTCCGGAATTCCGAACATTCCGGAACCTTGGTGCATTCCGGAACTCTGAACATTCCGGAATTCCGAACATTCCGGAATTCCGAACATTCCGGAACCTTGGTGCATTCCGGAACTCTGAACATTCCGGAATTCCGAACATTCCGGAACCTTGGTGCATTCCGGAACCTTGGTGCATTCCGGAACTCTGAACATTCCGGAATTCCGAACATTCCGGAACCTTGGTGCATTCCGGAACCTTGGTGCATTCCGGAACCTTGGTTCATTCCGGAATTCCGAACATTCCGGAACCTTGGTGCATTCCGGAACTCTGAACATTCCGGAATTCCGAACATTCCGGAACCTTGGTGCATTGCGGAACCTTGGTGCATTCCGGAACACTGAACATTCCGGAACTCTGAACATTCCGGAACTCTGAACATTCCGGAATTCCGAACATTCCGGAACCTTGGTGCATTCCGGAACCTTGGTGCAATCCGGAACTCCGAACATTCCAGAATTCTGAAAACTCCGGATTTCTGAACATTCCGGAACCTTGGTGCATTCCGGAACCTTGCTGCATTCCGGAACTCTGAACATTCCGGAATTCCGAACATTCCGGAACCTTGCTGCATTCCAGAATTCTGAACATTCCGGAACCTTGGTACATTCCGGAATTCCAACATTCCGGAACCTTGGTGCATTCCGGAACCTTGGTGCATTCCAGAATTCTGAACATTCCGGAACCTTGGTACATTCCGGAATTCCGAACATTCCGGAACCTTGGTGCATTCCGGAACTCTGAACATTCCGGAACTCTGAACATTCCGGAATTCCGAACATTCCGGAACCTTGGTGCATTCCGGAACTCTGAACATTCCGGAATTCCGAACATTCCGGAACCTTGGTGCATTCCGGAACCTTGTTGCATTCCGGAACTCTGAACATTCCGGAATTCCGAACATTCCGGAATTCCGAACATTCCGGAATTCCGAACATTCCGGAACCTTGGTGCATTCCGGAACCTTGGTGCATTCCGGAACTCTGAACATTCCGGAATTCCGAACATTCCGGAATTCCGAACATTCCGGAACCTTGGTGCATTCCGGAACTCTGAACATTCCGGAATTCCGAACATTCCGGAACCTTGGTGCATTCCGGAACTCTGAACATTCCGGAATTCCGAACATTCCGGAATTCCGAACATTCCGGAACCTTGGTGCATTCCGGAACTCTGAACATTCCGGAATTCCGAACATTCCGGAACCTTGGTGCATTCCGGAACTCTGAACATTCCGGAATTCAGAACATTCCGGAATTCCGAACATTCCGGAATTCCGAACATTCCGGAACCTTGGTGCATTCCGGAACCTTGGTGCATTCCGGAACTCTGAACATTCCGGAATTCCGAACATTCCGGAATTCCAAACATTCTGGAACCTTGGTGCATTCCGGAAATCTGAACATTGCGGAACTCTGAACATTCCGGAATTCCGAACATTCCGGAACCTTGGTGCATTCCGGAACTCTGAACATTCCAGAACCTTGGTGCATTCCGGAACTCTGAACATTCCGGAACTCTGAACATTCCGGCACCTTGGTGCATTCCGGAACTCTGAACATTCCGGAATTCCGAACATTTCGGAACCTTGGTGCATTCCGGAACCTTGGTGCATTCCAGAATTCTGAACACTCCGGAACCTTGGTACATTCCGGAACTCTGAACATTCCGGAACTCTGAACATTCCGGAATTCCGAACATTCCGGAACCTTGGTGCATTCCGGAACTCTGAACATTCCGGAATTCCGAACATTCCGGAACCTTGGTGCATTCCGGAACCTTGCTGCATTCCGGAACTCTGAACATTCCGGAATTCCGAACATTCCGGAACCTTGGTGCATTCCGGAACCTTGGTGCATTCCGGAACTCTGAACATTCCAGAATTCCGAACATTCCGGAACCTTGGTGCATTCCGGAACCTTGATGCATTCCGGAACTCTGAACATTCCGGAACTCTGAACATTCCGGAATTCCGAACATTCCGGAACCTTGGTGCATTCCGGAACTCTGAACATTCCGGAACTCTGAACATTCCGGAATTCCGAACATTAAGGAACCTTGGTGCATTCCGGAACTCCGAACATTCCAGAATTCCGAACATTCCGGAATTCCGAACATTCCGGAACCTTGGTGCATTCCGGAACTCTGAACATTCCGGAACTCTGAATATTTCCGGAACTCTGAACATTCCGGAACCTTGGTGCATTGCGGAACCTTGGTGCATTCCGGAACTCTGAACATTCCGGATTCCGAACATTCCGGAACCTTGGTGCATTCCGGAACCTTGGTGCATTCCGGAACTCTGAACATTCCGGAATTCCGAACATTCCGGAACCTTGGTGCATTCCGGAACCTTGCTGCATTCCAGAATTCTGAACATTCCGGAACCTTGGTACATTCCGGAATTCCGAACATTCCGGAACCTTGGTGCATTCCGGAACCTTGGTGCATTCCAGAATTCTGAACATACCAGAACCTTGGTACATTCCGGAATTCCGAACATTCCGGAACCTTGGTGCATTCCGGAACTCTGAACATTCCGGAATTCCGAACATTCCGGAACCTTGGTGCATTCCGGAACTGAACATTCCGGAACTCTGAACATTCCGGAACCTTGGTGCATTCCGGAACTCTGAACATTCCGGAACCTTGGTGCATTCCGGAACCTTGGTGCATTCCGGAACTCTGAACATTCCGGAACTCTTAACATTCCGGAACTCTGAACATTCCGGAATTCCGAACATTCCGGAACCTTGGTGCATTCCGGAACCTTGGTGCATTCCGGAACTCTGAACATTCCGGAACTCTGAACATTCCGGAATTCCGAACATTCCGGAACCTTGGTGCATTCCGGAACCTTGGTACATTCCGGAACTCCGAACATTCCAGAATTCTGAACACTCCGGAATTCTGAACATTCCGGAACCTTGGTGCATTCCGGAACTCTGAACATTCCGGAATTCCATACATTCCGGAACCTTGGTGCATTCCGGAACTGAACATTCCGGAACTCTGAACATTCCGGAACCTTGGTGCATTCCGGAACTCTGAACATTCCGGAACCTTGGTGCATTCCGGAACCTTGGTGCATTCCGGAACCTTGGTTCATTCCGGAACTCTGAACATTCCGGAACTCTGAATATTCCGGAATTCCGAACATTCCGGAACCTTGGTGCATTCCAGAATTCTGAACATTCCGGAACCTTGGTACATTCCGGAATTCCGAACATTCCGGAATTCCGAACATTCCGGAACCTTGGTGCATTCCGGAACTCTGAACATTCCGGAACTCTGAACATTCCGGAACTCTGAACATTCCGGAACCTTGGTGCATTCCGGAACTCTGAACATTCCGGAATTCCGAACATTCCGGAACCTTGGTGCATTGCGGAACCTTGGTGCATTCCGGAACTCTGAACATTCCGGAACCTTGGTGCATTCCGGAACCTTGGTGCATTCCGGAACTCTGAACATTCCGGAACTCTGAACATTCCGGAATTCCGAACATTCCGGAACCTTGGTGCATTCCGGAACCTTGGTGCATTCCGGAACTCTGAACATTCCGGAACTCTGAACATTCCGGAATTCCGAACATTCCGGAACCTTGGTGCATTCCAGAATTCTGAACATTCCGGAACCTTGGTACATTCCGGAATTCCGAACATTCCGGAATTCCGAACATTCCGGAACCTTGGTGCATTCCGGAACTCTGAACATTCCGGAACTCTGAACATTCCGGAACCTTGGTGCATTCCGGAACTCTGAACATTCCGGAATTCCGAACATTCCGGAACCTTGGTGCATTCCGGAACCTTGGTGCATTCCGGAACTCTGAACATTACGGAATTCCGAACATTTCGGAACCTTGGTGCATTCCGGAACCTTGGTGCATTCCAGAATTCTGAACACTCCGGAACCTTGGTACATTCCGGAACTCTGAACATTCCGGAACTCTGAACATTCCGGAATTCCGAACATTCCGGAACCTTGGTGCATTCCGGAACTCTGAACATTCCGGAATTCCGAACATTCCGGAACCTTGGTGCATTCCGGAACCTTTCTGCATTCCGGAACTCTGAACATTCCGGAATTCCGAACATTCCGGAACCTTGGTGCATTCCGGAACCTTGGTGCATTCCGGAACTCTGAACATTCCAGAATTCCGAACATTCCGGAACCTTGGTGCATTCCGGAACCTTGATGCATTCCGGAACTCTGAACATTCCGGAATTCCGAACATTCCGGAATTCCGAACATTCCGGAACCTTGGTGCATTCCGGAACCTTGGTGCATTCTGGAACTCTGAACATTCTGGAACTCTGAACATTCCGGAATTCCGAACATTAAGGAACCTTGGTGCATTCCGGAACTCTGAACATTCCGGAATTCCGAACATTCCGGAACCTTGGTGCATTCCGGAACCTTGGTGCATTCCGGAACTCCGAACATTCCAGAATTCCGAACATTCCGGAATTCCGAACATTCCGGAACCTTGGTGCATTCCGGAACTCTGAACATTCCGGAACCTTGGTGCATTCCGGAACCTTGGTGCATTCCGGAACCTTGGTGCATTCCGGAACTCTGAACATTCCGGAACTCTGAACATTCCGGAATTCCGAACATTCCGGAACCTTGGTGCATTCCAGAATTCTGAACATTCCGGAACCTTGGTACATTCCGGAATTCCGAACATTCCGGAATTCCGAACATTCCGGAACCTTGGTGCATTCCGGAACTCATAACATTCCGGAACTCTGAACATTCCGGAACCTTGGTGCATTCCGGAACTCTGAACATTCCGGAATTCCGAACATTCCGGAACCTTGGTGCATTGCGGAACCTTGGTGCATTCCGGAACTCTGAACATTCCGGAATTCCGAACATTCCGGAACCTTGGTGCATTAAGGAACCTTGGTGCATTCCGGAACTCTGAACATTCCGGAACTCTGAACAGTCCGGAATTCCGAACATTCCGGAACCTTGGTGCATTGCGGAACCTTGGTGCATTCCGGAACTCTGAACATTCCGGAATTCCGAACATTCCGGAACCTTGGTGCATTCCGGAACCTTGGTGCATTCCGGAACTCTGAACATTCCGGAACTCTGAACATTCCAGAATTCTGAACACTCCGGAATTCTGAACATTCCGGAACCTTGGTGCATTCCGGAACCTTGCTGCATTCCGGAACTCTGAACATTCCGGAATTCCGAACATTCCGGAACCTTGGTGCATTCCGGAACTCTGAACATTCCGGAATTCCGAACATTCCGGAACCTTGGTGCATTCCGGAACTCTGAACATTCCGGAATTCCGAACAAACCGGAATTCCGAACATTCCGGAACCTTGGTGCATTCCGGAACTCCGAACATTCCAGAATTTCGAACATTCCGGAATTCCGAACATTCCGGAACCTTGGTGCATTCCGGAACCTTGGTGCATTCCAGAATTCCGAACATTCCGGAACCTTGGTGCATTCCGGAACTCTGAACATTCCGGAACTCTGAATATTTCCGGAACTCTGAACATTCCGGAACCTTGGTGCATTGCGGAACCTTGGTGCATTCCGGAACTCTGAACATTCCGGATTCCGAACATTCCGGAACCTTGGTGCATTCCGGAACCTTGGTGCATTCCGGAACTCTGAACATTCCGGAATTCCGAACATTCCGGAACCTTGGTGCATTCCGGAACTCTGAACATTCCGGAACTCTGAATATTTCCGGAACTCTGAACATTCCGGAACCTTGGTGCATTGCGGAACCTTGGTGCATTCCGGAACTCTGAACATTCCGGATTCCGAACATTCCGGAACCTTGGTGCATTCCGGAACTCCGAACATTCCAGAATTCCGAACATTCCGGAATTCCGAACATTCCGGAACCTTGGTGCATTCCGGAACCTTGGTGCATTCCAGAATTCCGAACATTCCGGAACCTTGGTGCATTCCGGAACTCTGAACATTCCGGAACTCTGAATATTTCCGGAACTCTGAACATTCCGGAACCTTGGTGCATTGCGGAACCTTGGTGCATTCCGGAACTCTGAACATTCCGGATTCCGAACATTCCGGAACCTTGGTGCATTCCGGAACCTTGGTGCATTCCGGAACTCTGAACATTCCGGAATTCCGAACATTCCGGAACCTTGGTGCATTCCGGAACTCTGAACATTCCGGAACCTTGGTGCATTCCGGAACCTTGGTGCATTCCGGAACTCTGAACATTCCGGAACTCTGAACATTCCGGAATTCCTAACATTCCGGAACCTTGGTGCATTCCAGAATTCTGAACATTCCGGAACCTTGGTACATTCCGGAATTCCGAACATTCCGGAATTCCGAACATTCCGGAACCTTGGTGTATTCCGGAACTCATAACATTCCGGAACTCTGAACATTCCGGAACTCTGAACATTCCGGAACTCTGAACATTCCGGAACCTTGGTGCATTCCGGAACCTTGGTGCATTCCGGAACTCTGAACATTCCGGAACTCTGAACATTCCAGAATTCCGAACATTCCGGAACCTTGGTGCATTCCAGAATTCTGAACATTCCGGAACCTTGGTACATTCCGGAATTCCGAACATTCCGGAATTCCGAACATTCCGGAACCTTGGTGCATTCCGGAACTCTGAACATTCCGGAACTCTGAACATTCCGGAACTCTGAACATTCCGGAATTCCGAACATTCCGGAATTCCGAACATTCCGGAACCTTGGTGCATTCCGGAACCTTGGTGCATTCCGGAACTCTGAACATTCCGGAACTCTGAACATTCCGGAACCTTGGTGCATTCCGGAACTCTGAACATTCCGGAATTCCGAACATTCCGGAACCTTGGTGCATTGCGGAACCTTGGTGCATTCCGGAACTCTGAACATTCCGGAATTCCGAACATTCCGGAACCTTGGTGCATTCCGGAAACTTGGTGCATTCCGGAACTCTGAACATTCCGGAACTCTGAACATTCCGGAATTCCTAACATTCCGGAACCTTGGTGCATTCCAGAATTCTGAACATTCCGGAACCTTGGTACATTCCGGAATTCCGAACATTCCGGAATTCCGAACATTCCGGAACCTTGGTGTATTCCGGAACTCATAACATTCCGGAACTCTGAACATTCCGGAACTCTGAACATTCCGGAACCTTGGTGCATTCCGGAAACTTGGTGCATTCCGGAACTCTGAACATTCCGGAACTCTGAACATTCCGGAACTCTGAACATTCCGGAATTCCAAACATTCCGGAACCTTGGTGCATTCCGGAACTCTGAACATTCCGGAACTCTGAACATTCCGGAACCTTGGTGCATTCCGGAACTCTGAACATTCCGGAATTCCGAACATTCCGGAACTCTGAACATTCCGGAACCTTGGTGCATTCTGGAACTCTGAACATTCCGGAATTCCGAACATTCCGGAACCTTGGTGCATTCCGGAACCTTGGTGCATTCCGGAACTCTGAACATTCCGGAACTCTGAACATTCCGGAATTCCGAACATTCCGGAACCTTGGTGCATTCCGGAACCTTGGTGCATTCCGGAACTCCGAACATTCCAGAATTCCGAACATTCCGGAATTCCGAACATTCCGGAACCTTGGTGCATTCCGGAACTCTGAACATTCCGGAATTCCGAACATTCCGGAACCTTGGTGCATTCCGGAACTGAACATTCCGGAACTCTGAACATTCCGGAACCTTGGTGCATTCCGGAACTCTGAACATTCCGGAACCTTGGTGCATTCCGGAACCTTGGTGCATTCCGGAACTCTGAACATTCCGGAACTCTGAACATTCCGGAATTCCGAACATTCCGGAACCTTGGTGCATTCCAGAATTCTGAACATTCCGGAACCTTGGTACATTCCGGAATTCCGAACATTCCGGAATTCCGAACATTCCGGAACCTTGGTGCATTCCGGAACCTTGGTGCATTCCGGAACTCTGAACATTCCGGAACTCTGAACATTCCAGAATTCTGAACACTCCGGAATTCTGAACATTCCGGAACCTTGGTGCATTCCGGAACCTTGCTGCATTCCGGAACTCTGAACATTCCGGAATTCCGAACATTCCGGAACCTTGGTGCATTCCGGAACTCTGAACATTCCGGAATTCCGAACAAACCGGAATTCCGAACATTCCGGAACCTTGGTGCATTGCGGAATCTTGGTGCATTCCGGAACTCTGAACATTCCGGATTCCGAACATTCCGGAACCTTGGTGCATTCCGGAACTCCGAACATTCCAGAATTCCGAACATTCCGGAATTCCGAACATTCCGGAACCTTGGTGCATTCCGGAACCTTGGTGCATTCCAGAATTCCGAACATTCCGGAACCTTGGTGCATTCCGGAACTCCGAACATTCCAGAATTTCGAACATTCCGGAATTCCGAACATTCCGGAACCTTGGTGCATTCCGGAACCTTGGTGCATTCCAGAATTCCGAACATTCCGGAACCTTGGTGCATTCCGGAACTCTGAACATTCCGGAACTCTGAATATTTCCGGAACTCTGAACATTCCGGAACCTTGGTGCATTGCGGAACCTTGGTGCATTCCGGAACTCTGAACATTCCGGATTCCGAACATTCCGGAACCTTGGTGCATTCCGGAACCTTGGTGCATTCCGGAACTCTGAACATTCCGGAATTCCGAACATTCCGGAACCTTGGTGCATTCCGGAACTCTGAACATTCCGGAACTCTGAATATTTCCGGAACTCTGAACATTCCGGAACCTTGGTGCATTGCGGAACCTTGGTGCATTCCGGAACTCTGAACATTCCGGATTCCGAACATTCCGGAACCTTGGTGCATTCCGGAACTCCGAACATTCCAGAATTCCGAACATTCCGGAATTCCGAACATTCCGGAACCTTGGTGCATTCCGGAACCTTGGTGCATTCCAGAATTCCGAACATTCCGGAACCTTGGTGCATTCCGGAACTCTGAACATTCCGGAACTCTGAATATTTCCGGAACTCTGAACATTCCGGAACCTTGGTGCATTGCGGAACCTTGGTGCATTCCGGAACTCTGAACATTCCGGATTCCGAACATTCCGGAACCTTGGTGCATTCCGGAACCTTGGTGCATTCCGGAACTCTGAACATTCCGGAATTCCGAACATTCCGGAACCTTGGTGCATTCCGGAACTCTGAACATTCCGGAACCTTGGTGCATTCCGGAACCTTGGTGCATTCCGGAACTCTGAACATTCCGGAACTCTGAACATTCCGGAATTCCTAACATTCCGGAACCTTGGTGCATTCCAGAATTCTGAACATTCCGGAACCTTGGTACATTCCGGAATTCCGAACATTCCGGAATTCCGAACATTCCGGAACCTTGGTGTATTCCGGAACTCATAACATTCCGGAACTCTGAACATTCCGGAACTCTGAACATTCCGGAACTCTGAACATTCCGGAACCTTGGTGCATTCCGGAACCTTGGTGCATTCCGGAACTCTGAACATTCCGGAACTCTGAACATTCCAGAATTCCGAACATTCCGGAACCTTGGTGCATTCCAGAATTCTGAACATTCCGGAACCTTGGTACATTCCGGAATTCCGAACATTCCGGAATTCCGAACATTCCGGAACCTTGGTGCATTCCGGAACTCTGAACATTCCGGAACTCTGAACATTCCGGAACTCTGAACATTCCGGAATTCCGAACATTCCGGAATTCCGAACATTCCGGAACCTTGGTGCATTCCGGAACCTTGGTGCATTCCGGAACTCTGAACATTCCGGAACTCTGAACATTCCGGAACCTTGGTGCATTCCGGAACTCTGAACATTCCGGAATTCCGAACATTCCGGAACCTTGGTGCATTGCGGAACCTTGGTGCATTCCGGAACTCTGAACATTCCGGAATTCCGAACATTCCGGAACCTTGGTGCATTCCGGAAACTTGGTGCATTCCGGAACTCTGAACATTCCGGAACTCTGAACATTCCGGAATTCCTAACATTCCGGAACCTTGGTGCATTCCAGAATTCTGAACATTCCGGAACCTTGGTACATTCCGGAATTCCGAACATTCCGGAATTCCGAACATTCCGGAACCTTGGTGTATTCCGGAACTCATAACATTCCGGAACTCTGAACATTCCGGAACTCTGAACATTCCGGAACCTTGGTGCATTCCGGAAACTTGGTGCATTCCGGAACTCTGAACATTCCGGAACTCTGAACATTCCGGAACTCTGAACATTCCGGAATTCCAAACATTCCGGAACCTTGGTGCATTCCGGAACTCTGAACATTCCGGAACTCTGAACATTCCGGAACCTTGGTGCATTCCGGAACTCTGAACATTCCGGAATTCCGAACATTCCGGAACTCTGAACATTCCGGAACCTTGGTGCATTCTGGAACTCTGAACATTCCGGAATTCCGAACATTCCGGAACCTTGGTGCATTCCGGAACCTTGGTGCATTCCGGAACTCTGAACATTCCGGAACTCTGAACATTCCGGAATTCCGAACATTCCGGAACCTTGGTGCATTCCGGAACCTTGGTGCATTCCGGAACTCCGAACATTCCAGAATTCCGAACATTCCGGAATTCCGAACATTCCGGAACCTTGGTGCATTCCGGAACTCTGAACATTCCGGAATTCCGAACATTCCGGAACCTTGGTGCATTCCGGAACTGAACATTCCGGAACTCTGAACATTCCGGAACCTTGGTGCATTCCGGAACTCTGAACATTCCGGAACCTTGGTGCATTCCGGAACCTTGGTGCATTCCGGAACTCTGAACATTCCGGAACTCTGAACATTCCGGAATTCCGAACATTCCGGAACCTTGGTGCATTCCAGAATTCTGAACATTCCGGAACCTTGGTACATTCCGGAATTCCGAACATTCCGGAATTCCGAACATTCCGGAACCTTGGTGCATTCCGGAACCTTGGTGCATTCCGGAACTCTGAACATTCCGGAACTCTGAACATTCCAGAATTCTGAACACTCCGGAATTCTGAACATTCCGGAACCTTGGTGCATTCCGGAACCTTGCTGCATTCCGGAACTCTGAACATTCCGGAATTCCGAACATTCCGGAACCTTGGTGCATTCCGGAACTCTGAACATTCCGGAATTCCGAACAAACCGGAATTCCGAACATTCCGGAACCTTGGTGCATTGCGGAATCTTGGTGCATTCCGGAACTCTGAACATTCCGGATTCCGAACATTCCGGAACCTTGGTGCATTCCGGAACTCCGAACATTCCAGAATTCCGAACATTCCGGAATTCCGAACATTCCGGAACCTTGGTGCATTCCGGAACCTTGGTGCATTCCAGAATTCCGAACATTCCGGAACCTTGGTGCATTCCGGAACTCTGAACATTCCGGAACTCTGAATATTTCCGGAACTCTGAACATTCCGGAACCTTGGTGCATTGCGGAACCTTGGTGCATTCCGGAACTCTGAACATTCCGGATTCCGAACATTCCGGAACCTTGGTGCATTCCGGAACCTTGGTGCATTCCGGAACTCTGAACATTCCGGAATTCCGAACATTCCGGAACCTTGGTGCATTCCGGAACTCTGAACATTCCGGAACTCTGAATATTTCCGGAACTCTGAACATTCCGGAACCTTGGTGCATTGCGGAACCTTGGTGCATTCCGGAACTCTGAACATTCCGGATTCCGAACATTCCGGAACCTTGGTGCATTCCGGAACTCCGAACATTCCAGAATTCCGAACATTCCGGAATTCCGAACATTCCGGAACCTTGGTGCATTCCGGAACCTTGGTGCATTCCAGAATTCCGAACATTCCGGAACCTTGGTGCATTCCGGAACTCTGAACATTCCGGAACTCTGAATATTTCCGGAACTCTGAACATTCCGGAACCTTGGTGCATTCCGGAACCTTGGTGCATTCCGGAACTCTGAACATTCCGGATTCCGAACATTCCGGAACCTTGGTGCATTCCGGAACCTTGGTGCATTCCGGAACTCTGAACATTCCGGAATTCCGAACATTCCGGAACCTTGGTGCATTCCGGAACTCTGAACATTCCGGAACCTTGGTGCATTCCGGAACCTTGGTGCATTCCGGAACTCTGAACATTCCGGAACTCTGAACATTCCGGAATTCCTAACATTCCGGAACCTTGGTGCATTCCAGAATTCTGAACATTCCGGAACCTTGGTACATTCCGGAATTCCGAACATTCCGGAATTCCGAACATTCCGGAACCTTGGTGTATTCCGGAACTCATAACATTCCGGAACTCTGAACATTCCGGAACTCTGAACATTCCGGAACCTTGGTGCATTCCGGAACCTTGGTGCATTCCGGAACCTTGGTGCATTCCGGAACTCTGAACATTCCGGAACTCTGAACATTCCAGAATTCCGAACATTCCGGAACCTTGGTGCATTCCAGAATTCTGAACATTCCGGAACCTTGGTACATTCCGGAATTCCGAACATTCCGGAATTCCGAACATTCCGGAACCTTGGTGCATTCCGGAACTCTGAACATTCCGGAACTCTGAACATTCCGGAACCTTGGTGCATTCCGGAACTCTGAACATTCCGGAATTCCGAACATTCCGGAACCTTGGTGCATTGCGGAACCTTGGTGCATTCCGGAACTCATAACATTCCGGAACTCTGAACATTCCGGAACCTTGGTGCATTCCGGAACTCTGAACATTCCGGAATTCCGAACATTCCGGAACCTTGGTGCATTGCGGAACCTTGGTGCATTCCGGAACTCTGAACATTCCGGAATTCCGAACATTCCGGAACCTTGGTGCATTCCGGAAACTTGGTGCATTCCGGAACTCTGAACATTCCGGAACTCTGAACATTCCGGAATTCCGAACATTCCGGAACCTTGGTGCATTCCGGAACTCTGAACATTCCGGAACTCTGAACATTCCGGAATTCCGAACATTCCGGAACCTTGGTGCATTCCGGAACTCTGAACATTCCGGAACTCTGAACATTCCGGAACCTTGGTGCATTCCGGAACTCTGAACATTCCGGAATTCCGAACATTCCGGAACCTTGGTGCATTCCGGAACCTTGGTGCATTCCAGAATTCCGAACATTCCGGAACCTTGGTGCATTCCGGAACTCTGAACATTCCGGAACTCTGAACATTCCGGAACTCTGAACATTCCGGAACCTTGGTGCATTCTGGAACTCTGAACATTCCGGAATTCCGAACATTCCGGAACCTTGGTGCATTCCGGAACCTTGGTGCATTCCGGAACTCTGAACCTTCCGGAACTCTGAACATTCCGGAATTCCGAACATTCCGGAACCTTGGTGCATTCCGGAACCTTGGTACATTCCGGAACTCCGAACATTCCAGAATTCCGAACATTCCGGAATTCCGAACATTCCGGAACCTTGGTGCATTCCGGAACTCTGAACATTCCGGAATTCCGAACATTCCGGAACCTTGGTGCATTCCGGAACTGAACATTCCGGAACTCTGAACATTCCGGAACCTTGGTGCATTCCGGAACTCTGAACATTCCGGAACCTTGGTGCATTCCGGAACCTTGGTGCATTCCGGAACTCTGAACATTCCGGAACTCTGAACATTCCGGAATTCCGAACATTCCGGAACCTTGGTGCATTCCAGATTTCTGAACATTCCGGAACCTTGGTACATTCCGGAATTCCGAACATTCCGGAATTCCGAACATTCCGGAACCTTGGTGCATTCCGGAACTCTGAACATTCCGGAACTCTGAACATTCCGGAACCTTGGTGCATTCCGGAACTCTGAACATTCCGGAATTCCGAACATTCCGGAACCTTGGTGCATTGCGGAACCTTGGTGCATTCCGGAACTCTGAACATTCCGGAATTCCGAACATTCCGGAACCTTGGTGCATTCCGGAACCTTGGTGCATTCCGGAACCTTGGTTCATTCCGGAATTCCGAACATTCCGGAACCTTGGTGCATTCCGGAACTCTGAACATTCCGGAATTCCGAACATTCCGGAACCTTGGTGCATTCCGGAACCTTGGTGCATTCCGGAACTCTGAACATTACGGAATTCCGAACATTTCGGAACCTTGGTGCATTCCGGAACCTTGGTGCATTCCAGAATTCTGAACACTCCGGAACCTTGGTACATTCCGGAACTCTGAACATTCCGGAACTCTGAACATTCCGGAATTCCGAACATTCCGGAACCTTGGTGCATTCCGGAACCTTGGTGCATTCCGGAACTCTGAACATTCCAGAATTCCGAACATTCCGGAACCTTGGTGCATTCCGGAACCTTGATGCATTCCGGAACTCTGAACATTCCGGAATTCCGAACATTCCGGAATTCCGAACATTCCGGAACCTTGGTGCATTCCGGAACCTTGGTGCATTCTGGAACTCTGAACATTCCGGAACTCTGAACATTCCGGAATTCCGAACATTAAGGAACCTTGGTGCATTCCGGAACTCCGAACATTCCAGAATTCCGAACATTCCGGAATTCCGAACATTCCGGAACCTTGGTGCATTCCGGAACTCTGAACATTCCGGAATTCCGAACATTCCGGAACCTTGGTGCATTCCGGAACCTTGGTGCATTCCGGAACTCCGAACATTCCAGAATTCCGAACATTCCGGAATTCCGAACATTCCGGAACCTTGGTGCATTCCGGAACTCTGAACATTCCGGAACCTTGGTGCATTCCGGAACCTTGGTGCATTCCGGAACCTTGGTGCATTCCGGAACTCTGAACATTCCGGAACTCTGAACATTCCGGAATTCCGAACATTCCGGAACCTTGGTGCATTCCAGAATTCTGAACATTCCGGAACCTTGGTACATTCCGGAATTCCGAACATTCCGGAATTCCGAACATTCCGGAACCTTGGTGCATTCCGGAACTCATAACATTCCGGAACTCTGAACATTCCGGAACCTTGGTGCATTCCGGAACTCTGAACATTCCGGAAATCCGAACATTCCGGAACCTTGGTGCATTGCGGAACCTTGGTGCATTCCGGAACTCTGAACATTCCGGAATTCCGAACATTCCGGAACCTTGGTGCATTAAGGAACCTTGGTGCATTCCGGAACTCTGAACATTCCGGAACTCTGAACATTCCGGAATTCCGAACATTCCGGAACCTTGGTGCATTGCGGAACCTTGGTGCATTCCGGAACTCTGAACATTCCGGAATTCCGAACATTCCGGAACCTTGGTGCATTCCGGAACCTTGGTGCATTCCGGAACTCTGAACATTCCGGAACTCTGAACATTCCAGAATTCTGAACACTCCGGAATTCTGAACATTCCGGAACCTTGGTGCATTCCGGAACCTTGCTGCATTCCGGAACTCTGAACATTCCGGAATTCCGAACATTCCGGAACCTTGGTGCATTCCGGAACTCTGAACATTCCGGAATTCCGAACAAACCGGAATTCCGAACATTCCGGAACCTTGGTGCATTCCGGAACCTTGGTGCATTCCAGAATTCCGAACATTCCGGAACCTTGGTGCATTCCGGAACTCTGAACATTCCGGAACTCTGAATATTTCCGGAACTCTGAACATTCCGGAACCTTGGTGCATTCCGGAACCTTGGTGCATTCCGGAACTCTGAACATTCCGGATTCCGAACATTCCGGAACCTTGGTGCATTCCGGAACCTTGGTGCATTCCGGAACTCTGAACATTCCGGAATTCCGAACATTCCGGAACCTTGGTGCATTCCGGAACTCTGAACATTCCGGAACCTTGGTGCATTCCGGAACCTTGGTGCATTCCGGAACCTTGGTGCATTCCGGAATTCCGAACATTCCGGAACTCTGAACATTCCGGAACCTTGGTGCATTCCGGAACCTTGGTGCATTCCGGAACCTTGGTGCATTCCGGAACTCTGAACATTCCGGAACTCTGAACATTCCGGAACCTTGGTGCATTCCGGAACTCTGAACATTCCGGAATTCCGAACATTCCGGAACCTTGGTGCATTGCGGAACCTTGGTGCATTCCGGAACTCTGAACATTCCGGAATTCCGAACATTCCGGAACCTTGGTGCATTCCGGAACCTTGGTGCATTCCGGAACCTTGGTTCATTCCGGAATTCCGAACATTCCGGAACCTTGGTGCATTCCGGAACTCTGAACATTCCGGAATTC
Source organism: Mchenga conophoros (assembly GCF_057382185.1). Lineage (NCBI taxonomy): Eukaryota > Metazoa > Chordata > Actinopteri > Cichliformes > Cichlidae > Mchenga > Mchenga conophoros. The sequence continues at coordinate 34,695,785 of NC_140538.1, read as the reverse complement.
CGAACATTCCGGAACCTTGGTGCATTCCGGAACCTTGGTGCATTCCGGAACTCTGAACATTACGGAATTCCGAACATTTCGGAACCTTGGTGCATTCCGGAACCTTGGTGCATTCCAGAATTCTGAACACTCCGGAACCTTGGTACATTCCGGAACTCTGAACATTCCGGAACTCTGAACATTCCGGAATTCCGAACATTCCGGAACCTTGGTGCATTCCGGAACCTTGGTGCATTCCGGAACTCTGAACATTCCAGAATTCCGAACATTCCGGAACCTTGGTGCATTCCGGAACCTTGATGCATTCCGGAACTCTGAACATTCCGGAATTCCGAACATTCCGGAATTCCGAACATTCCGGAACCTTGGTGCATTCCGGAACCTTGGTGCATTCTGGAACTCTGAACATTCCGGAACTCTGAACATTCCGGAATTCCGAACATTCCGGAACCTTGGTGCATTCCGGAACTCTGAACATTCCGGAACTCTGAACATTCCGGAATTCCTAACATTCCGGAACCTTGGTGCATTCCAGAATTCTGAACATTCCGGAACCTTGGTACATTCCGGAATTCCGAACATTCCGGAATTCCGAACATTCCGGAACCTTGGTGTATTCCGGAACTCATAACATTCCGGAACTCTGAACATTCCGGAACTCTGAACATTCCGGAACCTTGGTGCATTCCGGAACCTTGGTGCATTCCGGAACCTTGGTGCATTCCGGAACTCTGAACATTCCGGAACTCTGAACATTCCAGAATTCCGAACATTCCGGAACCTTGGTGCATTCCAGAATTCTGAACATTCCGGAACCTTGGTACATTCCGGAATTCCGAACATTCCGGAATTCCGAACATTCCGGAACCTTGGTGCATTCCGGAACTCTGAACATTCCGGAACTCTGAACATTCCGGAACCTTGGTGCATTCCGGAACTCTGAACATTCCGGAATTCCGAACATTCCGGAACCTTGGTGCATTGCGGAACCTTGGTGCATTCCGGAACTCATAACATTCCGGAACTCTGAACATTCCGGAACCTTGGTGCATTCCGGAACTCTGAACATTCCGGAATTCCGAACATTCCGGAACCTTGGTGCATTGCGGAACCTTGGTGCATTCCGGAACTCTGAACATTCCGGAATTCCGAACATTCCGGAACCTTGGTGCATTCCGGAAACTTGGTGCATTCCGGAACTCTGAACATTCCGGAACTCTGAACATTCCGGAATTCCGAACATTCCGGAACCTTGGTGCATTCCGGAACTCTGAACATTCCGGAACTCTGAACATTCCGGAATTCCGAACATTCCGGAACCTTGGTGCATTCCGGAACTCTGAACATTCCGGAACTCTGAACATTCCGGAACCTTGGTGCATTCCGGAACTCTGAACATTCCGGAATTCCGAACATTCCGGAACCTTGGTGCATTCCGGAACCTTGGTGCATTCCAGAATTCCGAACATTCCGGAACCTTGGTGCATTCCGGAACTCTGAACATTCCGGAACTCTGAACATTCCGGAACTCTGAACATTCCGGAACCTTGGTGCATTCTGGAACTCTGAACATTCCGGAATTCCGAACATTCCGGAACCTTGGTGCATTCCGGAACCTTGGTGCATTCCGGAACTCTGAACCTTCCGGAACTCTGAACATTCCGGAATTCCGAACATTCCGGAACCTTGGTGCATTCCGGAACCTTGGTACATTCCGGAACTCCGAACATTCCAGAATTCCGAACATTCCGGAATTCCGAACATTCCGGAACCTTGGTGCATTCCGGAACTCTGAACATTCCGGAATTCCGAACATTCCGGAACCTTGGTGCATTCCGGAACTGAACATTCCGGAACCTTGGTGCATTCCGGAACCTTGGTGCATTCCGGAACTCTGAACATTCCGGAACTCTGAACATTCCGGAATTCCGAACATTCCGGAACCTTGGTGCATTCCAGATTTCTGAACATTCCGGAACCTTGGTACATTCCGGAATTCCGAACATTCCGGAATTCCGAACATTCCGGAACCTTGGTGCATTCCGGAACTCTGAACATTCCGGAACTCTGAACATTCCGGAACCTTGGTGCATTCCGGAACTCTGAACATTCCGGAATTCCGAACATTCCGGAACCTTGGTGCATTCCGGAACCTTGGTGCATTCCGGAACTCTGAACATTCCGGAATTCCGAACATTCCGGAACCTTGGTGCATTCCGGAACCTTGGTGCATTCCGGAACCTTGGTTCATTCCGGAATTCCGAACATTCCGGAACCTTGGTGCATTCCGGAACTCTGAACATTCCGGAATTCCGAACATTCCGGAACCTTGGTGCATTCCGGAACCTTGGTGCATTCCGGAACTCTGAACATTACGGAATTCCGAACATTCCGGAACCTTGGTGCATTCCGGAACCTTGGTGCATTCCAGAATTCTGAACATTCCGGAACCTTGGTACATTCCGGAACTCTGAACATTCCGGAACTCTGAACATTCCGGAATTCCGAACATTCCGGAACCTTGGTGCATTCCGGAACCTTGGTGCATTCCGGAACTCTGAACATTCCAGAATTCCGAACATTCCGGAACCTTGGTGCATTCCGGAACCTTGATGCATTCCGGAACTCTGAACATTCCGGAATTCCGAACATTCCGGAATTCCGAACATTCCGGAACCTTGGTGCATTCCGGAACCTTGGTGCATTCTGGAACTCTGAACATTCCGGAACTCTGAACATTCCGGAATTCCGAACATTCCGGAACCTTGGTGCATTCCGGAACTTACGAACATTCAAGAATTCCGAACATTCCGGAATTCCGAACATTCCGGAACCTTGGTGCATTCCGGAACTCTGAACATTCCGGAATTCCGAACATTCCGGAACCTTGGTGCATTCCGGAACCTTGGTGCATTCCGGAACTCCGAACATTCCAGAATTCCGAACATTCCGGAATTCCGAACATTCCGGAACCTTGGTGCATTCCGGAACTCTGAACATTCCGGAACCTTGGTGCATTCCGGAACCTTGGTGCATTCCGGAACCTTGGTGCATTCCGGAACTCTGAACATTCCGGAACTCTGAACATTCCGGAATTCCGAACATTCCGGAACCTTGGTGCATTCCAGAATTCTGAACATTCCGGAGCCTTGGTACATTCCGGAATTCCGAACATTCCGGAATTCCGAACATTCCGGAACCTTGGTGCATTCCGGAACTCATAACATTCCGGAACTCTGAACATTCCGGAACCTTGGTGCATTCCGGAACTCTGAACATTCCGGAAATCCGAACATTCCGGAACCTTGGTGCATTGCGGAACCTTGGTGCATTCCGGAACTCTGAACATTCCGGAATTCCGAACATTCCGGAACCTTGGTGCATTCCGGAACCTTGGTGCATTCCGGAACTCTGAACATTCCGGAACTCTGAACATTCCGGAATTCCGAACATTCCGGAACCTTGGTGCATTGCGGAACCTTGGTGCATTCCGGAACTCTGAACATTCCGGAATTCCGAACATTCCGGAACCTTGGTGCATTCCGGAACCTTGGTGCATTCCGGAACTCTGAACATTCCGGAACTCTGAACATTCCAGAATTCTGAACACTCCGGAATTCTGAACATTCCGGAACCTTGGTGCATTCCGGAACCTTGCTGCATTCCGGAACTCTGAACATTCCGGAATTCCGAACATTCCGGAACCTTGGTGCATTCCGGAACTCTGAACATTCCGGAATTCCGAACAAACCGGAATTCCGAACATTCCGGAACCTTGGTGCATTCCGGAACCTTGGTGCATTCCAGAATTCCGAACATTCCGGAACCTTGGTGCATTCCGGAACTCTGAACATTCCGGAACTCTGAATATTTCCGGAACTCTGAACATTCCGGAACCTTGGTGCATTGCGGAACCTTGGTGCATTCCGGAACTCTGAACATTCCGGATTCCGAACATTCCGGAACCTTGGTGCATTCCGGAACCTTGGTGCATTCCGGAACTCTGAACATTCCGGAATTCCGAACATTCCGGAACCTTGGTGCATTCCGGAACTCTGAACATTCCGGAACCTTGGTGCATTCCGGAACCTTGGTGCATTCCGGAACCTTGGTGCATTCCGGAATTCCGAACATTCCGGAATTCCGAACATTCCGGAACCTTGGTGCATTCCGGAACTCTGAACATTCCGGAACTCTGAACATTCCGGAACCTTGGTGCATTCCGGAACTCTGAACATTCCGGAATTCCGAACATTCCGGAACCTTGGTGCATTGCGGAACCTTGGTGCATTCCGGAACTCTGAACATTCCGGAATTCCGAACATTCCGGAACCTTGGTGCATTCCGGAACCTTGGTGCATTCCGGAACCTTGGTTCATTCCGGAATTCCGAACATTCCGGAACCTTGGTGCATTCCGGAACTCTGAACATTCCGGAATTCCGAACATTCCGGAACCTTGGTGCATTCCGGAACCTTGGTGCATTCCGGAACTCTGAACATTACGGAATTCCGAACATTCCGGAACCTTGGTGCATTCCGGAACCTTGGTGCATTCCAGAATTCTGAACATTCCGGAACCTTGGTACATTCCGGAACTCTGAACATTCCGGAACTCTGAACATTCCGGAATTCCGAACATTCCGGAACCTTGGTGCATTCCGGAACCTTGGTGCATTCCGGAACTCTGAACATTCCAGAATTCCGAACATTCCGGAACCTTGGTGCATTCCGGAACCTTGATGCATTCCGGAACTCTGAACATTCCGGAATTCCGAACATTCCGGAGTTCCGAACATTCCGGAACCTTGGTGCATTCCGGAACCTTGGTGCATTCTGGAACTCTGAACATTCCGGAACTCTGAACATTCCGGAATTCCGAACATTAAGGAACCTTGGTGCATTCCGGAACTCCGAACATTCCAGAATTCCGAACATTCCGGAATTCCGAACATTCCGGAACCTTGGTGCATTCCGGAACTCTGAACATTCCGGAATTCCGAACATTCCGGAACCTTGGTGCATTCCGGAACCTTGGTGCATTCCGGAACTCCGAACATTCCAGAATTCCGAACATTCCGGAATTCCGAACATTCCGGAACCTTGGTGCATTCCGGAACTCTGAACATTCCGGAACCTTGGTGCATTCCGGAACCTTGGTGCATTCCGGAACCTTGGTGCATTCCGGAACTCTGAACATTCCGGAACTCTGAACATTCCGGAATTCCGAACATTCCGGAACCTTGGTGCATTCCAGAATTCTGAACATTCCGGAACCTTGGTACATTCCGGAATTCCGAACATTCCGGAATTCCGAACATTCCGGAACCTTGGTGCATTCCGGAACTCATAACATTCCGGAACTCTGAACATTCCGGAACCTTGGTGCATTCCGGAACTCTGAACATTCCGGAAATCCGAACATTCCGGAACCTTGGTGCATTGCGGAACCTTGGTGCATTCCGGAACTCTGAACATTCCGGAATTCCGAACATTCCGGAACCTTGGTGCATTAAGGAACCTTGGTGCATTCCGGAACTCTGAACATTCCGGAACTCTGAACATTCCGGAATTCCGAACATTCCGGAACCTTGGTGCATTGCGGAACCTTGGTGCATTTCGGAACTCTGAACATTCCGGAATTCCGAACATTCCGGAACCTTGGTGCATTCCGGAACCTTGGTGCATTCCGGAACTCTGAACATTCCGGAACTCTGAACATTCCAGAATTCTGAACACTCCGGAATTCTGAACATTCCGGAACCTTGGTGCATTCCGGAACCTTGCTGCATTCCGGAACTCTGAACATTCCGGAATTCCGAACATTCCGGAACCTTGGTGCATTCCGGAACTCTGAACATTCCGGAATTCCGAACAAACCGGAATTCCGAACATTCCGGAACCTTGGTGCATTCCGGAACCTTGGTGCATTCCAGAATTCCGAACATTCCGGAACCTTGGTGCATTCCGGAACTCTGAACATTCCGGAACTCTGAATATTTCCGGAACTCTGAACATTCCGGAACCTTGGTGCATTGCGGAACCTTGGTGCATTCCGGAACTCTGAACATTCCGGATTCCGAACATTCCGGAACCTTGGTGCATTCCGGAACCTTGGTGCATTCCGGAACTCTGAACATTCCGGAATTCCGAACATTCCGGAACCTTGGTGCATTCCGGAACTCTGAACATTCCGGAATTCCGAACATTCCGGAACCTTGGTGCATTCCGGAACCTTGGTGCATTCCGGAACTCTGAACATTCCGGAACTCTGAACATTCCGGAATTCCTAACATTCCGGAACCTTGGTGCATTCCAGAATTCTGAACATTCCGGAACCTTGGTACATTCCGGAATTCCGAACATTCCGGAATTCCGAACATTCCGGAACCTTGGTGTATTCCGGAACTCATAACATTCCGGAACTCTGAACATTCCGGAACTCTGAACATTCCGGAACCTTGGTGCATTCCGGAACCTTGGTGCATTCCGGAACCTTGGTGCATTCCGGAACTCTGAACATTCCGGAACTCTGAACATTCCAGAATTCCGAACATTCCGGAACCTTGGTGCATTCCAGAATTCTGAACATTCCGGAACCTTGGTACATTCCGGAATTCCGAACATTCCGGAATTCCGAACATTCCGGAACCTTGGTGCATTCCGGAACTCTGAACATTCCGGAACTCTGAACATTCCGGAACTCTGAACATTCCGGAACCTTGGTGCATTCCGGAACTCTGAACATTCCGGAATTCCGAACATTCCAGAACCTTGGTGCATTAAGGAACCTTGGTGCATTCCGGAACTCTGAACATTCCGGAATTCCGAACATTCCGGAACCTTGGTGCATTCCGGAACCTTGGTGCATTCCGGAACTCTGAACATTCCAGAATTCCGAACATTCCGGAACCTTGGTGCATTCCGGAACCTTGATGCATTCCGGAACTCTGAACATTCCGGAATTCCGAACATTCCGGAATTCCGAACATTCCGGAACCTTGGTGCATTCCGGAACCTTGGTGCATTCTGGAACTCTGAACATTCCGGAACTCTGAACATTCCGGAATTCCGAACATTAAGGAACCTTGGTGCATTCCGGAACTCCGAACATTCCAGAATTCCGAACATTCCGGAATTCCGAACATTCCGGAACCTTGGTGCATTCCGGAACTCTGAACATTCCGGAATTCCGAACATTCCGGAACCTTGGTGCATTCCGGAACCTTGGTGCATTCCGGAACTCCGAACATTCCAGAATTCCGAACATTCCGGAATTCCGAACATTCCGGAACCTTGGTGCATTCCGGAACTCTGAACATTCCGGAACCTTGGTGCATTCCGGAACCTTGGTGCATTCCGGAACCTTGGTGCATTCCGGAACTCTGAACATTCCGGAACTCTGAACATTCCGGAATTCCGAACATTCCGGAACCTTGGTGCATTCCAGAATTCTGAACATTCCGGAACCTTGGTACATTCCGGAATTCCGAACATTCCGGAATTCCGAACATTCCGGAACCTTGGTGCATTCCGGAACTCATAACATTCCGGAACTCTGAACATTCCGGAACCTTGGTGCATTCCGGAACTCTGAACATTCCGGAAATCCGAACATTCCGGAACCTTGGTGCATTGCGGAACCTTGGTGCATTCCGGAACTCTGAACATTCCGGAATTCCGAACATTCCGGAACCTTGGTGCATTAAGGAACCTTGGTGCATTCCGGAACTCTGAACATTCCGGAACTCTGAACATTCCGGAATTCCGAACATTCCGGAACCTTGGTGCATTGCGGAACCTTGGTGCATTTCGGAACTCTGAACATTCCGGAATTCCGAACATTCCGGAACCTTGGTGCATTCCGGAACCTTGGTGCATTCCGGAACTCTGAACATTCCGGAACTCTGAACATTCCAGAATTCTGAACACTCCGGAATTCTGAACATTCCGGAACCTTGGTGCATTCCGGAACCTTGCTGCATTCCGGAACTCTGAACATTCCGGAATTCCGAACATTCCGGAACCTTGGTGCATTCCGGAACCTTGGTGCATTCCAGAATTCCGAACATTCCGGAACCTTGGTGCATTCCGGAACTCTGAACATTCCGGAACTCTGAATATTTCCGGAACTCTGAACATTCCGGAACCTTGGTGCATTGCGGAACCTTGGTGCATTCCGGAACTCTGAACATTCCGGATTCCGAACATTCCGGAACCTTGGTGCATTCCGGAACCTTGGTGCATTCCGGAACTCTGAACATTCCGGAATTCCGAACATTCCGGAACCTTGGTGCATTCCGGAACTCTGAACATTCCGGAACCTTGGTGCATTCCGGAACCTTGGTGCATTCCGGAACTCTGAACATTCCGGAACTCTGAACATTCCGGAATTCCTAACATTCCGGAACCTTGGTGCATTCCAGAATTCTGAACATTCCGGAACCTTGGTACATTCCGGAATTCCGAACATTCCGGAATTCCGAACATTCCGGAACCTTGGTGTATTCCGGAACTCATAACATTCCGGAACTCTGAACATTCCGGAACTCTGAACATTCCGGAACCTTGGTGCATTCCGGAACCTTGGTGCATTCCGGAACCTTGGTGCATTCCGGAACTCTGAACATTCCGGAACTCTGAACATTCCAGAATTCCGAACATTCCGGAACCTTGGTGCATTCCAGAATTCTGAACATTCCGGAACCTTGGTACATTCCGGAATTCCGAACATTCCGGAATTCCGAACATTCCGGAACCTTGGTGCATTCCGGAACTCTGAACATTCCGGAACTCTGAACATTCCGGAACTCTGAACATTCCGGAACCTTGGTGCATTCCGGAACTCTGAACATTCCGGAATTCCGAACATTCCAGAACCTTGGTGCATTGCGGAACCTTGGTGCATTCCGGAACTCATAACATTCCGGAACTCTGAACATTCCGGAACCTTGGTGCATTCCGGAACTCTGAACATTCCGGAATTCCGAACATTCCGGAACCTTGGTGCATTGCGGAACCTTGGTGCATTCCGGAACTCTGAACATTCCGGAATTCCGAACATTCCGGAACCTTGGTGCATTCCGGAAACTTGGTGCATTCCGGAACTCTGAACATTCCGGAATTCTGAACATTCCGGAATTCCGAACATTCCGGAACCTTGGTGCATTCCGGAACTCTGAACATTCCGGAACTCTGAACATTCCGGAACCTTGGTGCATTCCGGAACTCTGAACATTCCGGAATTCCGAACATTCCGGAACCTTGGTGCATTCCGGAACCTTGGTGCATTCCAGAATTCCGAACATTCCGGAACCTTGGTGCATTCCGGAACTCTGAACATTCCGGAACTCTGAACATTCCGGAACTCTGAACATTCCGGAACCTTGGTGCATTCTGGAACTCTGAACATTCCGGAATTCCGAACATTCCGGAACCTTGGTGCATTCCGGAACCTTGGTGCATTCCGGAACTCTGAACATTCCGGAACTCTGAACATTCCGGAATTCCGAACATTCCGGAACCTTGGTGCATTCCGGAACCTTGGTGCATTCCGGAACTCCGAACATTCCAGAATTCCGAACATTCCGGAATTCCGAACATTCCGGAACCTTGGTGCATTCCGGAACTCTGAACATTCCGGAATTCCGAACATTCCGGAACCTTGGTGCATTCCGGAACTGAACATTCCGGAACTCTGAACATTCCGGAACCTTGGTGCATTCCGGAACTCTGAACATTCCGGAACCTTGGTGCATTCCGGAACCTTGGTGCATTCCGGAACCTTGGTGCATTCCGGAACTCTGAACATTCCGGAACTCTGAACATTCCAGAATTCCGAACATTCCGGAACCTTGGTGCATTCCAGAATTCTGAACATTCCGGAACCTTGGTGCATTCCGGAACCTTGGTGCATTCCGGAACTCTGAACATTCCGGAACTCTGAACATTCCGGAATTCCGAACATTCCGGAACCTTGGTGCATTCCAGAATTCTGAACATTCCGGAACCTTGGTACATTCAGGAATTCCGAACATTCCGGAATTCCGAACATTCCGGAACCTTGGTGTATTCCGGAACTCATAACATTCCGGAACTCTGAACATTCCGGAACTCTGAACATTCCGGAATTCCGAACATTCCGGAACCTTGGTGCATTGCGGAACCTTGGTGCATTCCGGAACTCTGAACATTCCGGAACTCTGAACATTCCAGAATTCCGAACATTCCGGAATTCCGAACATTCCGGAATTCCGAACATTCCGGAACCTTGGTGCATTCCGGAACCTTGGTGCATTCCAGAATTCCGAACATTCTGGAACCTTGGTGCATTCCGGAACTCTTCCGGAATGCACCAAGGTTCCGGAATGTTCGGAATTCCGGAATGTTCAGAGTTCCGGAATGCACCAAGGTTCCGGAATGTTCGGAATTCCGGAATGTTCAGAGTTCCGGAATGCACCAAGGTTCCGGAATGTTCGGAATTCCGGAATGTTCGGAATTCCGGAATGTTCGGAATTCCGGAATGCACCAAGGTTCCGGAATGTTCGGAATTCCGGAATGTTCAGAGTTGCGGAATGTTCGGAATTCCGGAATGCACCAAGGTTCCGGAATGTTCGTAATTCCGGAATGTTCAGAGTTCCGGAATGCACCAAGGTTCCGGAATGTTCGGAATTCCGGAATGTTCAGAATTCCGGAATGCACCAAGGTTCCGGAATGTTCGGAATTCCGGAATGTTCAGAGTTCCGGAATGTTCAGAGTTCCGGAATGCACCAAGGTTCCGGAATGTTCGGAATTCCGGAATGTTCAGAGTTCCGGAATGCACCAAGGTTCCGGAATGTTCGGAATTCCGGAATGTTCAGAGTTCCGGAATGCACCAAGGTTCCGGAATGTTCGGAATTCCGGAATGTTCGGAATTCCGGAATGTTCGGAATTCCGGAATGTTCAGAGTTCCGGAATGCACCAAGGTTCCGGAATGTTCGGAATTCCGGAATGTTCGGAATTCCGGAATGTTCGGAATTCCGGAATGCACCAAGGTTCCGGAATGTTCGGAATTCCGGAATGTTCAGAGTTCCGGAATGTTCAGAGTTCCGGAATGCACCAAGGTTCCGGAATGTTCGGAATTCCGGAATGTTCGGAATGCCGGAATGCACCAAGGTTCCGGAATGTTCGGAATTCCGGAATGTTCAGAGTTCCGGAATGTTCGGAATTCCGGAATGTTCAGAGTTCCGGAATGCACCAAGGTTCCGGAATGTTCGGAATTCCGGAATGTTCAGAGTTCCGGAATGCACCAAGGTTCCGGAATGTTCGGAATTCCGGAATGTTCGGAATTCCGGAATGTTCGGAATTCCGGAATGCACCAAGGTTCCGGAATGTTCGGAATTCCGGAATGTTCAGAGTTGCGGAATGTTCGGAATTCCGGAATGCACCAAGGTTCCGGAATGTTCGTAATTCCGGAATGTTCAGAGTTCCGGAATGCACCAAGGTTCCGGAATGTTCAGAGTTCCGGAATGCACCAAGGTTCCGGAATGTTCGGAATTCCGGAATGTTCAGAGTTCCGGAATGTTCAGAGTTCCGGAATGTTCAGAGTTCCGGAATGCACCAAGGTTCCGGAATGTTCGGAATTCCGGAATGAACCAAGGTTCCGGAATGTTCGGAATTCCGGAATGTTCGGAATTCCGGAATGTTCAGAGTTCCGGAATGCACCAAGGTTCCGGAATGTTCAGAGTTCCGGAATGTTCGGAATTCCGGAATGCACCAAGGTTCCGGAATGTTCGGAATTCCGGAATGTTCAGAGTTGCGGAATGTTCGGAATTCCGGAATGCACCAAGGTTCCGGAATGTTCGGAATTCCGGAATGTTCGGAATTCCGGAATGTTCAGAGTTCCGGAATGTTCAGAGTTCCGGAATGTTCAGAGTTCCGGAATGCACGAAGGTTCCGGAATGTTCGGAATTCCGGAATGTTCAGAGTTGCGGAATGTTCGGAATTCCGGAATGCACCAAGGTTCCGGAATGCTCGGAATTCCGGAATGTTCAGAGTTCCGGAATGGACCAAGGTTCCGGAATGTTCGGAATTCCGGAATGTACCAAGGTTCCGGAATGCACCAAGGTTCCGGAATGTTCAGAGTTCCGGAATGCACCAAGGTGCCGGAATGTTCGGAATTCCGGAATGAACCAAGGTTCCGGAATGTTCGGAATTCCGGAATGTTCGGAATTCCGGAATGTTCAGAGTTCCGGAATGCACCAAGGTTCCGGAATGTTCAGAGTTCCGGAATGTTCAGTTCCGGAATGCAGCAAGGTTTCGGAATGTTCGGAATTCCGGAATGTTCAGAGTTCCGGAATGTTCAGAGTTCCGGAATGTTCAGAGTTCCGGAATGCACCAAGGTTCCGGAATGTTCGGAATTCCGGAATGTTCAAAGTTCCGGAATGGACCAAGGTTCCGGAATGTTCGGAATTCCGGAATGTACCAAGGTTCCGGAATGCACCAAGGTTCCGGAATGTTCAGAGTTCCGGAATGCACCAAGGTGCCGGAATGTTCGGAATTCCGGAATGCACCAAGGTTCCGGAATGTTCGGAATTCCGGAATGTTCAGAGTTGCGGAATGTTCGGAATTCCGGAATGCACCAAGGTTCCGGAATGTTCGGAATTCCGGAATGTTCAGAGTTGCGGAATGTTCGGAATTCCGGAATGCACCAAGGTTCCGGAATGTTCGGAATTCCGGAATGTTCAGAGTTCCGGAATGCACCAAGGTTCCGGAATGCACCAAGGTTCCGGAATGTTCGGAATTCCGGAATGTTCAGAGTTCCGGAATGCACCAAGGTTCCGGAATGTTCGGAATTCCGGAATGTTCAGAGTTCCGGAATGCACCAAGGTTCCGGAATGCACCAAGGTTCCGGAATGTTCGGAATTCCGGAATGTTCAGAGTTCCGGAATGCACCAAGGTTCCGGAATGTTCGGAATTCCGGAATGTTCAGAGTTCCGGAATGCACCAAGGTTCCGGAATGTTCGGAATTCCGGAATGTTCAGAGTTCCGGAATGTTCAGAGTTCCGGAATGTTCAGAGTTCCGGAATGCACCAAGGTGCCGGAATGTTCGGAATTCCGGAATGCACCAAGGTTCCGGAATGTTCGGAATTCCGGAATGTTCAGAGTTGCGGAATGTTCGGAATTCCGGAATGCACCAAGGTTCCGGAATGTTCGGAATTCCGGAATGTTCGGAATTCCGGAATGTTCAGAGTTCCGGAATGCACCAAGGTTCCGGAATGTTCAGAGTTCCGGAATGTTCAGTTCCGGAATGCAGCAAGGTTTCGGAATGTTCGGAATTCCGGAATGTTCAGAGTTCCGGAATGTTCAGAGTTCCGGAATGTTCAGAGTTCCGGAATGCACCAAGGTTCCGGAATGTTCGGAATTCCGGAATGTTCAAAGTTCCGGAATGGACCAAGGTTCCGGAATGTTCGGAATTCCGGAATGTACCAAGGTTCCGGAATGCACCAAGGTTCCGGAATGTTCAGAGTTCCGGAATGCACCAAGGTGCCGGAATGTTCGGAATTCCGGAATGCACCAAGGTTCCGGAATGTTCGGAATTCCGGAATGTTCAGAGTTGCGGAATGTTCGGAATTCCGGAATGCACCAAGGTTCCGGAATGTTCGGAATTCCGGAATGTTCAGAGTTGCGGAATGTTCGGAATTCCGGAATGCACCAAGGTTCCGGAATGTTCGGAATTCCGGAATGTTCGGAATTCCGGAATGTTCAGAGTTCCGGAATGCACCAAGGTTCCGGAATGCACCAAGGTTCCGGAATGTTCGGAATTCCGGAATGTTCAGAGTTCCGGAATGCACCAAGGTTCCGGAATGTTCGGAATTCCGGAATGTTCAGAGTTCCGGAATGCACCAAGGTTCCGGAATGCACCAAGGTTCCGGAATGTTCGGAATTCCGGAATGTTCGGAATTCCGGAATGTTCAGAGTTCCGGAATGCACCAAGGTTCCGGAATGTTCGGAATTCCGGAATGTTCAGAGTTCCGGAATGTTCAGAGTTCCGGAATGTTCAGAGTTCCGGAATGCACCAAGGTGCCGGAATGTTCGGAATTCCGGAATGCACCAAGGTTCCGGAATGTTCGGAATTCCGGAATGTTCAGAGTTCCGGAATGTTCGGAATTCCGGAATGCACCAAGGTTCCGGAATGTTCGGAATTCCGGAATGTTCGGAATTCCGGAATGTTCAGAGTTCCGGAATGTTCAGAGTTCCGGAATGTTCAGAGTTCCGGAATGCACGAAGGTTCCGGAATGTTCGGAATTCCGGAATGTTCAGAGTTGCGGAATGTTCGGAATTCCGGAATGCACCAAGGTTCCGGAATGCTCGGAATTCCGGAATGTTCAGAGTTCCGGAATGTTCAGAGTTGCGGAATGTTCGGAATTCCGGAATGCACCAAGGTTCCGGAATGTTCGGAATTCCGGAATGTTCGGAATTCCGGAATGTTCAGAGTTCCGGAATGCACCAAGGTTCCGGAATGCACCAAGGTTCCGGAATGTTCGGAATTCCGGAATGTTCAGAGTTCCGGAATGCACCAAGGTTCCGGAATGTTCAGAGTTCCGGAATGCACCAAGGTTCCGGAATGTTCGGAATTCCGGAATGTTCGGAATTCCGGAATGTTCAGAGTTCCGGAATGCACCAAGGTTCCGGAATGCACCAAGGTTCCGGAATGTTCGGAATTCCGGAATGTTCAGAGTTCCGGAATGCACCAAGGTTCCGGAATGTTCAGAGTTCCGGAATGCACCAAGGTTCCGGAATGTTCAGAGTTCTGGAATGTTCAGTTCCGGAATGCACCAAGGTTCCGGAATGTTCGGAATTTCGGAATGTTCAGAGTTCCGGAATGCACCAAGGTTCCGGAATGTTCAGAATTCCGGAGTGTTCAGAATTCTGGAATGTTCGGAGTTCCGGAATGCACCAAGGTTCCGGAATGCACCAAGGTTCCGGAATGTTCGGAATTCCGGAATGTTCAGAGTTCCGGAATGTTCAGAGTTCCGGAATGCACCAAGGTTCCGGAATTCACCAAGGTTCCGGAATGTTCGGAATCCGGAATGTTCAGAGTTCCGGAATGCACCCAGGTTCCGCAATGCACCAAGGTTCCGGAATGTTCAGAGTTCCGGAAATATTCAGAGTTCCGGAATGTTCAGAGTTCCGGAATGCACCAAGGTTCCGGAATGTTCGGAATTCTGGAATGCACCAAGGTTCCGGAATGCACCAAGGTCCGGAATGTTCGGAATTCCGGAATGTTCGGAATTCCGGAATGTTCAGAGTTCCGGAATGCACCAAGGTTCCGGAATGTTCGGAATTCCGGAATGTTCAGAGTTCCGGAATGTTCAGAGTTCCGGAATGCACCAAGGTTCCGGAATGTTCGGAATTCCGGAATGTTCAGAGTTCCGGAATGCACCAAGGTTCCGGAATGCACCAAGGTTCCGGAATGTTAGGAATTCCGGAATGTTCGGAATTCCGGAATGCACCAAGGTTCCGGAATGTTCAGAGTTCCGGAATGTTCAGAGTTCCGGAATGCACCAAGGTTCCGGAATGTTCGGAATTCCGGAATGTTCAGAGTTGCGGAATGTTCGGAATTCCGGAATGCACTAAGGTTCCGGAATGTTCGGAATTCCGGAATGTTCAGAGTTCCGGAATGCACCAAGGTTCCGGAATGTTCAGAGTTCCGGAATGCACCAAGGTTCCGGAATGTTCGGAATTCCGGAATGTTCAGAGTTCCGGAATGTTCAGAGTTCCGGAATGTTCAGAGTTCCGGAATGCACCAAGGTTCCGGAATTTTCGGAATTCCGGAATGTTCGGAATTCCGGAATGTTCAGAGTTCCGGAATGCACCAAGGTTCCGGAATGTTCGGAATTCCGGAATGTTCAGAGTTCCGGAATGCACCAAGGTTCGGGAATGGACCAAGGTTCCGGAATGTTCGGAATCCCGGAATGTACCAAGGTTCCGGAATGTTCGGAATTCCGGAATGTTCAGAGTTCCGGAATGTTCAGAGTTCCGGAATGTTCAGAGTTCCGGAATGCACCAAGGTTCCGGAATGCACCAAGGTTCCGGAATGTTTGGAATTCCGGAATGTTCAGAGTTCCGGAATGCACCAAGGTTCCGGAATGTTCAGAGTTCCGGAATGCACCAAGGTTCCGGAATGCACCAAGGTTCCGGAATGTTCGGAATTCCGGAATGTTCAGAGTTCCGGAATGCACCAAGGTTCCGGAATGTTCGGAATTCCGGAATGTTCAGAGTTCCGGAATGTTCAGAGTTCCGGAATGCACCAAGGTTCCGGAATGCACCAAGGTTCCGGAATGTTTGGAATTCCGGAATGTTCAGAGTTCCGGAATGGACCAAGGTTCCGGAATGTTCGGAATTCCGGAATGTACCAAGGTTCCGGAATGCACCAAGGTTCCGGAATGTTCAGAGTTCCGGAATGCACCAAGGTGCCGGAATGTTCGGAATTCCGGAATGCACCAAGGTTCCGGAATGTTCGGAATTCCGGAATGTTCAGAGTTGCGGAATGTTCGGAATTCCGGAATGCACCAAGGTTCCGGAATGTTCGGAATTCCGGAATGCACCAAGGTTCCGGAATGTTCGGAATTCCGGAATGTACCAAGGTTCCGGAATGCACCAAGGTTCCGGAATGTTCAGAGTTCCGGAATGCACCAAGGTGCCGGAATGTTCGGAATTCCGGAATGCACCAAGGTTCCGGAATGTTCGGAATTCCGGAATGTTCAGAGTTGCGGAATGTTCGGAATTCCGGAATGCACCAAGGTTCCGGAATGTTCGGAATTCCGGAATGTTCAGAGTTCCGGAATGTTCAGAGTTGCGGAATGTTCGGAATTCCGGAATGCACCAAGGTTCCGGAATGTTCGGAATTCCGGAATGTACCAAGGTTCCGGAATGCACCAAGGTTCCGGAATGTTCGGAATTCTGGAATGTTCAGAGTTCCGGAATGGACCAAGGTTCCGGAATGTTCGGAATCCCGGAATGTACCAAGGTTCCGGAATGTTCGGAATTCCGGAATGTTCAGAGTTCCGGAATGTTCAGAGTTCCGGAATGCACCAAGGTTCCGGAATGTTCGGAATTCCGGAATGTTCAGAGTTCCGGAATGCACCAAGGTTCCGGAATGCACCAAGGTTCCGGAATGTTCGGAATTCCGGAATGTTCAGAGTTCCGGAATGCACCAAGGTTCCGGAATGTTCGGAATTCCGGAATGTTCAGAGTTCCGGAATGCACCAAGGTTCCGGAATGTTCGGAATTCCGGAATGTTCAGAGTTCCGGAATGTTCAGAGTTCCGGAATGTTCAGAGTTCCGGAATGCACCAAGGTTCCGGAATGTTCGGAATTCCGGAATGTTCATAGTTCCGGAATGGACCAAGGTTCCGGAATGTTCGGAATTCCGGAATGTACCAAGGTTCCGGAATGCACCAAGGTTCCGGAATGTTCAGAGTTCCGGAATGCACCAAGGTGCCGGAATGTTCGGAATTCCGGAATGCACCAAGGTTCCGGAATGTTCGGAATTCCGGAATGTTCAGAGTTGCGGAATGTTCGGAATTCCGGAATGCACCAAGGTTCCGGAATGTTCGGAATTCCGGAATGTTCAGAGTTCCGGAATGTTCAGAGTTGCAGGAATGTTCGGAATTCCGGAATGCACCAGGGTTCCGGAATGTTCGGAATTCCGGAATGTTCGGAATTCCGGAATGTTCAGAGTTCCGGAATGCACCAAGGTTCCGGAATGTTCGGAATTCCGGAATGTTCAGAGTTCCGGAATGCACCAAGGTTCCGGAATGTTCGGAATTCCGGAATGTTCAGAGTTCCGGAATGGACCAAGGTTCCGGAATGTTCGGAATTCCGGAATGTACCAAGGTTCCGGAATGCACGAAGGTTCCGGAATGTTCGGAATTCCGGAATGTTCAGAGTTGCGGAATGTTCGGAATTCCGGAATGCACCAAGGTTCCGGAATGTTCGGAATTCCGGAATGTTCAGAGTTCCGGAATGTTCAGAGTTGCGGAATGTTCGGAAGTCCGGAATGCACCAAGGTTCCGGAATGTTCGGAATTCCGGAATGTTCGGAATTCCGGAATGTTCAGAGTTCCGGAATGCACCAAGGTTCCGGAATGCACCAAGGTTCCGGAATGTTCGGAATTCCGGAATGTTCAGAGTTCCGGAATGCACCAAGGTTCCGGAATGTTCGGAATTCCGGAATGTTCAGAGTTCCGGAATGCACCAAGGTTCCGGAATGCACCAAGGTTACGGAATGTTCGGAATTCCGGAATGTTCAGAGTTCCGGAATGCAGCAAGTTTCCGGAATGCACCAAGGTTTCGGAATGTTCGGAATTCCGGAATGTTCAGAGTTCCGGAATGTTCAGAGTTCCAGAATGCACCAAGGTTCCGGAATGTTCGGAATTCCGGAATGTTCAGAATTCCGGAATGTTCAGAGTTCCGGAATGCACCAAGGTTCCGGAATGTTCGGAATTCCGGAATGTTCAGAGATCCGGAATGTTCAGAGTTCCGGAATGCACCAAGGTTCCGGAATGTTCGGAATTCCGGAATGTTCAGAGTTCCGGAATGCACCAAGGTTCCGGAATGCACCAAGGTTACGGAATGTTCGGAATTCCGGAATGTTCAGAGTTCCGGAATGCAGCAAGTTTCCGGAATGCACCAAGGTTCCGGAATGTTCGGAATTCCGGAATGTTCAGAGTTCCGGAATGTTCAGAGTTCCGGAATGCACCAAGGTTCCGGAATGTTCGGAATTCCGGAATGCACCAAGGTTCCGGAATGTTCGGAATTCCGGAATGTTCAGAGTTCCGGAATGCAGCAATGTTCCGGAATGCACCAAGGTTCCGGAATGTTCGGAATACCGGAATGTTCAGAGTTCCGGAATGCACCAAGGTTCCGGAATGCACCAAGGTTACGGAATGTTCGGAATTCCGGAATGTTCAGAGTTCCGGAATGCACCAAGGTTCCGGAATGCACCAAGGTTCCGGAATGTTCGGAATTCCGGAATGTTCAGAGTTCCGGAATGCACCAAGGTTCCGGAATGTTCGGAATTCCGGAATGTTCAGAGTTCCGGAATGTTCAGAGTTCCGGAATGCACCAAGGTTCCGGAATGTTCGGAATTCCGGAATGTTCGGAATTCCGGAATGTTCAGAGTTCCGGAATGCACCAAGGTTCCGGAATGCACCAAGGTTCCGGAATGTTCGGAATTCCGGAATGTTCAGAGTTCCGGAATGTTCAGAGTTCCGGAATGTTCGGAATTCCGGAATGCACCAAGGTTCCGGAATGTTCGGAATTCCGGAATGTTCAGAGTTCCGGAATGCACCAAGGTTCCGGAATGCACCAAGGTTCCGGAATGTTCGGAATTCCGGAATGCACCAAGGTTCCGGAATGTTCGGAATTCCGGAATGTTCAGAGTTCCGGAATGCAGCAATGTTCCGGAATGCACCAAGGTTCCGGAATGTTCGGAATTCCGGAATGTTCGGAATTCCGGAATGTTCAGAGTTCCGGAATGCACCATGGTTCCGGAATGTTCGGAATTCCGGAATGTTCGGAATTCCGGAATGTTCAGAGTTCCGGAATGCACCAAGGTTCCGGAATGTTCGGAATTCCGGAATGTTCAGAGTTCCGGAATGCACCAAGGTTCCGGAATGTTCGGAATTCCGGAATGTTCGGAATTCCGGAATGTTCTGAATTCCGGAATGTTCAGAGTTCCGGAATGCACCAAGGTTCCGGAATGTTCGGAATTCCGGAATGTTCAGAGTTCCGGAATGCACCAAGGTTCCGGAATGTTCGGAATTCCGGAATGTTCGGAATTCCGGAATGTTCGGAATTCCGGAATGTTCAGAGTTCCGGAATGCACCAAGGTTCCGGAATGTTCGGAATTCCGGAATGTTCGGAATTCCGGAATGTTCGGAATTCCGGAATGCACCAAGGTTCCGGAATGTTCGGAATTCCGGAATGTTCAGAGTTCCGGAATGTTCAGAGTTCCGGAATGCACCAAGGTTCCGGAATGTTCGGAATTCCGGAATGTTCGGAATGCCGGAATGCACCAAGGTTCCGGAATGTTCGGAATTCCGGAATGTTCAGAGTTCCGGAATGTTCTGAATTCCGGAATGTTCAGAGTTCCGGAATGCACCAAGGTTCCGGAATGTTCGGAATTCCGGAATGTTCAGAGTTCCGGAATGCACCAAGGTTCCGGAATGTTCGGAATTCCGGAATGTTCGGAATTCCGGAATGTTCTGAATTCCGGAATGTTCAGAGTTCCGGAATGCACCAAGGTTCCGGAATGTTCGGAATTCCGGAATGTTCAGAGTTCCGGAATGCACCAAGGTTCCGGAATGTTCGGAATTCCGGAATGTTCGGAATTCCGGAATGTTCGGAATTCCGGAATGTTCAGAGTTCCGGAATGCACCAAGGTTCCGGAATGTTCGGAATTCCGGAATGTTCAGAGTTCCGGAATGCACCAAGGTTCCGGAATGTTCGGAATTCCGGAATGTTCGGAATTCCGGAATGTTCGGAATTCCGGAATGTTCAGAGTTCCGGAATGCACCAAGGTTCCGGAATGTTCGGAATTCCGGAATGTTCAGAGTTCCGGAATGCACCAAGGTTCCGGAATGCACCAAGGTTCCGGAATGTTCGGAATTCCGGAATGTTCAGAGTTCCGGAATGTTCAGAGTTCCGGAATGCACCAAGGTTCCGGAATGTTCGGAATTCCGGAATGTTCAGAGTTCCGGAATGCAGCAAGGTTCCGGAATGCACCAAGGTTCCGGAATGTTCGGAATTCCGGAGTGTTCAGAGTTCCGGAATGCACCAAGGTTCCGGAATGTTCGGAATTCCGGAATGTTCAGAGTTCCGGAATGCACCAAGGTTCCGGAATGTTCGGAATTCCGGAATGTTCAGAGTTCCGGAATGCACCAAGGTTCCGGAATGTTCGGAATTCCGGAATGTTCAGAGTTCCAGAATGCACCAAGGTTCCGGAATGCACCAAGGTTCCGGAATGTTCGGAATTCCGGAATGTTCAGAGTTCCGGAATGCACCAAGGTTCCGGAATGTTCGGAATTCCGGAATGTTCAGAGTTCCGGAATGTTCAGAGTTCCGGAATGCACCAAGGTTCCAGAATGTTCGGAATTCCGGAATGTTCAGAGTTGCGGAATGTTCGGAATTCCGGAATGCACCAAGGTTCCGGAATGTTCAGAGTTCCGGAATGTTCAGAGTTCCGGAATGCACCAAGGTTCCGGAATGCACCAAGGTTACGGAATGTTCGGAATTCCGGAATGTTCAGAGTTCCGGAATGCAGCAAGTTTCCGGAATGCACCAAGGTTCCGGAATGTTCGGAATTCCGGAATGCACCAAGGTTCCGGAATGTTCGGAATTCCGGAATGTTCAGAGTTCCGGAATGCAGCAATGTTCCGGAATGCACCAAGGTTCCGGAATGTTCGGAATTCCGGAATGTTCAGAGTTCCGGAATGTTCAGAGTTCCGGAATGCACCAAGGTTCCGGAATGTTCGGAATTCCGGAATGTTCAGAGTTCCGGAATGCACCAAGGTTCCGGAATGCACCAAGGTTCCGGAATGTTCGGAATTCCGGAGTGTTCAGAGTTCCGGAATGCACCAAGGTTCCGGAATGTTCGGAATTCCGGAATGTTCAGAGTTCCGGAATGCACCAAGGTTCCGGAATGTTCGGAATTCCGGAATGTTCAGAGTTCCGGAATGCACCAAGGTTCCGGAATGCACCAAGGTTCCAGAATGTTCGGAATTCCGGAATGTTCGGAATTCCGGAATGCACCAAGGTTCCGGAATGCACCAACGTTCCGGAATGTTCGGAATTCCGGAATGTTCAGAGTTCCGGAATGCACCAAGGTTCCGGAATGTTCGGAATTCCGGAATGTTCAGAGTTCCGGAATGTTCAGAGTTCCGGAATGTTCAGAGTTCCGGAATGCACCAAGGTTCCGGAATGTTCAGAATTCCGGAATGTTCAGAGTTCCGGAATGTTCAGAGTTCCGGAATGCACCAAGGTTCCGGAATGTTCGGAATTCCGGAATGCACCAAGGTTCCGGAATGTTCGGAATTCCGGAATGTTCAGAGTTCCGGAATGCAGCAATGTTCCGGAATGCACCAAGGTTCCGGAATGTTCGGAATTCCGGAATGTTCAGAGTTCCGGAATGCACCAAGGTTCCGGAATGTTCGGAATTCCGGAATGTTCAGAGTTCCGCAATGTTCAGATTTCCGGAATGCACCAAGGTTCCAGAATGTTTGGAATTCCGGAATGTTCGGAATTCCGGAATGTTCAGAGTTCCGGAATGCACCAAGGTTCCGGAATGCACCAAGGTTCCGGAATGTTCGGAATTCCGGAATGTTCGGAATTCCGGAATGTTCTGAATTCCGGAATGTTCAGAGTTCCGGAATGCACCAAGGTTCCGGAATGTTCGGAATTCCGGAATGTTCAGAGTTCCGGAATGCACCAAGGTTCCGGAATGTTCGGAATTCCGGAATGTTCAGAGTTCCGGAATGCACCAAGGTTCCGGAATGTTCGGAATTCCGGAATGTTCAGAGTTCCGGAATGCACCAAGGTTCCGGAATGCACCAAGGTTACGGAATGTTCGGAATTCCGGAATGTTCAGAGTTCCGGAATGCAGCAAGTTTCCGGAATGCACCAAGGTTCCGGAATGTTCGGAATTCCGGAATGTTCAGAGTTCCGGAATGTTCAGAGTTCCGGAATGCACCAAGGTTCCGGAATGTTCGGAATTCCGGAATGCACCAAGGTTCCGGAATGTTCGGAATTCCGGAATGTTCAGAGTTCCGGAATGCAGCAATGTTCCGGAATGCACCAAGGTTCCGGAATGTTCGGAATTCCGGAATGTTCAGAGTTCCGGAATGTTCAGAGTTCCGGAATGCACCAAGGTTCCGGAATGTTCGGAATTCCGGAATGTTCAGAGTTCCGGAATGCACCAAGGTTCCGGAATGCACCAAGGTTCCGGAATGTTCGGAATTCCGGAGTGTTCAGAGTTCCGGAATGCACCAAGGTTCCGGAATGTTCAGAATTCCGGAATGTTCAGAGTTCCGGAATGTTCAGAGTTCCGGAATGCACCAAGGTTCCGGAATGTTCGGAATTCCGGAATGCACCAAGGTTCCGGAATGTTCGGAATTCCGGAATGTTCAGAGTTCCGGAATGCAGCAATGTTCCGGAATGCACCAAGGTTCCGGAATGTTCGGAATTCCGGAATGTTCAGAGTTCCGGAATGTTCAGAGTTCCGGAATGCACCAAGGTTCCGGAATGTTCGGAATTCCGGAATGTTCAGAGTTCCGGAATGCACCAAGGTTCCGGAATGCACCAAGGTTCCGGAATGTTCGGAATTCCGGAGTGTTCAGAGTTCCGGAATGCACCAAGGTTCCGGAATGTTCGGAATTCCGGAATGTTCAGAGTTCCGGAATGCACCAAGGTTCCGGAATGTTCGGAATTCCGGAATGTTCAGAGTTCCGGAATGCACCAAGGTTCCGGAATGCACCAAGGTTCCAGAATGTTCGGAATTCCGGAATGTTCGGAATTCCGGAATGCACCAAGGTTCCGGAATGCACCAAGGTTCCGGAATGTTCGGAATTCCGGAATGTTCAGAGTTCCGGAATGCACCAAGGTTCCGGAATGTTCGGAATTCCGGAATGTTCAGAGTTCCGCAATGTTCAGAGTTCCGGAATGCACCAAGGTTCCGGAATGCACCAAGGTTCCGGAATGTTCGGAATTCCGGAATGTTCGGAATACCGGAATGTTCTGAATTCCGGAATGTTCAGAGTTCCGGAATGCACCAAGGTTCCGGAATGTCCGGAATTCCGGAATGTTCAGAGTTCCGGAATGCACCAAGGTTCCGGAATGTTCGGAATTCCGGAATGTTCAGAGTTCCGGAATGTTCAGAGTTCCGGAATGTTCAGAGTTCCGGAATGCACCAAGGTTCCGGAATGCACCAAGGTTCCGGAATGTTCGGAATTCCGGAATGTTCAGAGTTCCGGAATGCACCAAGGTTCCGGAATGTTCGGAATTCCGGAATGTTCAGAGTTCCGGAATGCACCAAGGTTCCGGAATGCACCAAGGTTCCGGAATGTTCGGAATTCCGGAATGTTCGGAATTCCGGAATGTTCAGAATTCCGGAATGTTCAGAGTTCCGGAATGCACCAAGGTTCCGGAATGTTCGGAATTCCGGAATGTTCAGAGATCCGGAATGTTCAGAGTTCCGGAATGCACCAAGGTTCCGGAATGTTCGGAATTCCGGAATGTTCAGAGTTCCGGAATGCACCAAGGTTCCGGAATGCACCAAGGTTACGGAATGTTCGGAATTCCGGAATGTTCAGAGTTCCGGAATGCAGCAAGTTTCCGGAATGCACCAAGGTTCCGGAATGTTCGGAATTCCGGAATGTTCAGAGTTCCGGAATGTTCAGAGTTCCGGAATGCACCAAGGTTCCGGAATGTTCGGAATTCCGGAATGCACCAAGGTTCCGGAATGTTCGGAATTCCGGAATGTTCAGAGTTCCGGAATGCACCAAGGTTCCGGAATGTTCGGAATTCCGGAATGTTCAGAGTTCCGGAATGTTCAGAGTTCCGGAATGCACCAAGGTTCCGGAATGTTCGGAATTCCGGAATGTTCAGAGTTCCGGAATGCACCAAGGTTCCGGAATGCACCAAGGTTCCGGAATGTTCGGAATTCCGGAATGTTCGGAATTCCGGAATGTCCGGAATTCCGGAATGTTCAGAGTTCCGGAATGCACCAAGGTTCCGGAATGTTTGGAATTCCGGAATGTTCGGAATTCCGGAATGTCCGGAATTCCGGAATGTTCAGAGTTCCGGAATGCACCAAGGTTCCGGAATGTTCGGAATTCCGGAATGTTCGGAATTCCGGAATGTTCAGAGTTCCGGAATGCACCAAGGTTCCGGAATGCACCAAGGTTCCGGAATGTTCGGAATTCCGGAATGTTCAGAGTTCCGGAATGCACCAAGGTTCCAGAATGTTCGGAATTCCGGAATGTTCGGAATTCCGGAATGTTCAGAGTTCCGGAATGCACCAAGGTTCCGGAATGCACCAAGGTTCCGGAATGTTCGGAATTCCGGAATGTTCGGAATTCCGGAATGTTCTGAATTCCGGAATGTTCAGAGTTCCGGAATGCACCAAGGTTCCGGAATGTTCGGAATTCTGGAATGTTCGGAATTCCGGAATGATCGGAATTCCGGAATGTTCAGAGTTCCGGAATGCACCAAGGTTCCGGAATGCACCAAGGTTCCGGAATGTTCGGAATTCCGGAATGTTCAGAGTTCCGGAATGCACCAAGGTTCCAGAATGTTCGGAATTCCGGAATGTTCGGAATTCCGGAATGTTCAGAGTTCCGGAATGCACCAAGGTTCCGGAATGCACCAAGGTTCCGGAATGTTCGGAATTCCGGAATGTTCGGAATTCCGGAATGTTCGGAATTCCGGAATGTTCAGAGTTCCGGAATGCACCAAGGTTCCGGAATGTTCGGAATTCTGGAATGTTCGGAATTCCGGAATGATCGGAATTCCGGAATGTTCAGAGTTCCGGAATGCAGCAAGTTTCCGGAATGCACCAAGGTTCCGGAATGTTCGGAATTCCGGAATGTTCAGAGTTCCGGAATGTTCAGAGTTCCGGAATGCACCAAGGTTCCGGAATGTTCGGAATTCCGGAATGTTCGGAATTCCGGAATGTTCAGAGTTCCGGAATGCACCAAGGTTCCGGAATGCACCAAGGTTCCGGAATGTTCGGAATTCCGGAATGTTCAGAGTTCCGGAATGTTCAGAGTTCCGGAATGCACCAAGGTTCCAGAATGTTCGGAATTCCGGAATGTTCGGAATTCCGGAATGTTCAGAGTTCCGGAATGCACCAAGGTTCCGGAATGCACCAAGGTTCCGGAATGTTCGGAATTCCGGAATGTTCGGAATTCCGGAATGTTCGGAATTCCGGAATGTTCAGAGTTCCGGAATGCACCAAGGTTCCGGAATGTTCGGAATTCTGGAATGTTCGGAATTCCGGAATGATCGGAATTCCGGAATGTTCAGAGTTCCGGAATGCAGCAAGTTTCCGGAATGCACCAAGGTTCCGGAATGTTCGGAATTCCGGAATGTTCAGAGTTCCGGAATGTTCAGAGTTCCGGAATGCACCAAGGTTCCGGAATGTTCGGAATTCCGGAATGCACCAAGGTTCCGGAATGTTCGGAATTCCGGAATGTTCAGAGTTCCGGAATGCAGCAATGTTCCGGAATGCACCAAGGTTCCGGAATGTTCGGAATTCCGGAATGTTCAGAGTTCCGGAATGTTCAGAGTTCCGGAATGCACCAAGGTTCCGGAATGTTCGGAATTCCGGAATGTTCAGAGTTCCGGAATGAAGCAAGGTTCCGGAATGCAGCAAGGTTCCGGAATGTTCGGAATTCCGGAGTGTTCAGAGTTCCGGAATGCACCAAGGTTCCGGAATGTTCGGAATTCCGGAATGTTCAGAGTTCCGGAATGCACCAAGGTTCCGGAATGTTCGGAATTCCGGAATGTTCGGAATTCCGGAATGTTCGGAATTCCGGAATGCACCAAGGTTCCGGAATGTTCGGAATTCCGGAATGTTCAGAGTTCCGGAATGTTCAGAGTTCCGGAATGCACCAAGGTTCCAGAATGTTCGGAATTCCGGAATGTTTGGAATTCCGGAATGTTCAGAGTTCCGGAATGCACCAAGGTTCCGGAATGCACCAAGGTTCCGGAATGTTCGGAATTCCGGAATGTTCAGAGTTCCGGAATGCACCAAGGTTCCGGAATGCACCAAGGTTCCGGAATGTTCGGAATTCCGGAATGTTCAGAGTTCCGGAATGCACCAAGGTTCCGGAATATTCGGAATTCCGGAATGTTCAGAGTTCCGGAATGCACCAAGGTTCCGGAATGTTCGGAATTCCGGAATGTTCGGAATTCCGGAATGTTCGGAATTCCGGAATGTTCAGAGTTCCGGAATGCAGCAATGTTCCGGAATGCACCAAGGTTCCGGAATGTTCGGAATTCCGGAATGTTCAGAGTTGCGGAATGTTCGGAATTCCGGAATGCACCAAGGTTCCGGAATGTTCGGAATTCCGGAATGTTCAGAGTTCCGGAATGTTCAGAGTTCCGGAATGCACCAAGGTTCCGGAATGTTCGGAATTCCGGAATGCACCAAGGTTCCGGAATGTTCGGAATTCCGGAATGTTCAGAGTTCCGGAATGTTCAGAGTTCCGGAATGCACCAAGGTTCCGGAATGCACAAAGGTTCCGGAATGTTCAGCGTTCCGGAATGTTCAGAGTTCCGGAATGTTTGTCTGAGTCTTCTATCAAAAGTTACAGCTATTTATATGAAGTTGTACAAAAACGCTTTCTTTCGCCAAGACAGTGCGTTTCTCACTGTTACATGCATTTGAATGGGGAACTCCACCGAAACAAAGTATAGGTTTTCATTGTGTGAATAACTTGGAAATCTTAGCTCAAACAGCTGCAAAACCTGTTTTCCCAGCACGGAGACCTTGAGTTCTATAAGATAAAGCCATAAACATGTTTGTCTGAGTCTTCTATCAAAAGTTACAGCTATTTATATGAAGTTGTACAAAAACGCTTTCTTTCGCCGTAACAGTGCGTTTCTCACTGTTACATGCATTTGAATGGGGAACTCGACTGAAACAAAGTATAGGTTTTCATTATGTGAATAACTTGGAAATCTTAGCTCAAACAGCTGCAAAACCTGTTTTCCCAGCACGGGAACCTTGAGTTCTATAAGATAGAGCCATAAACATGTTTGTCTGAGTCTTCTATCAAAAGTTACAGCTATTTATATGAAGTTGTACAAAATAGCTTTCTTTCGCCAAGACAGTGCGTTTCTCACTGTTACATGCATTTGAATGGGGAACTCGACCGAAACAAAGTATAGGTTTTCATTATGTGAATAACTTGGAAATCTTAGCTCAAACAGCTGCAAAACCTGTTTTCCCAGCACGGGAACCTTGAGCTCTATAAGATAAAGCCATAAACATGTGTATCCGAGTCTTCTATCAAAAGTTACAGCTATTCATATGAAGTTGTACAAAAACGCTTTCTTTCGCCAAGACAGTGCGTTTCTCACTGTTACATTCATTTGAATGGGGAACTCCACCGAAACAAAGTATAGGTTTTCATTATGTGAATAACTTGGAAATCTTAGCTCAAACAGCTGCAAAACCTGTTTTCCCAGCACGGGAACCTTGAGCTCTATAAGATAAAGCCATAAACATGTGTATCCGAGTCTTCTATCAAAAGTTACAGCTATTCATATGAAGTTGTACAAAAACGCTTTCTTTCGCCAAGACAGTGCGTTTCTCACTGTTACATTCATTTGAATGGGGAACTCCACCGAAACAAAGTATAGGTTTTCATTATGTGAATAACTTGGAAATCTTAGCTCAAACAGCTGCAAAACCTGTTTTCCCAGCACGGGAACCTTGAGTTCTATAAGATAAAGCCATAAACATGTGTATCCGAGTCTTCTATCAAAAGTTACAGCTATTTATATGAAGTTGTACAAAATAGCTTTCTTTCGCCAAGACAGTGCGTTACTCACTGTTACATGCATTTGAATGGGGAACTCGACTGAAACAAAGTATAGGTTTTCATTATGTGAATAACTTGGAAATCTTAGCTCAAACAGCTGCAAAACCTGTTTTCCCAGCACGGGAACCTTGAGTTCTATAAGATAAAGCCATAAACATGTTTGTCTGAGTCTTCTATCAAAAGTTACAGCTATTTATATGAAGTTGTACAAAATAGCTTTCTTTCGCCAAGACAGTGCGTTTCTCACTGTTACATGCATTTGAATGGGGAACTCGACCGAAACAAAGTATAGGTTTTCATTATGTGAATAACTTGGATATCTTAGCTCAAACAGCTGCAAAACCTGTTTTCCCAGCACGGAGACCTTGAGTTCTATAAGATAAAGCCATAAACATGTGTATCCGAGTCTTCTATCAAAAGTTACAGCTATTTATATGAAGTTGTACAAAATAGCTTTCTTTCGCCGTAACAGTGCGTTTCTCACTGTTACATGCATTTGAATGGGGAACTCGACCGAAACAAAGTATAGGTTTTCATTATGTGAATAACTTGGAAATCTTAGCTCAAACAGCTGCAAAACCTGTTTGCCCAGCACGGAGACCTTGAGTTCTATAAGATAAAGCCATAAACATGTGTATCCGAGTCTTCTATCAAAAGTTACAGCTATTTAAATGAAGTTGTACAAAAACGCTTTCTTTCGCCAAGACAGTGCGTTTCTCACTGTTACATGCATTTGAATGGGGAACTCCACCGAAACAAAGTATAGGTTTTCATTATGTGAATAACTTGGAAATCTTAGCTCAAACAGCTGCAAAACCTGTTTTCCCAGCACGGGAACCTTGAGCTCTATAAGATAAAGCCATAAACATGTGTATCCGAGTCTTCTATCAAAAGTTACAGCTATTCATATGAAGTTGTACAAAAACGCTTTCTTTCGCCAAGACAGTGCGTTTCTCACTGTTACATTCATTTGAATGGGGAACTCCACCGAAACAAAGTATAGGTTTTCATTATGTGAATAACTTGGAAATCTTAGCTCAAACAGCTGCAAAACCTGTTTGCCCAGCACGGGAACCTTGAGTTCTATAAGATAAAGCCATAAACATGTGTATCCGAGTCTTCTATCAAAAGTTACAGCTATTTATATGAAGTTGTACAAAAACGCTTTCTTTCGCCAAGACAGTGCGTTTCTCACTGTTACATGCATTTGAATGGGGAACTCGACCGAAACAAAGTATAGGTTTTCATTAGGTGAATAACTTGGAAATCTTAGCTCAAACAGCTGCAAAACCTGTTTT
This sequence comes from Mchenga conophoros, assembly GCF_057382185.1. Taxonomy (NCBI): domain Eukaryota; kingdom Metazoa; phylum Chordata; class Actinopteri; order Cichliformes; family Cichlidae; genus Mchenga; species Mchenga conophoros. The sequence goes on along the minus strand of NC_140538.1, from coordinate 34,665,899 downwards.
CCCAGCACGGGAACCTTGAGCTCTATAAGATAAAGCCATAAACATGTGTATCCGAGTCTTCTATCAAAAGTTACAGCTATTCATATGAAGTTGTACAAAAACGCTTTCTTTCGCCAAGACAGTGCGTTTCTCACTGTTACATTCATTTGAATGGGGAACTCCACCGAAACAAAGTATAGGTTTTCATTATGTGAATAACTTGGAAATCTTAGCTCAAACAGCTGCAAAACCTGTTTTCCCAGCACGGGAACCTTGAGTTCTATAAGATAAAGCCATAAACATGTGTATCCGAGTCTTCTATCAAAAGTTACAGCTATTTATATGAAGTTGTACAAAATAGCTTTCTTTCGCCAAGACAGTGCGTTTCTCACTGTTACATTCATTTGAATGGGGAACTCCACCGAAACAAAGTATAGGTTTTCATTATGTGAATAACTTGGAAATCTTAGCTCAAACAGCTGCAAAACCTGTTTTCCCAGCACGGGAACCTTGAGTTCTATAAGATAAAGCCATAAACATGTGTATCCGAGTCTTCTATCAAAAGTTACAGCTATTTATATGAAGTTGTACAAAAACGTTTTCTTTCGCCAAGACAGTGCGTTTCTCACTGTTACATGCATTTGAATGGGGAACTCGACCGAAACAAAGTATAGGTTTTCATTATGTGAATAACTTGGAAATCTTAGCTCAAACAGCTGCAAAACCTGTTTTCCCAGCACGGAGACCTTGAGTTCTATAAGATAAAGCCATAAACATGTGTATCTGAGTCTTCTATCAAAAGTTACAGCTATCTATATGAAGTTGTACAAAATAGCTTTCTTTCGCCGTAACAGTGCGTTTCTCACTGTTACATGCATTTGAATGGGGAACTCGACCGAAACAAAGTATAGGTTTTCATTATGTGAATAACTTGGAAATCTTAGCTCAAACAGCTGCAAAACCTGTTTGCCCAGCACGGAGACCTTGAGTTCTATAAGATAAAGCCATAAACATGTGTATCCGAGTCTTCTATCAAAAGTTACAGCTATTTAAATGAAGTTGTACAAAAACGCTTTCTTTCGCCAAGACAGTGCGTTTCTCACTGTTACATGCATTTGAATGGGGAACTCGACCGAAACAAAGTATAGGTTTTCATTATGTGAATAACTTGGAAATCTTAGCTCAAACAGCTGCAAAACCTGTTTTCCCAGCACGGGAACCTTGAGCTCTATAAGATAAAGCCATAAACATGTGTATCCGAGTCTTCTATCAAAAGTTACAGCTATTCATATGAAGTTGTACAAAAACGCTTTCTTTCGCCAAGACAGTGCGTTTCTCACTGTTACATTCATTTGAATGGGGAACTCCACCGAAACAAAGTATAGGTTTTCATTAGGTGAATAACTTGGAAATCTTAGCTCAAACAGCTGCAAAACCTGTTTGCCCAGCACGGGAACCTTGAGCTCTATAAGATAAAGCCATAAACATGTGTATCCGAGTCTTCTATCAAAAGTTACAGCTATTCATATGAAGTTGTACAAAAACGCTTTCTTTCGCCAAGACAGTGCGTTTCTCACTGTTACATTCATTTGAATGGGGAACTCCACCGAAACAAAGTATAGGTTTTCATTATGTGAATAACTTGGAAATCTTAGCTCAAACAGCTGCAAAACCTGTTTTCCCAGCACGGGAACCTTGAGTTCTATAAGATAAAGCCATAAACATATGTATCCGAGTCTTCTATCAAAAGTTACAGCTATTTAAATGAAGTTGTACAAAAACGCTTTCTTTCGCCAAGACAGTGCGTTTCTCACTGTTACATGCAATTGAATGGGGAACTCGACCGAAACAAAGTATAGGTTTTCATTATGTGAATAACTTGGAAATCTTAGCTCAAACAGCTGCAAAACCTGTTTTCCCAGCACGGGAACCTTGAGCTCTATAAGATAAAGCCATAAACATGTGTATCCGAGTCTTCTATCAAAAGTTACAGCTATTCATATGAAGTTGTACAAAAACGCTTTCTTTCGCCAAGACAGTGCGTTTCTCACTGTTACATTCATTTGAATGGGGAACTCCACCGAAACAAAGTATAGGTTTTCATTATGTGAATAACTTGGAAATCTTAGCTCAAACAGCTGCAAAACCTGTTTTCCCAGCACGGGAACCTTGAGTTCTATAAGATAAAGCCATAAACATATGTATCCGAGTCTTCTATCAAAAGTTACAGCTATTTAAATGAAGTTGTACAAAAACGCTTTCTTTCGCCAAGACAGTGCGTTTCTCACTGTTACATGCAATTGAATGGGGAACTCGACCGAAACAAAGTATAGGTTTTCATTATGTGAATAACTTGGAAATCTTAGCTCAAACAGCTGCAAAACCTGTTTTCCCAGCACGGGAACCTTGAGCTCTATAAGATAAAGCCATAAACATGTGTATCCGAGTCTTCTATCAAAAGTTACAGCTATTCATATGAAGTTGTACAAAAACGCTTTCTTTCGCCAAGACAGTGCGTTTCTCACTGTTACATTCATTTGAATGGGGAACTCCACCGAAAGAAAGTATAGGTTTTCATTATGTGAATAACTTGGAAATCTTAGCTCAAACAGCTGCAAAACCTGTTTTCCCAGCACGGGAACCTTGAGTTCTATAAGATAAAGCCATAAACATGTGTATCCGAGTCTTCTATCAAAAGTTACAGCTATTTATATGAAGTTGTACAAAAACGTTTTCTTTCGCCAAGACAGTGCGTTTCTCACTGTTACATGCATTTGAATGGGGAACTCGACCGAAACAAAGTATAGGTTTTCATTATGTGAATAACTTGGAAATCTTAGCTCAAACAGCTGCAAAACCTGTTTTCCCAGCACGGGAACCTTGAGTTCTATAAGATAAAGCCATAAACATGTGTATCCGAGTCTTCTATCAAAAGTTACAGCTATTTATATGAAGTTGTACAAAAACGTTTTCTTTCGCCAAGACAGTGCGTTTCTCACTGTTACATGCATTTGAATGGGGAACTCGACCGAAACAAAGTATAGGTTTTCATTATGTGAATAACTTGGAAATCTTAGCTCAAACAGCTAAAAAACCTGTTTTCCCAGCACGGGAACCTTGAGCTCTATAAGATAATGCCATAAACATGTGTATCCGAGTCTTCTATCAAAAGTTACAGCTATTCATATGAAGTTGTACAAAAACGCTTTCTTTCGCCAAGACAGTGCGTTTCTCACTGTTACATGCATTTGAATGGGGAACTCCACCGAAACAAAGTATAGGTTTTCATTATGTGAATAACTTGGAAATCTTAGCTCAAACAGCTGCAAAACCTGTTTTCCCAGCACGGAGACCTTGAGTTCTATAAGATAAAGCCATAAACATGTTTGTCTGAGTCTTCTATCAAAAGTTACAGCTATTTATATGAAGTTGTACAAAAACGCTTTCTTTCGCCAAGACAGTGCGTTTCTCACTGTTACATGCATTTGAATGGGGAACTCCACCGAAACAAAGTATAGGTTTTCATTATGTGAATAACTTGGAAATCTTAGCTCAAACAGCTGCAAAACCTGTTTGCCCAGCACGGGAACCTTGAGCTCTATAAGATAAAGCCATAAACATGTGTATCCGAGTCTTCTATCAAAAGTTACAGCTATTCATATGAAGTTGTACAAAAACGCTTTCTTTCGCCAAGACAGTGCGTTTCTCACTGTTACATTCATTTGAATGGGGAACTCCACCGAAACAAAGTATAGGTTTTCATTATGTGAATAACTTGGAAATCTTAGCTCAAACAGCTGCAAAACCTGTTTTCCCAGCACGGGAACCTTGAGTTCTATAAGATAAAGCCATAAACATATGTATCCGAGTCTTCTATCAAAAGTTACAGCTATTTAAATGAAGTTGTACAAAAACGCTTTCTTTCGCCAAGACAGTGCGTTTCTCACTGTTACATGCAATTGAATGGGGAACTCGACCGAAACAAAGTATAGGTTTTCATTATGTGAATAACTTGGAAATCTTAGCTCAAACAGCTGCAAAACCTGTTTTCCCAGCACGGGAACCTTGAGCTCTATAAGATAAAGCCATAAACATGTGTATCCGAGTCTTCTATCAAAAGTTACAGCTATTCATATGAAGTTGTACAAAAACGCTTTCTTTCGCCAAGACAGTGCGTTTCTCACTGTTACATTCATTTGAATGGGGAACTCCACCGAAACAAAGTATAGGTTTTCATTATGTGAATAACTTGGAAATCTTAGCTCAAACAGCTGCAAAACCTGTTTTCCCAGCACGGGAACCTTGAGTTCTATAAGATAAAGCCATAAACATGTGTATCCGAGTCTTCTATCAAAAGTTACAGCTATTTAAATGAAGTTGTACAAAAACGCTTTCTTTCGCCAAGACAGTGCGTTTCTCACTGTTACATGCATTTGAATGGGGAACTCGACCGAAACAAAGTATAGGTTTTCATTATGTGAATAACTTGGAAATCTTAGCTCAAACAGCTGCAAAACCTGTTTTCCCAGCACGGGAACCTTGAGTTCTATAAGATAAAGCCATAAACATGTGTATCCGAGTCTTCTATCAAAAGTTACAGCTATTTATATGAAGTTGTACAAAAACGTTTTCTTTCGCCAAGACAGTGCGTTTCTCACTGTTACATGCATTTGAATGGGGAACTCGACCGAAACAAAGTATAGGTTTTCATTATGTGAATAACTTGGAAATCTTAGCTCAAACAGCTAAAAAACCTGTTTTCCCAGCACGGGAACCTTGAGCTCTATAAGATAATGCCATAAACATGTGTATCCGAGTCTTCTATCAAAAGTTACAGCTATTCATATGAAGTTGTACAAAAACGCTTTCTTTCGCCAAGACAGTGCGTTTCTCACTGTTACATGCATTTGAATGGGGAACTCCACCGAAACAAAGTATAGGTTTTCATTATGTGAATAACTTGGAAATCTTAGCTCAAACAGCTGCAAAACCTGTTTTCCCAGCACGGAGACCTTGAGTTCTATAAGATAAAGCCATAAACATGTTTGTCTGAGTCTTCTATCAAAAGTTACAGCTATTTATATGAAGTTGTACAAAAACGCTTTCTTTCGCCAAGACAGTGCGTTTCTCACTGTTACATGCATTTGAATGGGGAACTCCACCGAAACAAAGTATAGGTTTTCATTATGTGAATAACTTGGAAATCTTAGCTCAAACAGCTGCAAAACCTGTTTGCCCAGCACGGGAACCTTGAGCTCTATAAGATAAAGCCATAAACATGTGTATCCGAGTCTTCTATCAAAAGTTACAGCTATTCATATGAAGTTGTACAAAAACGCTTTCTTTCGCCAAGACAGTGCGTTTCTCACTGTTACATTCATTTGAATGGGGAACTCCACCGAAACAAAGTATAGGTTTTCATTATGTGAATAACTTGGAAATCTTAGCTCAAACAGCTGCAAAACCTGTTTTCCCAGCACGGGAACCTTGAGTTCTATAAGATAAAGCCATAAACATATGTATCCGAGTCTTCTATCAAAAGTTACAGCTATTTAAATGAAGTTGTACAAAAACGCTTTCTTTCGCCAAGACAGTGCGTTTCTCACTGTTACATGCAATTGAATGGGGAACTCGACCGAAACAAAGTATAGGTTTTCATTATGTGAATAACTTGGAAATCTTAGCTCAAACAGCTGCAAAACCTGTTTTCCCAGCACGGGAACCTTGAGCTCTATAAGATAAAGCCATAAACATGTGTATCCGAGTCTTCTATCAAAAGTTACAGCTATTCATATGAAGTTGTACAAAAACGCTTTCTTTCGCCAAGACAGTGCGTTTCTCACTGTTACATTCATTTGAATGGGGAACTCCACCGAAAGAAAGTATAGGTTTTCATTATGTGAATAACTTGGAAATCTTAGCTCAAACAGCTGCAAAACCTGTTTTCCCAGCACGGGAACCTTGAGTTCTATAAGATAAAGCCATAAACATGTGTATCCGAGTCTTCTATCAAAAGTTACAGCTATTTATATGAAGTTGTACAAAAACGTTTTCTTTCGCCAAGACAGTGCGTTTCTCACTGTTACATGCATTTGAATGGGGAACTCGACCGAAACAAAGTATAGGTTTTCATTATGTGAATAACTTGGAAATCTTAGCTCAAACAGCTGCAAAACCTGTTTTCCCAGCACGGGAACCTTGAGTTCTATAAGATAAAGCCATAAACATGTGTATCCGAGTCTTCTATCAAAAGTTACAGCTATTTATATGAAGTTGTACAAAAACGTTTTCTTTCGCCAAGACAGTGCGTTTCTCACTGTTACATGCATTTGAATGGGGAACTCGACCGAAACAAAGTATAGGTTTTCATTATGTGAATAACTTGGAAATCTTAGCTCAAACAGCTGCAAAACCTGTTTTCCCAGCACGGAGACCTTGAGTTCTATAAGATAAAGCCATAAACATGTGTATCCGAGTCTTCTATCAAAAGTTACAGCTATTTATATGAAGTTGTACAAAATAGCTTTCTTTCGCCGTAACAGTGCGTTTCTCACTGTTACATGCATTTGAATGGGGAACTCGACCGAAACAAAGTATAGGTTTTCATTATGTGAATAACTTGGAAATCTTAGCTCAAACAGCTGCAAAACCTGTTTGCCCAGCACGGAGACCTTGAATTCTATAAGATAAAACCATAAACATGTGTATCCGAGTCTTCTATCAAAAGTTACAGCTATTTAAATGAAGTTGTACAAAAACGCTTTCTTTCGCCAAGACAGTGCGTTTCTCACTGTTACATGCATTTGAATGGGGAACTCGACCGAAACAAAGTATAGGTTTTCATTATGTGAATAACTTGGAAATCTTAGCTCAAACAGCTAAAAAACCTGTTTTCCCAGCACGGGAACCTTGAGCTCTATAAGATAAAGCCATAAACATGTGTATCCGAGTCTTCTATCAAAAGTTACAGCTATTCATATGAAGTTGTACAAAAACGCTTTCTTTCGCCAAGACAGTGCGTTTCTCACTGTTACATGCATTTGAATGGGGAACTCCACCGAAACAAAGTATAGGTTTTCATTATGTGAATAACTTGGAAATCTTAGCTCAAACAGCTGCAAAACCTGTTTTCCCAGCACGGAGACCTTGAGTTCTATAAGATAAAGCCATAAACATGTTTGTCTGAGTCTTCTATCAAAAGTTACAGCTATTTATATGAAGTTGTACAAAAACGCTTTCTTTCGCCAAGACAGTGCGTTTCTCACTGTTACATGCATTTGAATGGGGAACTCCACCGAAACAAAGTATAGGTTTTCATTATGTGAATAACTTGGAAATCTTAGCTCAAACAGCTGCAAAACCTGTTTTCCCAGCACGGAGACCTTGAGTTCTATAAGATAAAGCCATAAACATGTGTATCCGAGTCTTCTATCAAAAGTTACAGCTATTTATATGAAGTTGTACAAAAACGCTTTCTTTCGCCAAGACAGTGCGTTTCTCACTGTTACATGCATTTGAATGGGGAACTCCACCGAAACAAAGTATAGGTTTTCATTATGTGAATAACTTGGAAATCTTAGCTCAAACAGCTGCAAAACCTGTTTTCCCAGCACGGGAACCTTGAGTTCTATAAGATAAAGCCATAAACATGTGTATCCGAGTCTTCTATCAAAAGTTACAGCTATTTATATGAAGTTGTACAAAATAGCTTTCTTTCGCCGTAACAGTGCGTTTCTCACTGTTACATGCATTTGAATGGGGAACTCCACCGAAACAAAGTATAGGTTTTCATTATGTGAATAACTTGGAAATCTTAGCTCAAACAGCTGCAAAACCTGTTTTCCCAGCACGGGAACCTTGAGTTCTATAAGATAAAGCCATAAACATGTTTGTCTGAGTCTTCTATCAAAAGTTACAGCTATTTATATGAAGTTGTACAAAAACGCTTTCTTTCGCCAAGACAGTGCGTTTCTCACTGTTACATGCATTTGAATGGGGAACTTGACCGAAACAAAGTATAGGTTTTCACTATGTGAATAACTTGGAAATCTTAGCTCAAACAGCTGCAAAACCTGTTTTCCCAGCACGGGAACCTTGAGTTCTATAAGATAAAGCCATAAACATGTGTATCCGAGTCTTCTATCAAAAGTTACAGCTATTCATATGAAGTTGTACAAAAACGCTTTCTTTCGCCAAGACAGTGCGTTTCTCACTGTTACATGCATTTGAATGGGGAACTCCACCAAAACAAAGTATAGGTTTTCATTATGTGAATAACTTGGAAATCTTAGCTCAAACAGCTGCAAAACCTGTTTGCCCAGCACGGGAACCTTGAGTTCTATAAGATAAAGCCATAAACATGTGTATCCGAGTCTTCTATCAAAAGTTACAGCTATTTATATGAAGTTGTACAAAATAGCTTTCTTTCGCCAAGACAGTGCGTTTCTCACTGTTACATGCATTTGAATGGGGAACTCGACCGAAACAAAGTATAGGTTTTCATTATGTGAATAACTTGGAAATCTTAGCTCAAACAGCTGCAAAACCTGTTTTCCCAGCACGGGAACCTTGAGCTCTATAAGATAAAGCCATAAACATGTGTATCCGAGTCTTCTATCAAAAGTTACAGCTATTCATATGAAGTTGTACAAAAACGCTTTCTTTCGCCAAGACAGTGCGTTTCTCACTGTTACATTCATTTGAATGGGGAACTCCACCGAAACAAAGTATAGGTTTTCATTATGTGAATAACTTGGAAATCTTAGCTCAAACAGCTGCAAAACCTGTTTGCCCAGCACGGGAACCTTGAGTTCTATAAGATAAAGCCATAAACATGTGTATCCGAGTCTTCTATCAAAAGTTACAGCTATTTATATGAAGTTGTACAAAAACGCTTTCTTTCGCCAAGACAGTGCGTTTCTCACTGTTACATGCATTTGAATGGGGAACTCGACCGAAACAAAGTATAGGTTTTCATTAGGTGAATAACTTGGAAATCTTAGCTCAAACAGCTGCAAAACCTGTTTTCCCAGCACGGGAACCTTGAGCTCTATAAGATAAAGCCATAAACATGTGTATCCGAGTCTTCTATCAAAAGTTACAGCTATTCATATGAAGTTGTACAAAAACGCTTTCTTTCGCCAAGACAGTGCGTTTCTCACTGTTACATTCATTTGAATGGGGAACTCCACCGAAACAAAGTATAGGTTTTCATTATGTGAATAACTTGGAAATCTTAGCTCAAACAGCTGCAAAACCTGTTTTCCCAGCACGGGAACCTTGAGTTCTATAAGATAAAGCCATAAACATGTGTATCCGAGTCTTCTATCAAAAGTTACAGCTATTTAAATGAAGTTGTACAAAAACGCTTTCTTTCGCCAAGACAGTGCGTTTCTCACTGTTACATGCATTTGAATGGGGAACTCGACCGAAACAAAGTATAGGTTTTCATTATGTGAATAACTTGGAAATCTTAGCTCAAACAGCTGCAAAACCTGTTTTCCCAGCACGGGAACCTTGAGCTCTATAAGATAAAGCCATAAACATGTGTATCCGAGTCTTCTATCAAAAGTTACAGCTATTCATATGAAGTTGTATAAAAACGCTTTCTTTCGCCAAGACAGTGCGTTTCTCACTGTTACATTCATTTGAATGGGGAACTCCACCGAAAGAAAGTATAGGTTTTCATTATGTGAATAACTTGGAAATCTTAGCTCAAACAGCTGCAAAACCTGTTTTCCCAGCACGGGAACCTTGAGTTCTATAAGATAAAGCCATAAACATGTGTATCCGAGTCTTCTATCAAAAGTTACAGCTATTTATATGAAGTTGTACAAAAACGTTTTCTTTCGCCAAGACAGTGCGTTTCTCACTGTTACATGCATTTGAATGGGGAACTCGACCGAAACAAAGTATAGGTTTTCATTATGTGAATAACTTGGAAATCTTAGCTCAAACAGCTGCAAAACCTGTTTTCCCAGCACGGAGACCTTGAGTTCTATAAGATAAAGCCATAAACATGTGTATCCGAGTCTTCTATCAAAAGTTACAGCTATTTATATGAAGTTGTACAAAATAGCTTTCTTTCGCCGTAACAGTGCGTTTCTCACTGTTACATGCATTTGAATGGGGAACTCGACCGAAACAAAGTATAGGTTTTCATTATGTGAATAACTTGGAAATCTTAGCTCAAACAGCTGCAAAACCTGTTTGCCCAGCACGGAGACCTTGAGTTCTATAAGATAAAGCCATAAACATGTGTATCCGAGTCTTCTATCAAAAGTTACAGCTATTTAAATGAAGTTGTACAAAAACGCTTTCTTTTGCCAAGACAGTGCGTTTCTCACTGTTACATGCATTTGAATGGGGAACTCGACCGAAACAAAGTATAGGTTTTCATTATGTGAATAACTTGGAAATCTTAGCTCAAACAGCTGCAAAACCTGTTTTCCCAGCACGGGAACCTTGAGCTCTATAAGATAAAGCCATAAACATGTGTATCCGAGTCTTCTATCAAAAGTTACAGCTATTCATATGAAGTTGTACAAAAACGCTTTCTTTCGCCAAGACAGTGCGTTTCTCACTGTTACATGCATTTGAATGGGGAACTCCACCGAAACAAAGTATAGGTTTTCATTATGTGAATAACTTGGAAATCTTAGCTCAAACAGCTGCAAAACCTGTTTTCCCAGCACGGAGACCTTGAGTTCTATAAGATAAAGCCATAAACATGTTTGTCTGAGTCTTCTATCAAAAGTTACAGCTATTTATATGAAGTTGTACAAAAACGCTTTCTTTCGCCAAGACAGTGCGTTTCTCACTGTTACATGCATTTGAATGGGGAACTCCACCGAAACAAAGTATAGGTTTTCATTATGTGAATAACTTGGAAATCTTAGCTCAAACAGCTGCAAAACCTGTTTTCCCAGCACGGGAACCTTGAGTTCTATAAGATAAAGCCATAAACATGTGTATCCGAGTCTTCTATCAAAAGTTACAGCTATTTATATGAAGTTGTACAAAATAGCTTTCTTTCGCCGTAACAGTGCGTTTCTCACTGTTACATGCATTTGAATGGGGAACTCGACCGAAACAAAGTATAGGTTTTCATTATGTGAATAACTTGGAAATCTTAGCTCAAACAGCTGCAAAACCTGTTTTCCCAGCACGGGAACCTTGAGCTCTATAAGATAAAGCCATAAACATGTGTATCCGAGTCTTCTATCAAAAGTTACAGCTATTCATATGAAGTTGTATAAAAACGCTTTCTTTCGCCAAGACAGTGCGTTTCTCACTGTTACATTCATTTGAATGGGGAACTCCACCGAAAGAAAGTATAGGTTTTCATTATGTGAATAACTTGGAAATCTTAGCTCAAACAGCTGCAAAACCTGTTTTCCCAGCACGGGAACCTTGAGTTCTATAAGATAAAGCCATAAACATGTGTATCCGAGTCTTCTATCAAAAGTTACAGCTATTTATATGAAGTTGTACAAAAACGTTTTCTTTCGCCAAGACAGTGCGTTTCTCACTGTTACATGCATTTGAATGGGGAACTCGACCGAAACAAAGTATAGGTTTTCATTATGTGAATAACTTGGAAATCTTAGCTCAAACAGCTGCAAAACCTGTTTTCCCAGCACGGAGACCTTGAGTTCTATAAGATAAAGCCATAAACATGTGTATCCGAGTCTTCTATCAAAAGTTACAGCTATTTATATGAAGTTGTACAAAATAGCTTTCTTTCGCCGTAACAGTGCGTTTCTCACTGTTACATGCATTTGAATGGGGAACTCGACCGAAACAAAGTATAGGTTTTCATTATGTGAATAACTTGGAAATCTTAGCTCAAACAGCTGCAAAACCTGTTTGCCCAGCACGGAGACCTTGAGTTCTATAAGATAAAGCCATAAACATGTGTATCCGAGTCTTCTATCAAAAGTTACAGCTATTTAAATGAAGTTGTACAAAAACGCTTTCTTTTGCCAAGACAGTGCGTTTCTCACTGTTACATGCATTTGAATGGGGAACTCGACCGAAACAAAGTATAGGTTTTCATTATGTGAATAACTTGGAAATCTTAGCTCAAACAGCTGCAAAACCTGTTTTCCCAGCACGGGAACCTTGAGCTCTATAAGATAAAGCCACAAACATGTGTATCCGAGTCTTCTATCAAAAGTTACAGCTATTCATATGAAGTTGTACAAAAACGCTTTCTTTCGCCAAGACAGTGCGTTTCTCACTGTTACATGCATTTGAATGGGGAACTCCACCGAAACAAAGTATAGGTTTTCATTATGTGAATAACTTGGAAATCTTAGCTCAAACAGCTGCAAAACCTGTTTTCCCAGCACGGAGACCTTGAGTTCTATAAGATAAAGCCATAAACATGTTTGTCTGAGTCTTCTATCAAAAGTTACAGCTATTTATATGAAGTTGTACAAAAACGCTTTCTTTCGCCAAGACAGTGCGTTTCTCACTGTTACATGCATTTGAATGGGGAACTCCACCGAAACAAAGTATAGGTTTTCATTATGTGAATAACTTGGAAATCTTAGCTCAAACAGCTGCAAAACCTGTTTTCCCAGCACGGGAACCTTGAGTTCTATAAGATAAAGCCATAAACATGTGTATCCGAGTCTTCTATCAAAAGTTACAGCTATTTATATGAAGTTGTACAAAATAGCTTTCTTTCGCCGTAACAGTGCGTTTCTCACTGTTACATGCATTTGAATGGGGAACTCGACCGAAACAAAGTATAGGTTTTCATTATGTGAATAACTTGGAAATCTTAGCTCAAACAGCTGCAAAACCTGTTTGCCCAGCACGGAGACCTTGAGTTCTATAAGATAAAGCCATAAACATGTGTATCCGAGTCTTCTATCAAAAGTTACAGCTATTTAAATGAAGTTGTACAAAAACGCTTTCTTTCGCCAAGACAGTGCGTTTCTCACTGTTACATGCATTTGAATGGGGAACTCGACCGAAACAAAGTATAGGTTTTCATTATGTGAATAACTTGGAAATCTTAGCTCAAACAGCTGCAAAACCTGTTTTCCCAGCACGGGAACCTTGAGTTCTATAAGATAAAGCCATAAACATGTGTATCCGAGTCTTCTATCAAAAGTTACAGCTATTCATATGAAGTTGTACAAAATAGCTTTCTTTCGCCAAGACAGTGCGTTTCTCACTGTTACATGCATTTGAATGGGGAACTCGACCGAAACAAAGTATAGGTTTTCATTATGTGAATAACTTGGAAATCTTAGCTCAAACAGCTGCAAAACCTGTTTTCCCAGCACGGGAACCTTGAGTTCTATAAGATAAAGCCATAAACATGTTTGTCTGAGTCTTCTATCAAAAGTTACAGCTATTTATATGAAGTTGTACAAAATAGCTTTCTTTCGCCAAGACAGTGCGTTTCTCACTGTTACATGCATTTGAATGGGGAACTCGACCGAAACAAAGTATAGGTTTTCATTATGTGAATAACTTGGAAATCTTAGCTCAAACAGCTGCAAAACCTGTTTTCCCAGCACGGGAACCTTGAGCTCTATAAGATAAAGCCATAAACATGTGTATCCGAGTCTTCTATCAAAAGTTACAGCTATTCATATGAAGTTGTACAAAAACGCTTTCTTTCGCCAAGACAGTGCGTTTCTCACTGTTACATGCATTTGAATGGGGAACTCCACCAAAACAAAGTATAGGTTTTCATTATGTGAATAACTTGGAAATCTTAGCTCAAACAGCTGCAAAACCTGTTTTCCCAGCACGGGAACCTTGAGTTCTATAAGATAAAGCCATAAACATGTGTATCCGAGTCTTCTATCAAAAGTTACAGCTATTTATATGAAGTTGTACAAAAACGCTTTCTTTCGCCAAGACAGTGCGTTTCTCACTGTTACATGCATTTGAATGGGGAACTCGACCGAAACAAAGTATAGGTTTTCATTATGTGAATAACTTGGAAATCTTAGCTCAAACAGCTGCAAAACCTGTTTTCCCAGCACGGGAACCTTGAGTTCTATAAGATAAAGCCATAAACATGTTTGTCTGAGTCTTCTATCAAAAGTTACAGCTATTTATATGAAGTTGTACAAAATAGCTTTCTTTCGCCAAGACAGTGCGTTTCTCACTGTTACATGCATTTGAATGGGGAACTCGACCGAAACAAAGTATAGGTTTTCATTATGTGAATAACTTGGAAATCTTAGCTCAAACAGCTGCAAAACCTGTTTTCCCAGCACGGGAACCTTGAGCTCTATAAGATAAAGCCATAAACATGTGTATCCGAGTCTTCTATCAAAAGTTACAGCTATTCATATGAAGTTGTACAAAAACGCTTTCTTTCGCCAAGACAGTGCGTTTCTCACTGTTACATGCATTTGAATGGGGAACTCCACCAAAACAAAGTATAGGTTTTCATTATGTGAATAACTTGGAAATCTTAGCTCAAACAGCTGCAAAACCTGTTTTCCCAGCACGGGAACCTTGAGTTCTATAAGATAAAGCCATAAACATGTTTGTCTGAGTCTTCTATCAAAAGTTACAGCTATTTATATGAAGTTGTACAAAATAGCTTTCTTTCGCCAAGACAGTGCGTTTCTCACTGTTACATGCATTTGAATGGGGAACTCCACCAAAACAAAGTATAGGTTTTCATTATGTGAATAACTTGGAAATCTTAGCTCAAACAGCTGCAAAACCTGTTTTCCCAGCACGGGAACCTTGAGTTCTATAAGATAAAGCCATAAACATGTGTATCCGAGTCTTCTATCAAAAGTTACAGCTATTCATATGAAGTTGTACAAAAACGCTTTCTTTCGCCAAGACAGTGCGTTTCTCACTGTTACATGCATTTGAATGGGGAACTCGACCGAAACAAAGTATAGGTTTTCATTATGTGAATAACTTGGAAATCTTAGCTCAAACAGCTGCAAAACCTGTTTTCCCAGCACGGGAACCTTGAGTTCTATAAGATAAAGCCATAAACATGTTTGTCTGAGTCTTCTATCAAAAGTTACAGCTATTTATATGAAGTTGTACAAAATAGCTTTCTTTCGCCAAGACAGTGCGTTTCTCACTGTTACATGCATTTGAATGGGGAACTCGACCGAAACAAAGTATAGGTTTTCATTATGTGAATAACTTGGAAATCTTAGCTCAAACAGCTGCAAAACCTGTTTTCCCAGCACGGGAACCTTGAGCTCTATAAGATAAAGCCATAAACATGTGTATCCGAGTCTTCTATCAAAAGTTACAGCTATTCATATGAAGTTGTACAAAAACGCTTTCTTTCGCCAAGACAGTGCGTTTCTCACTGTTACATGCATTTGAATGGGGAACTCCACCGAAACAAAGTATAGGTTTTCATTATGTGAATAACTTGGAAATCTTAGCTCAAACAGCTGCAAAACCTGTTTGCCCAGCACGGGAACCTTGAGTTCTATAAGATAAAGCCATAAACATGTGTATCCGAGTCTTCTATCAAAAGTTACAGCTATTTATATGAAGTTGTACAAAAACGCTTTCTTTCGCCAAGACAGTGCGTTTCTCACTGTTACATGCATTTGAATGGGGAACTCGACCGAAACAAAGTATAGGTTTTCATTATGTGAATAACTTGGAAATCTTAGCTCAAACAGCTGCAAAACCTGTTTTCCCAGCACGGGAACCTTGAGCTCTATAAGATAAAGCCATAAACATGTGTATCCGAGTCTTCTATCAAAAGTTACAGCTATTCATATGAAGTTGTACAAAAACGCTTTCTTTCGCCAAGACAGTGCGTTTCTCACTGTTACATTCATTTGAATGGGGAACTCCACCGAAACAAAGTATAGGTTTTCATTATGTGAATAACTTGGAAATCTTAGCTCAAACAGCTGCAAAACCTGTTTTCCCAGCACGGGAACCTTGAGTTCTATAAGATAAAGCCATAAACATGTGTATCCGAGTCTTCTATCAAAAGTTACAGCTATTTAAATGAAGTTGTACAAAAACGCTTTCTTTCGCCAAGACAGTGCGTTTCTCACTGTTACATGCATTTGAATGGGGAACTCGACCGAAACAAAGTATAGGTTTTCATTATGTGAATAACTTGGAAATCTTAGCTCAAACAGCTGCAAAACCTGTTTTCCCAGCACGGGAACCTTGAGCTCTATAAGATAAAGCCATAAACATGTGTATCCGAGTCTTCTATCAAAAGTTACAGCTATTCATATGAAGTTGTACAAAAACGCTTTCTTTCGCCAAGACAGTGCGTTTCTCACTGTTACATTCATTTGAATGGGGAACTCCACCGAAACAAAGTATAGGTTTTCATTATGTGAATAACTTGGAAATCTTAGCTCAAACAGCTGCAAAACCTGTTTTCCCAGCACGGGAACCTTGAGTTCTATAAGATAAAGCCATAAACATGTGTATCCGAGTCTTCTATCAAAAGTTACAGCTATTTATATGAAGTTGTACAAAAACGTTTTCTTTCGCCAAGACAGTGCGTTTCTCACTGTTACATGCATTTGAATGGGGAACTCGACCGAAACAAAGTATAGGTTTTCATTATGTGAATAACTTGGAAATCTTAGCTCAAACAGCTGCAAAACCTGTTTTCCCAGCACGGAGACCTTGAGTTCTATAAGATAAAGCCATAAACATGTGTATCCGAGTCTTCTATCAAAAGTTACAGCTATTTATATGAAGTTGTACAAAATAGCTTTCTTTCGCCGTAACAGTGCGTTTCTCACTGTTACATGCATTTGAATGGGGAACTCGACCGAAACAAAGTATAGGTTTTCATTATGTGAATAACTTGGAAATCTTAGCTCAAACAGCTGCAAAACCTGTTTGCCCAGCACGGAGACCTTGAGTTCTATAAGATAAAGCCATAAACATGTGTATCCGAGTCTTCTATCAAAAGTTACAGCTATTTAAATGAAGTTGTACAAAAACGCTTTCTTTCGCCAAGACAGTGCGTTTCTCACTGTTACATGCATTTGAATGGGGAACTCCACCGAAACAAAGTATAGGTTTTCATTATGTGAATAACTTGGAAATCTTAGCTCAAACAGCTGCAAAACCTGTTTTCCCAGCACGGGAACCTTGAGCTCTATAAGATAAAGCCATAAACATGTGTATCCGAGTCTTCTATCAAAAGTTACAGCTATTCATATGAAGTTGTACAAAAACGCTTTCTTTCGCCAAGACAGTGCGTTTCTCACTGTTACATGCATTTGAATGGGGAACTCGACCGAAACAAAGTATAGGTTTTCATTATGTGAATAACTTGGAAATCTTAGCTCAAACAGCTGCAAAACCTGTTTTCCCAGCACGGAGACCTTGAGTTCTATAAGATAAAGCCATAAACATGTTTGTCTGAGTCTTCTATCAAAAGTTACAGCTATTTATATGAAGTTGTACAAAAACGCTTTCTTTCGCCAAGACAGTGCGTTTCTCACTGTTACATGCATTTGAATGGGGAACTCCACCGAAACAAAGTATAGGTTTTCATTATGTGAATAACTTGGAAATCTTAGCTCAAACAGCTGCAAAACCTGTTTTCCCAGCACGGGAACCTTGAGTTCTATAAGATAAAGCCATAAACATGTGTATCCGAGTCTTCTATCAAAAGTTACAGCTATTTATATGAAGTTGTACAAAAACGCTTTCTTTCGCCAAGACAGTGCGTTTCTCACTGTTACATGCATTTGAATGGGGAACTCGACCGAAACAAAGTATAGGTTTTCATTATGTGAATAACTTGGAAATCTTAGCTCAAACAGCTGCAAAACCTGTTTTCCCAGCACGGGAACCTTGAGCTCTATAAGATAAAGCCATAAACATGTGTATCCGAGTCTTCTATCAAAAGTTACAGCTATTCATATGAAGTTGTACAAAAACGCTTTCTTTCGCCAAGACAGTGCGTTTCTCACTGTTACATTCATTTGAATGGGGAACTCCACCGAAACAAAGTATAGGTTTTCATTATGTGAATAACTTGGAAATCTTAGCTCAAACAGCTGCAAAACCTGTTTTCCCAGCACGGGAACCTTGAGTTCTATAAGATAAAGCCATAAACATGTGTATCCGAGTCTTCTATCAAAAGTTACAGCTATTTAAATGAAGTTGTACAAAAACGCTTTCTTTCGCCAAGACAGTGCGTTTCTCACTGTTACATGCATTTGAATGGGGAACTCCACCGAAACAAAGTATAGGTTTTCATTATGTGAATAACTTGGAAATCTTAGCTCAAACAGCTGCAAAACCTGTTTTCCCAGCACGGGAACCTTGAGCTCTATAAGATAAAGCCATAAACATGTGTATCCGAGTCTTCTATCAAAAGTTACAGCTATTCATATGAAGTTGTACAAAAACGCTTTCTTTCGCCAAGACAGTGCGTTTCTCACTGTTACATTCATTTGAATGGGGAACTCCACCGAAACAAAGTATAGGTTTTCATTATGTGAATAACTTGGAAATCTTAGCTCAAACAGCTGCAAAACCTGTTTTCCCAGCACGGGAACCTTGAGTTCTATAAGATAAAGCCATAAACATGTGTATCCGAGTCTTCTATCAAAAGTTACAGCTATTTATATGAAGTTGTACAAAAACGTTTTCTTTCGCCAAGACAGTGCGTTTCTCACTGTTACATGCATTTGAATGGGGAACTCGACCGAAACAAAGTATAGGTTTTCATTATGTGAATAACTTGGAAATCTTAGCTCAAACAGCTGCAAAACCTGTTTTCCCAGCACGGAGACCTTGAGTTCTATAAGATAAAGCCATAAACATGTGTATCCGAGTCTTCTATCAAAAGTTACAGCTATTTATATGAAGTTGTACAAAATAGCTTTCTTTCGCCGTAACAGTGCGTTTCTCACTGTTACATGCATTTGAATGGGGAACTCGACCGAAACAAAGTATAGGTTTTCATTATGTGAATAACTTGGAAATCTTAGCTCAAACAGCTGCAAAACCTGTTTGCCCAGCACGGAGACCTTGAGTTCTATAAGATAAAGCCATAAACATGTGTATCCGAGTCTTCTATCAAAAGTTACAGCTATTTAAATGAAGTTGTACAAAAACGCTTTCTTTCGCCAAGACAGTGCGTTTCTCACTGTTACATGCATTTGAATGGGGAACTCGACCGAAACAAAGTATAGGTTTTCATTATGTGAATAACTTGGAAATCTTAGCTCAAACAGCTGCAAAACCTGTTTTCCCAGCACGGGAACCTTGAGCTCTATAAGATAAAGCCATAAACATGTGTATCCGAGTCTTCTATCAAAAGTTACAGCTATTCATATGAAGTTGTACAAAAACGCTTTCTTTCGCCAAGACAGTGCGTTTCTCACT
The DNA here is from genome assembly GCF_057382185.1 of Mchenga conophoros. Lineage (NCBI taxonomy): Eukaryota > Metazoa > Chordata > Actinopteri > Cichliformes > Cichlidae > Mchenga > Mchenga conophoros. The sequence goes on along the minus strand of NC_140538.1, from coordinate 34,646,567 downwards.
GTTACATGCATTTGAATGGGGAACTCCACCGAAACAAAGTATAGGTTTTCATTATGTGAATAACTTGGAAATCTTAGCTCAAACAGCTGCAAAACCTGTTTTCCCAGCACGGAGACCTTGAGTTCTATAAGATAAAGCCATAAACATGTTTGTCTGAGTCTTCTATCAAAAGTTACAGCTATTTATATGAAGTTGTACAAAAACGCTTTCTTTCGCCAAGACAGTGCGTTTCTCACTGTTACATGCATTTGAATGGGGAACTCCACCGAAACAAAGTATAGGTTTTCATTATGTGAATAACTTGGAAATCTTAGCTCAAACAGCTGCAAAACCTGTTTTCCCAGCACGGGAACCTTGAGTTCTATAAGATAAAGCCATAAACATGTGTATCCGAGTCTTCTATCAAAAGTTACAGCTATTTATATGAAGTTGTACAAAATAGCTTTCTTTCGCCAAGACAGTGCGTTTCTCACTGTTACATGCATTTGAATGGGGAACTCGACCGAAACAAAGTATAGGTTTTCATTATGTGAATAACTTGGAAATCTTAGCTCAAACAGCTGCAAAACCTGTTTTCCCAGCACGGGAACCTTGAGCTCTATAAGATAAAGCCATAAACATGTGTATCCGAGTCTTCTATCAAAAGTTACAGCTATTCATATGAAGTTGTACAAAAACGCTTTCTTTCGCCAAGACAGTGCGTTTCTCACTGTTACATTCATTTGAATGGGGAACTCCACCGAAACAAAGTATAGGTTTTCATTATGTGAATAACTTGGAAATCTTAGCTCAAACAGCTGCAAAACCTGTTTTCCCAGCACGGGAACCTTGAGTTCTATAAGATAAAGCCATAAACATGTGTATCCGAGTCTTCTATCAAAAGTTACAGCTATTTATATGAAGTTGTACAAAAACGCTTTCTTTCGCCAAGACAGTGCGTTTCTCACTGTTACATGCATTTGAATGGGGAACTCCACCAAAACAAAGTATAGGTTTTCATTATGTGAATAACTTGGAAATCTTAGCTCAAACAGCTGCAAAACCTGTTTGCCCAGCACGGAGACCTTGAGTTCTATAAGATAAAGCCATAAACATGTGTATCCGAGTCTTCTATCAAAAGTTACAGCTATTTATATGAAGTTGTACAAAAACGCTTTCTTTCGCCAAGACAGTGCGTTTCTCACTGTTACATGCATTTGAATGGGGAACTCCACCAAAACAAAGTATAGGTTTTCATTATGTGAATAACTTGGAAATCTTAGCTCAAACAGCTGCAAAACCTGTTTTCCCAGCACGGGAACCTTGAGCTCTATAAGATAAAGCCATAAACATGTGTATCCGAGTCTTCTATCAAAAGTTACAGCTATTCATATGAAGTTGTACAAAAACGCTTTCTTTCGCCAAGACAGTGCGTTTCTCTCTGTTACATGCATTTGAATGGGGAACTCGACCGAAACAAAGTATAGGTTTTCATTATGTGAATAACTTGGAAATCTTAGCTCAAACAGCTGCAAAACCTGTTTGCCCAGCACGGAGACCTTGAGTTCTATAAGATAAAGCCATAAACATGTGTATCCGAGTCTTCTATCAAAAGTTACAGCTATTCATATGAAGTTGTACAAAAACGCTTTCTTTCGCCAAGACAGTGCGTTTCTCACTGTTACATGCATTTGAATGGGGAACTCCACCAAAACAAAGTATAGGTTTTCATTATGTGAATAACTTGGAAATCTTAGCTCAAACAGCTGCAAAACCTGTTTTCCCAGCACGGGAACCTTGAGCTCTATAAGATAAAGCCATAAACATGTGTATCCGAGTCTTCTATCAAAAGTTACAGCTATTCATATGAAGTTGTACAAAAACGCTTTCTTTCGCCAAGACAGTGCGTTTCTCACTGTTACATGCATTTGAATGGGGAACTCCACCAAAACAAAGTATAGGTTTTCATTATGTGAATAACTTGGAAATCTTAGCTCAAACAGCTGCAAAACCTGTTTGCCCAGCACGGGAACCTTGAGTTCTATAAGATAAAGCCATAAACATGTGTATCCGAGTCTTCTATCAAAAGTTACAGCTATTTATATGAAGTTGTACAAAATAGCTTTCTTTCGCCAAGACAGTGCGTTTCTCACTGTTACATGCATTTGAATGGGGAACTCGACCGAAACAAAGTATAGGTTTTCATTATGTGAATAACTTGGAAATCTTAGCTCAAACAGCTGCAAAACCTGTTTTCCCAGCACGGGAACCTTGAGCTCTATAAGATAAAGCCATAAACATGTGTATCCGAGTCTTCTATCAAAAGTTACAGCTATTCATATGAAGTTGTACAAAAACGCTTTCTTTCGCCAAGACAGTGCGTTTCTCACTGTTACATTCATTTGAATGGGGAACTCCACCGAAACAAAGTATAGGTTTTCATTATGTGAATAACTTGGAAATCTTAGCTCAAACAGCTGCAAAACCTGTTTGCCCAGCACGGGAACCTTGAGTTCTATAAGATAAAGCCATAAACATGTGTATCCGAGTCTTCTATCAAAAGTTACAGCTATTTATATGAAGTTGTACAAAAACGCTTTCTTTCGCCAAGACAGTGCGTTTCTCACTGTTACATGCATTTGAATGGGGAACTCGACCGAAACAAAGTATAGGTTTTCATTAGGTGAATAACTTGGAAATCTTAGCTCAAACAGCTGCAAAACCTGTTTTCCCAGCACGGGAACCTTGAGCTCTATAAGATAAAGCCATAAACATGTGTATCCGAGTCTTCTATCAAAAGTTACAGCTATTCATATGAAGTTGTACAAAAACGCTTTCTTTCGCCAAGACAGTGCGTTTCTCACTGTTACATTCATTTGAATGGGGAACTCCACCGAAACAAAGTATAGGTTTTCATTATGTGAATAACTTGGAAATCTTAGCTCAAACAGCTGCAAAACCTGTTTTCCCAGCACGGGAACCTTGAGTTCTATAAGATAAAGCCATAAACATGTGTATCCGAGTCTTCTATCAAAAGTTACAGCTATTTAAATGAAGTTGTACAAAAACGCTTTCTTTCGCCAAGACAGTGCGTTTCTCACTGTTACATGCATTTGAATGGGGAACTCGACCGAAACAAAGTATAGGTTTTCATTATGTGAATAACTTGGAAATCTTAGCTCAAACAGCTGCAAAACCTGTTTTCCCAGCACGGGAACCTTGAGCTCTATAAGATAAAGCCATAAACATGTGTATCCGAGTCTTCTATCAAAAGTTACAGCTATTCATATGAAGTTGTACAAAAACGCTTTCTTTCGCCAAGACAGTGCGTTTCTCACTGTTACATGCATTTGAATGGGGAACTCCACCGAAACAAAGTATAGGTTTTCATTATGTGAATAACTTGGAAATCTTAGCTCAAACAGCTGCAAAACCTGTTTTCCCAGCACGGAGACCTTGAGTTCTATAAGATAAAGCCATAAACATGTTTGTCTGAGTCTTCTATCAAAAGTTACAGCTATTTATATGAAGTTGTACAAAAACGCTTTCTTTCGCCAAGACAGTGCGTTTCTCACTGTTACATGCATTTGAATGGGGAACTCCACCGAAACAAAGTATAGGTTTTCATTATGTGAATAACTTGGAAATCTTAGCTCAAACAGCTGCAAAACCTGTTTTCCCAGCACGGGAACCTTGAGTTCTATAAGATAAAGCCATAAACATGTGTATCCGAGTCTTCTATCAAAAGTTACAGCTATTTATATGAAGTTGTACAAAAACGCTTTCTTTCGCCAAGACAGTGCGTTTCTCACTGTTACATGCATTTGAATGGGGAACTCGACCGAAACAAAGTATAGGTTTTCATTATGTGAATAACTTGGAAATCTTAGCTCAAACAGCTGCAAAACCTGTTTGCCCAGCACGGAGACCTTGAGTTCTATAAGATAAAGCCATAAACATGTGTATCCGAGTCTTCTATCAAAAGTTACAGCTATTTAAATGAAGTTGTACAAAAACGCTTTCTTTCGCCAAGACAGTGCGTTTCTCACTGTTACATGCATTTGAATGGGGAACTCGACCGAAACAAAGTATAGGTTTTCATTATGTGAATAACTTGGAAATCTTAGCTCAAACAGCTGCAAAACCTGTTTTCCCAGCACGGGAACCTTGAGCTCTATAAGATAAAGCCATAAACATGTGTATCCGAGTCTTCTATCAAAAGTTACAGCTATTCATATGAAGTTGTACAAAAACGCTTTCTTTCGCCAAGACAGTGCGTTTCTCACTGTTACATGCATTTGAATGGGGAACTCCACCGAAACAAAGTATAGGTTTTCATTATGTGAATAACTTGGAAATCTTAGCTCAAACAGCTGCAAAACCTGTTTTCCCAGCACGGAGACCTTGAGTTCTATAAGATAAAGCCATAAACATGTTTGTCTGAGTCTTCTATCAAAAGTTACAGCTATTTATATGAAGTTGTACAAAAACGCTTTCTTTCGCCAAGACAGTGCGTTTCTCACTGTTACATGCATTTGAATGGGGAACTCCACCGAAACAAAGTATAGGTTTTCATTATGTGAATAACTTGGAAATCTTAGCTCAAACAGCTGCAAAACCTGTTTTCCCAGCACGGAGACCTTGAGTTCTATAAGATAAAGCCATAAACATGTGTATCCGAGTCTTCTATCAAAAGTTACAGCTATTTATATGAAGTTGTACAAAAACGCTTTCTTTCGCCAAGACAGTGCGTTTCTCACTGTTACATGCATTTGAATGGGGAACTTGACCGAAACAAAGTATAGGTTTTCACTATGTGAATAACTTGGAAATCTTAGCTCAAACAGCTGCAAAACCTGTTTTCCCAGCACGGGAACCTTGAGTTCTATAAGATAAAGCCATAAACATGTGTATCCGAGTCTTCTATCAAAAGTTACAGCTATTCATATGAAGTTGTACAAAAACGCTTTCTTTCGCCAAGACAGTGCGTTTCTCACTGTTACATGCATTTGAATGGGGAACTCCACCAAAACAAAGTATAGGTTTTCATTATGTGAATAACTTGGAAATCTTAGCTCAAACAGCTGCAAAACCTGTTTGCCCAGCACGGGAACCTTGAGTTCTATAAGATAAAGCCATAAACATGTGTATCCGAGTCTTCTATCAAAAGTTACAGCTATTTATATGAAGTTGTACAAAATAGCTTTCTTTCGCCAAGACAGTGCGTTTCTCACTGTTACATGCATTTGAATGGGGAACTCGACCGAAACAAAGTATAGGTTTTCATTATGTGAATAACTTGGAAATCTTAGCTCAAACAGCTGCAAAACCTGTTTTCCCAGCACGGGAACCTTGAGTTCTATAAGATAAAGCCATAAACATGTTTGTCTGAGTCTTCTATCAAAAGTTACAGCTATTTATATGAAGTTGTACAAAATAGCTTTCTTTCGCCAAGACAGTGCGTTTCTCACTGTTACATGCATTTGAATGGGGAACTCGACCGAAACAAAGTATAGGTTTTCATTATGTGAATAACTTGGAAATCTTAGCTCAAACAGCTGCAAAACCTGTTTTCCCAGCACGGGAACCTTGAGCTCTATAAGATAAAGCCATAAACATGTGTATCCGAGTCTTCTATCAAAAGTTACAGCTATTCATATGAAGTTGTACAAAAACGCTTTCTTTCGCCAAGACAGTGCGTTTCTCACTGTTACATGCATTTGAATGGGGAACTCCACCAAAACAAAGTATAGGTTTTCATTATGTGAATAACTTGGAAATCTTAGCTCAAACAGCTGCAAAACCTGTTTTCCCAGCACGGGAACCTTGAGTTCTATAAGATAAAGCCATAAACATGTTTGTCTGAGTCTTCTATCAAAAGTTACAGCTATTTATATGAAGTTGTACAAAATAGCTTTCTTTCGCCAAGACAGTGCGTTTCTCACTGTTACATGCATTTGAATGGGGAACTCCACCAAAACAAAGTATAGGTTTTCATTATGTGAATAACTTGGAAATCTTAGCTCAAACAGCTGCAAAACCTGTTTTCCCAGCACGGGAACCTTGAGTTCTATAAGATAAAGCCATAAACATGTGTATCCGAGTCTTCTATCAAAAGTTACAGCTATTCATATGAAGTTGTACAAAAACGCTTTCTTTCGCCAAGACAGTGCGTTTCTCACTGTTACATGCATTTGAATGGGGAACTCGACCGAAACAAAGTATAGGTTTTCATTATGTGAATAACTTGGAAATCTTAGCTCAAACAGCTGCAAAACCTGTTTTCCCAGCACGGGAACCTTGAGTTCTATAAGATAAAGCCATAAACATGTTTGTCTGAGTCTTCTATCAAAAGTTACAGCTATTTATATGAAGTTGTACAAAATAGCTTTCTTTCGCCAAGACAGTGCGTTTCTCACTGTTACATGCATTTGAATGGGGAACTCGACCGAAACAAAGTATAGGTTTTCATTATGTGAATAACTTGGAAATCTTAGCTCAAACAGCTGCAAAACCTGTTTTCCCAGCACGGGAACCTTGAGCTCTATAAGATAAAGCCATAAACATGTGTATCCGAGTCTTCTATCAAAAGTTACAGCTATTCATATGAAGTTGTACAAAAACGCTTTCTTTCGCCAAGACAGTGCGTTTCTCACTGTTACATGCATTTGAATGGGGAACTCCACCAAAACAAAGTATAGGTTTTCATTATGTGAATAACTTGGAAATCTTAGCTCAAACAGCTGCAAAACCTGTTTGCCCAGCACGGGAACCTTGAGTTCTATAAGATAAAGCCATAAACATGTGTATCCGAGTCTTCTATCAAAAGTTACAGCTATTTATATGAAGTTGTACAAAAACGCTTTCTTTCGCCAAGACAGTGCGTTTCTCACTGTTACATGCATTTGAATGGGGAACTCGACCGAAACAAAGTATAGGTTTTCATTATGTGAATAACTTGGAAATCTTAGCTCAAACAGCTGCAAAACCTGTTTTCCCAGCACGGGAACCTTGAGTTCTATAAGATAAAGCCATAAACATGTTTGTCTGAGTCTTCTATCAAAAGTTACAGCTATTTATATGAAGTTGTACAAAATAGCTTTCTTTCGCCAAGACAGTGCGTTTCTCACTGTTACATGCATTTGAATGGGGAACTCCACCGAAACAAAGTATAGGTTTTCATTATGTGAATAACTTGGAAATCTTAGCTCAAACAGCTGCAAAACCTGTTTTCCCAGCACGGGAACCTTGAGCTCTATAAGATAAAGCCATAAACATGTGTATCCGAGACTTCTATCAAAAGTTACAGCTATTCATATGAAGTTGTACAAAAACGCTTTCTTTCGCCAAGACAGTGCGTTTCTCACTGTTACATGCATTTGAATGGGGAACTCCACCAAAACAAAGTATAGGTTTTCATTATGTGAATAACTTGGAAATCTTAGCTCAAACAGCTGCAAAACCTGTTTTCCCAGCACGGGAACCTTGAGTTCTATAAGATAAAGCCATAAACATGTTTGTCTGAGTCTTCTATCAAAAGTTACAGCTATTTATATGAAGTTGTACAAAATAGCTTTCTTTCGCCAAGACAGTGCGTTTCTCACTGTTACATGCATTTGAATGGGGAACTCCACCAAAACAAAGTATAGGTTTTCATTATGTGAATAACTTGGAAATCTTAGCTCAAACAGCTGCAAAACCTGTTTTCCCAGCACGGGAACCTTGAGTTCTATAAGATAAAGCCATAAACATGTGTATCCGAGTCTTCTATCAAAAGTTACAGCTATTCATATGAAGTTGTACAAAAACGCTTTCTTTCGCCAAGACAGTGCGTTTCTCACTGTTACATGCATTTGAATGGGGAACTCGACCGAAACAAAGTATAGGTTTTCATTATGTGAATAACTTGGAAATCTTAGCTCAAACAGCTGCAAAACCTGTTTTCCCAGCACGGGAACCTTGAGTTCTATAAGATAAAGCCATAAACATGTTTGTCTGAGTCTTCTATCAAAAGTTACAGCTATTTATATGAAGTTGTACAAAATAGCTTTCTTTCGCCAAGACAGTGCGTTTCTCACTGTTACATGCATTTGAATGGGGAACTCCACCAAAACAAAGTATAGGTTTTCATTATGTGAATAACTTGGAAATCTTAGCTCAAACAGCTGCAAAACCTGTTTTCCCAGCACGGGAACCTTGAGTTCTATAAGATAAAGCCATAAACATGTGTATCCGAGTCTTCTATCAAAAGTTACAGCTATTCATATGAAGTTGTACAAAATAGCTTTCTTTCGCCAAGACAGTGCGTTTCTCACTGTTACATGCATTTGAATGGGGAACTCGACCGAAACAAAGTATAGGTTTTCATTATGTGAATAACTTGGAAATCTTAGCTCAAACAGCTGCAAAACCTGTTTTCCCAGCACGGGAACCTTGAGTTCTATAAGATAAAGCCATAAACATGTTTGTCTGAGTCTTCTATCAAAAGTTACAGCTATTTATATGAAGTTGTACAAAATAGCTTTCTTTCGCCAAGACAGTGCGTTTCTCACTGTTACATGCATTTGAATGGGGAACTCCACCAAAACAAAGTATAGGTTTTCATTATGTGAATAACTTGGAAATCTTAGCTCAAACAGCTGCAAAACCTGTTTTCCCAGCACGGGAACCTTGAGCTCTATAAGATAAAGCCATAAACATGTGTATCCGAGTCTTCTATCAAAAGTTACAGCTATTCATATGAAGTTGTACAAAAACGCTTTCTTTCGCCAAGACAGTGCGTTTCTCACTGTTACATGCATTTGAATGGGGAACTCCACCAAAACAAAGTATAGGTTTTCATTATGTGAATAACTTGGAAATCTTAGCTCAAACAGCTGCAAAACCTGTTTTCCCAGCACGGGAACCTTGAGTTCTATAAGATAAAGCCATAAACATGTTTGTCTGAGTCTTCTATCAAAAGTTACAGCTATTTATATGAAGTTGTACAAAATAGCTTTCTTTCGCCAAGACAGTGCGTTTCTCACTGTTACATGCATTTGAATGGGGAACTCCACCAAAACAAAGTATAGGTTTTCATTATGTGAATAACTTGGAAATCTTAGCTCAAACAGCTGCAAAACCTGTTTTCCCAGCACGGGAACCTTGAGTTCTATAAGATAAAGCCATAAACATGTGTATCCGAGTCTTCTATCAAAAGTTACAGCTATTCATATGAAGTTGTACAAAATAGCTTTCTTTCGCCAAGACAGTGCGTTTCTCACTGTTACATGCATTTGAATGGGGAACTCGACCGAAACAAAGTATAGGTTTTCATTATGTGAATAACTTGGAAATCTTAGCTCAAACAGCTGCAAAACCTGTTTTCCCAGCACGGGAACCTTGAGTTCTATAAGATAAAGCCATAAACATGTTTGTCTGAGTCTTCTATCAAAAGTTACAGCTATTTATATGAAGTTGTACAAAATAGCTTTCTTTCGCCAAGACAGTGCGTTTCTCACTGTTACATGCATTTGAATGGGGAACTCGACCGAAACAAAGTATAGGTTTTCATTATGTGAATAACTTGGAAATCTTAGCTCAAACAGCTGCAAAACCTGTTTTCCCAGCACGGGAACCTTGAGCTCTATAAGATAAAGCCATAAACATGTGTATCCGAGTCTTCTATCAAAAGTTACAGCTATTCATATGAAGTTGTACAAAAACGCTTTCTTTCGCCAAGACAGTGCGTTTCTCACTGTTACATGCATTTGAATGGGGAACTCCACCAAAACAAAGTATAGGTTTTCATTATGTGAATAACTTGGAAATCTTAGCTCAAACAGCTGCAAAACCTGTTTGCCCAGCACGGGAACCTTGAGTTCTATAAGATAAAGCCATAAACATGTGTATCCGAGTCTTCTATCAAAAGTTACAGCTATTTATATGAAGTTGTACAAAAACGCTTTCTTTCGCCAAGACAGTGCGTTTCTCACTGTTACATGCATTTGAATGGGGAACTCGACCGAAACAAAGTATAGGTTTTCATTATGTGAATAACTTGGAAATCTTAGCTCAAACAGCTGCAAAACCTGTTTTCCCAGCACGGGAACCTTGAGTTCTATAAGATAAAGCCATAAACATGTTTGTCTGAGTCTTCTATCAAAAGTTACAGCTATTTATATGAAGTTGTACAAAATAGCTTTCTTTCGCCAAGACAGTGCGTTTCTCACTGTTACATGCATTTGAATGGGGAACTCGACCGAAACAAAGTATAGGTTTTCATTATGTGAATAACTTGGAAATCTTAGCTCAAACAGCTGCAAAACCTGTTTTCCCAGCACGGGAACCTTGAGCTCTATAAGATAAAGCCATAAACATGTGTATCCGAGTCTTCTATCAAAAGTTACAGCTATTCATATGAAGTTGTACAAAAACGCTTTCTTTCGCCAAGACAGTGCGTTTCTCACTGTTACATGCATTTGAATGGGGAACTCCACCAAAACAAAGTATAGGTTTTCATTATGTGAATAACTTGGAAATCTTAGCTCAAACAGCTGCAAAACCTGTTTTCCCAGCACGGGAACCTTGAGTTCTATAAGATAAAGCCATAAACATGTTTGTCTGAGTCTTCTATCAAAAGTTACAGCTATTTATATGAAGTTGTACAAAATAGCTTTCTTTCGCCAAGACAGTGCGTTTCTCACTGTTACATGCATTTGAATGGGGAACTCCACCAAAACAAAGTATAGGTTTTCATTATGTGAATAACTTGGAAATCTTAGCTCAAACAGCTGCAAAACCTGTTTTCCCAGCACGGGAACCTTGAGTTCTATAAGATAAAGCCATAAACATGTGTATCCGAGTCTTCTATCAAAAGTTACAGCTATTCATATGAAGTTGTACAAAAACGCTTTCTTTCGCCAAGACAGTGCGTTTCTCACTGTTACATGCATTTGAATGGGGAACTCGACCGAAACAAAGTATAGGTTTTCATTATGTGAATAACTTGGAAATCTTAGCTCAAACAGCTGCAAAACCTGTTTTCCCAGCACGGGAACCTTGAGTTCTATAAGATAAAGCCATAAACATGTTTGTCTGAGTCTTCTATCAAAAGTTACAGCTATTTATATGAAGTTGTACAAAATAGCTTTCTTTCGCCAAGACAGTGCGTTTCTCACTGTTACATGCATTTGAATGGGGAACTCGACCGAAACAAAGTATAGGTTTTCATTATGTGAATAACTTGGAAATCTTAGCTCAAACAGCTGCAAAACCTGTTTTCCCAGCACGGGAACCTTGAGCTCTATAAGATAAAGCCATAAACATGTGTATCCGAGTCTTCTATCAAAAGTTACAGCTATTCATATGAAGTTGTACAAAAACGCTTTCTTTCGCCAAGACAGTGCGTTTCTCACTGTTACATGCATTTGAATGGGGAACTCCACCAAAACAAAGTATAGGTTTTCATTATGTGAATAACTTGGAAATCTTAGCTCAAACAGCTGCAAAACCTGTTTGCCCAGCACGGGAACCTTGAGTTCTATAAGATAAAGCCATAAACATGTGTATCCGAGTCTTCTATCAAAAGTTACAGCTATTTATATGAAGTTGTACAAAAACGCTTTCTTTCGCCAAGACAGTGCGTTTCTCACTGTTACATGCATTTGAATGGGGAACTCCACCGAAACAAAGTATAGGTTTTCATTATGTGAATAACTTGGAAATCTTAGCTCAAACAGCTGCAAAACCTGTTTTCCCAGCACGGGAACCTTGAGTTCTATAAGATAAAGCCATAAACATGTTTGTCTGAGTCTTCTATCAAAAGTTACAGCTATTTATATGAAGTTGTACAAAATAGCTTTCTTTCGCCAAGACAGTGCGTTTCTCACTGTTACATGCATTTGAATGGGGAACTCGACCGAAACAAAGTATAGGTTTTCATTATGTGAATAACTTGGAAATCTTAGCTCAAACAGCTGCAAAACCTGTTTTCCCAGCACGGGAACCTTGAGCTCTATAAGATAAAGCCATAAACATGTGTATCCGAGTCTTCTATCAAAAGTTACAGCTATTCATATGAAGTTGTACAAAAACGCTTTCTTTCGCCAAGACAGTGCGTTTCTCACTGTTACATGCATTTGAATGGGGAACTCCACCAAAACAAAGTATAGGTTTTCATTATGTGAATAACTTGGAAATCTTAGCTCAAACAGCTGCAAAACCTGTTTTCCCAGCACGGGAACCTTGAGTTCTATAAGATAAAGCCATAAACATGTTTGTCTGAGTCTTCTATCAAAAGTTACAGCTATTTATATGAAGTTGTACAAAATAGCTTTCTTTCGCCAAGACAGTGCGTTTCTCACTGTTACATGCATTTGAATGGGGAACTCCACCAAAACAAAGTATAGGTTTTCATTATGTGAATAACTTGGAAATCTTAGCTCAAACAGCTGCAAAACCTGTTTTCCCAGCACGGGAACCTTGAGTTCTATAAGATAAAGCCATAAACATGTGTATCCGAGTCTTCTATCAAAAGTTACAGCTATTCATATGAAGTTGTACAAAAACGCTTTCTTTCGCCAAGACAGTGCGTTTCTCACTGTTACATGCATTTGAATGGGGAACTCCACCAAAACAAAGTATAGGTTTTCATTATGTGAATAACTTGGAAATCTTTGCTCAAACAGCTGCAAAACCTGTTTGCCCAGCACGGGAACCTTGAGTTCTATAAGATAAAGCCATAAACATGTGTATCCGAGTCTTCTATCAAAAGTTACAGCTATTTATATGAAGTTGTACAAAATAGCTTTCTTTCGCCAAGACAGTGCGTTTCTCACTGTTACATGCATTTGAATGGGGAACTCCACCGAAACAAAGTATAGGTTTTCATTATGTGAATAACTTGGAAATCTTAGCTCAAACAGCTGCAAAACCTGTTTGCCCAGCACGGAGACCTTGAGTTCTATAAGATAAAGCCATAAACATGTGTATCCGAGTCTTCTATCAAAAGTTACAGCTATTTATATGAAGTTGTACAAAAACGCTTTCTTTCGCCAAGACAGTGCGTTTCTCACTGTTACATGCATTTGAATGGGGAACTCCACCAAAACAAAGTATAGGTTTTCATTATGTGAATAACTTGGAAATCTTAGCTCAAACAGCTGCAAAACCTGTTTTCCCAGCACGGGAACCTTGAGCTCTATAAGATAAAGCCATAAACATGTGTATCCGAGTCTTCTATCAAAAGTTACAGCTATTCATATGAAGTTGTACAAAAACGCTTTCTTTCGCCAAGACAGTGCGTTTCTCTCTGTTACATGCATTTGAATGGGGAACTCGACCGAAACAAAGTATAGGTTTTCATTATGTGAATAACTTGGAAATCTTAGCTCAAACAGCTGCAAAACCTGTTTGCCCAGCACGGAGACCTTGAGTTCTATAAGATAAAGCCATAAACATGTGTATCCGAGTCTTCTATCAAAAGTTACAGCTATTCATATGAAGTTGTACAAAAACGCTTTCTTTCGCCAAGACAGTGCGTTTCTCACTGTTACATGCATTTGAATGGGGAACTCCACCAAAACAAAGTATAGGTTTTCATTATGTGAATAACTTGGAAATCTTAGCTCAAACAGCTGCAAAACCTGTTTTCCCAGCACGGGAACCTTGAGCTCTATAAGATAAAGCCATAAACATGTGTATCCGAGTCTTCTATCAAAAGTTACAGCTATTCATATGAAGTTGTACAAAAACGCTTTCTTTCGCCAAGACAGTGCGTTTCTCACTGTTACATGCATTTGAATGGGGAACTCCACCAAAACAAAGTATAGGTTTTCATTATGTGAATAACTTGGAAATCTTAGCTCAAACAGCTGCAAAACCTGTTTTCCCAGCACGGGAACCTTGAGCTCTATAAGATAAAGCCATAAACATGTGTATCCGAGTCTTCTATCAAAAGTTACAGCTATTCATATGAAGTTGTACAAAAACGCTTTCTTTCGCCAAGACAGTGCGTTTCTCACTGTTACATTCATTTGAATGGGGAACTCCACCGAAACAAAGTATAGGTTTTCATTATGTGAATAACTTGGAAATCTTAGCTCAAACAGCTGCAAAACCTGTTTTCCCAGCACGGGAACCTTGAGTTCTATAAGATAAAGCCATAAACATGTGTATCCGAGTCTTCTATCAAAAGTTACAGCTATTTAAATGAAGTTGTACAAAAACGCTTTCTTTCGCCAAGACAGTGCGTTTCTCACTGTTACATGCATTTGAATGGGGAACTCGACCGAAACAAAGTATAGGTTTTCATTATGTGAATAACTTGGAAATCTTAGCTCAAACAGCTGCAAAACCTGTTTTCCCAGCACGGGAACCTTGAGCTCTATAAGATAAAGCCATAAACATGTGTATCCGAGTCTTCTATCAAAAGTTACAGCTATTCATATGAAGTTGTATAAAAACGCTTTCTTTCGCCAAGACAGTGCGTTTCTCACTGTTACATTCATTTGAATGGGGAACTCCACCGAAAGAAAGTATAGGTTTTCATTATGTGAATAACTTGGAAATCTTAGCTCAAACAGCTGCAAAACCTGTTTTCCCAGCACGGGAACCTTGAGTTCTATAAGATAAAGCCATAAACATGTGTATCCGAGTCTTCTATCAAAAGTTACAGCTATTTATATGAAGTTGTACAAAAACGTTTTCTTTCGCCAAGACAGTGCGTTTCTCACTGTTACATGCATTTGAATGGGGAACTCCACCGAAAGAAAGTATAGGTTTTCATTATGTGAATAACTTGGAAATCTTAGCTCAAACAGCTGCAAAACCTGTTTTCCCAGCACGGGAACCTTGAGTTCTATAAGATAAAGCCATAAACATGTGTATCCGAGTCTTCTATCAAAAGTTACAGCTATTTATATGAAGTTGTACAAAAACGTTTTCTTTCGCCAAGACAGTGCGTTTCTCACTGTTACATGCATTTGAATGGGGAACTCGACCGAAACAAAGTATAGGTTTTCATTATGTGAATAACTTGGAAATCTTAGCTCAAACAGCTGCAAAACCTGTTTTCCCAGCACGGAGACCTTGAGTTCTATAAGATAAAGCCATAAACATGTGTATCCGAGTCTTCTATCAAAAGTTACAGCTATTTATATGAAGTTGTACAAAATAGCTTTCTTTCGCCGTAACAGTGCGTTTCTCACTGTTACATGCATTTGAATGGGGAACTCCACCGAAACAAAGTATAGGTTTTCATTATGTGAATAACTTGGAAATCTTAGCTCAAACAGCTGCAAAACCTGTTTGCCCAGCACGGAGACCTTGAGTTCTATAAGATAAAGCCATAAACATGTGTATCCGAGTCTTCTATCAAAAGTTACAGCTATTTAAATGAAGTTGTACAAAAACGCTTTCTTTTGCCAAGACAGTGCGTTTCTCACTGTTACATGCATTTGAATGGGGAACTCCACCGAAACAAAGTATAGGTTTTCATTATGTGAATAACTTGGAAATCTTAGCTCAAACAGCTGCAAAACCTGTTTTCCCAGCACGGGAACCTTGAGCTCTATAAGATAAAGCCATAAACATGTGTATCCGAGTCTTCTATCAAAAGTTACAGCTATTCATATGAAGTTGTACAAAAACGCTTTCTTTCGCCAAGACAGTGCGTTTCTCACTGTTACATGCATTTGAATGGGGAACTCCACCGAAACAAAGTATAGGTTTTCATTATGTGAATAACTTGGAAATCTTAGCTCAAACAGCTGCAAAACCTGTTTTCCCAGCACGGAGACCTTGAGTTCTATAAGATAAAGCCATAAACATGTTTGTCTGAGTCTTCTATCAAAAGTTACAGCTATTTATATGAAGTTGTACAAAAACGCTTTCTTTCGCCAAGACAGTGCGTTTCTCACTGTTACATGCATTTGAATGGGGAACTCCACCGAAACAAAGTATAGGTTTTCATTATGTGAATAACTTGGAAATCTTAGCTCAAACAGCTGCAAAACCTGTTTTCCCAGCACGGGAACCTTGAGTTCTATAAGATAAAGCCATAAACATGTGTATCCGAGTCTTCTATCAAAAGTTACAGCTATTTATATGAAGTTGTACAAAATAGCTTTCTTTCGCCGTAACAGTGCGTTTCTCACTGTTACATGCATTTGAATGGGGAACTCGACCGAAACAAAGTATAGGTTTTCATTATGTGAATAACTTGGAAATCTTAGCTCAAACAGCTGCAAAACCTGTTTGCCCAGCACGGAGACCTTGAGTTCTATAAGATAAAGCCATAAACATGTGTATCCGAGTCTTCTATCAAAAGTTACAGCTATTTAAATGAAGTTGTACAAAAACGCTTTCTTTCGCCAAGACAGTGCGTTTCTCACTGTTACATGCATTTGAATGGGGAACTCGACCGAAACAAAGTATAGGTTTTCATTATGTGAATAACTTGGAAATCTTAGCTCAAACAGCTGCAAAACCTGTTTTCCCAGCACGGGAACCTTGAGCTCTATAAGATAAAGCCATAAACATGTGTATCCGAGTCTTCTATCAAAAGTTACAGCTATTCATATGAAGTTGTACAAAAACGCTTTCTTTCGCCAAGACAGTGCGTTTCTCACTGTTACATGCATTTGAATGGGGAACTCCACCGAAACAAAGTATAGGTTTTCATTATGTGAATAACTTGGAAATCTTAGCTCAAACAGCTGCAAAACCTGTTTTCCCAGCACGGAGACCTTGAGTTCTATAAGATAAAGCCATAAACATGTTTGTCTGAGTCTTCTATCAAAAGTTACAGCTATTTATATGAAGTTGTACAAAAACGCTTTCTTTCGCCAAGACAGTGCGTTTCTCACTGTTACATGCATTTGAATGGGGAACTCCACCGAAACAAAGTATAGGTTTTCATTATGTGAATAACTTGGAAATCTTAGCTCAAACAGCTGCAAAACCTGTTTTCCCAGCACGGAGACCTTGAGTTCTATAAGATAAAGCCATAAACATGTGTATCCGAGTCTTCTATCAAAAGTTACAGCTATTTATATGAAGTTGTACAAAAACGCTTTCTTTCGCCAAGACAGTGCGTTTCTCACTGTTACATGCATTTGAATGGGGAACTTGACCGAAACAAAGTATAGGTTTTCACTATGTGAATAACTTGGAAATCTTAGCTCAAACAGCTGCAAAACCTGTTTTCCCAGCACGGGAACCTTGAGTTCTATAAGATAAAGCCATAAACATGTGTATCCGAGTCTTCTATCAAAAGTTACAGCTATTCATATGAAGTTGTACAAAAACGCTTTCTTTCGCCAAGACAGTGCGTTTCTCACTGTTACATGCATTTGAATGGGGAACTCCACCAAAACAAAGTATAGGTTTTCATTATGTGAATAACTTGGAAATCTTAGCTCAAACAGCTGCAAAACCTGTTTGCCCAGCACGGGAACCTTGAGTTCTATAAGATAAAGCCATAAACATGTGTATCCGAGTCTTCTATCAAAAGTTACAGCTATTTATATGAAGTTGTACAAAATAGCTTTCTTTCGCCAAGACAGTGCGTTTCTCACTGTTACATGCATTTGAATGGGGAACTCGACCGAAACAAAGTATAGGTTTTCATTATGTGAATAACTTGGAAATCTTAGCTCAAACAGCTGCAAAACCTGTTTTCCCAGCACGGGAACCTTGAGTTCTATAAGATAAAGCCATAAACATGTTTGTCTGAGTCTTCTATCAAAAGTTACAGCTATTCATATGAAGTTGTACAAAAACGCTTTCTTTCGCCAAGACAGTGCGTTTCTCACTGTTACATGCATTTGAATGGGGAACTCCACCAAAACAAAGTATAGGTTTTCATTATGTGAATAACTTGGAAATCTTTGCTCAAACAGCTGCAAAACCTGTTTGCCCAGCACGGGAACCTTGAGTTCTATAAGATAAAGCCATAAACATGTGTATCCGAGTCTTCTATCAAAAGTTACAGCTATTTATATGAAGTTGTACAAAATAGCTTTCTTTCGCCAAGACAGTGCGTTTCTCACTGTTACATGCATTTGAATGGGGAACTCCACCGAAACAAAGTATAGGTTTTCATTATGTGAATAACTTGGAAATCTTAGCTCAAACAGCTGCAAAACCTGTTTGCCCAGCACGGAGACCTTGAGTTCTATAAGATAAAGCCATAAACATGTGTATCCGAGTCTTCTATCAAAAGTTACAGCTATTTATATGAAGTTGTACAAAAACGCTTTCTTTCGCCAAGACAGTGCGTTTCTCACTGTTACATGCATTTGAATGGGGAACTCCACCAAAACAAAGTATAGGTTTTCATTATGTGAATAACTTGGAAATCTTAGCTCAAACAGCTGCAAAACCTGTTTTCCCAGCACGGGAACCTTGAGCTCTATAAGATAAAGCCATAAACATGTGTATCCGAGTCTTCTATCAAAAGTTACAGCTATTCATATGAAGTTGTACAAAAACGCTTTCTTTCGCCAAGACAGTGCGTTTCTCACTGTTACATGCATTTGAATGGGGAACTCGACCAAAACAAAGTATAGGTTTTCATTATGTGAATAACTTGGAAATCTTAGCTCAAACAGCTGCAAAACCTGTTTTCCCAGCACGGGAACCTTGAGCTCTATAAGATAAAGCCATAAACATGTGTATCCGAGTCTTCTATCAAAAGTTACAGCTATTCATATGAAGTTGTACAAAAACGCTTTCTTTCGCCAAGACAGTGCGTTTCTCACTGTTACATGCATTTGAATGGGGAACTCCACCGAAACAAAGTATAGGTTTTCATTATGTGAATAACTTGGAAATCTTAGCTCAAACAGCTGCAAAACCTGTTTGCCCAGCACGGAGACCTTGAGTTCTATAAGATAAAGCCATAAACATGTGTATCCGAGTCTTCTATCAAAAGTTACAGCTATTCATATGAAGTTGTACAAAAACGCTTTCTTTCGCCAAGACAGTGCGTTTCTCACTGTTACATGCATTTGAATGGGGAACTCGACCGAAACAAAGTATAGGTTTTCATTATGTGAATAACTTGGAAATCTTAGCTCAAACAGCTGCAAAACCCGTTTTCCCAGCACGGAGACCTTGAGTTCTATAAGATAAAGCCATAAACATGTTTGTCTGAGTCTTCTATCAAAAGTTACAGCTATTTATATGAAGTTGTACAAAAACGCTTTCTTTCGCCAAGATAGTGCGTTTCTCACTGTTACATGCATTTGAATGGGGAACTTGACCGAAACAAAGTATAGGTTTTCACTATGTGAATAACTTGGAAATCTTAGCTCAAACAGCTGCAAAACCTGTTTTCCCAGCACGGGAACCTTGAGCTCTATAAGATAAAGCCATAAACATGTGTATCCGAGTCTTCTATCAAAAGTTACAGCTATTCATATGAAGTTGTACAAAAACGCTTTCTTTCGCCAAGACAGTGCGTTTCTCACTGTTACATGCATTTGAATGGGGAACTCGACCGAAACAAAGTATAGGTTTTCATTATGTGAATAACTTGGAAATCTTAGCTCAAACAGCTGCAAAACCTGTTTGCCCAGCACGGAGACCTTGAGTTCTATAAGATAAAGCCATAAACATGTGTATCCGAGTCTTCTATCAAAAGTTACAGCTATTTATATGAAGTTGTACAAAAATGCTTTATTTCGCCAAGACAGTGCGTTTCTCACTGTTACATGCATTTGAATGGGGAACTCGACCGAAACAAAGTATAGGTTTTCATTATGTGAATAACTTGGAAATCTTAGCTCAAACAGCTGCAAAACCTGTTTGCCCAGCACGGGAACCTTGAGTTCTATAAGATAAAGCCATAAACATGTGTATCCGAGTCTTCTATCAAAAGTTACAGCTATTCATATGAAGTTGTACAAAAACGCTTTCTTTCGCCAAGACAGTGCGTTTCTCACTGTTACATGCATTTGAATGGGGAACTCCACCGAAACAAAGTATAGGTTTTCATTATGTGAATAACTTGGAAATCTTAGCTCAAACAGCTGCAAAACCTGTTTTCCCAGCACGGAGACCTTGAGTTCTATAAGATAAAGCCATAAACATGTTTGTCTGAGTCTTCTATCAAAAGTTACAGCTATTTATATGAAGTTGTACAAAAACGCTTTCTTTCGCCAAGACAGTGCGTTTCTCACTGTTACATGCATTTGAATGGGGAACTCCACCGAAACAAAGTATAGGTTTTCATTATGTGAATAACTTGGAAATCTTAGCTCAAACAGCTGCAAAACCTGTTTTCCCAGCACGGGAACCTTGAGTTCTATAAGATAAAGCCATAAACATGTGTATCCGAGTCTTCTATCAAAAGTTACAGCTATTTATATGAAGTTGTACAAAAACGCTTTCTTTCGCCAAGACAGTGCGTTTCTCACTGTTACATGCATTTGAATGGGGAACTTGACCGAAACAAAGTATAGGTTTTCACTATGTGAATAACTTGGAAATCTTAGCTCAAACAGCTGCAAAACCTGTTTTCCCAGCACGGGAACCTTGAGTTCTATAAGATAAAGCCATAAACATGTGTATCCGAGTCTTCTATCAAAAGTTACAGCTATTCATATGAAGTTGTACAAAAACGCTTTCTTTCGCCAAGACAGTGCGTTTCTCACTGTTACATGCATTTGAATGGGGAACTCCACCAAAACAAAGTATAGGTTTTCATTATGTGAATAACTTGGAAATCTTAGCTCAAACAGCTGCAAAACCTGTTTGCCCAGCACGGGAACCTTGAGTTCTATAAGATAAAGCCATAAACATGTGTATCCGAGTCTTCTATCAAAAGTTACAGCTATTTATATGAAGTTGTACAAAATAGCTTTCTTTCGCCAAGACAGTGCGTTTCTCACTGTTACATGCATTTGAATGGGGAACTCGACCGAAACAAAGTATAGGTTTTCATTATGTGAATAACTTGGAAATCTTAGCTCAAACAGCTGCAAAACCTGTTTTCCCAGCACGGGAACCTTGAGTTCTATAAGATAAAGCCATAAACATGTTTGTCTGAGTCTTCTATCAAAAGTTACAGCTATTTATATGAAGTTGTACAAAATAGCTTTCTTTCGCCAAGACAGTGCGTTTCTCACTGTTACATGCATTTGAATGGGGAACTCGACCGAAACAAAGTATAGGTTTTCATTATGTGAATAACTTGGAAATCTTAGCTCAAACAGCTGCAAAACCTGTTTTCCCAGCACGGGAACCTTGAGCTCTATAAGATAAAGCCATAAACATGTGTATCCGAGTCTTCTATCAAAAGTTACAGCTATTCATATGAAGTTGTACAAAAACGCTTTCTTTCGCCAAGACAGTGCGTTTCTCACTGTTACATGCATTTGAATGGGGAACTCCACCAAAACAAAGTATAGGTTTTCATTATGTGAATAACTTGGAAATCTTAGCTCAAACAGCTGCAAAACCTGTTTTCCCAGCACGGGAACCTTGAGTTCTATAAGATAAAGCCATAAACATGTTTGTCTGAGTCTTCTATCAAAAGTTACAGCTATTTATATGAAGTTGTACAAAATAGCTTTCTTTCGCCAAGACAGTGCGTTTCTCACTGTTACATGCATTTGAATGGGGAACTCCACCAAAACAAAGTATAGGTTTTCATTATGTGAATAACTTGGAAATCTTAGCTCAAACAGCTGCAAAACCTGTTTTCCCAGCACGGGAACCTTGAGTTCTATAAGATAAAGCCATAAACATGTGTATCCGAGTCTTCTATCAAAAGTTACAGCTATTCATATGAAGTTGTACAAAAACGCTTTCTTTCGCCAAGACAGTGCGTTTCTCACTGTTACATGCATTTGAATGGGGAACTCCACCAAAACAAAGTATAGGTTTTCATTATGTGAATAACTTGGAAATCTTTGCTCAAACAGCTGCAAAACCTGTTTGCCCAGCACGGGAACCTTGAGTTCTATAAGATAAAGCCATAAACATGTGTATCCGAGTCTTCTATCAAAAGTTACAGCTATTTATATGAAGTTGTACAAAATAGCTTTCTTTCGCCAAGACAGTGCGTTTCTCACTGTTACATGCATTTGAATGGGGAACTCGACCGAAACAAAGTATAGGTTTTCATTATGTGAATAACTTGGAAATCTTAGC
The DNA here is from genome assembly GCF_057382185.1 of Mchenga conophoros. NCBI lineage: Eukaryota > Metazoa > Chordata > Actinopteri > Cichliformes > Cichlidae > Mchenga > Mchenga conophoros. The sequence continues at coordinate 34,624,448 of NC_140538.1, read as the reverse complement.
TCAAACAGCTGCAAAACCTGTTTGCCCAGCACGGAGACCTTGAGTTCTATAAGATAAAGCCATAAACATGTGTATCCGAGTCTTCTATCAAAAGTTACAGCTATTTATATGAAGTTGTACAAAAACGCTTTCTTTCGCCAAGACAGTGCGTTTCTCACTGTTACATGCATTTGAATGGGGAACTCCACCAAAACAAAGTATAGGTTTTCATTATGTGAATAACTTGGAAATCTTAGCTCAAACAGCTGCAAAACCTGTTTTCCCAGCACGGGAACCTTGAGCTCTATAAGATAAAGCCATAAACATGTGTATCCGAGTCTTCTATCAAAAGTTACAGCTATTCATATGAAGTTGTACAAAAACGCTTTCTTTCGCCAAGACAGTGCGTTTCTCACTGTTACATGCATTTGAATGGGGAACTCCACCGAAACAAAGTATAGGTTTTCATTATGTGAATAACTTGGAAATCTTAGCTCAAACAGCTGCAAAACCTGTTTGCCCAGCACGGAGACCTTGAGTTCTATAAGATAAAGCCATAAACATGTGTATCCGAGTCTTCTATCAAAAGTTACAGCTATTCATATGAAGTTGTACAAAAACGCTTTCTTTCGCCAAGACAGTGCGTTTCTCACTGTTACATGCATTTGAATGGGGAACTCCACCAAAACAAAGTATAGGTTTTCATTATGTGAATAACTTGGAAATCTTAGCTCAAACAGCTGCAAAACCTGTTTTCCCAGCACGGGAACCTTGAGTTCTATAAGATAAAGCCATAAACATGTTTGTCTGAGTCTTCTATCAAAAGTTACAGCTATTTATATGAAGTTGTACAAAATAGCTTTCTTTCGCCAAGACAGTGCGTTTCTCACTGTTACATGCATTTGAATGGGGAACTCCACCAAAACAAAGTATAGGTTTTCATTATGTGAATAACTTGGAAATCTTAGCTCAAACAGCTGCAAAACCTGTTTTCCCAGCACGGGAACCTTGAGTTCTATAAGATAAAGCCATAAACATGTGTATCCGAGTCTTCTATCAAAAGTTACAGCTATTCATATGAAGTTGTACAAAAACGCTTTCTTTCGCCAAGACAGTGCGTTTCTCACTGTTACATGCATTTGAATGGGGAACTCCACCAAAACAAAGTATAGGTTTTCATTATGTGAATAACTTGGAAATCTTTGCTCAAACAGCTGCAAAACCTGTTTGCCCAGCACGGGAACCTTGAGTTCTATAAGATAAAGCCATAAACATGTGTATCCGAGTCTTCTATCAAAAGTTACAGCTATTTATATGAAGTTGTACAAAATAGCTTTCTTTCGCCAAGACAGTGCGTTTCTCACTGTTACATGCATTTGAATGGGGAACTCCACCGAAACAAAGTATAGGTTTTCATTATGTGAATAACTTGGAAATCTTAGCTCAAACAGCTGCAAAACCTGTTTGCCCAGCACGGAGACCTTGAGTTCTATAAGATAAAGCCATAAACATGTGTATCCGAGTCTTCTATCAAAAGTTACAGCTATTTATATGAAGTTGTACAAAAACGCTTTCTTTCGCCAAGACAGTGCGTTTCTCACTGTTACATGCATTTGAATGGGGAACTCCACCAAAACAAAGTATAGGTTTTCATTATGTGAATAACTTGGAAATCTTAGCTCAAACAGCTGCAAAACCTGTTTTCCCAGCACGGGAACCTTGAGCTCTATAAGATAAAGCCATAAACATGTGTATCCGAGTCTTCTATCAAAAGTTACAGCTATTCATATGAAGTTGTACAAAAACGCTTTCTTTCGCCAAGACAGTGCGTTTCTCACTGTTACATGCATTTGAATGGGGAACTCGACCGAAACAAAGTATAGGTTTTCATTATGTGAATAACTTGGAAATCTTAGCTCAAACAGCTGCAAAACCTGTTTGCCCAGCACGGAGACCTTGAGTTCTATAAGATAAAGCCATAAACATGTGTATCCGAGTCTTCTATCAAAAGTTACAGCTATTCATATGAAGTTGTACAAAAACGCTTTCTTTCGCCAAGACAGTGCGTTTCTCACTGTTACATGCATTTGAATGGGGAACTCCACCAAAACAAAGTATAGGTTTTCATTATGTGAATAACTTGGAAATCTTAGCTCAAACAGCTGCAAAACCTGTTTTCCCAGCACGGGAACCTTGAGCTCTATAAGATAAAGCCATAAACATGTGTATCCGAGTCTTCTATCAAAAGTTACAGCTATTCATATGAAGTTGTACAAAAACGCTTTCTTTCGCCAAGACAGTGCGTTTCTCACTGTTACATGCATTTGAATGGGGAACTCGACCGAAACAAAGTATAGGTTTTCATTATGTGAATAACTTGGAAATCTTAGCTCAAACAGCTGCAAAACCTGTTTGCCCAGCACGGAGACCTTGAGTTCTATAAGATAAAGCCATAAACATGTGTATCCGAGTCTTCTATCAAAAGTTACAGCTATTCATATGAAGTTGTACAAAAACGCTTTCTTTCGCCAAGACAGTGCGTTTCTCACTGTTACATGCATTTGAATGGGGAACTCGACCGAAACAAAGTATAGGTTTTCATTATGTGAATAACTTGGAAATCTTAGCTCAAACAGCTGCAAAACCCGTTTTCCCAGCACGGAGACCTTGAGTTCTATAAGATAAAGCCATAAACATGTTTGTCTGAGTCTTCTATCAAAAGTTACAGCTATTCATATGAAGTTGTACAAAAACGCTTTCTTTCGCCAAGACAGTGCGTTTCTCACTGTTACATGCATTTGAATGGGGAACTCCACCGAAACAAAGTATAGGTTTTCATTATGTGAATAACTTGGAAATCTTAGCTCAAACAGCTGCAAAACCTGTTTGCCCAGCACGGAGACCTTGAGTTCTATAAGATAAAGCCATAAACATGTGTATCCGAGTCTTCTATCAAAAGTTACAGCTATTTATATGAAGTTGTACAAAAATGCTTTCTTTCGCCAAGACAGTGCGTTTCTCACTGTTACATGCATTTGAATGGGGAACTCGATCGAAACAAAGTATAGGTTTTCATTATGTGAATAACTTGGAAATCTTAGCTCAAACAGCTGCAAAACCTGTTTTCCCAGCACGGGAACCTTGAGTTCTATAAGATAAAGCCATAAACATGTGTATCCGAGTCTTCTATCAAAAGTTACAGCTATTCATATGAAGTTGTACAAAAACGCTTTCTTTCGCCAAGACAGTGCGTTTCTCACTGTTACATGCATTTGAATGGGGAACTCCACCAAAACAAAGTATAGGTTTTCATTATGTGAATAACTTGGAAATCTTAGCTCAAACAGCTGCAAAACCTGTTTTCCCAGCACGGGAACCTTGAGCTCTATAAGATAAAGCCATAAACATGTTTGTCCGAGTCTTCTATCAAAAGTTACAGCTATTCATATGAAGTTGTACAAAAACGCTTTCTTTCGCCAAGACAGTGCGTTTCTCACTGTTACATGCATTTGAATGGGGAACTCGACCGAAACAAAGTATAGGTTTTCATTATGTGAATAACTTGGAAATCTTAGCTCAAACAGCTGCAAAACCTGTTTGCCCAGCACGGAGACCTTGAGTTCTATAAGATAAAGCCATAAACATGTGTATCCGAGTCTTCTATCAAAAGTTACAGCTATTCATATGAAGTTGTACAAAAACGCTTTCTTTCGCCAAGACAGTGCGTTTCTCACTGTTACATGCATTTGAATGGGGAACTCCACCAAAACAAAGTATAGGTTTTCATTATGTGAATAACTTGGAAATCTTAGCTCAAACAGCTGCAAAACCTGTTTTCCCAGCACGGGAACCTTGAGCTCTATAAGATAAAGCCATAAACATGTGTATCCGAGTCTTCTATCAAAAGTTACAGCTATTCATATGAAGTTGTACAAAAACGCTTTCTTTCGCCAAGACAGTGCGTTTCTCACTGTTACATGCATTTGAATGGGGAACTCGACCGAAACAAAGTATAGGTTTTCATTATGTGAATAACTTGGAAATCTTAGCTCAAACAGCTGCAAAACCTGTTTGCCCAGCACGGAGACCTTGAGTTCTATAAGATAAAGCCATAAACATGTGTATCCGAGTCTTCTATCAAAAGTTACAGCTATTCATATGAAGTTGTACAAAAACGCTTTCTTTCGCCAAGACAGTGCGTTTCTCACTGTTACATGCATTTGAATGGGGAACTCGACCGAAACAAAGTATAGGTTTTCATTATGTGAATAACTTGGAAATCTTAGCTCAAACAGCTGCAAAACCCGTTTTCCCAGCACGGAGACCTTGAGTTCTATAAGATAAAGCCATAAACATGTTTGTCTGAGTCTTCTATCAAAAGTTACAGCTATTCATATGAAGTTGTACAAAAACGCTTTCTTTCGCCAAGACAGTGCGTTTCTCACTGTTACATGCATTTGAATGGGGAACTCGACCGAAACAAAGTATAGGTTTTCATTATGTGAATAACTTGGAAATCTTAGCTCAAACAGCTGCAAAACCTGTTTGCCCAGCACGGAGACCTTGAGTTCTATAAGATAAAGCCATAAACATGTGTATCCGAGTCTTCTATCAAAAGTTACAGCTATTTATATGAAGTTGTACAAAAATGCTTTCTTTCGCCAAGACAGTGCGTTTCTCACTGTTACATGCATTTGAATGGGGAACTCGACCGAAACAAAGTATAGGTTTTCATTATGTGAATAACTTGGAAATCTTAGCTCAAACAGCTGCAAAACCTGTTTTCCCAGCACGGGAACCTTGAGTTCTATAAGATAAAGCCATAAACATGTGTATCCGAGTCTTCTATCAAAAGTTACAGCTATTCATATGAAGTTGTACAAAAACGCTTTCTTTCGCCAAGACAGTGCGTTTCTCACTGTTACATGCATTTGAATGGGGAACTCCACCAAAACAAAGTATAGGTTTTCATTATGTGAATAACTTGGAAATCTTAGCTCAAACAGCTGCAAAACCTGTTTTCCCAGCACGGGAACCTTGAGCTCTATAAGATAAAGCCATAAACATGTGTATCCGAGTCTTCTATCAAAAGTTACAGCTATTCATATGAAGTTGTACAAAAACGCTTTCTTTCGCCAAGACAGTGCGTTTCTCACTGTTACATGCATTTGAATGGGGAACTCGACCGAAACAAAGTATAGGTTTTCATTATGTGAATAACTTGGAAATCTTAGCTCAAACAGCTGCAAAACCTGTTTTCCCAGCACGGGAACCTTGAGTTCTATAAGATAAAGCCATAAACATGTGTATCCGAGTCTTCTATCAAAAGTTACAGCTATTCATATGAAGTTGTACAAAAACGCTTTCTTTCGCCAAGACAGTGCGTTTCTCACTGTTACATGCATTTGAATGGGGAACTCCACCAAAACAAAGTATAGGTTTTCATTATGTGAATAACTTGGAAATCTTTGCTCAAACAGCTGCAAAACCTGTTTGCCCAGCACGGGAACCTTGAGTTCTATAAGATAAAGCCATAAACATGTGTATCCGAGTCTTCTATCAAAAGTTACAGCTATTTATATGAAGTTGTACAAAATAGCTTTCTTTCGCCAAGACAGTGCGTTTCTCACTGTTACATGCATTTGAATGGGGAACTCGACCGAAACAAAGTATAGGTTTTCATTATGTGAATAACTTGGAAATCTTAGCTCAAACAGCTGCAAAACCTGTTTTCCCAGCAAGGGAACCTTGAGTTCTATAAGATAAAGCCATAAACATGTTTGTCTGAGTCTTCTATCAAAAGTTACAGCTATTTCTATGAAGTTGTACAAAATAGCTTTCTTTCGCCAAGACAGTGCGTTTCTCACTGTTACATGCATTTGAATGGGGAACTCGACCGAAACAAAGTATAGGTTTTCATTATGTGAATAACTTGGAAATCTTAGCTCAAACAGCTGCAAAACCTGTTTTCCCAGCACGGAGACCTTGAGTTCTATAAGATAAAGCCATAAACATGTGTATCCGAGTCTTCTATCAAAAGTTACAGCTATTTATATGAAGTTGTACAAAATAGCTTTCTTTCGCCAAGACAGTGCGTTTCTCACTGTTACATGCATTTGAATGGGGAACTCCACCGAAACAAAGTATAGGTTTTCATTATGTGAATAACTTGGAAATCTTAGCTCAAACAGCTGCAAAACCTGTTTGCCCAGCACGGAGACCTTGAGTTCTATAAGATAAAGCCATAAACATGTGTATCCGAGTCTTCTATCAAAAGTTACAGCTATTTAAATGAAGTTGTACAAAAACGCTTTCTTTCGCCAAGACAGTGCGTTTCTCACTGTTACATGCATTTGAATGGGGAACTCGACCGAAACAAAGTATAGGTTTTCATTATGTGAATAACTTGGAAATCTTAGCTCAAACAGCTGCAAAACCTGTTTTCCCAGCACGGGAACCTTGAGCTCTATAAGATAAAGCAATAAACATGTGTATCCGAGTCTTCTATCAAAAGTTACAGCTATTCATATGAAGTTGTACAAAAACGCTTTCTTTCGCCAAGACAGTGCGTTTCTCACTGTTACATGCATTTGAATGGGGAACTCCACCGAAACAAAGTATAGGTTTTCATTATGTGAATAACTTGGAAATCTTAGCTCAAACAGCTGCAAAACCTGTTTTCCCAGCACGGAGACCTTGAGTTCTATAAGATAAAGCCATAAACATGTTTGTCTGAGTCTTCTATCAAAAGTTACAGCTATTTATATGAAGTTGTACAAAAACGCTTTCTTTCGCCAAGACAGTGCGTTTCTCACTGTTACATTCATTTGAATGGGGAACTCCACCGAAACAAAGTATAGGTTTTCATTATGTGAATAACTTGGAAATCTTAGCTCAAACAGCTGCAAAACCTGTTTTCCCAGCACGGGAACCTTGAGTTCTATAAGATAAAGCCATAAACATGTGTATCCGAGTCTTCTATCAAAAGTTACAGCTATTTATATGAAGTTGTACAAAAACGCTTTCTTTCGCCAAGACAGTGCGTTTCTCACTGTTACATGCATTTGAATGGGGAACTCCACCAAAACAAAGTATAGGTTTTCATTATGTGAATAACTTGGAAATCTTAGCTCAAACAGCTGCAAAACCTGTTTTCCCAGCACGGAGACCTTGAGTTCTATAAGATAAAGCCATAAACATGTGTATCCGAGTCTTCTATCAAAAGTTACAGCTATTTATATGAAGTTGTACAAAATAGCTTTCTTTCGCCAAGACAGTGCGTTTCTCACTGTTACATGCATTTGAATGGGGAACTCGACCGAAACAAAGTATAGGTTTTCATTATGTGAATAACTTGGAAATCTTAGCTCAAACAGCTGCAAAACCTGTTTTCCCAGCACGGGAACCTTGAGTTCTATAAGATAAAGCCATAAACATGTTTGTCTGAGTCTTCTATCAAAAGTTACAGCTATTTATATGAAGTTGTACAAAAACGTTTTCTTTCGCCAAGACAGTGCGTTTCTCACTGTTACATGCATTTGAATGGGGAACTCCACCGAAACAAAGTATAGGTTTTCATTATGTGAATAACTTGGAAATCTTAGCTCAAACAGCTGCAAAACCTGGTTTCCCAGCACGGGAACCTTGAGTTCTATAAGATAAAGCCATAAACATGTGTATCCGAGTCTTCTATCAAAAGTTACAGCTATTTATATGAAGTTGTACAAAATAGCTTTCTTTCGCCAAGACAGTGCGTTTCTCACTGTTACATGCATTTGAATGGGGAACTCGACCGAAACAAAGTATAGGTTTTCATTATGTGAATAACTTGGAAATCTTAGCTCAAACAGCTGCAAAACCTGTTTGCCCAGCACGGGAACCTTGAGTTCTATAAGAGAAAGCCATAAACATGTTTGTCTGAGTCTTCTATCAAAAGTTACAGCTATTTATATGAAGTTGTACAAAAACGCTTTCTTTCGCCAAGACAGTGCGTTTCTCACTGTTACATGCATTTGAATGGGGAACTTGACCGAAACAAAGTATAGGTTTTCACTATGTGAATAACTTGGAAATCTTAGCTCAAACAGCTGCAAAACCTGTTTTCCCAGCACGGGAACCTTGAGTTCTATAAGATAAAGCCATAAACATGTGTATCCGAGTCTTCTATCAAAAGTTACAGCTATTTATATGAAGTTGTACAAAATAGCTTTCTTTCGCCAAGACAGTGCGTTTCTCACTGTTACATGCATTTGAATGGGGAACTCCACCGAAACAAAGTATAGGTTTTCATTATGTGAATAACTTGGAAATCTTAGCTCAAACAGCTGCAAAACCTGTTTGCCCAGCACGGAGACCTTGAGTTCTATAAGATAAAGCCATAAACATGTGTATCCGAGTCTTCTATCAAAAGTTACAGCTATTTAAATGAAGTTGTACAAAAACGCTTTCTTTCGCCAAGACAGTGCGTTTCTCACTGTTACATGCATTTGAATGGGGAACTCGACCGAAACAAAGTATAGGTTTTCATTATGTGAATAACTTGGAAATCTTAGCTCAAACAGCTGCAAAACCTGTTTTCCCAGCACGGGAACCTTGAGTTCTATAAGATAAAGCCATAAACATGTTTGTCTGAGTCTTCTATCAAAAGTTACAGCTATTTATATGAAGTTGTACAAAAACGCTTTCTTTCGCCAACACAGTGCGTTTCTCACTGTTACATTCATTTGAATGGGGAACTCCACCGAAACAAAGTATAGGTTTTCATTATGTGAATAACTTGGAAATCTTAGCTCAAACAGCTGCAAAACCTGTTTGCCCAGCACGGAGACCTTGAGTTCTATAAGATAAAGCCATAAACATGTTTGTCTGAGTCTTCTATCAAAAGTTACAGCTATTCATATGAAGTTGTACAAAAACGCTTTCTTTCGCCAAGACAGTGCGTTTCTCACTGTTACATGCATTTGAATGGGGAACTCGACCGAAACAAAGTATAGGTTTTCATTATGTGAATAACTTGGAAATCTTAGCTCAAACAGCTGCAAAACCTGTTTTCCCAGCACGGAGACCTTGAGTTCTATAAGATAAAGCCATAAACATGTGTATCCGAGTCTTCTATCAAAAGTTACAGCTATTTAAATGAAGTTGTACAAAATAGCTTTCTTTCGCCAAGACAGTGCGTTTCTCACTGTTACATGCATTTGAATGGGGAACTCCACCGAAACAAAGTATAGGTTTTCATTATGTGAATAACTTGGAAATCTTAGCTCAAACAGCTGCAAAACCTGTTTTCCCAGCACGGGAACCTTGAGCTCTATAAGATAAAGCCATAAACATGTGTATCCGAGTCTTCTATCAAAAGTTACAGCTATTCATATGAAGTTGTACAAAAACGCTTTCTTTCGCCAAGACAGTGCGTTTCTCACTGTTACATGCATTTGAATGGGGAACTCCACCGAAACAAAGTATAGGTTTTCATTATGTGAATAACTTGGAAATCTTAGCTCAAACAGCTGCAAAACCTGTTTTCCCAGCACGGAGACCTTGAGTTCTATAAGATAAAGCCATAAACATGTTTGTCTGAGTCTTCTATCAAAAGTTACAGCTATTTATATGAAGTTGTACAAAAACGCTTTCTTTCGCCAAGACAGTGCGTTTCTCACTGTTACATGCATTTGAATGGGGAACTTGACCGAAACAAAGTATAGGTTTTCACTATGTGAATAACTTGGAAATCTTAGCTCAAACAGCTGCAAAACCTGTTTTCCCAGCACGGGAACCTTGAGTTCTATAAGATAAAGCCATAAACATGTGTATCCGAGTCTTCTATCAAAAGTTACAGCTATTCATATGAAGTTGTACAAAAACGCTTTCTTTCGCCAAGACAGTGCGTTTCTCACTGTTACATGCATTTGAATGGGGAACTCCACCAAAACAAAGTATAGGTTTTCATTATGTGAATAACTTGGAAATCTTAGCTCAAACAGCTGCAAAACCTGTTTGCCCAGCACGGGAACCTTGAGTTCTATAAGATAAAGCCATAAACATGTGTATCCGAGTCTTCTATCAAAAGTTACAGCTATTTATATGAAGTTGTACAAAATAGCTTTCTTTCGCCAAGACAGTGCGTTTCTCACTGTTACATGCATTTGAATGGGGAACTCGACCGAAACAAAGTATAGGTTTTCATTATGTGAATAACTTGGAAATCTTAGCTCAAACAGCTGCAAAACCTGTTTTCCCAGCACGGGAACCTTGAGTTCTATAAGATAAAGCCATAAACATGTTTGTCTGAGTCTTCTATCAAAAGTTACAGCTATTTATATGAAGTTGTACAAAATAGCTTTCTTTCGCCAAGACAGTGCGTTTCTCACTGTTACATGCATTTGAATGGGGAACTCGACCGAAACAAAGTATAGGTTTTCATTATGTGAATAACTTGGAAATCTTAGCTCAAACAGCTGCAAAACCTGTTTTCCCAGCACGGGAACCTTGAGTTCTATAAGATAAAGCCATAAACATGTGTATCCGAGTCTTCTATCAAAAGTTACAGCTATTCATATGAAGTTGTACAAAAACGCTTTCTTTCGCCAAGACAGTGCGTTTCTCACTGTTACATGCATTTGAATGGGGAACTCCACCAAAACAAAGTATAGGTTTTCATTATGTGAATAACTTGGAAATCTTTGCTCAAACAGCTGCAAAACCTGTTTGCCCAGCACGGGAACCTTGAGTTCTATAAGATAAAGCCATAAACATGTGTATCCGAGTCTTCTATCAAAAGTTACAGCTATTTATATGAAGTTGTACAAAAACGCTTTCTTTCGCCAAGACAGTGCGTTTCTCACTGTTACATGCATTTGAATGGGGAACTCCACCGAAACAAAGTATAGGTTTTCATTATGTGAATAACTTGGAAATCTTAGCTCAAACAGCTGCAAAACCTGTTTGCCCAGCACGGAGACCTTGAGTTCTATAAGATAAAGCCATAAACATGTGTATCCGAGTCTTCTATCAAAAGTTACAGCTATTTATATGAAGTTGTACAAAAACGCTTTCTTTCGCCAAGACAGTGCGTTTCTCACTGTTACATGCATTTGAATGGGGAACTCCACCAAAACAAAGTATAGGTTTTCATTATGTGAATAACTTGGAAATCTTAGCTCAAACAGCTGCAAAACCTGTTTTCCCAGCACGGGAACCTTGAGCTCTATAAGATAAAGCCATAAACATGTGTATCCGAGTCTTCTATCAAAAGTTACAGCTATTCATATGAAGTTGTACAAAAACGCTTTCTTTCGCCAAGACAGTGCGTTTCTCTCTGTTACATGCATTTGAATGGGGAACTCGACCGAAACAAAGTATAGGTTTTCATTATGTGAATAACTTGGAAATCTTAGCTCAAACAGCTGCAAAACCTGTTTGCCCAGCACGGAGACCTTGAGTTCTATAAGATAAAGCCATAAACATGTGTATCCGAGTCTTCTATCAAAAGTTACAGCTATTCATATGAAGTTGTACAAAAACGCTTTCTTTCGCCAAGACAGTGCGTTTCTCACTGTTACATGCATTTGAATGGGGAACTCCACCAAAACAAAGTATAGGTTTTCATTATGTGAATAACTTGGAAATCTTAGCTCAAACAGCTGCAAAACCTGTTTTCCCAGCACGGGAACCTTGAGCTCTATAAGATAAAGCCATAAACATGTGTATCCGAGTCTTCTATCAAAAGTTACAGCTATTCATATGAAGTTGTACAAAAACGCTTTCTTTCGCCAAGACAGTGCGTTTCTCACTGTTACATGCATTTGAATGGGGAACTCCACCAAAACAAAGTATAGGTTTTCATTATGTGAATAACTTGGAAATCTTAGCTCAAACAGCTGCAAAACCTGTTTGCCCAGCACGGGAACCTTGAGTTCTATAAGATAAAGCCATAAACATGTGTATCCGAGTCTTCTATCAAAAGTTACAGCTATTTATATGAAGTTGTACAAAATAGCTTTCTTTCGCCAAGACAGTGCGTTTCTCACTGTTACATGCATTTGAATGGGGAACTCGACCGAAACAAAGTATAGGTTTTCATTATGTGAATAACTTGGAAATCTTAGCTCAAACAGCTGCAAAACCTGTTTTCCCAGCACGGGAACCTTGAGCTCTATAAGATAAAGCCATAAACATGTGTATCCGAGTCTTCTATCAAAAGTTACAGCTATTCATATGAAGTTGTACAAAAACGCTTTCTTTCGCCAAGACAGTGCGTTTCTCACTGTTACATTCATTTGAATGGGGAACTCCACCGAAACAAAGTATAGGTTTTCATTATGTGAATAACTTGGAAATCTTAGCTCAAACAGCTGCAAAACCTGTTTGCCCAGCACGGGAACCTTGAGTTCTATAAGATAAAGCCATAAACATGTGTATCCGAGTCTTCTATCAAAAGTTACAGCTATTTATATGAAGTTGTACAAAAACGCTTTCTTTCGCCAAGACAGTGCGTTTCTCACTGTTACATGCATTTGAATGGGGAACTCGACCGAAACAAAGTATAGGTTTTCATTAGGTGAATAACTTGGAAATCTTAGCTCAAACAGCTGCAAAACCTGTTTTCCCAGCACGGGAACCTTGAGCTCTATAAGATAAAGCCATAAACATGTGTATCCGAGTCTTCTATCAAAAGTTACAGCTATTCATATGAAGTTGTACAAAAACGCTTTCTTTCGCCAAGACAGTGCGTTTCTCACTGTTACATTCATTTGAATGGGGAACTCCACCGAAACAAAGTATAGGTTTTCATTATGTGAATAACTTGGAAATCTTAGCTCAAACAGCTGCAAAACCTGTTTTCCCAGCACGGGAACCTTGAGTTCTATAAGATAAAGCCATAAACATGTGTATCCGAGTCTTCTATCAAAAGTTACAGCTATTTAAATGAAGTTGTACAAAAACGCTTTCTTTCGCCAAGACAGTGCGTTTCTCACTGTTACATGCATTTGAATGGGGAACTCGACCGAAACAAAGTATAGGTTTTCATTATGTGAATAACTTGGAAATCTTAGCTCAAACAGCTGCAAAACCTGTTTTCCCAGCACGGGAACCTTGAGCTCTATAAGATAAAGCCATAAACATGTGTATCCGAGTCTTCTATCAAAAGTTACAGCTATTCATATGAAGTTGTATAAAAACGCTTTCTTTCGCCAAGACAGTGCGTTTCTCACTGTTACATTCATTTGAATGGGGAACTCCACCGAAAGAAAGTATAGGTTTTCATTATGTGAATAACTTGGAAATCTTAGCTCAAACAGCTGCAAAACCTGTTTTCCCAGCACGGGAACCTTGAGTTCTATAAGATAAAGCCATAAACATGTGTATCCGAGTCTTCTATCAAAAGTTACAGCTATTTATATGAAGTTGTACAAAAACGTTTTCTTTCGCCAAGACAGTGCGTTTCTCACTGTTACATGCATTTGAATGGGGAACTCGACCGAAACAAAGTATAGGTTTTCATTATGTGAATAACTTGGAAATCTTAGCTCAAACAGCTGCAAAACCTGTTTTCCCAGCACGGAGACCTTGAGTTCTATAAGATAAAGCCATAAACATGTGTATCCGAGTCTTCTATCAAAAGTTACAGCTATTTATATGAAGTTGTACAAAATAGCTTTCTTTCGCCTTAACAGTGCGTTTCTCACTGTTACATGCATTTGAATGGGGAACTCGACCGAAACAAAGTATAGGTTTTCATTATGTGAATAACTTGGAAATCTTAGCTCAAACAGCTGCAAAACCTGTTTGCCCAGCACGGAGACCTTGAGTTCTATAAGATAAAGCCATAAACATGTGTATCCGAGTCTTCTATCAAAAGTTACAGCTATTTAAATGAAGTTGTACAAAAACGCTTTCTTTTGCCAAGACAGTGCGTTTCTCACTGTTACATGCATTTGAATGGGGAACTCCACCGAAACAAAGTATAGGTTTTCATTATGTGAATAACTTGGAAATCTTAGCTCAAACAGCTGCAAAACCTGTTTTCCCAGCACGGGAACCTTGAGCTCTATAAGATAAAGCCATAAACATGTGTATCCGAGTCTTCTATCAAAAGTTACAGCTATTCATATGAAGTTGTACAAAAACGCTTTCTTTCGCCAAGACAGTGCGTTTCTCACTGTTACATGCATTTGAATGGGGAACTCCACCGAAACAAAGTATAGGTTTTCATTATGTGAATAACTTGGAAATCTTAGCTCAAACAGCTGCAAAACCTGTTTTCCCAGCACGGAGACCTTGAGTTCTATAAGATAAAGCCATAAACATGTTTGTCTGAGTCTTCTATCAAAAGTTACAGCTATTTATATGAAGTTGTACAAAAACGCTTTCTTTCGCCAAGACAGTGCGTTTCTCACTGTTACATGCATTTGAATGGGGAACTCCACCGAAACAAAGTATAGGTTTTCATTATGTGAATAACTTGGAAATCTTAGCTCAAACAGCTGCAAAACCTGTTTTCCCAGCACGGGAACCTTGAGTTCTATAAGATAAAGCCATAAACATGTGTATCCGAGTCTTCTATCAAAAGTTACAGCTATTTATATGAAGTTGTACAAAATAGCTTTCTTTCGCCGTAACAGTGCGTTTCTCACTGTTACATGCATTTGAATGGGGAACTCGACCGAAACAAAGTATAGGTTTTCATTATGTGAATAACTTGGAAATCTTAGCTCAAACAGCTGCAAAACCTGTTTTCCCAGCACGGAGACCTTGAGTTCTATAAGATAAAGCCATAAACATGTTTGTCTGAGTCTTCTATCAAAAGTTACAGCTATTTATATGAAGTTGTACAAAAACGCTTTCTTTCGCCAAGACAGTGCGTTTCTCACTGTTACATGCATTTGAATGGGGAACTCCACCGAAACAAAGTATAGGTTTTCATTATGTGAATAACTTGGAAATCTTAGCTCAAACAGCTGCAAAACCTGTTTTCCCAGCACGGAGACCTTGAGTTCTATAAGATAAAGCCATAAACATGTGTATCCGAGTCTTCTATCAAAAGTTACAGCTATTTATATGAAGTTGTACAAAAACGCTTTCTTTCGCCAAGACAGTGCGTTTCTCACTGTTACATGCATTTGAATGGGGAACTTTACCGAAACAAAGTATAGGTTTTCACTATGTGAATAACTTGGAAATCTTAGCTCAAACAGCTGCAAAACCTGTTTTCCCAGCACGGGAACCTTGAGTTCTATAAGATAAAGCCATAAACATGTGTATCCGAGTCTTCTATCAAAAGTTACAGCTATTCATATGAAGTTGTACAAAAACGCTTTCTTTCGCCAAGACAGTGCGTTTCTCACTGTTACATGCATTTGAATGGGGAACTCCACCAAAACAAAGTATAGGTTTTCATTATGTGAATAACTTGGAAATCTTAGCTCAAACAGCTGCAAAACCTGTTTGCCCAGCACGGGAACCTTGAGTTCTATAAGATAAAGCCATAAACATGTGTATCCGAGTCTTCTATCAAAAGTTACAGCTATTTATATGAAGTTGTACAAAATAGCTTTCTTTCGCCAAGACAGTGCGTTTCTCACTGTTACATGCATTTGAATGGGGAACTTGACCGAAACAAAGTATAGGTTTTCATTATGTGAATAACTTGGAAATCTTAGCTCAAACAGCTGCAAAACCTGTTTTCCCAGCACGGGAACCTTGAGTTCTATAAGATAAAGCCATAAACATGTGTATCCGAGTCTTCTATCAAAAGTTACAGCTATTCATATGAAGTTGTACAAAAACGCTTTCTTTCGCCAAGACAGTGCGTTTCTCACTGTTACATGCATTTGAATGGGGAACTTGACCGAAACAAAGTATAGGTTTTCACTATGTGAATAACTTGGAAATCTTAGCTCAAACAGCTGCAAAACCTGTTTTCCCAGCACGGGAACCTTGAGTTCTATAAGATAAAGCCATAAACATGTGTATCCGAGTCTTCTATCAAAAGTTACAGCTATTCATATGAAGTTGTACAAAAACGCTTTCTTTCGCCAAGACAGTGCGTTTCTCACTGTTACATGCATTTGAATGGGGAACTCCACCAAAACAAAGTATAGGTTTTCATTATGTGAATAACTTGGAAATCTTAGCTCAAACAGCTGCAAAACCTGTTTTCCCAGCACGGGAACCTTGAGTTCTATAAGATAAAGCCATAAACATGTGTATCCGAGTCTTCTATCAAAAGTTACAGCTATTTATATGAAGTTGTACAAAATAGCTTTCTTTCGCCAAGACAGTGCGTTTCTCACTGTTACATGCATTTGAATGGGGAACTCGACCGAAACAAAGTATAGGTTTTCATTATGTGAATAACTTGGAAATCTTAGCTCAAACAGCTGCAAAACCTGTTTTCCCAGCACGGGAACCTTGAGTTCTATAAGATAAAGCCATAAACATGTTTGTCTGAGTCTTCTATCAAAAGTTACAGCTATTTATATGAAGTTGTACAAAATAGCTTTCTTTCGCCAAGACAGTGCGTTTCTCACTGTTACATGCATTTGAATGGGGAACTCGACCGAAACAAAGTATAGGTTTTCATTATGTGAATAACTTGGAAATCTTAGCTCAAACAGCTGCAAAACCTGTTTTCCCAGCACGGGAACCTTGAGCTCTATAAGATAAAGCCATAAACATGTGTATCCGAGTCTTCTATCAAAAGTTACAGCTATTCATATGAAGTTGTACAAAAACGCTTTCTTTCGCCAAGACAGTGCGTTTCTCACTGTTACATGCATTTGAATGGGGAACTCCACCAAAACAAAGTATAGGTTTTCATTATGTGAATAACTTGGAAATCTTAGCTCAAACAGCTGCAAAACCTGTTTTCCCAGCACGGAGACCTTGAGTTCTATAAGATAAAGCCATAAACATGTTTGTCTGAGTCTTCTATCAAAAGTTACAGCTATTTATATGAAGTTGTACAAAAACGCTTTCTTTCGCCAAGACAGTGCGTTTCTCACTGTTACATGCATTTGAATGGGGAACTTGACCGAAACAAAGTATAGGTTTTCACTATGTGAATAACTTGGAAATCTTAGCTCAAACAGCTGCAAAACCTGTTTTCCCAGCACGGGAACCTTGAGTTCTATAAGATAAAGCCATAAACATGTGTATCCGAGTCTTCTATCAAAAGTTACAGCTATTCATATGAAGTTGTACAAAAACGCTTTCTTTCGCCAAGACAGTGCGTTTCTCACTGTTACATGCATTTGAATGGGGAACTCCACCAAAACAAAGTATAGGTTTTCATTATGTGAATAACTTGGAAATCTTAGCTCAAACAGCTGCAAAACCTGTTTGCCCAGCACGGGAACCTTGAGTTCTATAAGATAAAGCCATAAACATGTGTATCCGAGTCTTCTATCAAAAGTTACAGCTATTCATATGAAGTTGTACAAAAACGCTTTCTTTCGCCAAGACAGTGCGTTTCTCACTGTTACATGCATTTGAATGGGGAACTCCACCGAAACAAAGTATAGGTTTTCATTATGTGAATAACTTGGAAATCTTAGCTCAAACAGCAGCAAAACCTGTTTTCCCAGCACGGAGACCTTGAGTTCTATAAGATAAAGCCATAAACATGTTTGTCTGAGTCTTCTATCAAAAGTTACAGCTATTTATATGAAGTTGTACAAAAACGCTTTCTTTCGCCAAGACA
Source organism: Mchenga conophoros (assembly GCF_057382185.1). Classification (NCBI taxonomy): domain Eukaryota; kingdom Metazoa; phylum Chordata; class Actinopteri; order Cichliformes; family Cichlidae; genus Mchenga; species Mchenga conophoros. The sequence continues at coordinate 34,606,765 of NC_140538.1, read as the reverse complement.
GTGCGTTTCTCACTGTTACATGCATTTGAATGGGGAACTCCACCGAAACAAAGTATAGGTTTTCATTATGTGAATAACTTGGAAATCTTAGCTCAAACAGCTGCAAAACCTGTTTTCCCAGCACGGAGACCTTGAGTTCTATAAGATAAAGCCATAAACATGTGTATCCGAGTCTTCTATCAAAAGTTACAGCTATTTATATGAAGTTGTACAAAAACGCTTTCTTTCGCCAAGACAGTGCGTTTCTCACTGTTACATGCATTTGAATGGGGAACTTGACCGAAACAAAGTATAGGTTTTCACTATGTGAATAACTTGGAAATCTTAGCTCAAACAGCTGCAAAACCTGTTTTCCCAGCACGGGAACCTTGAGTTCTATAAGATAAAGCCATAAACATGTGTATCCGAGTCTTCTATCAAAAGTTACAGCTATTCATATGAAGTTGTACAAAAACGCTTTCTTTCGCCAAGACAGTGCGTTTCTCACTGTTACATGCATTTGAATGGGGAACTCCACCAAAACAAAGTATAGGTTTTCATTATGTGAATAACTTGGAAATCTTAGCTCAAACAGCTGCAAAACCTGTTTTCCCAGCACGGGAACCTTGAGTTCTATAAGATAAAGCCATAAACATGTGTATCCGAGTCTTCTATCAAAAGTTACAGCTATTTATATGAAGTTGTACAAAATAGCTTTCTTTCGCCAAGACAGTGCGTTTCTCACTGTTACATGCATTTGAATGGGGAACTCGACCGAAACAAAGTATAGGTTTTCATTATGTGAATAACTTGGAAATCTTAGCTCAAACAGCTGCAAAACCTGTTTTCCCAGCACGGGAACCTTGAGTTCTATAAGATAAAGCCATAAACATGTTTGTCTGAGTCTTCTATCAAAAGTTACAGCTATTTATATGAAGTTGTACAAAATAGCTTTCTTTCGCCAAGACAGTGCGTTTCTCACTGTTACATGCATTTGAATGGGGAACTCGACCGAAACAAAGTATAGGTTTTCATTATGTGAATAACTTGGAAATCTTAGCTCAAACAGCTGCAAAACCTGTTTTCCCAGCACGGGAACCTTGAGCTCTATAAGATAAAGCCATAAACATGTGTATCCGAGTCTTCTATCAAAAGTTACAGCTATTCATATGAAGTTGTACAAAAACGCTTTCTTTCGCCAAGACAGTGCGTTTCTCACTGTTACATGCATTTGAATGGGGAACTCCACCAAAACAAAGTATAGGTTTTCATTATGTGAATAACTTGGAAATCTTAGCTCAAACAGCTGCAAAACCTGTTTTCCCAGCACGGGAACCTTGAGTTCTATAAGATAAAGCCATAAACATGTTTGTCTGAGTCTTCTATCAAAAGTTACAGCTATTTATATGAAGTTGTACAAAATAGCTTTCTTTCGCCAAGACAGTGCGTTTCTCACTGTTACATGCATTTGAATGGGGAACTCCACCAAAACAAAGTATAGGTTTTCATTATGTGAATAACTTGGAAATCTTAGCTCAAACAGCTGCAAAACCTGTTTTCCCAGCACGGGAACCTTGAGTTCTATAAGATAAAGCCATAAACATGTGTATCCGAGTCTTCTATCAAAAGTTACAGCTATTCATATGAAGTTGTACAAAAACGCTTTCTTTCGCCAAGACAGTGCGTTTCTCACTGTTACATGCATTTGAATGGGGAACTCCACCAAAACAAAGTATAGGTTTTCATTATGTGAATAACTTGGAAATCTTTGCTCAAACAGCTGCAAAACCTGTTTGCCCAGCACGGGAACCTTGAGTTCTATAAGATAAAGCCATAAACATGTGTATCCGAGTCTTCTATCAAAAGTTACAGCTATTTATATGAAGTTGTACAAAATAGCTTTCTTTCGCCAAGACAGTGCGTTTCTCACTGTTACATGCATTTGAATGGGGAACTCCACCGAAACAAAGTATAGGTTTTCATTATGTGAATAACTTGGAAATCTTAGCTCAAACAGCTGCAAAACCTGTTTGCCCAGCACGGAGACCTTGAGTTCTATAAGATAAAGCCATAAACATGTGTATCCGAGTCTTCTATCAAAAGTTACAGCTATTTATATGAAGTTGTACAAAAACGCTTTCTTTCGCCAAGACAGTGCGTTTCTCACTGTTACATGCATTTGAATGGGGAACTCCACCAAAACAAAGTATAGGTTTTCATTATGTGAATAACTTGGAAATCTTAGCTCAAACAGCTGCAAAACCTGTTTTCCCAGCACGGGAACCTTGAGCTCTATAAGATAAAGCCATAAACATGTGTATCCGAGTCTTCTATCAAAAGTTACAGCTATTCATATGAAGTTGTACAAAAACGCTTTCTTTCGCCAAGACAGTGCGTTTCTCACTGTTACATGCATTTGAATGGGGAACTCGACCGAAACAAAGTATAGGTTTTCATTATGTGAATAACTTGGAAATCTTAGCTCAAACAGCTGCAAAACCTGTTTGCCCAGCACGGAGACCTTGAGTTCTATAAGATAAAGCCATAAACATGTGTATCCGAGTCTTCTATCAAAAGTTACAGCTATTCATATGAAGTTGTACAAAAACGCTTTCTTTCGCCAAGACAGTGCGTTTCTCACTGTTACATGCATTTGAATGGGGAACTCCACCAAAACAAAGTATAGGTTTTCATTATGTGAATAACTTGGAAATCTTAGCTCAAACAGCTGCAAAACCTGTTTTCCCAGCACGGGAACCTTGAGTTCTATAAGATAAAGCCATAAACATGTTTGTCTGAGTCTTCTATCAAAAGTTACAGCTATTTATATGAAGTTGTACAAAATAGCTTTCTTTCGCCAAGACAGTGCGTTTCTCACTGTTACATACATTTGAATGGGGAACTCCACCAAAACAAAGTATAGGTTTTCATTATGTGAATAACTTGGAAATCTTAGCTCAAACAGCTGCAAAACCTGTTTTCCCAGCACGGGAACCTTGAGTTCTATAAGATAAAGCCATAAACATGTGTATCCGAGTCTTCTATCAAAAGTTACAGCTATTCATATGAAGTTGTACAAAAACGCTTTCTTTCGCCAAGACAGTGCGTTTCTCACTGTTACATGCATTTGAATGGGGAACTCCACCAAAACAAAGTATAGGTTTTCATTATGTGAATAACTTGGAAATCTTTGCTCAAACAGCTGCAAAACCTGTTTGCCCAGCACGGGAACCTTGAGTTCTATAAGATAAAGCCATAAACATGTGTATCCGAGTCTTCTATCAAAAGTTACAGCTATTTATATGAAGTTGTACAAAATAGCTTTCTTTCGCCAAGACAGTGCGTTTCTCACTGTTACATGCATTTGAATGGGGAACTCCACCGAAACAAAGTATAGGTTTTCATTATGTGAATAACTTGGAAATCTTAGCTCAAACAGCTGCAAAACCTGTTTGCCCAGCACGGAGACCTTGAGTTCTATAAGATAAAGCCATAAACATGTGTATCCGAGTCTTCTATCAAAAGTTACAGCTATTTATATGAAGTTGTACAAAAACGCTTTCTTTCGCCAAGACAGTGCGTTTCTCACTGTTACATGCATTTGAATGGGGAACTCCACCAAAACAAAGTATAGGTTTTCATTATGTGAATAACTTGGAAATCTTAGCTCAAACAGCTGCAAAACCTGTTTTCCCAGCACGGGAACCTTGAGCTCTATAAGATAAAGCCATAAACATGTGTATCCGAGTCTTCTATCAAAAGTTACAGCTATTCATATGAAGTTGTACAAAAACGCTTTCTTTCGCCAAGACAGTGCGTTTCTCACTGTTACATGCATTTGAATGGGGAACTCGACCGAAACAAAGTATAGGTTTTCATTATGTGAATAACTTGGAAATCTTAGCTCAAACAGCTGCAAAACCTGTTAGCCCAGCACGGAGACCTTGAGTTCTATAAGATAAAGCCATAAACATGTGTATCCGAGTCTTCTATCAAAAGTTACAGCTATTCATATGAAGTTGTACAAAAACGCTTTCTTTCGCCAAGACAGTGCGTTTCTCACTGTTACATGCATTTGAATGGGGAACTCGACCGAAACAAAGTATAGGTTTTCATTATGTGAATAACTTGGAAATCTTAGCTCAAACAGCTGCAAAACCTGTTTGCCCAGCACGGAGACCTTGAGTTCTATAAGATAAAGCCATAAACATGTGTATCCGAGTCTTCTATCAAAAGTTACAGCTATTCATATGAAGTTGTACAAAAACGCTTTCTTTCGCCAAGACAGTGCGTTTCTCACTGTTACATGCATTTGAATGGGGAACTCGACCGAAACAAAGTATAGGTTTTCATTATGTGAATAACTTGGAAATCTTAGCTCAAACAGCTGCAAAACCCGTTTTCCCAGCACGGAGACCTTGAGTTCTATAAGATAAAGCCATAAACATGTTTGTCTGAGTCTTCTATCAAAAGTTACAGCTATTCATATGAAGTTGTACAAAAACGCTTTCTTTCGCCAAGACAGTGCGTTTCTCACTGTTACATGCATTTGAATGGGGAACTCGACCGAAACAAAGTATAGGTTTTCATTATGTGAATAACTTGGAAATCTTAGCTCAAACAGCTGCAAAACCTGTTTGCCCAGCACGGAGACCTTGAGTTCTATAAGATAAAGCCATAAACATGTGTATCCGAGTCTTCTATCAAAAGTTACAGCTATTTATATGAAGTTGTACAAAAATGCTTTCTTTCGCCAAGACAGTGCGTTTCTCACTGTTACATGCATTTGAATGGGGAACTCGACCGAAACAAAGTATAGGTTTTCATTATGTGAATAACTTGGAAATCTTAGCTCAAACAGCTGCAAAACCTGTTTTCCCAGCACGGGAACCTTGAGTTCTATAAGATAAAGCCATAAACATGTGTATCCGAGTCTTCTATCAAAAGTTACAGCTATTCATATGAAGTTGTACAAAAACGCTTTCTTTCGCCAAGACAGTGCGTTTCTCACTGTTACATGCATTTGAATGGGGAACTCCACCAAAACAAAGTATAGGTTTTCATTATGTGAATAACTTGGAAATCTTAGCTCAAACAGCTGCAAAACCTGTTTTCCCAGCACGGGAACCTTGAGTTCTATAAGATAAAGCCATAAACATGTTTGTCTGAGTCTTCTATCAAAAGTTACAGCTATTTATATGAAGTTGTACAAAATAGCTTTCTTTCGCCAAGACAGTGCGTTTCTCACTGTTACATGCATTTGAATGGGGAACTCCACCAAAACAAAGTATAGGTTTTCATTATGTGAATAACTTGGAAATCTTAGCTCAAACAGCTGCAAAACCTGTTTTCCCAGCACGGGAACCTTGAGTTCTATAAGATAAAGCCATAAACATGTGTATCCGAGTCTTCTATCAAAAGTTACAGCTATTCATATGAAGTTGTACAAAAACGCTTTCTTTCGCCAAGACAGTGCGTTTCTCACTGTTACATGCATTTGAATGGGGAACTCCACCAAAACAAAGTATAGGTTTTCATTATGTGAATAACTTGGAAATCTTTGCTCAAACAGCTGCAAAACCTGTTTGCCCAGCACGGGAACCTTGAGTTCTATAAGATAAAGCCATAAACATGTGTATCCGAGTCTTCTATCAAAAGTTACAGCTATTTATATGAAGTTGTACAAAATAGCTTTCTTTCGCCAAGACAGTGCGTTTCTCACTGTTACATGCATTTGAATGGGGAACTCCACCGAAACAAAGTATAGGTTTTCATTATGTGAATAACTTGGAAATCTTAGCTCAAACAGCTGCAAAACCTGTTTGCCCAGCACGGAGACCTTGAGTTCTATAAGATAAAGCCATAAACATGTGTATCCGAGTCTTCTATCAAAAGTTACAGCTATTTATATGAAGTTGTACAAAAACGCTTTCTTTCGCCAAGACAGTGCGTTTCTCACTGTTACATGCATTTGAATGGGGAACTCCACCAAAACAAAGTATAGGTTTTCATTATGTGAATAACTTGGAAATCTTAGCTCAAACAGCTGCAAAACCTGTTTTCCCAGCACGGGAACCTTGAGCTCTATAAGATAAAGCCATAAACATGTGTATCCGAGTCTTCTATCAAAAGTTACAGCTATTCATATGAAGTTGTACAAAAACGCTTTCTTTCGCCAAGACAGTGCGTTTCTCACTGTTACATGCATTTGAATGGGGAACTCGACCGAAACAAAGTATAGGTTTTCATTATGTGAATAACTTGGAAATCTTAGCTCAAACAGCTGCAAAACCTGTTTGCCCAGCACGGAGACCTTGAGTTCTATAAGATAAAGCCATAAACATGTGTATCCGAGTCTTCTATCAAAAGTTACAGCTATTCATATGAAGTTGTACAAAAACGCTTTCTTTCGCCAAGACAGTGCGTTTCTCACTGTTACATGCATTTGAATGGGGAACTCGACCGAAACAAAGTATAGGTTTTCATTATGTGAATAACTTGGAAATCTTAGCTCAAACAGCTGCAAAACCCGTTTTCCCAGCACGGAGACCTTGAGTTCTATAAGATAAAGCCATAAACATGTTTGTCTGAGTCTTCTATCAAAAGTTACAGCTATTCATATGAAGTTGTACAAAAACGCTTTCTTTCGCCAAGACAGTGCGTTTCTCACTGTTACATGCATTTGAATGGGGAACTCGACCGAAACAAAGTATAGGTTTTCATTATGTGAATAACTTGGAAATCTTAGCTCAAACAGCTGCAAAACCTGTTTGCCCAGCACGGAGACCTTGAGTTCTATAAGATAAAGCCATAAACATGTGTATCCGAGTCTTCTATCAAAAGTTACAGCTATTTATATGAAGTTGTACAAAAATGCTTTCTTTCGCCAAGACAGTGCGTTTCTCACTGTTACATGCATTTGAATGGGGAACTCGACCGAAACAAAGTATAGGTTTTCATTATGTGAATAACTTGGAAATCTTAGCTCAAACAGCTGCAAAACCTGTTTTCCCAGCACGGGAACCTTGAGTTCTATAAGATAAAGCCATAAACATGTGTATCCGAGTCTTCTATCAAAAGTTACAGCTATTCATATGAAGTTGTACAAAAACGCTTTCTTTCGCCAAGACAGTGCGTTTCTCACTGTTACATGCATTTGAATGGGGAACTCCACCAAAACAAAGTATAGGTTTTCATTATGTGAATAACTTGGAAATCTTAGCTCAAACAGCTGCAAAACCTGTTTTCCCAGCACGGGAACCTTGAGCTCTATAAGATAAAGCCATAAACATGTGTATCCGAGTCTTCTATCAAAAGTTACAGCTATTCATATGAAGTTGTACAAAAACGCTTTCTTTCGCCAAGACAGTGCGTTTCTCACTGTTACATGCATTTGAATGGGGAACTCGACCGAAACAAAGTATAGGTTTTCATTATGTGAATAACTTGGAAATCTTAGCTCAAACAGCTGCAAAACCTGTTTTCCCAGCACGGGAACCTTGAGCTCTATAAGATAAAGCCATAAACATGTGTATCCGAGTCTTCTATCAAAAGTTACAGCTATTCATATGAAGTTGTACAAAAACGCTTTCTTTCGCCAAGACAGTGCGTTTCTCACTGTTACATGCATTTGAATGGGGAACTCCACCGAAACAAAGTATAGGTTTTCATTATGTGAATAACTTGGAAATCTTAGCTCAAACAGCTGCAAAACCTGTTTTCCCAGCACGGGAACCTTGAGTTCTATAAGATAAAGCCATAAACATGTGTATCCGAGTCTTCTATCAAAAGTTACAGCTATTCATATGAAGTTGTACAAAAACGCTTTCTTTCGCCAAGACAGTGCGTTTCTCACTGTTACATGCATTTGAATGGGGAACTCCACCAAAACAAAGTATAGGTTTTCATTATGTGAATAACTTGGAAATCTTTGCTCAAACAGCTGCAAAACCTGTTTGCCCAGCACGGGAACCTTGAGTTCTATAAGATAAAGCCATAAACATGTGTATCCGAGTCTTCTATCAAAAGTTACAGCTATTTATATGAAGTTGTACAAAATAGCTTTCTTTCGCCAAGACAGTGCGTTTCTCACTGTTACATGCATTTGAATGGGGAACTCGACCGAAACAAAGTATAGGTTTTCATTATGTGAATAACTTGGAAATCTTAGCTCAAACAGCTGCAAAACCTGTTTTCCCAGCAAGGGAACCTTGAGTTCTATAAGATAAAGCCATAAACATGTTTGTCTGAGTCTTCTATCAAAAGTTACAGCTATTTATATGAAGTTGTACAAAATAGCTTTCTTTCGCCAAGACAGTGCGTTTCTCACTGTTACATGCATTTGAATGGGGAACTCGACCGAAACAAAGTATAGGTTTTCATTATGTGAATAACTTGGAAATCTTAGCTCAAACAGCTGCAAAACCTGTTTTCCCAGCACGGAGACCTTGAGTTCTATAAGATAAAGCCATAAACATGTGTATCCGAGTCTTCTATCAAAAGTTACAGCTATTTATATGAAGTTGTACAAAATAGCTTTCTTTCGCCAAGACAGTGCGTTTCTCACTGTTACATGCATTTGAATGGGGAACTCCACCGAAACAAAGTATAGGTTTTCATTATGTGAATAACTTGGAAATCTTAGCTCAAACAGCTGCAAAACCTGTTTGCCCAGCACGGAGACCTTGAGTTCTATAAGATAAAGCCATAAACATGTGTATCCGAGTCTTCTATCAAAAGTTACAGCTATTTAAATGAAGTTGTACAAAAACGCTTTCTTTCGCCAAGACAGTGCGTTTCTCACTGTTACATGCATTTGAATGGGGAACTCGACCGAAACAAAGTATAGGTTTTCATTATGTGAATAACTTGGAAATCTTAGCTCAAACAGCTGCAAAACCTGTTTTCCCAGCACGGGAACCTTGAGCTCTATAAGATAAAGCAATAAACATGTGTATCCGAGTCTTCTATCAAAAGTTACAGCTATTCATATGAAGTTGTACAAAAACGCTTTCTTTCGCCAAGACAGTGCGTTTCTCACTGTTACATGCATTTGAATGGGGAACTCCACCGAAACAAAGTATAGGTTTTCATTATGTGAATAACTTGGAAATCTTAGCTCAAACAGCTGCAAAACCTGTTTTCCCAGCACGGAGACCTTGAGTTCTATAAGATAAAGCCATAAACATGTTTGTCTGAGTCTTCTATCAAAAGTTACAGCTATTTATATGAAGTTGTACAAAAACGCTTTCTTTCGCCAAGACAGTGCGTTTCTCACTGTTACATTCATTTGAATGGGGAACTCCACCGAAACAAAGTATAGGTTTTCATTATGTGAATAACTTGGAAATCTTAGCTCAAACAGCTGCAAAACCTGTTTTCCCAGCACGGGAACCTTGAGTTCTATAAGATAAAGCCATAAACATGTGTATCCGAGTCTTCTATCAAAAGTTACAGCTATTTATATGAAGTTGTACAAAAACGCTTTCTTTCGCCAAGACAGTGCGTTTCTCACTGTTACATGCATTTGAATGGGGAACTCCACCAAAACAAAGTATAGGTTTTCATTATGTGAATAACTTGGAAATCTTAGCTCAAACAGCTGCAAAACCTGTTTTCCCAGCACGGAGACCTTGAGTTCTATAAGATAAAGCCATAAACATGTGTATCCGAGTCTTCTATCAAAAGTTACAGCTATTTATATGAAGTTGTACAAAATAGCTTTCTTTCGCCAAGACAGTGCGTTTCTCACTGTTACATGCATTTGAATGGGGAACTCGACCGAAACAAAGTATAGGTTTTCATTATGTGAATAACTTGGAAATCTTAGCTCAAACAGCTGCAAAACCTGTTTTCCCAGCACGGAGACCTTGAGTTCTATAAGATAAAGCCATAAACATGTTTGTCTAAGTCTTCTATCAAAAGTTACAGCTATTCATATGAAGTTGTACAAAAACGCTTTCTTTCGCCAAGACAGTGCGTTTCTCACTGTTACATTCATTTGAATGGGGAACTCGACCGAAACAAAGTATAGGTTTTCATTATGTGAATAACTTGGAAATCTTAGCTCAAACAGCTGCAAAACCTGTTTTCCCAGCACGGAGACCTTGAGTTCTATAAGATAAAGCCATAAACATGTTTGTCTGAGTCTTCTATCAAAAGTTACAGCTATTCATATGAAGTTGTACAAAAACGCTTTCTTTCGCCAAGACAGTGCGTTTCTCACTGTTACATTCATTTGAATGGGGAACTCGACCGAAACAAAGTATAAGTTTTCATTATGTGAATAACTTGGAAATCTTAGCTCAAACAGCTGCAAAACCTGTTTTCCCAGCACGGGAACCTTGAGTTCTATAAGATAAAGCCATAAACATGTGTATCCGAGTCTTCTATCAAAAGTTACAGCTATTCATATGAAGTTGTACAAAAACGCTTTCTTTCGCCAAGACAGTGCGTTTCTCACTGTTACATGCATTTGAATGGGGAACTTGACCGAAACAAAGTATAGGTTTTCACTATGTGAATAACTTGGAAATCTTAGCTCAAACAGCTGCAAAACCTGTTTTCCCAGCACGGGAACCTTGAGCTCTATAAGATAAAGCCATAAACATGTGTATCCGAGTCTTCTATCAAAAGTTACAGCTATTTATATGAAGTTGTACAAAAACGCTTTCTTTCGCCAAGACAGTGCGTTTCTCACTGTTACATGCATTTGAATGGGGAACTCGACCGAAACAAAGTATAGGTTTTCATTATGTGAATAACTTGGAAATCTTAGCTCAAACAGCTGCAAAACCTGTTTTCCCAGCACGGAGACCTTGAGTTCTATAAGATAAAGCCATAAACATGTGTATCCGAGTCTTCTATCAAAAGTTACAGCTATTTATATGAAGTTGTACAAAATAGCTTTCTTTCGCCAAGACAGTGCGTTTCTCACTGTTACATGCATTTGAATGGGGAACTCGACCGAAACAAAGTATAGGTTTTCATTATGTGAATAACTTGGAAATCTTAGCTCAAACAGCTGCAAAACCTGTTTTCCCAGCACGGAGACCTTGAGTTCTATAAGATAAAGCCATAAACATGTGTATCCGAGTCTTCTATCAAAAGTTACAGCTATTTAAATGAAGTTGTACAAAATAGCTTTCTTTCGCCAAGACAGTGCGTTTCTCACTGTTACATGCATTTGAATGGGGAACTCGACCGAAACAAAGTATAGGTTTTCATTATGTGAATAACTTGGAAATCTTAGCTCAAACAGCTGCAAAACCTGTTTTCCCAGCACGGGAACCTTGAGTTCTATAAGATAAAGCCATAAACATGTTTGTCTGAGTCTTCTATCAAAAGTTACAGCTATTTATATGAAGTTGTACAAAAACGCTTTCTTTCGCCAAGACAGTGCGTTTCTCACTGTTACATTCATTTGAATGGGGAACTCCACCGAAACAAAGTATAGGTTTTCATTATGTGAATAACTTGGAAATCTTAGCTCAAACAGCTGCAAAACCTGTTTTCCCAGCACGGGAACCTTGAGTTCTATAAGATAAAGCCATAAACATGTTTGTCTGAGTCTTCTATCAAAAGTTACAGCTATTTATATGAAGTTGTACAAAAACGTTTTCTTTCGCCAAGACAGTGCATTTCTCACTGTTACATTCATTTGAATGGGGAACTCCACCGAAACAAAGTATAGGTTTTCATTATGTGAATAACTTGGAAATCTTAGCTCAAACAGCTGCAAAACCTGGTTTCCCAGCACGGGAACCTTGAGTTCTATAAGATAAAGCCATAAACATGTGTATCCGAGTCTTCTATCAAAAGTTACAGCTATTTATATGAAGTTGTACAAAAACGCTTTCTTTCGCCAAGACAGTGCGTTTCTCACTGTTACATGCATTTGAATGGGGAACTCGACTGAAACAAAGTATAGGTTTTCATTATGTGAATAACTTGGAAATCTTAGCTCAAACAGCTGCAAAACCTGTTTTCCCAGCACGGGAACCTTGAGCTCTATAAGATAAAGCCATAAACATGTGTATCCGAGTCTTCTATCAAAAGTTACAGCTATTCATATGAAGTTGTACAAAAACGCTTTCTTTCGCCAAGACAGTGTGTTTCTCACTGTTACATGCATTTGAATGGGGAACTCCACCGAAACAAAGTATAGGTTTTCATTATGTGAATAACTTGGAAATCTTAGCTCAAACAGCTGCAAAACCTGGTTTCCCAGCACGGGAACCTTGAGCTCTATAAGATAAAGCCATAAACATGTGTATCCGAGTCTTCTATCAAAAGTTACAGCTATTTATATGAAGTTGTACAAAAACGCTTTCTTTCGCCAAGACAGTGCGTTTCTCACTGTTACATGCATTTGAATGGGGAACTCGACTGAAACAAAGTATAGGTTTTCATTATGTGAATAACTTGGAAATCTTAGCTCAAACAGCTGCAAAACCTGTTTTCCCAGCACGGGAACCTTGAGCTCTATAAGATAAAGCCATAAACATGTGTATCTGAGTCTTCTATCAAAAGTTACAGCTATTCATATGAAGTTGTACAAAAACGCTTTCTTTCGCCAAGACAGTGCGTTTCTCACTGTTACATGCATTTGAATGGGGAACTCGACTGAAACAAAGTATAGGTTTTCATTATGTGAATAACTTGGAAATCTTAGCTCAAACAGCTGCAAAACCTGTTTTCCCAGCACGGGAACCTTGAGCTCTATAAGATAAAGCCATAAACATGTGTATTCGAGTCTTCTATCAAAAGTTACAGCTATTCATATGAAGTTGTACAAAAACGCTTTCTTTCGCCAAGACAGTGCGTTTCTCACTGTTACATGCATTTGAATGGGGAACTCCACCGAAACAAAGTATAGGTTTTCATTATGTGAATAACTTGGAAATCTTAGCTCAAACAGCTGCAAAACCTGGTTTCCCAGCACGGGAACCTTGAGTTCTATAAGATAAAGCCATAAACATGTGTATCCGAGTCTTCTATCAAAAGTTACAGCTATTTATATGAAGTTGTACAAAAACGCTTTCTTTCGCCAAGACAGTGCGTTTCTCACTGTTACATGCATTTGAATGGGGAACTCGACTGAAACAAAGTATAGGTTTTCATTATGTGAATAACTTGGAAATCTTAGCTCAAACAGCTGCAAAACCTGTTTTCCCAGCACGGGAACCTTGAGTTCTATAAGATAAAGCCATAAACATGTGTATCCGAGTCTTCTATCAAAAGTTACAGCTATTTATATGAAGTTGTACAAAAACGCTTTCTTTCGCCAAGACAGTGCGTTTCTCACTGTTACATGCATTTGAATGGGGAACTCGACTGAAACAAAGTATAGGTTTTCATTATGTGAATAACTTGGAAATCTTAGCTCAAACAGCTGCAAAACCAGTTTTCCCAGCACGGGAACCTTGAGCTCTATAAGATAAAGCCATAAACATGTGTATCCGAGTCTTCTATCAAAAGTTACAGCTATTCATATGAAGTTGTACAAAAACGCTTTCTTTCGCCAAGACAGTGCGTTTCTCACTGTTACATGCATTTGAATGGGGAACTCGAGCGAAACAAAGTATAGGTTTTCATTATGTGAATAACTTGGAAATCTTAGCTCAAACAGCTGCAAAACCTGTTTTCCCAGCACGGAGACCTTGAGTTCTATAAGATAAAGCCATAAACATGTTTGTCTGAGTCTTCTATCAAAAGTTACAGCTATTTATATGAAGTTGTACAAAAACGCTTTCTTTCGCCAAGACAGTGCGTTTCTCACTGTTACATTCATTTGAATGGGGAACTCCACCGAAACAAAGTATAGGTTTTCATTATGTGAATAACTTGGAAATCTTAGCTCAAACAGCTGCAAAACCTGTTTGCCCAGCACGGAGACCTTGAGTTCTATAAGATAAAGCCATAAACATGTGTATCCGAGTCTTCTATCAAAAGTTACAGCTATTTAAATGAAGTTGTACAAAAACGCTTTCTTTCGCCAAGACAGTGCGTTTCTCACTGTTACATGCATTTGAATGGGGAACTCGACCGAAACAAAGTATAGGTTTTCATTATGTGAATAACTTGGAAATCTTAGCTCAAACAGCTGCAAAACCTGTTTGCCCAGCACGGGAACCTTGAGTTCTATAAGATAAAGCCATAAACATGTTTGTCTGAGTCTTCTATCAAAAGTTACAGCTATTTATATGAAGTTGTACAAAAACGCTTTCTTTCGCCAAGACAGTGCGTTTCTCACTGTTACATGCATTTGAATGGGGAACTTGACCGAAACAAAGTATAGGTTTTCACTATGTGAATAACTTGGAAATCTTAGCTCAAACAGCTGCAAAACCTGTTTTCCCAGCACGGGAACCTTGAGTTCTATAAGATAAAGCCATAAACATGTGTATCCGAGTCTTCTATCAAAAGTTACAGCTATTTATATGAAGTTGTACAAAATAGCTTTCTTTCGCCAAGACAGTGCGTTTCTCACTGTTACATGCATTTGAATGGGGAACTCCACCGAAACAAAGTATAGGTTTTCATTATGTGAATAACTTGGAAATCTTAGCTCAAACAGCTGCAAAACCTGTTTGCCCAGCACGGAGACCTTGAGTTCTATAAGATAAAGCCATAAACATGTGTATCCGAGTCTTCTATCAAAAGTTACAGCTATTTAAATGAAGTTGTACAAAAACGCTTTCTTTCGCCAAGACAGTGCGTTTCTCACTGTTACATGCATTTGAATGGGGAACTCGACCGAAACAAAGTATAGGTTTTCATTATGTGAATAACTTGGAAATCTTAGCTCAAACAGCTGCAAAACCTGTTTTCCCAGCACGGGAACCTTGAGTTCTATAAGATAAAGCCATAAACATGTTTGTCTGAGTCTTCTATCAAAAGTTACAGCTATTTATATGAAGTTGTACAAAAACGTTTTCTTTCGCCAAGACAGTGCGTTTCTCACTGTTACATGCATTTGAATGGGGAACTCGACCGAAACAAAGTATAGGTTTTCATTATGTGAATAACTTGGAAATCTTAGCTCAAACAGCTGCAAAACCTGGTTTCCCAGCACGGGAACCTTGAGTTCTATAAGATAAAGCCATAAACATGTGTATCCGAGTCTTCTATCAAAAGTTACAGCTATTTAAATGAAGTTGTACAAAAACGCTTTCTTTCGCCAAGACAGTGCGTTTCTCACTGTTACATGCATTTGAATGGGGAACTCCACCGAAACAAAGTATAGGTTTTCATTATGTGAATAACTTGGAAATCTTAGCTCAAACAGCTGCAAAACCTGTTTTCCCAGCACGGGAACCTTGAGCTCTATAAGATAAAGCCATAAACATGTGTATCCGAGTCTTCTATCAAAAGTTACAGCTATTCATATGAAGTTGTACAAAAACGCTTTCTTTCGCCAAGACAGTGCGTTTCTCACTGTTACATGCATTTGAATGGGGAACTCGACTGAAACAAAGTATAGGTTTTCATTATGTGAATAACTTGGAAATCTTAGCTCAAACAGCTGCAAAACCTGTTTTCCCAGCACGGGAACCTTGAGCTCTATAAGATAAAGCCATAAACATGTGTATCCGAGTCTTCTATCAAAAGTTACAGCTATTCATATGAAGTTGTACAAAAACGCTTTCTTTCGCCAAGACAGTGTGTTTCTCACTGTTACATGCATTTGAATGGGGAACTCCACCGAAACAAAGTATAGGTTTTCATTATGTGAATAACTTGGAAATCTTAGCTCAAACAGCTGCAAAACCTGGTTTCCCAGCACGGGAACCTTGAGCTCTATAAGATAAAGCCATAAACATGTGTATCCGAGTCTTCTATCAAAAGTTACAGCTATTTATATGAAGTTGTACAAAAACGCTTTCTTTCGCCAAGACAGTGCGTTTCTCACTGTTACATGCATTTGAATGGGGAACTCCACCGAAACAAAGTATAGGTTTTCATTATGTGAATAACTTGGAAATCTTAGCTCAAACAGCTGCAAAACCTGGTTTCCCAGCACGGGAACCTTGAGTTCTATAAGATAAAGCCATAAACATGTGTATCCGAGTCTTCTATCAAAAGTTACAGCTATTTATATGAAGTTGTACAAAAACGCTTTCTTTCGCCAAGACAGTGCGTTTCTCACTGTTACATGCATTTGAATGGGGAACTCGACTGAAACAAAGTATAGGTTTTCATTATGTGAATAACTTGGAAATCTTAGCTCAAACAGCTGCAAAACCTGTTTTCCCAGCACGGGAACCTTGAGTTCTATAAGATAAAGCCATAAACATGTGTATCCGAGTCTTCTATCAAAAGTTACAGCTATTTATATGAAGTTGTACAAAAACGCTTTCTTTCGCCAAGACAGTGCGTTTCTCACTGTTACATGCATTTGAATGGGGAACTCGACTGAAACAAAGTATAGGTTTTCATTATGTGAATAACTTGGAAATCTTAGCTCAAACAGCTGCAAAACCAGTTTTCCCAGCACGGGAACCTTGAGCTCTATAAGATAAAGCCATAAACATGTGTATCCGAGTCTTCTATCAAAAGTTACAGCTATTCATATGAAGTTGTACAAAAACGCTTTCTTTCGCCAAGACAGTGCGTTTCTCACTGTTACATGCATTTGAATGGGGAACTCGAGCGAAACAAAGTATAGGTTTTCATTATGTGAATAACTTGGAAATCTTAGCTCAAACAGCTGCAAAACCTGTTTTCCCAGCACGGAGACCTTGAGTTCTATAAGATAAAGCCATAAACATGTTTGTCTGAGTCTTCTATCAAAAGTTACAGCTATTTATATGAAGTTGTACAAAAACGCTTTCTTTCGCCAAGACAGTGCGTTTCTCACTGTTACATTCATTTGAATGGGGAACTCCACCGAAACAAAGTATAGGTTTTCATTATGTGAATAACTTGGAAATCTTAGCTCAAACAGCTGCAAAACCTGTTTGCCCAGCACGGAGACCTTGAGTTCTATAAGATAAAGCCATAAACATGTGTATCCGAGTCTTCTATCAAAAGTTACAGCTATTTAAATGAAGTTGTACAAAAACGCTTTCTTTCGCCAAGACAGTGCGTTTCTCACTGTTACATGCATTTGAATGGGGAACTCGACCGAAACAAAGTATAGGTTTTCATTATGTGAATAACTTGGAAATCTTAGCTCAAACAGCTGCAAAACCTGTTTGCCCAGCACGGGAACCTTGAGTTCTATAAGATAAAGCCATAAACATGTTTGTCTGAGTCTTCTATCAAAAGTTACAGCTATTTATATGAAGTTGTACAAAAACGCTTTCTTTCGCCAAGACAGTGCGTTTCTCACTGTTACATGCATTTGAATGGGGAACTTGACCGAAACAAAGTATAGGTTTTCACTATGTGAATAACTTGGAAATCTTAGCTCAAACAGCTGCAAAACCTGTTTTCCCAGCACGGGAACCTTGAGTTCTATAAGATAAAGCCATAAACATGTGTATCCGAGTCTTCTATCAAAAGTTACAGCTATTTATATGAAGTTGTACAAAATAGCTTTCTTTCGCCAAGACAGTGCGTTTCTCACTGTTACATGCATTTGAATGGGGAACTCCACCGAAACAAAGTATAGGTTTTCATTATGTGAATAACTTGGAAATCTTAGCTCAAACAGCTGCAAAACCTGTTTTCCCAGCACGGGAACCTTGAGTTCTATAAGATAAAGCCATAAACATGTTTGTCTGAGTCTTCTATCAAAAGTTACAGCTATTTATATGAAGTTGTACAAAAACGTTTTCTTTCGCCAAGACAGTGCGTTTCTCACTGTTACATGCATTTGAATGGGGAACTCGACCGAAACAAAGTATAGGTTTTCATTATGTGAATAACTTGGAAATCTTAGCTCAAACAGCTGCAAAACCTGGTTTCCCAGCACGGGAACCTTGAGTTCTATAAGATAAAGCCATAAACATGTGTATCCGAGTCTTCTATCAAAAGTTACAGCTATTTAAATGAAGTTGTACAAAAACGCTTTCTTTCGCCAAGACAGTGCGTTTCTCACTGTTACATGCATTTGAATGGGGAACTCCACCGAAACAAAGTATAGGTTTTCATTATGTGAATAACTTGGAAATCTTAGCTCAAACAGCTGCAAAACCTGTTTTCCCAGCACGGGAACCTTGAGCTCTATAAGATAAAGCCATAAACATGTGTATCCGAGTCTTCTATCAAAAGTTACAGCTATTCATATGAAGTTGTACAAAAACGCTTTCTTTCGCCAAGACAGTGCGTTTCTCACTGTTACATGCATTTGAATGGGGAACTCGACCGAAACAAAGTATAGGTTTTCATTATGTGAATAACTTGGAAATCTTAGCTCAAACAGCTGCAAAACCTGTTTGCCCAGCACGGAGACCTTGAGTTCTATAAGATAAAGCCATAAACATGTGTATCCGAGTCTTCTATCAAAAGTTACAGCTATTCATATGAAGTTGTACAAAAACGCTTTCTTTCGCCAAGACAGTGCGTTTCTCACTGTTACATGCATTTGAATGGGGAACTCGACCGAAACAAAGTATAGGTTTTCATTATGTGAATAACTTGGAAATCTTAGCTCAAACAGCTGCAAAACCTGTTTTCCCAGCACGGAGACCTTGAGTTCTATAAGATAAAGCCATAAACATGTTTGTCTGAGTCTTCTATCAAAAGTTACAGCTATTTATATGAAGTTGTACAAAAACGCTTTCTTTCGCCAAGACAGTGCGTTTCTCACTGTTACATGCATTTGAATGGGGAACTTGACCGAAACAAAGTATAGGTTTTCACTATGTGAATAACTTGGAAATCTTAGCTCAAACAGCTGCAAAACCTGTTTTCCCAGCACGGGAACCTTGAGCTGTATAAGATAAAGCCATAAACATGTGTATCCGAGTCTTCTATCAAAAGTTACAGCTATTCATATGAAGTTGTACAAAAACGCTTTCTTTCGCCAAGACAGTGCGTTTCTCACTGTTACATGCATTTGAATGGGGAACTCGACCGAAACAAAGTATAGGTTTTCATTATGTGAATAACTTGGAAATCTTAGCTCAAACAGCTGCAAAACCTGTTTTCCCAGCACGGAGACCTTGAGTTCTATAAGATAAAGCCATAAACATGTTTGTCTGAGTCTTCTATCAAAAGTTACAGCTATTTATATGAAGTTGTACAAAAACGCTTTCTTTCGCCAAGACAGTGCGTTTCTCATTGTTACATGCATTTGAATGGGGAACTCGACCGAAACAAAGTATAGGTTTTCATTATGTGAATAACTTGGAAATCTTAGCTCAAACAGCTGCAAAACCTGTTTGCCCAGCACGGAGACCTTGAGTTCTATAAGATAAAGCCATAAACATGTGTATCCGAGTCTTCTATCAAAAGTTACAGCTATTCATATGAAGTTGTACAAAAACGCTTTCTTTCGCCAAGACAGTGCGTTTCTCACTGTTACATGCATTTGAATGGGGAACTCGACCGAAACAAAGTATAGGTTTTCATTATGTGAATAACTTGGAAATCTTAGCTCAAACAGCTGCAAAACCTGTTTTCCCAGCACGGGAACCTTGAGTTCTATAAGATAAAGCCATAAACATGTTTGTCTGAGTCTTCTATCAAAAGTTACAGCTATTTATATGAAGTTGTACAAAAACGTTTTCTTTCGCCAAGACAGTGCGTTTCTCACTGTTACATGCATTTGAATGGGGAACTCCACCGAAACAAAGTATAGGTTTTCATTATGTGAATAACTTGGAAATCTTAGCTCAAACAGCTGCAAAACCTGGTTTCCCAGCACGGGAACCTTGAGTTCTATAAGATAAAGCCATAAACATGTGTATCCGAGTCTTCTATCAAAAGTTACAGCTATTTAAATGAAGTTGTACAAAAACGCTTTCTTTCGCCAAGACAGTGCGTTTCTCACTGTTACATGCATTTGAATGGGGAACTCCACCGAAACAAAGTATAGGTTTTCATTATGTGAATAACTTGGAAATCTTAGCTCAAACAGCTGCAAAACCTGTTTTCCCAGCACGGGAACCTTGAGTTCTATAAGATAAAGCCATAAACATGTTTGTCTGAGTCTTCTATCAAAAGTTACAGCTATTTATATGAAGTTGTACAAAAACGCTTTCTTTCGCCAAGACAGTGCGTTTCTCACTGTTACATGCATTTGAATGGGGAACTCGACCGAAACAAAGTATAGATTTTCATTATGTGAATAACTTGGAAATCTTAGCTCAAACAGCTGCAAAACCTGTTTTCCCAGCACGGGAACCTTGAGCTCTATAAGATAAAGCCATAAACATGTGTATCCGAGTCTTCTATCAAAAGTTACAGCTATTCATATGAAGTTGTACAAAAACGCTTTCTTTCGCCAAGACAGTGTGTTTCTCACTGTTACATGCATTTGAATGGGGAACTCGACCGAAACAAAGTATAGGTTTTCATTATGTGAATAACTTGGAAATCTTAGCTCAAACAGCTGCAAAACCTGTTTTCCCAGCACGGAGACCTTGAGTTCTATAAGATAAAGCCATAAACATGTGTATCCGAGTCTTCTATCAAAAGTTACAGCTATTTATATGAAGTTGTACAAAATAGCTTTCTTTCGCCAAGACAGTGCGTTTCTCACTGTTACATGCATTTGAATGGGGAACTCGACCGAAACAAAGTATAGGTTTTCATTATGTGAATAACTTGGAAATCTTAGCTCAAACAGCTGCAAAACCTGTTTTCCCAGCACGGAGACCTTGAGTTCTATAAGATAAAGCCATAAACATGTGTATCCGAGTCTTCTATCAAAAGTTACAGCTATTTAAATGAAGTTGTACAAAATAGCTTTCTTTCGCCAAGACAGTGCGTTTCTCACTGTTACATGCATTTGAATGGGGAACTCGACCGAAACAAAGTATAGGTTTTCATTATGTGAATAACTTGGAAATCTTAGCTCAAACAGCTGCAAAACCTGTTTTCCCAGCACGGGAACCTTGAGTTCTATAAGATAAAGCCATAAACATGTTTGTCTGAGTATTCTATCAAAAGTTACAGCTATTTATATGAAGTTGTACAAAAACGCTTTCTTTCGCCAAGACAGTGCGTTTCTCACTGTTACATTCATTTGAATGGGGAACTCCACCGAAACAAAGTATAGGTTTTCATTATGTGAATAACTTGGAAATCTTAGCTCAAACAGCTGCAAAACCTGTTTTCCCAGCACGGGAACCTTGAGTTCTATAAGATAAAGCCATAAACATGTTTGTCTGAGTCTTCTATCAAAAGTTACAGCTATTTATATGAAGTTGTACAAAAACGTTTTCTTTCGCCAAGACAGTGCGTTTCTCACTGTTACATTCATTTGAATGGGGAACTCCACCGAAACAAAGTATAGGTTTTCATTATGTGAATAACTTGGAAATCTTAGCTCAAACAGCTGCAAAACCTGGTTTCCCAGCACGGGAACCTTGAGTTCTATAAGATAAAGCCATAAACATGTGTATCCGAGTCTTCTATCAAAAGTTACAGCTATTTATATGAAGTTGTACAAAAACGCTTTCTTTCGCCAAGACAGTGCGTTTCTCACTGTTACATGCATTTGAATGGGGAACTCGACTGAAACAAAGTATAGGTTTTCATTATGTGAATAACTTGGAAATCTTAGCTCAAACAGCTGCAAAACCTGGTTTCCCAGCACGGAGACCTTGAGCTCTATAAGATAAAGCCATAAACATGTGTATCCGAGTCTTCTATCAAAAGTTACAGCTATTTATATGAAGTTGTACAAAAACGCTTTCTTTCGCCAAGACAGTGCGTTTTTCACTGTTACATGCATTTGAATGGGGAACTCGACTGAAACAAAGTATAGGTTTTCATTATGTGAATAACTTGGAAATCTTAGCTCAAACAGCTGCAAAACCTGTTTTCCCAGCACGGGAACCTTGAGCTCTATAAGATAAAGCCATAAACATGTGTATCTGAGTCTTCTATCAAAAGTTACAGCTATTCATATGAAGTTGTACAAAAACGCTTTCTTTCGCCAAGACAGTGCGTTTCTCACTGTTACATGCATTTGAATGGGGAACTCGACTGAAACAAAGTATAGGTTTTCATTATGTGAATAACTTGGAAATCTTAGCTCAAACAGCTGCAAAACCTGTTTTCCCAGCACGGGAACCTTGAGCTCTATAAGATAAAGCCATAAACATGTGTATCTGAGTCTTCTATCAAAAGTTACAGCTATTCATATGAAGTTGTACAAAAACGCTTTCTTTCGCCAAGACAGTGCGTTTCTCACTGTTACATGCATTTGAATGGGGAACTCCACCGAAACAAAGTATAGGTTTTCATTATGTGAATAACTTGGAAATCTTAGCTCAAACAGCTGCAAAACCTGGTTTCCCAGCACGGGAACCTTGAGTTCTATAAGATAAAGCCATAAACATGTGTATCCGAGTCTTCTATCAAAAGTTACAGCTATTCATATGAAGTTGTACAAAAACGCTTTCTTTCGCCAAGACAGTGCGTTTCTCACTGTTACATGCATTTGAATGGGGAACTCGACTGAAACAAAGTATAGGTTTTCATTATGTGAATAACTTGGAAATCTTAGCTCAAACAGCTGCAAAACCTGTTTTCCCAGCACGGGAACCTTGAGTTCTATAAGATAAAGCCATAAACATGTGTATCCGAGTCTTCTATCAAAAGTTACAGCTATTTATATGAAGTTGTACAAAAACGCTTTCTTTCGCCAAGACAGTGCGTTTCTCACTGTTACATGCATTTGAATGGGGAACTCGACTGAAACAAAGTATAGGTTTTCATTATGTGAATAACTTGGAAATCTTAGCTCAAACAGCTGCAAAACCAGTTTTCCCAGCACGGGAACCTTGAGCTCTATAAGATAAAGCCATAAACATGTGTATCCGAGTCTTCTATCAAAAGTTACAGCTATTCATATGAAGTTGTACAAAAACGCTTTCTTTCGCCAAGACAGTGCGTTTCTCACTGTTACATGCATTTGAATGGGGAACTCGAGCGAAACAAAGTATAGGTTTTCATTATGTGAATAACTTGGAAATCTTAGCTCAAACAGCTGCAAAACCAGTTTTCCCAGCACGGAGACCTTGAGTTCTATAAGATAAAGCCATAAACATGTTTGTCTGAGTCTTCTATCAAAAGTTACAGCTATTTATATGAAGTTGTACAAAAACGCTTTCTTTCGCCAAGACAGTGCGTTTCTCACTGTTACATTCATTTGAATGGGGAACTCCACCGAAACAAAGTATAGGTTTTCATTATGTGAATAACTTGGAAATCTTAGCTCAAACAGCTGCAAAACCTGGTTTCCCAGCACGGGAACCTTGAGTTCTATAAGATAAAGCCATAAACATGTGTATCCGAGTCTTCTATCAAAAGTTACAGCTATTTATATGAAGTTGTACAAAATAGCTTTCTTTCGCCAAGACAGTGCGTTTCTCACTGTTACATGCATTTGAATGGGGAACTCGACCGAAACAAAGTATAGGTTTTCATTATGTGAATAACTTGGAAATCTTAGCTCAAACAGCTGCAAAACCTGGTTTCCCAGCACGGGAACCCTGAGCTTTATAAGATAAAGCCATAAACATGTGTATCCGAGTCTTCTATCAAAAGTTACAGCTATTTATATGAAGTTGTACAAAATAGCTTTCTTTCGCCAAGACAGTGCGTTTCTCACTGTTACATGCATTTGAATGGGGAACTCGACCGAAACAAAGTATAGGTTTTCATTATGTGAATAACTTGGAAATCTTAGCTCAAACAGCTGCAAAACCTGTTTTCCCAGCACGGAGACCTTGAGTTCTATAAGATAAAGCCATAAACATGTGTATCCGAGTCTTCTATCAAAAGTTACAGCTATTTAAATGAAGTTGTACAAAATAGCTTTCTTTCGCCAAGACAGTGCGTTTCTCACTGTTACATGCATTTGAATGGGGAACTCGACCGAAACAAAGTATAGGTTTTCATTATGTGAATAACTTGGAAATCTTAGCTCAAACAGCTGCAAAACCTGTTTTCCCAGCACGGGAACCTTGAGTTCTATAAGATAAAGCCATAAACATGTTTGTCTGAGTCTTCTATCAAAAGTTACAGCTATTTATATGAAGTTGTACAAAAACGCTTTCTTTCGCCAAGACAGTGCGTTTCTCACTGTTACATGCATTTGAATGGGGAACTCGACCGAAACAAAGTATAGGTTTTCATTATGTGAATAACTTGGAAATCTTAGCTCAAACAGCTGCAAAACCTGTTTGCCCAGCACGGGAACCTTGAGTTCTATAAGATAAAGCCATAAACATGTGTATCCGAGTCTTCTATCAAAAGTTACAGCTATTCATATGAAGTTGTACAAAAACGCTTTCTTTCGCCAAGACAGTGCGTTTCTCACTGTTACATTCATTTGAATGGGGAACTCCACCGAAACAAAGTATAGGTTTTCATTATGTGAATAACTTGGAAATCTTAGCTCAAACAGCTGCAAAACCTGTTTTCCCAGCATGGGAACCTTGAGCTCTATAAGATAAAGCCATAAACATGTGTATCCGAGTCTTCTATCAAAAGTTACAGCTATTTATATGAAGTTGTACAAAAACGCTTTCTTTCGCCAAGACAGTGCGTTTCTCACTGTTACATGCATTTGAATGGGGAACTCGAGCGAAACAAAGTATAGGTTTTCATTATGTGAATAACTTGGAAATCTTAGCTCAAACAGCTGCAAAACCTGTTTTCCCAGCACGGAGACCTTGAGTTCTATAAGATAAAGCCATAAACATGTTTGTCTGAGTCTTCTATCAAAAGTTACAGCTATTTATATGAAGTTGTACAAAAACGCTTTCTTTCGCCAAGACAGTGCGTTTCTCACTGTTACATTCATTTGAATGGGGAACTCCACCGAAACAAAGTATAGGTTTTCATTATGTGAATAACTTGGAAATCTTAGCTCAAACAGCTGCAAAACCTGGTTTCCCAGCACGGGAACCTTGAGTTCTATAAGATAAAGCCATAAACATGTGTATCCGAGTCTTCTATCAAAAGTTACAGCTATTTATATGAAGTTGTACAAAATAGCTTTCTTTCGCCAAGACAGTGCGTTTCTCACTGTTATATGCATTTGAATGGGGAACTCGACCGAAACAAAGTATAGGTTTTCATTATGTGAATAACTTGGAAATATTAGCTCAAACAGCTGCAAAACCTGTTTTCCCAGCACGGAGACCTTGAGTTCTATAAGATAAAGCCATAAACATGTGTATCCGAGTCTTCTATCAAAAGTTACAGCTATTTATATGAAGTTGTACAAAATAGCTTTCTTTCGCCAAGACAGTGCGTTTCTCACTGTTACATGCATTTGAATGGGGAACTCGACCGAAACAAAGTATAGGTTTTCATTATGTGATTAACTTGGAAATCTTAGCTCAAACAGCTGCAAAACCTGTTTTCCCAGCACGGAGACCTTGAGTTCTATAAGATAAAGCCATAAACATGTGTATCCGAGTCTTCTATCAAAAGTTACAGCTATTTAAATGAAGTTGTACAAAATAGCTTTCTTTCGCCAAGACAGTGCGTTTCTCACTGTTACATGCATTTGAATGGGGAACTCGACTGAAACAAAGTATAGGTTTTCATTATGTGAATAACTTGGAAATCTTAGCTCAAACAGCTGCAAAACCTGTTTTCCCAGCACGGGAACCTTGAGTTCTATAAGATAAAGCCATAAACATGTTTGTCTGAGTCTTCTATCAAAAGTTACAGCTATTTATATGAAGTTGTACAAAAACGCTTTCTTTCGCCAAGACAGTGCGTTTCTCACTGTTACATGCATTTGAATGGGGAACTCGACCGAAACAAAGTATAGGTTTTCATTATGTGAATAACTTGGAAATCTTAGCTCAAACAGCTGCAAAACCTGTTTTCCCCAGCACGGGAACCTTGAGCTCTATAAGATAAAGCCATAAACATGTGTATCCGAGTCTTCTATCAAAAGTTACAGCTATTCATATGAAGTTGTACAAAAACGCTTTCTTTCGCCAAGACAGTGCGTTTCTCACTGTTACATGCATTTGAATGGGGAACTCCACCGAAACAAAGTATAGGTTTTCATTATGTGAATAACTTGGAAATCTTAGCTCAAACAGCTGCAAAACCTGTTTTCCCAGCACGGGAACCTTGAGCTCTATAAGATAAAGCCATAAACATGTGTATCCGAGTCTTCTATCAAAAGTTACAGCTATTCATATGAAGTTGTACAAAAACGCTTTCTTTCGCCAAGACAGTGCGTTTCTCACTGTTACATGCATTTGAATGGGGAACTCGAGCGAAACAAAGTATAGGTTTTCATTATGTGAATAACTTGGAAATCTTAGCTCAAACAGCTGCAAAACCTGTTTTCCCAGCACGGAGACCTTGAGTTCTATAAGATAAAGCCATAAACATGTTTGTCTGAGTCTTCTATCAAAAGTTACAGCTATTTATATGAAGTTGTACAAAAACGCTTTCTTTCGCCAAGACAGTGCGTTTCTCACTGTTACATTCATTTGAATGGGGAACTCCACCGAAACAAAGTATAGGTTTTCATTATGTGAATAACTTGGAAATCTTAGCTCAAACAGCTGCAAAACCTGGTTTCCCAGCACGGGAACCTTGAGTTCTATAAGATAAAGCCATAAACATGTGTATCCGAGTCTTCTATCAAAAGTTACAGCTATTTATATGAAGTTGTACAAAAACGCTTTCTTTCGCCAAGACAGTGCGTTTCTCACTGTTACATGCATTTGAATGGGGAACTCGACCGAAACAAAGTATAGGTTTTCATTATGTGAATAACTTGGAAATCTTAGCTCAAACAGCTGCAAAACCTGTTTTCCCAGCACGGAGACCTTGAGTTCTATAAGATAAAGCCATAAACATGTGTATCCGAGTCTTCTATCAAAAGTTACAGCTATTTAAATGAAGTTGTACAAAATAGCTTTCTTTCGCCAAGACAGTGCGTTTCTCACTGTTACATGCATTTGAATGGGGAACTCGACCGAAACAAAGTATAGGTTTTCATTATGTGAATAACTTGGAAATCTTAGCTCAAACAGCTGCAAAACCTGTTTTCCCAGCACGGGAACCTTGAGTTCTATAAGATAAAGCCATAAACATGTTTGTCTGAGTCTTCTATCAAAAGTTACAGCTATTTATATGAAGTTGTACAAAAACGCTTTCTTTCGCCAAGACAGTGCGTTTCTCACTGTTACATGCATTTGAATGGGGAACTCGACCGAAACAAAGTATAGGTTTTCATTATGTGAATAACTTGGAAATCTTAGCTCAAACAGCTGCAAAACCTGTTTTCCCAGCACGGGAACCTTGAGTTCTATAAGATAAAGCCATAAACATGTTTGTCTGAGTCTTCTATCAAAAGTTACAGCTATTTATATGAAGTTGTACAAAAACGCTTTCTTTCGCCAAGACAGTGCGTTTCTCACTGTTACATGCATTTGAATGGGGAACTCGACCGAAACAAAGTATAGGTTTTCATTATGTGAATAACTTGGAAATCTTAGCTCAAACAGCTGCAAAACCTGTTTTCCCCAGCACGGGAACCTTGAGCTCTATAAGATAAAGCCATAAACATGTGTATCCGAGTCTTCTATCAAAAGTTACAGCTATTCATATGAAGTTGTACAAAAACGCTTTCTTTCGCCAAGACAGTGCGTTTCTCACTGTTACATTCATTTGAATGGGGAACTCCACCGAAACAAAGTATAGGTTTTCATTATGTGAATAACTTGGAAATCTTAGCTCAAACAGCTGCAAAACCTGTTTTCCCAGCACGGGAACCTTGAGTTCTATAAGATAAAGCCATAAACATGTGTATCCGAGTCTTCTATCAAAAGTTACAGCTATTTATATGAAGTTGTACAAAATAGCTTTCTTTCGCCAAGACAGTGCGTTTCTCACTGTTACATGCATTTGAATGGGGAACTCGACCGAAACAAAGTATAGGTTTTCATTATGTGAATAACTTGGAAATCTTAGCTCAAACAGCTGCAAAACCTGTTTGCCCAGCACGGAGACCTTGAGTTCTATAAGATAAAGCCATAAACATGTGTATCCGAGTCTTCTATCAAAAGTTACAGCTATTTATATGAAGTTGTACAAAAACGCTTTCTTTCGCCAAGACAGTGCGTTTCTCACTGTTACATGCATTTGAATGGGGAACTCGACTGAAACAAAGTATAGGTTTTCATTATGTGAATAACTTGGAAATCTTAGCTCAAACAGCTGCAAAACCTGTTTTCCCAGCACGGGAACCTTGAGCTCTATAAGATAAAGCCATAAACATGTGTATCCGAGTCTTCTATCAAAAGTTACAGCTATTTATATGAAGTTGTACAAAATAGCTTTCTTTCGCCAAGACAGTGCGTTTCTCACTGTTACATGCATTTGAATGGGGAACTCGACCGAAACAAAGTATAGGTTTTCATTATGTGAATAACTTGGAAATCTTAGCTCAAACAGCTGCAAAACCTGTTTTCCCAGCACGGAGACCTTGAGTTCTATAAGATAAAGCCATAAACATGTGTATCCGAGTCTTCTATCAAAAGTTACAGCTATTTAAATGAAGTTGTACAAAAACGCTTTCTTTCGCCAAGACAGTGCGTTTCTCACTGTTACATGCATTTGAATGGGGAACTCGACCGAAACAAAGTATAGGTTTTCATTATGTGAATAACTTGGAAATCTTAGCTCAAACAGCTGCAAAACCTGTTTTCCCAGCACGGGAACCTTGAGTTCTATAAGATAAAGCCATAAACATGTTTGTCTGAGTCTTCTATCAAAAGTTACAGCTATTTATATGAAGTTGTACAAAAACGCTTTCTTTCGCCAAGACAGTGCGTTTCTCACTGTTACATTCATTTGAATGGGGAACTCCACCGAAACAAAGTATAGGTTTTCATTATGTGAATAACTTGGAAATCTTAGCTCAAACAGCTGCAAAACCTGGTTTCCCAGCACGGGAACCTTGAGTTCTATAAGATAAAGCCATAAACATGTGTATCCGAGTCTTCTATCAAAAGTTACAGCTATTTATATGAAGTTGTACAAAATAGCTTTCTTTCGCCAAGACAGTGCGTTTCTCACTGTTATATGCATTTGAATGGGGAACTCGACCGAAACAAAGTATAGGTTTTCATTATGTGAATAACTTGGAAATCTTAGCTCAAACAGCTGCAAAACCTGTTTTCCCAGCACGGAGACCTTGAGTTCTATAAGATAAAGCCATAAACATGTGTATCCGAGTCTTCTATCAAAAGTTACAGCTATTTATATGAAGTTGTACAAAATAGCTTTCTTTCGCCAAGACAGTGCGTTTCTCACTGTTACATGCATTTGAATGGGGAACTCGACCGAAACAAAGTATAGGTTTTCATTATGTGATTAACTTGGAAATCTTAGCTCAAACAGCTGCAAAACCTGTTTTCCCAGCACGGAGACCTTGAGTTCTATAAGATAAAGCCATAAACATGTGTATCCGAGTCTTCTATCAAAAGTTACAGCTATTTAAATGAAGTTGTACAAAAACGCTTTCTTTCGCCAAGACAGTGCGTTTCTCACTGTTACATGCATTTGAATGGGGAACTCGACCGAAACAAAGTATAGGTTTTCATTATGTGAATAACTTGGAAATCTTAGCTCAAACAGCTGCAAAACCTGTTTTCCCAGCACGGAGACCTTGAGTTCTATAAGATAAAGCCATAAACATGTGTATCCGAGTCTTCTATCAAAAGTTACAGCTATTTAAATGAAGTTGTACAAAATAGCTTTCTTTCGCCAAGACAGTGCGTTTCTCACTGTTACATGCATTTGAATGGGGAACTCGACCGAAACAAAGTATAGGTTTTCATTATGTGAATAACTTGGAAATCTTAGCTCAAACAGCTGCAAAACCTGTTTTCCCAGCACGGGAACCTTGAGTTCTATAAGATAAAGCCATAAACATGTTTGTCTGAGTCTTCTATCAAAAGTTACAGCTATTTATATGAAGTTGTACAAAAACGCTTTCTTTCGCCAAGACAGTGCGTTTCTCACTGTTACATGCATTTGAATGGGGAACTCGACCGAAACAAAGTATAGGTTTTCATTATGTGAATAACTTGGAAATCTTAGCTCAAACAGCTGCAAAACCTGTTTTCCCAGCACGGGAACCTTGAGTTCTATAAGATAAAGCCATAAACATGTTTGTCTGAGTCTTCTATCAAAAGTTACAGCTATTTATATGAAGTTGTACAAAAACGCTTTCTTTCGCCAAGACAGTGCGTTTCTCACTGTTACATGCATTTGAATGGGGAACTCGACCGAAACAAAGTATAGGTTTTCATTATGTGAATAACTTGGAAATCTTAGCTCAAACAGCTGCAAAACCTGTTTTCCCCAGCACGGGAACCTTGAGCTCTATAAGATAAAGCCATAAACATGTGTATCCGAGTCTTCTATCAAAAGTTACAGCTATTCATATGAAGTTGTACAAAAACGCTTTCTTTCGCCAAGACAGTGCGTTTCTCACTGTTACATTCATTTGAATGGGGAACTCCACCGAAACAAAGTATAGGTTTTCATTATGTGAATAACTTGGAAATCTTAGCTCAAACAGCTGCAAAACCTGTTTTCCCAGCACGGGAACCTTGAGTTCTATAAGATAAAGCCATAAACATGTGTATCCGAGTCTTCTATCAAAAGTTACAGCTATTTATATGAAGTTGTACAAAATAGCTTTCTTTCGCCAAGACAGTGCGTTTCTCACTGTTACATGCATTTGAATGGGGAACTCGACCGAAACAAAGTATAGGTTTTCATTATGTGAATAACTTGGAAATCTTAGCTCAAACAGCTGCAAAACCTGTTTGCCCAGCACGGAGACCTTGAGTTCTATAAGATAAAGCCATAAACATGTGTATCCGAGTCTTCTATCAAAAGTTACAGCTATTTATATGAAGTTGTACAAAAACGCTTTCTTTCGCCAAGACAGTGCGTTTCTCACTGTTACATGCATTTGAATGGGGAACTCGACTGAAACAAAGTATAGGTTTTCATTATGTGAATAACTTGGAAATCTTAGCTCAAACAGCTGCAAAACCTGTTTTCCCAGCACGGGAACCTTGAGCTCTATAAGATAAAGCCATAAACATGTGTATCCGAGTCTTCTATCAAAAGTTACAGCTATTTATATGAAGTTGTACAAAATAGCTTTCTTTCGCCAAGACAGTGCGTTTCTCACTGTTACATGCATTTGAATGGGGAACTCGACCGAAACAAAGTATAGGTTTTCATTATGTGAATAACTTGGAAATCTTAGCTCAAACAGCTGCAAAACCTGTTTTCCCAGCACGGAGACCTTGAGTTCTATAAGATAAAGCCATAAACATGTGTATCCGAGTCTTCTATCAAAAGTTACAGCTATTTAAATGAAGTTGTACAAAAACGCTTTCTTTCGCCAAGACAGTGCGTTTCTCACTGTTACATGCATTTGAATGGGGAACTCGACCGAAACAAAGTATAGGTTTTCATTATGTGAATAACTTGGAAATCTTAGCTCAAACAGCTGCAAAACCTGTTTTCCCAGCACGGGAACCTTGAGTTCTATAAAATAAAGCCATAAACATGTTTGTCTGAGTCTTCTATCAAAAGTTACAGCTATTTATATGAAGTTGTACAAAAACGCTTTCTTTCGCCAAGACAGTGCGTTTCTCACTGTTACATTCATTTGAATGGGGAACTCCACCGAAACAAAGTATAGGTTTTCATTATGTGAATAACTTGGAAATCTTAGCTCAAACAGCTGCAAAACCTGGTTTCCCAGCACGGGAACCTTGAGTTCTATAAGATAAAGCCATAAACATGTGTATCCGAGTCTTCTATCAAAAGTTACAGCTATTTATATGAAGTTGTACAAAATAGCTTTCTTTCGCCAAGACAGTGCGTTTCTCACTGTTATATGCATTTGAATGGGGAACTCGACCGAAACAAAGTATAGGTTTTCATTATGTGAATAACTTGGAAATCTTAGCTCAAACAGCTGCAAAACCTGTTTTCCCAGCACGGAGACCTTGAGTTCTATAAGATAAAGCCATAAACATGTGTATCCGAGTCTTCTATCAAAAGTTACAGCTATTTATATGAAGTTGTACAAAATAGCTTTCTTTCGCCAAGACAGTGCGTTTCTCACTGTTACATGCATTTGAATGGGGAACTCGACCGAAACAAAGTATAGGTTTTCATTATGTGATTAACTTGGAAATCTTAGCTCAAACAGCTGCAAAACCTGTTTTCCCAGCACGGAGACCTTGAGTTCTATAAGATAAAGCCATAAACATGTGTATCCGAGTCTTCTATCAAAAGTTACAGCTATTTAAATGAAGTTGTACAAAATAGCTTTCTTTCGCCAAGACAGTGCGTTTCTCACTGTTACATGCATTTGAATGGGGAACTCGACTGAAACAAAGTATAGGTTTTCATTATGTGAATAACTTGGAAATCTTAGCTCAAACAGCTGCAAAACCTGTTTTCCCAGCACGGGAACCTTGAGTTCTATAAGATAAAGCCATAAACATGTTTGTCTGAGTCTTCTATCAAAAGTTACAGCTATTTATATGAAGTTGTACAAAAACGCTTTCTTTCGCCAAGACAGTGCGTTTCTCACTGTTACATGCATTTGAATGGGGAACTCGACCGAAACAAAGTATAGGTTTTCATTATGTGAATAACTTGGAAATCTTAGCTCAAACAGCTGCAAAACCTGTTTTCCCCAGCACGGGAACCTTGAGCTCTATAAGATAAAGCCATAAACATGTGTATCCGAGTCTTCTATCAAAAGTTACAACTATTCATATGAAGTTGTACAAAAACGCTTTCTTTCGCCAAGACAGTGCGTTTCTCACTGTTACATGCATTTTAATGGGGAACTCCACCGAAACAAAGTATAGGTTTTCATTATGTGAATAACTTGGAAATCTTAGCTCAAACAGCTGCAAAACCTGTTTTCCCAGCACGGGAACCTTGAGCTCTATAAGATAAAGCCATAAACATGTGTATCCGAGTCTTCTATCAAAAGTTACAGCTATTCATATGAAGTTGTACAAAAACGCTTTCTTTCGCCAAGACAGTGCGTTTCTCACTGTTACATGCATTTGAATGGGGAACTCGAGCGAAACAAAGTATAGGTTTTCATTATGTGAATAACTTGGAAATCTTAGCTCAAACAGCTGCAAAACCTGTTTTCCCAGCACGGGAACCTTGAGTTCTATAAGATAAAGCCATAAACATGTGTATCCGAGTCTTCTATCAAAAGTTACAGCTATTTATATGAAGTTGTACAAAATAGCTTTCTTTCGCCAAGACAGTGCGTTTCTCACTGTTATATGCATTTGAATGGGGAACTCGACCGAAACAAAGTATAGGTTTTCATTATGTGAATAACTTGGAAATCTTAGCTCAAACAGCTGCAAAACCTGTTTTCCCAGCACGGAGACCTTGAGTTCTATAAGATAAAGCCATAAACATGTGTATCCGAGTCTTCTATCAAAAGTTACAGCTATTTATATGAAGTTGTACAAAATAGCTTTCTTTCGCCAAGACAGTGCGTTTCTCACTGTTACATGCATTTGAATGGGGAACTCGACCGAAACAAAGTATAGGTTTTCATTATGTGATTAACTTGGAAATCTTAGCTCAAACAGCTGCAAAACCTGTTTTCCCAGCACGGAGACCTTGAGTTCTATAAGATAAAGCCATAAACATGTGTATCCGAGTCTTCTATCAAAAGTTACAGCTATTTAAATGAAGTTGTACAAAATAGCTTTCTTTCGCCAAGACAGTGCGTTTCTCACTGTTACATGCATTTGAATGGGGAACTCGACTGAAACAAAGTATAGGTTTTCATTATGTGAATAACTTGGAAATCTTAGCTCAAACAGCTGCAAAACCTGGTTTCCCAGCACGGAGACCTTGAGCTCTATAAGATAAAGCCATAAACATGTGTATCCGAGTCTTCTATCAAAAGTTACAGCTATTTATATGAAGTTGTACAAAAACGCTTTCTTTCGCCAAGACAGTGCGTTTCTCACTGTTACATGCATTTGAATGGGGAACTCGACTGAAACAAAGTATAGGTTTTCATTATGTGAATAACTTGGAAATCTTAGCTCAAACAGCTGCAAAACCTGTTTTCCCAGCACGGGAACCTTGAGCTCTATAAGATAAAGCCATAAACATGTGTATCTGAGTCTTCTATCAAAAGTTACAGCTATTCATATGAAGTTGTACAAAAACGCTTTCTTTCGCCAAGACAGTGCGTTTCTCACTGTTACATGCATTTGAATGGGGAACTCGACTGAAACAAAGTATAGGTTTTCATTATGTGAATAACTTGGAAATCTTAGCTCAAACAGCTGCAAAACCTGTTTTCCCAGCACGGGAACCTTGAGCTCTATAAGATAAAGCCATAAACATGTGTATCTGAGTCTTCTATCAAAAGTTACAGCTATTCATATGAAGTTGTACAAAAACGCTTTCTTTCGCCAAGACAGTGCGTTTCTCACTGTTACATGCATTTGAATGGGGAACTCCACCGAAACAAAGTATAGGTTTTCATTATGTGAATAACTTGGAAATCTTAGCTCAAACAGCTGCAAAACCTGGTTTCCCAGCACGGGAACCTTGAGTTCTATAAGATAAAGCCATAAACATGTGTATCCGAGTCTTCTATCAAAAGTTACAGCTATTCATATGAAGTTGTACAAAAACGCTTTCTTTCGCCAAGACAGTGCGTTTCTCACTGTTACATGCATTTGAATGGGGAACTCGACTGAAACAAAGTATAGGTTTTCATTATGTGAATAACTTGGAAATCTTAGCTCAAACAGCTGCAAAACCA
This sequence comes from Mchenga conophoros, assembly GCF_057382185.1. NCBI lineage: Eukaryota > Metazoa > Chordata > Actinopteri > Cichliformes > Cichlidae > Mchenga > Mchenga conophoros. The sequence goes on along the minus strand of NC_140538.1, from coordinate 34,571,811 downwards.
GTTTTCCCAGCACGGGAACCTTGAGCTCTATAAGATAAAGCCATAAACATGTGTATCCGAGTCTTCTATCAAAAGTTACAGCTATTCATATGAAGTTGTACAAAAACGCTTTCTTTCGCCAAGACAGTGCGTTTCTCACTGTTACATGCATTTGAATGGGGAACTCGAGCGAAACAAAGTATAGGTTTTCATTATGTGAATAACTTGGAAATCTTAGCTCAAACAGCTGCAAAACCAGTTTTCCCAGCACGGAGACCTTGAGTTCTATAAGATAAAGCCATAAACATGTTTGTCTGAGTCTTCTATCAAAAGTTACAGCTATTTATATGAAGTTGTACAAAAACGCTTTCTTTCGCCAAGACAGTGCGTTTCTCACTGTTACATTCATTTGAATGGGGAACTCCACCGAAACAAAGTATAGGTTTTCATTATGTGAATAACTTGGAAATCTTAGCTCAAACAGCTGCAAAACCTGGTTTCCCAGCACGGGAACCTTGAGTTCTATAAGATAAAGCCATAAACATGTGTATCCGAGTCTTCTATCAAAAGTTACAGCTATTTATATGAAGTTGTACAAAATAGCTTTCTTTCGCCAAGACAGTGCGTTTCTCACTGTTACATGCATTTGAATGGGGAACTCGACCGAAACAAAGTATAGGTTTTCATTATGTGAATAACTTGGAAATCTTAGCTCAAACAGCTGCAAAACCTGGTTTCCCAGCACGGGAACCCTGAGCTCTATAAGATAAAGCCATAAACATGTGTATCCGAGTCTTCTATCAAAAGTTACAGCTATTTATATGAAGTTGTACAAAATAGCTTTCTTTCGCCAAGACAGTGCGTTTCTCACTGTTACATGCATTTGAATGGGGAACTCGACCGAAACAAAGTATAGGTTTTCATTATGTGAATAACTTGGAAATCTTAGCTCAAACAGCTGCAAAACCTGTTTTCCCAGCACGGAGACCTTGAGTTCTATAAGATAAAGCCATAAACATGTGTATCCGAGTCTTCTATCAAAAGTTACAGCTATTTAAATGAAGTTGTACAAAATAGCTTTCTTTCGCCAAGACAGTGCGTTTCTCACTGTTACATGCATTTGAATGGGGAACTCGACCGAAACAAAGTATAGGTTTTCATTATGTGAATAACTTGGAAATCTTAGCTCAAACAGCTGCAAAACCTGTTTTCCCAGCACGGGAACCTTGAGTTCTATAAGATAAAGCCATAAACATGTTTGTCTGAGTCTTCTATCAAAAGTTACAGCTATTTATATGAAGTTGTACAAAAACGCTTTCTTTCGCCAAGACAGTGCGTTTCTCACTGTTACATGCATTTGAATGGGGAACTCGACCGAAACAAAGTATAGGTTTTCATTATGTGAATAACTTGGAAATCTTAGCTCAAACAGCTGCAAAACCTGTTTGCCCAGCACGGGAACCTTGAGTTCTATAAGATAAAGCCATAAACATGTGTATCCGAGTCTTCTATCAAAAGTTACAGCTATTCATATGAAGTTGTACAAAAACGCTTTCTTTCGCCAAGACAGTGCGTTTCTCACTGTTACATTCATTTGAATGGGGAACTCCACCGAAACAAAGTATAGGTTTTCATTATGTGAATAACTTGGAAATCTTAGCTCAAACAGCTGCAAAACCTGTTTTCCCAGCATGGGAACCTTGAGCTCTATAAGATAAAGCCATAAACATGTGTATCCGAGTCTTCTATCAAAAGTTACAGCTATTTATATGAAGTTGTACAAAAACGCTTTCTTTCGCCAAGACAGTGCGTTTCTCACTGTTACATGCATTTGAATGGGGAACTCGAGCGAAACAAAGTATAGGTTTTCATTATGTGAATAACTTGGAAATCTTAGCTCAAACAGCTGCAAAACCTGTTTTCCCAGCACGGAGACCTTGAGTTCTATAAGATAAAGCCATAAACATGTTTGTCTGAGTCTTCTATCAAAAGTTACAGCTATTTATATGAAGTTGTACAAAAACGCTTTCTTTCGCCAAGACAGTGCGTTTCTCACTGTTACATTCATTTGAATGGGGAACTCCACCGAAACAAAGTATAGGTTTTCATTATGTGAATAACTTGGAAATCTTAGCTCAAACAGCTGCAAAACCTGGTTTCCCAGCACGGGAACCTTGAGTTCTATAAGATAAAGCCATAAACATGTGTATCCGAGTCTTCTATCAAAAGTTACAGCTATTTATATGAAGTTGTACAAAATAGCTTTCTTTCGCCAAGACAGTGCGTTTCTCACTGTTATATGCATTTGAATGGGGAACTCGACCGAAACAAAGTATAGGTTTTCATTATGTGAATAACTTGGAAATATTAGCTCAAACAGCTGCAAAACCTGTTTTCCCAGCACGGAGACCTTGAGTTCTATAAGATAAAGCCATAAACATGTGTATCCGAGTCTTCTATCAAAAGTTACAGCTATTTATATGAAGTTGTACAAAATAGCTTTCTTTCGCCAAGACAGTGCGTTTCTCACTGTTACATGCATTTGAATGGGGAACTCGACCGAAACAAAGTATAGGTTTTCATTATGTGATTAACTTGGAAATCTTAGCTCAAACAGCTGCAAAACCTGTTTTCCCAGCACGGAGACCTTGAGTTCTATAAGATAAAGCCATAAACATGTGTATCCGAGTCTTCTATCAAAAGTTACAGCTATTTAAATGAAGTTGTACAAAATAGCTTTCTTTCGCCAAGACAGTGCGTTTCTCACTGTTACATGCATTTGAATGGGGAACTCGACTGAAACAAAGTATAGGTTTTCATTATGTGAATAACTTGGAAATCTTAGCTCAAACAGCTGCAAAACCTGTTTTCCCAGCACGGGAACCTTGAGTTCTATAAGATAAAGCCATAAACATGTTTGTCTGAGTCTTCTATCAAAAGTTACAGCTATTTATATGAAGTTGTACAAAAACGCTTTCTTTCGCCAAGACAGTGCGTTTCTCACTGTTACATGCATTTGAATGGGGAACTCGACCGAAACAAAGTATAGGTTTTCATTATGTGAATAACTTGGAAATCTTAGCTCAAACAGCTGCAAAACCTGTTTTCCCCAGCACGGGAACCTTGAGCTCTATAAGATAAAGCCATAAACATGTGTATCCGAGTCTTCTATCAAAAGTTACAGCTATTCATATGAAGTTGTACAAAAACGCTTTCTTTCGCCAAGACAGTGCGTTTCTCACTGTTACATGCATTTGAATGGGGAACTCCACCGAAACAAAGTATAGGTTTTCATTATGTGAATAACTTGGAAATCTTAGCTCAAACAGCTGCAAAACCTGTTTTCCCAGCACGGGAACCTTGAGCTCTATAAGATAAAGCCATAAACATGTGTATCCGAGTCTTCTATCAAAAGTTACAGCTATTCATATGAAGTTGTACAAAAACGCTTTCTTTCGCCAAGACAGTGCGTTTCTCACTGTTACATGCATTTGAATGGGGAACTCGAGCGAAACAAAGTATAGGTTTTCATTATGTGAATAACTTGGAAATCCTAGCTCAAACAGCTGCAAAACCTGTTTTCCCAGCACGGAGACCTTGAGTTCTATAAGATAAAGCCATAAACATGTTTGTCTGAGTCTTCTATCAAAAGTTACAGCTATTTATATGAAGTTGTACAAAAACGCTTTCTTTCGCCAAGACAGTGCGTTTCTCACTGTTACATTCATTTGAATGGGGAACTCCACCGAAACAAAGTATAGGTTTTCATTATGTGAATAACTTGGAAATCTTAGCTCAAACAGCTGCAAAACCTGGTTTCCCAGCACGGGAACCTTGAGTTCTATAAGATAAAGCCATAAACATGTGTATCCGAGTCTTCTATCAAAAGTTACAGCTATTTATATGAAGTTGTACAAAAACGCTTTCTTTCGCCAAGACAGTGCGTTTCTCACTGTTACATGCATTTGAATGGGGAACTCGACCGAAACAAAGTATAGGTTTTCATTATGTGAATAACTTGGAAATCTTAGCTCAAACAGCTGCAAAACCTGTTTTCCCAGCACGGAGACCTTGAGTTCTATAAGATAAAGCCATAAACATGTGTATCCGAGTCTTCTATCAAAAGTTACAGCTATTTATATGAAGTTGTACAAAATAGCTTTCTTTCGCCAAGACAGTGCGTTTCTCACTGTTACATGCATTTGAATGGGGAACTCGACCGAAACAAAGTATAGGTTTTCATTATGTGAATAACTTGGAAATCTTAGCTCAAACAGCTGCAAAACCTGTTTTCCCAGCACGGAGACCTTGAGTTCTATAAGATAAAGCCATAAACATGTGTATCCGAGTCTTCTATCAAAAGTTACAGCTATTTAAATGAAGTTGTACAAAATAGCTTTCTTTCGCCAAGACAGTGCGTTTCTCACTGTTACATGCATTTGAATGGGGAACTCGACCGAAACAAAGTATAGGTTTTCATTATGTGAATAACTTGGAAATCTTAGCTCAAACAGCTGCAAAACCTGTTTTCCCAGCACGGGAACCTTGAGTTCTATAAGATAAAGCCATAAACATGTTTGTCTGAGTCTTCTATCAAAAGTTACAGCTATTTATATGAAGTTGTACAAAAACGCTTTCTTTCGCCAAGACAGTGCGTTTCTCACTGTTACATGCATTTGAATGGGGAACTCGACCGAAACAAAGTATAGGTTTTCATTATGTGAATAACTTGGAAATCTTAGCTCAAACAGCTGCAAAACCTGTTTTCCCAGCACGGGAACCTTGAGTTCTATAAGATAAAGCCATAAACATGTTTGTCTGAGTCTTCTATCAAAAGTTACAGCTATTTATATGAAGTTGTACAAAAACGCTTTCTTTCGCCAAGACAGTGCGTTTCTCACTGTTACATGCATTTGAATGGGGAACTCGACCGAAACAAAGTATAGGTTTTCATTATGTGAATAACTTGGAAATCTTAGCTCAAACAGCTGCAAAACCTGTTTTCCCCAGCACGGGAACCTTGAGCTCTATAAGATAAAGCCATAAACATGTGTATCCGAGTCTTCTATCAAAAGTTACAGCTATTCATATGAAGTTGTACAAAAACGCTTTCTTTCGCCAAGACAGTGCGTTTCTCACTGTTACATTCATTTGAATGGGGAACTCCACCGAAACAAAGTATAGGTTTTCATTATGTGAATAACTTGGAAATCTTAGCTCAAACAGCTGCAAAACCTGTTTTCCCAGCACGGGAACCTTGAGTTCTATAAGATAAAGCCATAAACATGTGTATCCGAGTCTTCTATCAAAAGTTACAGCTATTTATATGAAGTTGTACAAAATAGCTTTCTTTCGCCAAGACAGTGCGTTTCTCACTGTTACATGCATTTGAATGGGGAACTCGACCGAAACAAAGTATAGGTTTTCATTATGTGAATAACTTGGAAATCTTAGCTCAAACAGCTGCAAAACCTGTTTGCCCAGCACGGAGACCTTGAGTTCTATAAGATAAAGCCATAAACATGTGTATCCGAGTCTTCTATCAAAAGTTACAGCTATTTATATGAAGTTGTACAAAAACGCTTTCTTTCGCCAAGACAGTGCGTTTCTCACTGTTACATGCATTTGAATGGGGAACTCGACTGAAACAAAGTATAGGTTTTCATTATGTGAATAACTTGGAAATCTTAGCTCAAACAGCTGCAAAACCTGTTTTCCCAGCACGGGAACCTTGAGTTCTATAAGATAAAGCCATAAACATGTTTGTCTGAGTCTTCTATCAAAAGTTACAGCTATTTATATGAAGTTGTACAAAATAGCTTTCTTTCGCCAAGACAGTGCGTTTCTCACTGTTACATGCATTTGAATGGGGAACTCGACCGAAACAAAGTATAGGTTTTCATTATGTGAATAACTTGGAAATCTTAGCTCAAACAGCTGCAAAACCTGTTTTCCCAGCACGGAGACCTTGAGTTCTATAAGATAAAGCCATAAACATGTGTATCCGAGTCTTCTATCAAAAGTTACAGCTATTTAAATGAAGTTGTACAAAAACGCTTTCTTTCGCCAAGACAGTGCGTTTCTCACTGTTACATGCATTTGAATGGGGAACTCGACCGAAACAAAGTATAGGTTTTCATTATGTGAATAACTTGGAAATCTTAGCTCAAACAGCTGCAAAACCTGTTTTCCCAGCACGGGAACCTTGAGTTCTATAAGATAAAGCCATAAACATGTTTGTCTGAGTCTTCTATCAAAAGTTACAGCTATTTATATGAAGTTGTACAAAAACGCTTTCTTTCGCCAAGACAGTGCGTTTCTCACTGTTACATTCATTTGAATGGGGAACTCCACCGAAACAAAGTATAGGTTTTCATTATGTGAATAACTTGGAAATCTTAGCTCAAACAGCTGCAAAACCTGGTTTCCCAGCACGGGAACCTTGAGTTCTATAAGATAAAGCCATAAACATGTGTATCCGAGTCTTCTATCAAAAGTTACAGCTATTTATATGAAGTTGTACAAAATAGCTTTCTTTCGCCAAGACAGTGCGTTTCTCACTGTTATATGCATTTGAATGGGGAACTCGACCGAAACAAAGTATAGGTTTTCATTATGTGAATAACTTGGAAATCTTAGCTCAAACAGCTGCAAAACCTGTTTTCCCAGCACGGAGACCTTGAGTTCTATAAGATAAAGCCATAAACATGTGTATCCGAGTCTTCTATCAAAAGTTACAGCTATTTATATGAAGTTGTACAAAATAGCTTTCTTTCGCCAAGACAGTGCGTTTCTCACTGTTACATGCATTTGAATGGGGAACTCGACCGAAACAAAGTATAGGTTTTCATTATGTGATTAACTTGGAAATCTTAGCTCAAACAGCTGCAAAACCTGTTTTCCCAGCACGGAGACCTTGAGTTCTATAAGATAAAGCCATAAACATGTGTATCCGAGTCTTCTATCAAAAGTTACAGCTATTTAAATGAAGTTGTACAAAAACGCTTTCTTTCGCCAAGACAGTGCGTTTCTCACTGTTACATGCATTTGAATGGGGAACTCGACCGAAACAAAGTATAGGTTTTCATTATGTGAATAACTTGGAAATCTTAGCTCAAACAGCTGCAAAACCTGTTTTCCCAGCACGGAGACCTTGAGTTCTATAAGATAAAGCCATAAACATGTGTATCCGAGTCTTCTATCAAAAGTTACAGCTATTTAAATGAAGTTGTACAAAATAGCTTTCTTTCGCCAAGACAGTGCGTTTCTCACTGTTACATGCATTTGAATGGGGAACTCGACCGAAACAAAGTATAGGTTTTCATTATGTGAATAACTTGGAAATCTTAGCTCAAACAGCTGCAAAACCTGTTTTCCCAGCACGGGAACCTTGAGTTCTATAAGATAAAGCCATAAACATGTTTGTCTGAGTCTTCTATCAAAAGTTACAGCTATTTATATGAAGTTGTACAAAAACGCTTTCTTTCGCCAAGACAGTGCGTTTCTCACTGTTACATGCATTTGAATGGGGAACTCGACCGAAACAAAGTATAGGTTTTCATTATGTGAATAACTTGGAAATCTTAGCTCAAACAGCTGCAAAACCTGTTTTCCCAGCACGGGAACCTTGAGTTCTATAAGATAAAGCCATAAACATGTTTGTCTGAGTCTTCTATCAAAAGTTACAGCTATTTATATGAAGTTGTACAAAAACGCTTTCTTTCGCCAAGACAGTGCGTTTCTCACTGTTACATGCATTTGAATGGGGAACTCGACCGAAACAAAGTATAGGTTTTCATTATGTGAATAACTTGGAAATCTTAGCTCAAACAGCTGCAAAACCTGTTTTCCCCAGCACGGGAACCTTGAGCTCTATAAGATAAAGCCATAAACATGTGTATCCGAGTCTTCTATCAAAAGTTACAGCTATTCATATGAAGTTGTACAAAAACGCTTTCTTTCGCCAAGACAGTGCGTTTCTCACTGTTACATTCATTTGAATGGGGAACTCCACCGAAACAAAGTATAGGTTTTCATTATGTGAATAACTTGGAAATCTTAGCTCAAACAGCTGCAAAACCTGTTTTCCCAGCACGGGAACCTTGAGTTCTATAAGATAAAGCCATAAACATGTGTATCCGAGTCTTCTATCAAAAGTTACAGCTATTTATATGAAGTTGTACAAAATAGCTTTCTTTCGCCAAGACAGTGCGTTTCTCACTGTTACATGCATTTGAATGGGGAACTCGACCGAAACAAAGTATAGGTTTTCATTATGTGAATAACTTGGAAATCTTAGCTCAAACAGCTGCAAAACCTGTTTGCCCAGCACGGAGACCTTGAGTTCTATAAGATAAAGCCATAAACATGTGTATCCGAGTCTTCTATCAAAAGTTACAGCTATTTATATGAAGTTGTACAAAAACGCTTTCTTTCGCCAAGACAGTGCGTTTCTCACTGTTACATGCATTTGAATGGGGAACTCGACTGAAACAAAGTATAGGTTTTCATTATGTGAATAACTTGGAAATCTTAGCTCAAACAGCTGCAAAACCTGTTTTCCCAGCACGGGAACCTTGAGCTCTATAAGATAAAGCCATAAACATGTGTATCCGAGTCTTCTATCAAAAGTTACAGCTATTTATATGAAGTTGTACAAAATAGCTTTCTTTCGCCAAGACAGTGCGTTTCTCACTGTTACATGCATTTGAATGGGGAACTCGACCGAAACAAAGTATAGGTTTTCATTATGTGAATAACTTGGAAATCTTAGCTCAAACAGCTGCAAAACCTGTTTTCCCAGCACGGAGACCTTGAGTTCTATAAGATAAAGCCATAAACATGTGTATCCGAGTCTTCTATCAAAAGTTACAGCTATTTAAATGAAGTTGTACAAAAACGCTTTCTTTCGCCAAGACAGTGCGTTTCTCACTGTTACATGCATTTGAATGGGGAACTCGACCGAAACAAAGTATAGGTTTTCATTATGTGAATAACTTGGAAATCTTAGCTCAAACAGCTGCAAAACCTGTTTTCCCAGCACGGGAACCTTGAGTTCTATAAGATAAAGCCATAAACATGTTTGTCTGAGTCTTCTATCAAAAGTTACAGCTATTTATATGAAGTTGTACAAAAACGCTTTCTTTCGCCAAGACAGTGCGTTTCTCACTGTTACATTCATTTGAATGGGGAACTCCACCGAAACAAAGTATAGGTTTTCATTATGTGAATAACTTGGAAATCTTAGCTCAAACAGCTGCAAAACCTGGTTTCCCAGCACGGGAACCTTGAGTTCTATAAGATAAAGCCATAAACATGTGTATCCGAGTCTTCTATCAAAAGTTACAGCTATTTATATGAAGTTGTACAAAATAGCTTTCTTTCGCCAAGACAGTGCGTTTCTCACTGTTATATGCATTTGAATGGGGAACTCGACCGAAACAAAGTATAGGTTTTCATTATGTGAATAACTTGGAAATCTTAGCTCAAACAGCTGCAAAACCTGTTTTCCCAGCACGGAGACCTTGAGTTCTATAAGATAAAGCCATAAACATGTGTATCCGAGTCTTCTATCAAAAGTTACAGCTATTTATATGAAGTTGTACAAAATAGCTTTCTTTCGCCAAGACAGTGCGTTTCTCACTGTTACATGCATTTGAATGGGGAACTCGACCGAAACAAAGTATAGGTTTTCATTATGTGATTAACTTGGAAATCTTAGCTCAAACAGCTGCAAAACCTGTTTTCCCAGCACGGAGACCTTGAGTTCTATAAGATAAAGCCATAAACATGTGTATCCGAGTCTTCTATCAAAAGTTACAGCTATTTAAATGAAGTTGTACAAAATAGCTTTCTTTCGCCAAGACAGTGCGTTTCTCACTGTTACATGCATTTGAATGGGGAACTCGACTGAAACAAAGTATAGGTTTTCATTATGTGAATAACTTGGAAATCTTAGCTCAAACAGCTGCAAAACCTGTTTTCCCAGCACGGGAACCTTGAGTTCTATAAGATAAAGCCATAAACATGTTTGTCTGAGTCTTCTATCAAAAGTTACAGCTATTTATATGAAGTTGTACAAAAACGCTTTCTTTCGCCAAGACAGTGCGTTTCTCACTGTTACATGCATTTGAATGGGGAACTCGACCGAAACAAAGTATAGGTTTTCATTATGTGAATAACTTGGAAATCTTAGCTCAAACAGCTGCAAAACCTGTTTTCCCCAGCACGGGAACCTTGAGCTCTATAAGATAAAGCCATAAACATGTGTATCCGAGTCTTCTATCAAAAGTTACAACTATTCATATGAAGTTGTACAAAAACGCTTTCTTTCGCCAAGACAGTGCGTTTCTCACTGTTACATGCATTTTAATGGGGAACTCCACCGAAACAAAGTATAGGTTTTCATTATGTGAATAACTTGGAAATCTTAGCTCAAACAGCTGCAAAACCTGTTTTCCCAGCACGGGAACCTTGAGCTCTATAAGATAAAGCCATAAACATGTGTATCCGAGTCTTCTATCAAAAGTTACAGCTATTCATATGAAGTTGTACAAAAACGCTTTCTTTCGCCAAGACAGTGCGTTTCTCACTGTTACATGCATTTGAATGGGGAACTCGAGCGAAACAAAGTATAGGTTTTCATTATGTGAATAACTTGGAAATCTTAGCTCAAACAGCTGCAAAACCTGTTTTCCCAGCACGGGAACCTTGAGTTCTATAAGATAAAGCCATAAACATGTGTATCCGAGTCTTCTATCAAAAGTTACAGCTATTTATATGAAGTTGTACAAAATAGCTTTCTTTCGCCAAGACAGTGCGTTTCTCACTGTTATATGCATTTGAATGGGGAACTCGACCGAAACAAAGTATAGGTTTTCATTATGTGAATAACTTGGAAATCTTAGCTCAAACAGCTGCAAAACCTGTTTTCCCAGCACGGAGACCTTGAGTTCTATAAGATAAAGCCATAAACATGTGTATCCGAGTCTTCTATCAAAAGTTACAGCTATTTATATGAAGTTGTACAAAATAGCTTTCTTTCGCCAAGACAGTGCGTTTCTCACTGTTACATGCATTTGAATGGGGAACTCGACCGAAACAAAGTATAGGTTTTCATTATGTGATTAACTTGGAAATCTTAGCTCAAACAGCTGCAAAACCTGTTTTCCCAGCACGGAGACCTTGAGTTCTATAAGATAAAGCCATAAACATGTGTATCCGAGTCTTCTATCAAAAGTTACAGCTATTTAAATGAAGTTGTACAAAATAGCTTTCTTTCGCCAAGACAGTGCGTTTCTCACTGTTACATGCATTTGAATGGGGAACTCGACTGAAACAAAGTATAGGTTTTCATTATGTGAATAACTTGGAAATCTTAGCTCAAACAGCTGCAAAACCTGTTTTCCCAGCACGGGAACCTTGAGTTCTATAAGATAAAGCCATAAACATGTTTGTCTGAGTCTTCTATCAAAAGTTACAGCTATTTATATGAAGTTGTACAAAAACGCTTTCTTTCGCCAAGACAGTGCGTTTCTCACTGTTACATGCATTTGAATGGGGAACTCGACCGAAACAAAGTATAGGTTTTCATTATGTGAATAACTTGGAAATCTTAGCTCAAACAGCTGCAAAACCTGTTTTCCCCAGCACGGGAACCTTGAGCTCTATAAGATAAAGCCATAAACATGTGTATCCGAGTCTTCTATCAAAAGTTACAACTATTCATATGAAGTTGTACAAAAACGCTTTCTTTCGCCAAGACAGTGCGTTTCTCACTGTTACATGCATTTTAATGGGGAACTCCACCGAAACAAAGTATAGGTTTTCATTATGTGAATAACTTGGAAATCTTAGCTCAAACAGCTGCAAAACCTGTTTTCCCAGCACGGGAACCTTGAGCTCTATAAGATAAAGCCATAAACATGTGTATCCGAGTCTTCTATCAAAAGTTACAGCTATTCATATGAAGTTGTACAAAAACGCTTTCTTTCGCCAAGACAGTGCGTTTCTCACTGTTACATGCATTTGAATGGGGAACTCGAGCGAAACAAAGTATAGGTTTTCATTATGTGAATAACTTGGAAATCTTAGCTCAAACAGCTGCAAAACCTGTTTTCCCAGCACGGAGACCTTGAGTTCTATAAGATAAAGCCATAAACATGTTTGTCTGAGTCTTCTATCAAAAGTTACAGCTATTTATATGAAGTTGTACAAAAACGCTTTCTTTCGCCAAGACAGTGCGTTTCTCACTGTTACATGCATTTGAATGGGGAACTCGACCGAAACAAAGTATAGGTTTTCATTATGTGAATAACTTGGAAATCTTAGCTCAAACAGCTGCAAAACCTGTTTTCCCCAGCACGGGAACCTTGAGCTCTATAAGATAAAGCCATAAACATGTGTATCCGAGTCTTCTATCAAAAGTTACAACTATTCATATGAAGTTGTACAAAAACGCTTTCTTTCGCCAAGACAGTGCGTTTCTCACTGTTACATGCATTTGAATGGGGAACTCGACCGAAACAAAGTATAGGTTTTCATTATGTGATTAACTTGGAAATCTTAGCTCAAACAGCTGCAAAACCTGTTTTCCCAGCACGGAGACCTTGAGTTCTATAAGATAAAGCCATAAACATGTGTATCCGAGTCTTCTATCAAAAGTTACAGCTATTTAAATGAAGTTGTACAAAATAGCTTTCTTTCGCCAAGACAGTGCGTTTCTCACTGTTACATGCATTTGAATGGGGAACTCGACTGAAACAAAGTATAGGTTTTCATTATGTGAATAACTTGGAAATCTTAGCTCAAACAGCTGCAAAACCTGTTTTCCCAGCACGGGAACCTTGAGTTCTATAAGATAAAGCCATAAACATGTTTGTCTGAGTCTTCTATCAAAAGTTACAGCTATTTATATGAAGTTGTACAAAAACGCTTTCTTTCGCCAAGACAGTGCGTTTCTCACTGTTACATGCATTTGAATGGGGAACTCGACCGAAACAAAGTATAGGTTTTCATTATGTGAATAACTTGGAAATCTTAGCTCAAACAGCTGCAAAACCTGTTTTCCCCAGCACGGGAACCTTGAGCTCTATAAGATAAAGCCATAAACATGTGTATCCGAGTCTTCTATCAAAAGTTACAACTATTCATATGAAGTTGTACAAAAACGCTTTCTTTCGCCAAGACAGTGCGTTTCTCACTGTTACATGCATTTTAATGGGGAACTCCACCGAAACAAAGTATAGGTTTTCATTATGTGAATAACTTGGAAATCTTAGCTCAAACAGCTGCAAAACCTGTTTTCCCAGCACGGGAACCTTGAGCTCTATAAGATAAAGCCATAAACATGTGTATCCGAGTCTTCTATCAAAAGTTACAGCTATTCATATGAAGTTGTACAAAAACGCTTTCTTTCGCCAAGACAGTGCGTTTCTCACTGTTACATGCATTTGAATGGGGAACTCGAGCGAAACAAAGTATAGGTTTTCATTATGTGAATAACTTGGAAATCTTAGCTCAAACAGCTGCAAAACCTGTTTTCCCAGCACGGAGACCTTGAGTTCTATAAGATAAAGCCATAAACATGTTTGTCTGAGTCTTCTATCAAAAGTTACAGCTATTTATATGAAGTTGTACAAAAACGCTTTCTTTCGCCAAGACAGTGCGTTTCTCACTGTTACATTCATTTGAATGGGGAACTCCACCGAAACAAAGTATAGGTTTTCATTATGTGAATAACTTGGAAATCTTAGCTCAAACAGCTGCAAAACCTGGTTTCCCAGCACGGGAACCTTGAGTTCTATAAGATAAAGCCATAAACATGTGTATCCGAGTCTTCTATCAAAAGTTACAGCTATTTATATGAAGTTGTACAAAAACGCTTTCTTTCGCCAAGACAGTGCGTTTCTCACTGTTACATGCATTTGAATGGGGAACTCGACCGAAACAAAGTATAGGTTTTCATTATGTGAATAACTTGGAAATCTTAGCTCAAACAGCTGCAAAACCTGTTTTCCCAGCACGGAGACCTTGAGTTCTATAAGATAAAGCCATAAACATGTGTATCCGAGTCTTCTATCAAAAGTTACAGCTATTTATATGAAGTTGTACAAAATAGCTTTCTTTCGCCAAGACAGTGCGTTTCTCACTGTTACATGCATTTGAATGGGGAACTCGACCGAAACAAAGTATAGGTTTTCATTATGTGAATAACTTGGAAATCTTAGCTCAAACAGCTGCAAAACCTGTTTTCCCAGCACGGAGACCTTGAGTTCTGTAAGATAAAGCCATAAACATGTGTATCCGAGTCTTCTATCAAAAGTTACAGCTATTTAAATGAAGTTGTACAAAATAGCTTTCTTTCGCCAAGACAGTGCGTTTCTCACTGTTACATGCATTTGAATGGGGAACTCGACCGAAACAAAGTATAGGTTTTCATTATGTGAATAACTTGGAAATCTTAGCTCAAACAGCTGCAAAACCTGTTTTCCCAGCACGGGAACCTTGAGTTCTATAAGATAAAGCCATAAACATGTTTGTCTGAGTCTTCTATCAAAAGTTACAGCTATTTATATGAAGTTGTACAAAAACGCTTTCTTTCGCCAAGACAGTGCGTTTCTCACTGTTACATGCATTTGAATGGGGAACTCGACCGAAACAAAGTATAGGTTTTCATTATGTGAATAACTTGGAAATCTTAGCTCAAACAGCTGCAAAACCTGTTTTCCCAGCACGGGAACCTTGAGTTCTATAAGATAAAGCCATAAACATGTTTGTCTGAGTCTTCTATCAAAAGTTACAGCTATTTATATGAAGTTGTACAAAAACGCTTTCTTTCGCCAAGACAGTGCGTTTCTCACTGTTACATGCATTTGAATGGGGAACTCGACCGAAACAAAGTATAGGTTTTCATTATGTGAATAACTTGGAAATCTTAGCTCAAACAGCTGCAAAACCTGTTTTCCCCAGCACGGGAACCTTGAGCTCTATAAGATAAAGCCATAAACATGTGTATCCGAGTCTTCTATCAAAAGTTACAGCTATTCATATGAAGTTGTACAAAAACGCTTTCTTTCGCCAAGACAGTGCGTTTCTCACTGTTACATTCATTTGAATGGGGAACTCCACCGAAACAAAGTATAGGTTTTCATTATGTGAATAACTTGGAAATCTTAGCTCAAACAGCTGCAAAACCTGTTTTCCCAGCACGGGAACCTTGAGTTCTATAAGATAAAGCCATAAACATGTGTATCCGAGTCTTCTATCAAAAGTTACAGCTATTTATATGAAGTTGTACAAAATAGCTTTCTTTCGCCAAGACAGTGCGTTTCTCACTGTTACATGCATTTGAATGGGGAACTCGACCGAAACAAAGTATAGGTTTTCATTATGTGAATAACTTGGAAATCTTAGCTCAAACAGCTGCAAAACCTGTTTGCCCAGCACGGAGACCTTGAGTTCTATAAGATAAAGCCATAAACATGTGTATCCGAGTCTTCTATCAAAAGTTACAGCTATTTATATGAAGTTGTACAAAAACGCTTTCTTTCGCCAAGACAGTGCGTTTCTCACTGTTACATGCATTTGAATGGGGAACTCGACTGAAACAAAGTATAGGTTTTCATTATGTGAATAACTTGGAAATCTTAGCTCAAACAGCTGCAAAACCTGTTTTCCCAGCACGGAGACCTTGAGTTCTATAAGATAAAGCCATAAACATGTTTGTCTGAGTCTTCTATCAAAAGTTACAGCTATTCATATGAAGTTGTACAAAAACGCTTTCTTTCGCCAAGACAGTGCGTTTCTCACTGTTACATGCATTTGAATGGGGAACTCGACCGAAACAAAGTATAGGTTTTCACTATGTGAATAAATTGGAAATCTTAGCTCAAACAGCTGCAAAACCTGTTTTCCCAGCACGGGAACCTTGAGTTCTATAAGATAAAGCCATAAACATGCGTATCCGAGTCTTCTATCAAAAGTTACAGCTATTTATATGAAGTTGTACAAAATAGCTTTCTTTCGCCAAGACAGTGCGTTTCTCACTGTTACATGCATTTGAATGGGGAACTCCACCGAAACAAAGTATAGGTTTTCATTATGTGAATAACTTGGAAATCTTAGCTCAAACAGCTGCAAAACCTGTTTTCCCAGCACGGGAACCTTGAGTTCTATAAGATAAAGCCATAAACATGTGTATCCGAGTCTTCTATCAAAAGTTAGAGCTATTTATATGAAGTTGTACAAAAACGCTTTCTTTCGCCAAGACAGTGCGTTTCTCACTGTTACATGCATTTGAATGGGGAACTCGACCGAAACAAAGTATAGGTTTTCATTATGTGAATAACTTGGAAATCTTAGCTCAAACAGCTGCAAAACCTGTTTGCCCAGCACGGAGACCTTGAGTTCTATAAGATAAAGCCATAAACATGTGTATCCGAGTCTTCTATCAAAAGTTACAGCTATTTAAATGAAGTTGTACAAAAACGCTTTCTTTCGCCAAGACAGTGCGTTTCTCACTGTTACATGCATTTGAATGGGGAACTCGACCGAAACAAAGTATAGGTTTTCATTATGTGAATAACTTGGAAATCTTAGCTCAAACAGCTGCAAAACCTGTTTTCCCAGCACGGGAACCTTGAGTTCTATAAGATAAAGCCATAAACATATTTGTCTGAGTCTTCTATCAAAAGTTACAGCTATTTATATGAAGTTGTACAAAAACGTTTTCTTTCGCCAAGACAGTGCGTTTCTCACTGTTACATGCATTTGAATGGGGAACTCGACCGAAACAAAGTATAGGTTTTCATTATGTGAATAACTTGGAAATCTTAGCTCCAACAGCTGCAAAACCTGTTTTCCCAGCACGGGAACCTTGAGCTCTATAAGATAAAGCCATAAACATGTGTATCCGAGTCTTCTATCAAAAGTTACAGCTATTCATATGAAGTTGTACAAAAACGCTTTCTTTCGACAAGACAGTGCGTTTCTCACTGTTACATGCATTTGAATGGGGAACTCGACCGAAACAAAGTATAGGTTTTCATTATGTGAATAACTTGGAAATCTTAGCTCAAACAGCTGCAAAACCTGTTTTCCCCAGCACGGGAACCTTGAGCTCTATAAGATAAAGCCATAAACATGTGTATCCGAGTCTTCTATCAAAAGTTACAACTATTCATATGAAGTTGTACAAAAACGCTTTCTTTCGCCAAGACAGTGCGTTTCTCACTGTTACATGCATTTTAATGGGGAACTCCACCGAAACAAAGTATAGGTTTTCATTATGTGAATAACTTGGAAATCTTAGCTCAAACAGCTGCAAAACCTGTTTTCCCAGCACGGGAACCTTGAGCTCTATAAGATAAAGCCATAAACATGTGTATCCGAGTCTTCTATCAAAAGTTACAGCTATTCATATGAAGTTGTACAAAAACGCTTTCTTTCGCCAAGACAGTGCGTTTCTCACTGTTACATGCATTTGAATGGGGAACTCGAGCGAAACAAAGTATAGGTTTTCATTATGTGAATAACTTGGAAATCTTAGCTCAAACAGCTGCAAAACCTGTTTTCCCAGCACGGAGACCTTGAGTTCTATAAGATAAAGCCATAAACATGTTTGTCTGAGTCTTCTATCAAAAGTTACAGCTATTTATATGAAGTTGTACAAAAACGCTTTCTTTCGCCAAGACAGTGCGTTTCTCACTGTTACATTCATTTGAATGGGGAACTCCACCGAAACAAAGTATAGGTTTTCATTATGTGAATAACTTGGAAATCTTAGCTCAAACAGCTGCAAAACCTGGTTTCCCAGCACGGGAACCTTGAGTTCTATAAGATAAAGCCATAAACATGTGTATCCGAGTCTTCTATCAAAAGTTACAGCTATTTATATGAAGTTGTACAAAAACGCTTTCTTTCGCCAAGACAGTGCGTTTCTCACTGTTACATGCATTTGAATGGGGAACTCGACCGAAACAAAGTATAGGTTTTCATTATGTGAATAACTTGGAAATCTTAGCTCAAACAGCTGCAAAACCTGTTTTCCCAGCACGGAGACCTTGAGTTCTATAAGATAAAGCCATAAACATGTGTATCCGAGTCTTCTATCAAAAGTTACAGCTATTTATATGAAGTTGTACAAAATAGCTTTCTTTCGCCAAGACAGTGCGTTTCTCACTGTTACATGCATTTGAATGGGGAACTCGACCGAAACAAAGTATAGGTTTTCATTATGTGAATAACTTGGAAATCTTAGCTCAAACAGCTGCAAAACCTGTTTTCCCAGCACGGAGACCTTGAGTTCTGTAAGATAAAGCCATAAACATGTGTATCCGAGTCTTCTATCAAAAGTTACAGCTATTTAAATGAAGTTGTACAAAATAGCTTTCTTTCGCCAAGACAGTGCGTTTCTCACTGTTACATGCATTTGAATGGGGAACTCGACCGAAACAAAGTATAGGTTTTCATTATGTGAATAACTTGGAAATCTTAGCTCAAACAGCTGCAAAACCTGTTTTCCCAGCACGGGAACCTTGAGTTCTATAAGATAAAGCCATAAACATGTTTGTCTGAGTCTTCTATCAAAAGTTACAGCTATTTATATGAAGTTGTACAAAAACGCTTTCTTTCGCCAAGACAGTGCGTTTCTCACTGTTACATGCATTTGAATGGGGAACTCGACCGAAACAAAGTATAGGTTTTCATTATGTGAATAACTTGGAAATCTTAGCTCAAACAGCTGCAAAACCTGTTTTCCCAGCACGGGAACCTTGAGTTCTATAAGATAAAGCCATAAACATGTTTGTCTGAGTCTTCTATCAAAAGTTACAGCTATTTATATGAAGTTGTACAAAAACGCTTTCTTTCGCCAAGACAGTGCGTTTCTCACTGTTACATGCATTTGAATGGGGAACTCGACCGAAACAAAGTATAGGTTTTCATTATGTGAATAACTTGGAAATCTTAGCTCAAACAGCTGCAAAACCTGTTTTCCCCAGCACGGGAACCTTGAGCTCTATAAGATAAAGCCATAAACATGTGTATCCGAGTCTTCTATCAAAAGTTACAGCTATTCATATGAAGTTGTACAAAAACGCTTTCTTTCGCCAAGACAGTGCGTTTCTCACTGTTACATTCATTTGAATGGGGAACTCCACCGAAACAAAGTATAGGTTTTCATTATGTGAATAACTTGGAAATCTTAGCTCAAACAGCTGCAAAACCTGTTTTCCCAGCACGGGAACCTTGAGTTCTATAAGATAAAGCCATAAACATGTGTATCCGAGTCTTCTATCAAAAGTTACAGCTATTTATATGAAGTTGTACAAAATAGCTTTCTTTCGCCAAGACAGTGCGTTTCTCACTGTTACATGCATTTGAATGGGGAACTCGACCGAAACAAAGTATAGGTTTTCATTATGTGAATAACTTGGAAATCTTAGCTCAAACAGCTGCAAAACCTGTTTGCCCAGCACGGAGACCTTGAGTTCTATAAGATAAAGCCATAAACATGTGTATCCGAGTCTTCTATCAAAAGTTACAGCTATTTATATGAAGTTGTACAAAAACGCTTTCTTTCGCCAAGACAGTGCGTTTCTCACTGTTACATGCATTTGAATGGGGAACTCGACTGAAACAAAGTATAGGTTTTCATTATGTGAATAACTTGGAAATCTTAGCTCAAACAGCTGCAAAACCTGTTTTCCCAGCACGGAGACCTTGAGTTCTATAAGATAAAGCCATAAACATGTTTGTCTGAGTCTTCTATCAAAAGTTACAGCTATTCATATGAAGTTGTACAAAAACGCTTTCTTTCGCCAAGACAGTGCGTTTCTCACTGTTACATGCATTTGAATGGGGAACTCGACCGAAACAAAGTATAGGTTTTCACTATGTGAATAAATTGGAAATCTTAGCTCAAACAGCTGCAAAACCTGTTTTCCCAGCACGGGAACCTTGAGTTCTATAAGATAAAGCCATAAACATGCGTATCCGAGTCTTCTATCAAAAGTTACAGCTATTTATATGAAGTTGTACAAAATAGCTTTCTTTCGCCAAGACAGTGCGTTTCTCACTGTTACATGCATTTGAATGGGGAACTCCACCGAAACAAAGTATAGGTTTTCATTATGTGAATAACTTGGAAATCTTAGCTCAAACAGCTGCAAAACCTGTTTTCCCAGCACGGGAACCTTGAGTTCTATAAGATAAAGCCATAAACATGTGTATCCGAGTCTTCTATCAAAAGTTAGAGCTATTTATATGAAGTTGTACAAAAACGCTTTCTTTCGCCAAGACAGTGCGTTTCTCACTGTTACATGCATTTGAATGGGGAACTCGACCGAAACAAAGTATAGGTTTTCATTATGTGAATAACTTGGAAATCTTAGCTCAAACAGCTGCAAAACCTGTTTGCCCAGCACGGAGACCTTGAGTTCTATAAGATAAAGCCATAAACATGTGTATCCGAGTCTTCTATCAAAAGTTACAGCTATTTAAATGAAGTTGTACAAAAACGCTTTCTTTCGCCAAGACAGTGCGTTTCTCACTGTTACATGCATTTGAATGGGGAACTCGACCGAAACAAAGTATAGGTTTTCATTATGTGAATAACTTGGAAATCTTAGCTCAAACAGCTGCAAAACCTGTTTTCCCAGCACGGGAACCTTGAGTTCTATAAGATAAAGCCATAAACATATTTGTCTGAGTCTTCTATCAAAAGTTACAGCTATTTATATGAAGTTGTACAAAAACGTTTTCTTTCGCCAAGACAGTGCGTTTCTCACTGTTACATGCATTTGAATGGGGAACTCGACCGAAACAAAGTATAGGTTTTCATTATGTGAATAACTTGGAAATCTTAGCTCCAACAGCTGCAAAACCTGTTTTCCCAGCACGGGAACCTTGAGCTCTATAAGATAAAGCCATAAACATGTGTATCCGAGTCTTCTATCAAAAGTTACAGCTATTCATATGAAGTTGTACAAAAACGCTTTCTTTCGACAAGACAGTGCGTTTCTCACTGTTACATGCATTTGAATGGGGAACTCCACCGAAACAAAGTATAGGTTTTCATTATGTGAATAACTTGGAAATCTTAGCTCAAACAGCTGCAAAACCTGTTTTCCCAGCACGGGAACCTTGAGTTCTATAAGATAAAGCCATAAACATGTTTGTCTGAGTCTTCTATCAAAAGTTACAGCTATTTATATGAAGTTGTACAAAAACGCTTTCTTTCGCCAAGACAGTGCGTTTCTCACTGTTACATGCATTTGAATGGGGAACTCGACCGAAACAAAGTATAGGTTTTCATTATGTGAATAACTTGGAAATCTTAGCTCAAACAGCTGCAAAACCTGTTTTCCCCAGCACGGGAACCTTGAGCTCTATAAGATAAAGCCATAAACATGTGTATCCGAGTCTTCTATCAAAAGTTACAGCTATTCATATGAAGTTGTACAAAAACGCTTTCTTTCGCCAAGACAGTGCGTTTCTCACTGTTACATTCATTTGAATGGGGAACTCCACCGAAACAAAGTATAGGTTTTCATTATGTGAATAACTTGGAAATCTTAGCTCAAACAGCTGCAAAACCTGTTTTCCCAGCACGGGAACCTTGAGTTCTATAAGATAAAGCCATAAACATGTGTATCCGAGTCTTCTATCAAAAGTTACAGCTATTTATATGAAGTTGTACAAAATAGCTTTCTTTCGCCAAGACAGTGCGTTTCTCACTGTTACATGCATTTGAATGGGGAACTCGACCGAAACAAAGTATAGGTTTTCATTATGTGAATAACTTGGAAATCTTAGCTCAAACAGCTGCAAAACCTGTTTGCCCAGCACGGAGACCTTGAGTTCTATAAGATAAAGCCATAAACATGTGTATCCGAGTCTTCTATCAAAAGTTACAGCTATTTATATGAAGTTGTACAAAAACGCTTTCTTTCGCCAAGACAGTGCGTTTCTCACTGTTACATGCATTTGAATGGGGAACTCGACTGAAACAAAGTATAGGTTTTCATTATGTGAATAACTTGGAAATCTTAGCTCAAACAGCTGCAAAACCTGTTTTCCCAGCACGGAGACCTTGAGTTCTATAAGATAAAGCCATAAACATGTTTGTCTGAGTCTTCTATCAAAAGTTACAGCTATTCATATGAAGTTGTACAAAAACGCTTTCTTTCGCCAAGACAGTGCGTTTCTCACTGTTACATGCATTTGAATGGGGAACTCGACCGAAACAAAGTATAGGTTTTCACTATGTGAATAAATTGGAAATCTTAGCTCAAACAGCTGCAAAACCTGTTTTCCCAGCACGGGAACCTTGAGTTCTATAAGATAAAGCCATAAACATGCGTATCCGAGTCTTCTATCAAAAGTTACAGCTATTTATATGAAGTTGTACAAAATAGCTTTCTTTCGCCAAGACAGTGCGTTTCTCACTGTTACATGCATTTGAATGGGGAACTCCACCGAAACAAAGTATAGGTTTTCATTATGTGAATAACTTGGAAATCTTAGCTCAAACAGCTGCAAAACCTGTTTTCCCAGCACGGGAACCTTGAGTTCTATAAGATAAAGCCATAAACATGTGTATCCGAGTCTTCTATCAAAAGTTAGAGCTATTTATATGAAGTTGTACAAAAACGCTTTCTTTCGCCAAGACAGTGCGTTTCTCACTGTTACATGCATTTGAATGGGGAACTCGACCGAAACAAAGTATAGGTTTTCATTATGTGAATAACTTGGAAATCTTAGCTCAAACAGCTGCAAAACCTGTTTGCCCAGCACGGAGACCTTGAGTTCTATAAGATAAAGCCATAAACATGTGTATCCGAGTCTTCTATCAAAAGTTACAGCTATTTAAATGAAGTTGTACAAAAACGCTTTCTTTCGCCAAGACAGTGCGTTTCTCACTGTTACATGCATTTGAATGGGGAACTCGACCGAAACAAAGTATAGGTTTTCATTATGTGAATAACTTGGAAATCTTAGCTCAAACAGCTGCAAAACCTGTTTTCCCAGCACGGGAACCTTGAGTTCTATAAGATAAAGCCATAAACATATTTGTCTGAGTCTTCTATCAAAAGTTACAGCTATTTATATGAAGTTGTACAAAAACGTTTTCTTTCGCCAAGACAGTGCGTTTCTCACTGTTACATGCATTTGAATGGGGAACTCGACCGAAACAAAGTATAGGTTTTCATTATGTGAATAACTTGGAAATCTTAGCTCCAACAGCTGCAAAACCTGTTTTCCCAGCACGGGAACCTTGAGCTCTATAAGATAAAGCCATAAACATGTGTATCCGAGTCTTCTATCAAAAGTTACAGCTATTCATATGAAGTTGTACAAAAACGCTTTCTTTCGACAAGACAGTGCGTTTCTCACTGTTACATGCATTTGAATGGGGAACTCCACCGAAACAAAGTATAGGTTTTCATTATGTGAATAACTTGGAAATCTTAGCTCAAACAGCTGCAAAACCTGTTTGCCCAGCACGGAGACCTTGAGTTCTATAAGATAAAGCCATAAACATGTGTATCCGAGTCTTCTATCAAAAGTTACAGCTATTTAAATGAAGTTGTACAAAAACGCTTTCTTTCGCCAAGACAGTGCGTTTCTCACTGTTACATGCATTTGAATGGGGAACTCGACCGAAACAAAGTATAGGTTTTCATTATGTGAATAACTTGGAAATCTTAGCTCAAACAGCTGCAAAACCTGTTTTCCCAGCACGGGAACCTTGAGTTCTATAAGATAAAGCCATAAACATATTTGTCTGAGTCTTCTATCAAAAGTTACAGCTATTTATATGAAGTTGTACAAAAACGTTTTCTTTCGCCAAGACAGTGCGTTTCTCACTGTTACATGCATTTGAATGGGGAACTCGACCGAAACAAAGTATAGGTTTTCATTATGTGAATAACTTGGAAATCTTAGCTCAAACAGCTGCAAAACCTGTTTTCCCAGCACGGGAACCTTGAGCTCTATAAGATAAAGCCATAAACATGTGTATCCGAGTCTTCTATCAAAAGTTACAGCTATTCATATGAAGTTGTACAAAAACGCTTTCTTTCGACAAGACAGTGCGTTTCTCACTGTTACATGCATTTGAATGGGGAACTCCACCGAAACAAAGTATAGGTTTTCATTATGTGAATAACTTGGAAATCTTAGCTCAAACAGCTGCAAAACCTGTTTTCCCAGCACGGAGACCTTGAGTTCTATAAGATAAAGCCATAAACATGTTTGTCTGAGTCTTCTATCAAAAGTTACAGCTATTTATATGAAGTTGTACAAAAACGCTTTCTTTCGCCAAGACAGTGCGTTTCTCACTGTTACATTCATTTGAATGGGGAACTCCACCGAAACAAAGTATAGGTTTTCATTATGTGAATAACTTGGAAATCTTAGCTCAAACAGCTGCAAAACCTGTTTGCCCAGCACGGAGACCTTGAGTTCTATAAGATAAAGCCATAAACATGTGTATCCGAGTCTTCTATCAAAAGTTACAGCTATTTAAATGAAGTTGTACAAAAACGCTTTCTTTCGCCAAGACAGTGCGTTTCTCACTGTTACATGCATTTGAATGGGGAACTCGACCGAAACAAAGTATAGGTTTTCATTATGTGAATAACTTGGAAATCTTAGCTCAAACAGCTGCAAAACCTGTTTTCCCAGCACGGGAACCTTGAGTTCTATAAGATAAAGCCATAAACATGCGTATCCGAGTCTTCTATCAAAAGTTACAGCTATTTATATGAAGTTGTACAAAATAGCTTTCTTTCGCCAAGACAGTGCGTTTCTCACTGTTACATGCATTTGAATGGGGAACTCCACCGAAACAAAGTATAGGTTTTCATTATGTGAATAACTTGGAAATCTTAGCTCAAACAGCTGCAAAACCTGTTTTCCCAGCACGGGAACCTTGAGTTCTATAAGATAAAGCCATAAACATGTGTATCCGAGTCTTCTATCAAAAGTTAGAGCTATTTATATGAAGTTGTACAAAAACGCTTTCTTTCGCCAAGACAGTGCGTTTCTCACTGTTACATGCATTTGAATGGGGAACTCGACCGAAACAAAGTATAGGTTTTCATTATGTGAATAACTTGGAAATCTTAGCTCAAACAGCTGCAAAACCTGTTTGCCCAGCACGGAGACCTTGAGTTCTATAAGATAAAGCCATAAACATGTGTATCCGAGTCTTCTATCAAAAGTTACAGCTATTTAAATGAAGTTGTACAAAAACGCTTTCTTTCGCCAAGACAGTGCGTTTCTCACTGTTACATGCATTTGAATGGGGAACTCGACCGAAACAAAGTATAGGTTTTCATTATGTGAATAACTTGGAAATCTTAGCTCAAACAGCTGCAAAACCTGTTTTCCCAGCACGGGAACCTTGAGTTCTATAAGATAAAGCCATAAACATATTTGTCTGAGTCTTCTATCAAAAGTTACAGCTATTTATATGAAGTTGTACAAAAACGTTTTCTTTCGCCAAGACAGTGCGTTTCTCACTGTTACATGCATTTGAATGGGGAACTCGACCGAAACAAAGTATAGGTTTTCATTATGTGAATAACTTGGAAATCTTAGCTCCAACAGCTGCAAAACCTGTTTTCCCAGCACGGGAACCTTGAGCTCTATAAGATAAAGCCATAAACATGTGTATCCGAGTCTTCTATCAAAAGTTACAGCTATTCATATGAAGTTGTACAAAAACGCTTTCTTTCGACAAGACAGTGCGTTTCTCACTGTTACATGCATTTGAATGGGGAACTCCACCGAAACAAAGTATAGGTTTTCATTATGTGAATAACTTGGAAATCTTAGCTCAAACAGCTGCAAAACCTGTTTGCCCAGCACGGAGACCTTGAGTTCTATAAGATAAAGCCATAAACATGTGTATCCGAGTCTTCTATCAAAAGTTACAGCTATTTAAATGAAGTTGTACAAAAACGCTTTCTTTCGCCAAGACAGTGCGTTTCTCACTGTTACATGCATTTGAATGGGGAACTCGACCGAAACAAAGTATAGGTTTTCATTATGTGAATAACTTGGAAATCTTAGCTCAAACAGCTGCAAAACCTGTTTTCCCAGCACGGGAACCTTGAGTTCTATAAGATAAAGCCATAAACATATTTGTCTGAGTCTTCTATCAAAAGTTACAGCTATTTATATGAAGTTGTACAAAAACGTTTTCTTTCGCCAAGACAGTGCGTTTCTCACTGTTACATGCATTTGAATGGGGAACTCGACCGAAACAAAGTATAGGTTTTCATTATGTGAATAACTTGGAAATCTTAGCTCAAACAGCTGCAAAACCTGTTTTCCCAGCACGGGAACCTTGAGCTCTATAAGATAAAGCCATAAACATGTGTATCCGAGTCTTCTATCAAAAGTTACAGCTATTCATATGAAGTTGTACAAAAACGCTTTCTTTCGACAAGACAGTGCGTTTCTCACTGTTACATGCATTTGAATGGGGAACTCCACCGAAACAAAGTATAGGTTTTCATTATGTGAATAACTTGGAAATCTTAGCTCAAACAGCTGCAAAACCTGTTTTCCCAGCACGGAGACCTTGAGTTCTATAAGATAAAGCCATAAACATGTTTGTCTGAGTCTTCTATCAAAAGTTACAGCTATTTATATGAAGTTGTACAAAAACGCTTTCTTTCGCCAAGACAGTGCGTTTCTCACTGTTACATTCATTTGAATGGGGAACTCCACCGAAACAAAGTATAGGTTTTCATTATGTGAATAACTTGGAAATCTTAGCTCAAACAGCTGCAAAACCTGTTTGCCCAGCACGGAGACCTTGAGTTCTATAAGATAAAGCCATAAACATGTGTATCCGAGTCTTCTATCAAAAGTTACAGCTATTTAAATGAAGTTGTACAAAAACGCTTTCTTTCGCCAAGACAGTGCGTTTCTCACTGTTACATGCATTTGAATGGGGAACTCGACCGAAACAAAGTATAGGTTTTCATTATGTGAATAACTTGGAAATCTTAGCTCAAACAGCTGCAAAACCTGTTTGCCCAGCACGGAGACCTTGAGTTCTATAAGATAAAGCCATAAACATGTGTATCCGAGTCTTCTATCAAAAGTTACAGCTATTTAAATGAAGTTGTACAAAAACGCTTTCTTTTGCCAAGACAGTGCGTTTCTCACTGTTACATTGGAAACTCGACCGAAACAAAGTATAGGTTTTCATTATGTGAATAACTTGGAAATCTTAGCTCAAACAGCTGCAAAACCTGTTTTCCCAGCACAGAGACCTTGAGTTCTATAAGATAAAGCCATAAACATGTTTGTCTGAGTCTTCTATCAAAAGTTACAGCTATTTATATGAAGTTGTACAAAAACGCTTTCTTTCGCCAAGACAGTGCGTTTCTCACTGTTACATGCATTTGAATGGGGAACTCCACCGAAACAAAGTATAAGTTTTCATTATGTGAATAACTTGGAAATCTTAGCTCAAACAGCTGCAAAACCTGTTTTCCCAGCACGGAGACCTTGAGTTCTATAAGATAAAGCCATAAACATGTTTGTCTGAGTCTTCTATCAAAAGTTACAGCTATTTCTATGAAGTTGTACAAAAACGCTTTCTTTTGCCAAGACAGTGCGTTTCTCACTGTTACATGCATTTGAATGGGGAACTCGACCGAAACAAAGTATAGGTTTTCATTATGTGAATAACTTGGAAATCTTAGCTCAAACAGCTGCAAAACCTGTTTTCCCAGCACGGAGACCTTGAGTTCTATAAGATAAAGCCATAAACATGTTTGTCTGAGTCTTCTATCAAAAGTTACAGCTATTTATATGAAGTTATACAAAAACGCTTTCTTTCGCCAAGACAGTGCGTTTCTCACTGTTACATGCATTTGAATGGGGAACTCGACCGAAACAAAGTATAGGTTTTCATTATGTGAATAACTTGGAAATCTTAGCTCAAACAGCTGCAAAACCTGTTTTCCCAGCCATCTTCACAAAACCAGGGCCTTTGTTGCTGGCTGAGGCAATCCTCATTTCACCAGGGCCTGCGTTGCTTGGTCATGCCATCCACATTACACCTGGGCCTGTGGTGCTGACCGATATCATGCACATTTCCCAGGGCCAGTGGTGTTGGCTAAGGCCATTCACATTTCACCAGGGCCTGTGCTACTGGGTGAGGCCAACTACATTTCACCAGGGCTTGTGTTGCTGGCTGACGACATCCACAATACACAAGGGCATGTGATACTGGCTGATGCCATCCACATTACAACATGGCCAGTGGTGCTGATCAATACCATCCATATTTCACCAGGGACAGTGTTGTTAGATGAGGCCATCCACATTTCACAAGGGCCTGCATTGCTGGCTCATGCCATCCACCTAACAACAGGGCCTGTTCTACTGCCTGATGCCATCCACATTAAACCAGGGCCAGTGCTCCCTGTCAGGCCATCTTCACAACACCAGGGCCTTTGTTGCTGGCTGAGGCCATCCTCATTTCACCAGGGCCTGCGTTGCTTGGTCATGCCATCCACATTACACGTGGGCCTGTGGTGCTGACCAATATCATGCACATTTCCCAGGGCCAGTGGTGTTGGCTAAGGCCATTCACATTACACCAGAGACAGTGCTTCCTGTGAGGCCATCTTAACCACACCAGGGCCTTTGTTGCTGGCTGAGGCCATCCTCATTTCACCAGGGCCTGCGTTGCTTGGTCATGCCATCCACATTACACCAGAGACAGTGCTTCCTGTGAGGCCATCTTAACCAAACCAAGGCCTGTGCTACTGGCTGATGCCATCCACATTAAACCAGGGCCAGTGCTCCCTATGAGGCCATCTTCAAAAAACCAGGGCCTTTGTTGCTGGCTGAGGCCATCCTTATTTCACCAGGGCTTGCGTTGCTTGGTCATGCCATCCACATTACACCTGGGCCTGTGCTACTGGGTGAGGCCAACTACATTTCACCAGTGCTTGTGCTGCTGGCTGACGACATCCACAATACACAAGGGCATGTGATACTGGCTGATGCCATCAACATTACACCAGGGGCAGTGGTGTTGCCTAAGGCCATTCACATTACACCAGGGTCCGTGGTGCTGACCAATCCATATTTCACCAGGGAGAGTGTTGTTAGATGAGGCCATCCACATTTCACAAGGGCCTGCATTGCTGGCTCATGCCATCCACATAACAACAGGGCCTGTGCTACTGGCTGAGGCCAACTACATTTCACCAGGGCCTGTGCTAGTCGTTGATGCCATCCACATTATACCAGCGCAAGTGGTGCTGTCCAAAACCATCCACATTTCACCACGGCCAGTGTTGTTGGATGAGGCCATCCACATTACACCTGGGCCTGTGGTGCTGATCGATATCATGCACATTTCCCATGGCCAGTGGTGTTGGCTAAGGCCATTCACATTACACCAGAGACAGTGCTTCCTGTGAGGCCATCTTAACCAAACCAGGGACTGTGCTTTTGGCTGAGGCCATCCGCATTACATCAGGGCCTGTGATGCCGACTTCTACCATCCACATTACACCAGGGACAGTGCTTGCTTTGGGGCCATCTTCACCCCACCAGGGCCTCTGCTGCTCGTTGATGCCATCCACATTACGCCTGGGCCTGTGGTGCTGACCAATATCTTGCACATTTCACCAGGGCCAGTGGTGTTGGCTAAGGTCATTCACATTACACCAGGGCCTTTGCTACTGGCTTAGGACATTTACATTACACCAGGGTGTGGTCATGGCTGAGGCCAACTACATATCACCAGGGCCTGTATTGGTGCCTGATCCCATCGACAATATACAAAGGCCTGTGCTACTGCCTGATGCCATCCACATTGAACCAGGGCCAGTGGTGTTGGCTAAGGCCATTCACATTTCACCAGGGCCAGTGGTGCTGACCAATACCATCCATATTTCACCAGGGACAGTGTTGTTAGATGAGGCCATCCACATTACACCAGGGCCTGTGCTACTGGGTGAGGCCAACTACATTTCACCAGTGCTTGTGTTGCTGGCTGACGACATCCACAATACACAAGGGCATGTGCTACTGCCTGATGCCATCCACATTAAACCAGGGCCAGTGGTGTTGGCTAAGGCCATTCACATTTCACCAGGGCCAGTGGTGCTGACCAATACCATCCATATTTCACCAGGGACAGTGTTGTTAGATGAGGCCATCCACATTTCACAAGGGCCTGTGCTACTGGCTGGCTCATGCCATCCACATAACAACAGGGCCTGTGCTACTGGCTCAGGCCAAATACATTTCACCAGGGCCTGTGCTAGTCGTTGTTGCCATCCACATTATACCAGCGCAAGTGGTGCTGTCCAAAACCATCCACATTTCACCACGGCCAGTGTTGTTGGATGAGGCAATCCACATTACACCTGGGCCTGTGGTGCTGATCGATATCATGCACATTTCCCAGGGCCAGTGGTGTTGGCTAAGGCCATTCACATTACACCAGAGACAGTGCTTCCTGTGAGGCCATCTTAACCAAACCAGGGACTGTGCTTTTGGCTGAGGCCATCCGCATTACATCAGGGCCTGTGATGCCGACTTCTACCATCCACATTACACCAGGGACAGTGCTTGCTTTGAGGCCATCTTCAAACCACCAGGGCCTCTGCTGCTCGTTGATGCCATCCACATTACGCCTGGGCCTGTGGTGCTGACCGATATCATGCACATTTCACCAGGGCCAGTGGTGTTGGCTAAGGTCATTCACATTACACCAGGGCCTTTGCTACTGGCTTAGGACATTTACATTACACCAGGGTGTGGTCATGGCTGAGGCCAACTACATATCACCAGGGCCTGTATTGGTGCCTGATCCCATCGACAATATAAAAAGGCCTGTGCTACTGGCTGATGCCATCCACATTAAACCAGGGCCAGTGCTCCCTGTGAGGCCATCTTCACCACACCAGGGCCTTTGTTGATGGCTGAGGCCATCCTCATTTCACCAGGGCCTGCGTTGCTTGGTCATCCCATCCACATTACACCAGGGACTGTGCTACTGGTTGAGGCCAACTACATTTCACCAGTG
The DNA here is from genome assembly GCF_057382185.1 of Mchenga conophoros. Classification (NCBI taxonomy): domain Eukaryota; kingdom Metazoa; phylum Chordata; class Actinopteri; order Cichliformes; family Cichlidae; genus Mchenga; species Mchenga conophoros. The sequence goes on along the minus strand of NC_140538.1, from coordinate 34,540,751 downwards.
CTTGTGTTGCTGGCTGACGATATCCACAATACACAAGGGCATGTGATACTGGCTGATGCCATCCACATTACACCAGGGGCAGTGGTGTTGGCTAAGGCCATTCACATTACACCAGGGCCAGTGGTGCTGACCAATACCATCCATATTTCACCAGGGACAGTGTTGTTAGATGAGGCCATCCACATTTCACAAGGGCCTGCATTGCTGGCTCATGCCATCCACATAACAACAGGGCCTGTGCTACTGGCTGAGGCCAACTACATTTCACCAGGGCCTGTGCTAGTCGTTGATGCCATCCACATTATACCAGCGCAAGTGGTGCTGTCCAAAACCATCCACGTTTCACCACGGTCAGTGTTGTTGGATGAGGCCATCCACATTACACCTGGGCCTGTGGTGCTGATCGATATCATGCACATTTCCCATGGCCAGTGGTGTTGGCTAAGGCCATTCACATTACACCAGAGACAGTGCTTCCTGTGAGGCCATCTTAACCAAACCAGGGACTGTGCTTTTGGCTGAGGCCATCCGCATTACATCAGGGCCTGTGATGCCGACTTCTACCATCCACATTACACCAGGGACAGTGCTTGCTTTGAGGCCATCTTCAAACCACCAGGGCCTCTGCTGCTCGTTGATGCCATCCACATTACGCCTGGGCCTGTGGTGCTGACCGATATCATGCACATTTCACCAGGGCCAGTGGTGTTGGCTAAGGTCATTCACATTACACCAGGGCCTTTGCTACTGGCTTAGGACATTTACATTACACCAGGGTGTGGTCATGGCTGAGGCCAACTACATATCACCAGGGCCTGTATTGGTGCCTGATCCCATCGACAATATACAAAGGCCTGTGCTACTGGCTGATGCCATCCACATTAAACCAGGGCCAGTGCTCCCGTTGAGGCCATCTTCACCACACCAGGGCCTTTGTTGCTGGCTGAGGCCATCCTCATTTCACCAGGGCCTGCGTTGCTTGGTCATGCCATCCACATTACACCAGGGACTGTGCTACTGGTTGAGGCCAACTACATTTCACCAGTGCTTGTGTTGCTGGCTGACGATATCCACAATACACAAGGGCATGTGATACTGGCTGATGCCATCCACATTACACCAGGGGCAGTGGTGTTGGCTAAGGCCATTCACATTACACCAGGGCCAGTGGTGCTGACCAATACCATCCATATTTCACCAGGGACAGTGTTGTTAGATGAGGCCATCCACATTTCACAAGGGCCTGCATTGCTGGCTCATGCCATCCACATAACAACAGGGCCTGTGCTACTGGCTGAGGCCAAGTACATTTCACCAGGGCCTGTGCTAGTCGTTGATGCCATCCATATTATACCAGCGCAAGTGGTGCTGTCCAAAACCATCCACGTTTCACCACGGTCAGTGTTGTTGGATGAGGCCATCCACATTACACCTGGGCCTGTGGTGCTGATCGATATCATGCACATTTCCCAGGGCCAGTTGTGTTGGCTAAGGCCATTCACATTACACCAGAGACAGTGCTTCCTGTGAGGCCATCTTAACCAAACCAGGGACTGTGCTTTTGGCTGAGGCCATCCGCATTACATCAGGGCCTGTGATGCCGACTTCTACCATCCACATTACACCAGGGACAGTGCTTCCTTTGAGGCCATCTTCACCCCACCAGGGCCTCTGCTGCTCGTTGATGCCATCCACATTACGCCTGGGCCTGTGGTGCTGACCGATATCATGCACATTTCCCAGGGCCAGTGGTGTTGGCTAAGGCCATTCACATTTCACCAGGGCCAGTGGTGCTGACCAATACCATCCATATTTCACCAGGGACAGTGTTGTTAGATGAGGCCATCCACATTACACCAGGGCCTGTGCTACTGGGTGAGGCCAACTACATTTCACCAGGGCTTGTGTTGCTGGCTGACGACATCCACAATACACAAGGGCATGTGATACTGGCTGACGACATCCACATTACACCAGGGCCAGTGGTGCTGACCAATACCATCCATATTTCACCAGGGACAGTGTTGTTAGATGAGGCCATCCACATTTCACAAGGGCCTGCATTGCTGGCTCATGCCATCCACATAACAACAGGGCCTGTGCTACTGGCTGAGGCCAAATACATTTCACCAGGGCCTGTGCTAGTCGTTGATGCCATCCACATTATACCAGCGCAAGTGGTGCTGTCCAAAACCATCCACATTTCACCACGGCCAGTGTTGTTGGATGAGGCCATCCACATTACACCTGGGCCTGTGGTGCTGATCGATATCATGCACATTTCCCATGGCCAGTGGTGTTGGCTAAGGCCATTCACATTACACCAGAGACAGTGCTTCCTGTGAGGCCATCTTAACCAAACCAGGGACTGTGCTTTTGGCTGAGGCCATCCGCATTACATCAGGGCCTGTGATGCCGACTTCTACCATCCACATTACACCAGGGACAGTGCTTGCTTTGAGGCCATCTTCACCGCACCAGGGCCTCTGCTGCTCGTTGATGCCATCCACATTACGCCTGGGCCTGTGGTGCTGACCAATATCTTGCACATTTCACCAGGGCCAGTGGTGTTGGCTAAGGTCATTCACATTACACCAGGGCCTTTGCTACTGGCTTAGGACATTTACATTACACCAGGGTGTGGTCATGGCTGAGGCCAACTACATATCACCAGGGCCTGTATTGGTGCCTTATCCCATCCACAATATACAAAGGCCTGTGCTACTGGCTGATGCCATCCACATTTCACCAGGGCCAGTGTCGTTGGATGAGGCCATCCACATTACAGCAGTGCCTGTGCTACTCGTTGATTCCATTCACATTACACCAGGGCCTGTCGTGCTGGCCAATACCATCCACATTTCAACAGGGCCAGTGTTGTTGGCTGATGCGATCCAGCTTACACCACTGCCAGTGCTTCCTGTGTTGCCATCATCACCACATCAGGGCCTGTGATACTCATTGCTACCATCCACATTTCACCAGGGCTTGTGTTGCTGGCTGATGCGATCCACAATTCACAAGGGCCTCTGCTACTGGCTGAAGACATTCACATTACACCAGGACCTGTGGTGCTGGCCAATACCATCGATATTTCACCAGGGCCACTGTTGTTGGCTGAGGCCATAAACTTTACATCAGGGACAGTGCTTCCTGTGAGGGCATCTTCACCACACCAGGGCCTGTACTGTTGGCAGAGGCCATCCACATCACACCAGAGCCTTTGGTGCTGGCCAATACCATCCACATTTCCCAAGGGCTTGTGTTGCTGGCTGATGACATCCACAAAAAACAAAGGGACTGTGATACTGGCTGATGCCATCCACATTACACCAGGGCCAGTGGTGTTGGCTGATGCCATCCACATTTCACCAGGGCCACTGTTGTTGGCTTAGGCCATACACTTTACCCCAGGGACAGTGCTTCCTGTGAGGCCATCATCACCACACCAGGGTCTGTGCTTTTGACTGAGGACATTCACATTACACCTGGGCCTTTGGTTCTGGCCAATACCATCCACATTTCACCAGTGCCAGTGTTGTTGGCTTACGCCATCCACATTACACCACTGCCAGTGCTTCCTGTGAGGCCATCATCACCACACCAGGGCTTGTGTTGCTTCTGATGCAATCCACAATATACAAGGTTTCTGTACTACTGGCTGAGGCCATCCACATTACACCAGGGCCAGTGGTGCTTCCTGTCAGGCAATCTTCACCACACAAGGTTCTTTGCTGTTCGCTGAGGCCATCCACATTACACCAGGGCCTGTCCTACTGGGTGAGGACATTTACATTTCACCAGGCCCTGTGTTGGTGGCTGATCCCATCCACAATATAAAAAGGCCTGTGCTACTGGATGATGCCATCCACATTGCAACAGGGCCACTGCTCCCTGTGAGGCCATATTCACAACACCAGGGCCTGTGCTGCTTGCGGATACCAACCTCATTTCACAAGGGCCTGCGTTGCTGGCTCATGCCATCCACATAACAACAGGGCCTGTGCTACTGGCTGAGGCCAACTACATTTCACAGGGCCTGTGCTAGTCGTTGATGCCATCCACATTATACCAGCGCAAGTGGTGCTGTCCAAAACCATCCACATTTCACCAGGGCCAGTGTTGTTGGATGAAGCCATCCACATTACACCACTGCCAGTGCTTCCATTGAAGCCATCATCAACACACCAGGGCCTGTGGTGCTGGATAAGCCCATCCACATTACACCAGGGCCTGTGCTTCCATTGAGGCCATCATCAACACACCAGGGCCTGTGGTGATGGATGAGGCAATCCACATTACACCAGGGCCTGTGCTACTTGTTGATACCATCCACATTTCACCAGGGCCATCCAACAGTGGTGTTGGCCGAGGACATCCAAATTACACAAGGGCCTGTGATGCCGGCTTATACCATCCACATTTCACCAGGGAGAGTGAGGCCATCTTCACCACACCAGGGCCTTTGCTGTGGGCTGAGGCCATACACATTACACCAGGGCTTGTGATGACGGCTTCTACCATCCACATTACACCAGGTACAGTGCATCCTGTGAGGCCATCTTCACCCAACCAGGGCCTCTGCTGCTTGTTGATGCAATCCACATTACACCTGGGCCTTTGATGCCGGCTTCTACCAGTATCACAGGCCGGTAGTGTCATGGTCCTGGGTCGTGTGACCCAGTGTGTTATGCTTAACCTATTTTGATGTTTATTGTTTGCTTAGGTTCTTTAAGGTAGTCCAGCCCTTTTTGTAATTATGTCACCCTTGCATTACGTCTCCCTTGCCCTTCGTGTGTTTATGTCTGTGTGTCTTGTACTGTCAAGTTCATGCTGTCAGTTATGTCACCTCCCCCTGTACTACGTCTCCCCGGTTCATGTCTCATGTTTCCTGTTTTACTTTGAAGGCCTGCATTCACTGTCTGTGTATTCAGCTCACTCCTCCTGTCCTGTCGTTAAGTTCATGTGTGTCAGCTGTGTTCCCATGTGTGGCCACTTCCCCTGATCATCCCTCATGTGTATTTAGTCTCTGTGTTTCTTACAGTCTGTGTCGCGTCGTCTGTGTTATCTCCCCTACCCCTTGTCATAGTTTCCCAGCCTTAACTAGTCCTAGTTTGTACTTTGTTTAGCCATAGTTTTCCCAGTCTATGTTCAGGTTTTCCCTCAGTTGCTTTGCTGCCTTGTTCCTTAAGTTTTCGGCCCTAAATAAAGGCTCGCCTTCTGTTAAGTCCGGTTTTTGTGTCCTCACCTCTGTTTGCTCTTGGGTCCTCCACTCACTCCACACAGTCTGTCCCGGTGGCCCGAGACAGGTAGAAGCCTGGTGTAATGTATCCTGGTGTAATGTGGATAAGTTACACCAGGGACAGTGCTTCCTGAGAGGCCATCTTCACCCAACCTTGGCCTCTGCTGCTCGTTGATGCCATTCACATTACACCTGGGAGTTTGATGCCGGCTTCTACCGGTATCACAGGCCGGTAGAAGCCTGGTGTAATGTGGATAAGTTACACCAGGCACAGTGCTTCCCTTGAGGCAATCTTCATGCCACCAGGGCCTCTCCTTCTCGTTGATGCCAACCACATTAAACCTGGGCGTGTGGTGCTGGATATCATGCACATTTCACCAGGGCCAGTGGTGTTGGCAAAGGCCATTCACACTACACCAGGGTGTGTGATGCTGACCAATACATCCATATTTCACCAAGGACAGTGTTATTAGATGAGACCATCAACATTACACCAGGGCTTTTTCTACTGGCTGAGGCCAACTACATTTCACCAGTGCCTGTCTTGGTGTCTGATCCCATCCACAATATACAAAGGCCTGTGCTACTGCCTGATGCCATCCACATTACACCAGGGCCAGTTCTCCCTGTGAGGCCATCTTCACCACACCAGGGTCTTTGTTGCTGGCTGAGGCCATCCTCATTTCACCAGGGCCTGCGTTGCTTGGTCATGCCATCCACATTACACCAGGGACTGTGCTACTGGGTGAGGCCAACTACATTTCACCAGGGCCAGTGTTGTTGGATGAGGCCATCCACATTACACCAGTGCCTGTGCTACTCGTTGATTCCATTCACATTACACCAGGTCCAGTGGTGCTGGCATATACCATCCATATTTCACCAGGGACAGTGTTGTTAGATGATGCCATCCACATTTCACAAGGGCCTGCATTGCTGGCTCATGCCATCCACATAACAACAGGGCCTGTGCTACTGGCTGAGGCCAACTACATTTCACCAGGGCCTGTGCTAGTCGTTGATGCCATCCACATTATACCAGCGCAAGTGGTGCTGTCCAAAACCATCCACATTTCACCAGGGCCAGTGTTGTTGGATGAGGCCATCCACATTACACCACTGCCAGTGCTTCCATTGAGGCCATCATCAACACACCAGGGCCTATGGTGCTGGATGAGGCAATCCACATTACACCAGGGTCTGTGCTACGTGTTGATACCATCCACATTTCACCAGGGCCATCCAACAGTGGTGCTGGATGAGGCCATCCACATTACACCAGGGCCTGTTCTACTTGTTTATACCATCCACATTTCACCAGGGCCATTCAACAGTTGTGTTGGCCGAGGACATCCACATTACACAAGGGCCTGTGATGCCGGCTTATACCATCCACATTTCACCAGGGACAGTGAGGCCATCTTCACAACACCAGGGCCTTTGTTTCTGGCTGAGGCCATCCTCATTTCACCAGGGCCTGCGTTGCTTGGTCATGCCATCCACATTACACCTGGGCCTGTGGTGCTGACCGATATCATGCACATTTCACCAGGGCCAGTGGTGTTGGCTAAGGTCATTCACATTACACCAGGGCCTTTGCTACTGGCTTAGGACATTTACATTACACTAGGGTGTGGTAATGGGTGAGGCCAACTACATATCACCAGGTTCTGTATTGGTGCCTGATCCCATCGACAATATACAAAGGCCTGTGCTACTGCCTGATGCCATCCACATTAAACCAGGGCCAGTGCTCCCGTTGAGGCCATCTTCACAACACCAGGGCCTTTGTTGCTGGCTGAGGCCATCCTCATTTCACCAGGGCCTGCGTTTTTTGGTCATGCCATCCACATTACACCAGGGCCAGTGGTGCTGACCAATACCATCCATATTTCACCAGGGACAGTGTTGTTAGATGAGGCCATCCACATTTCACAAGGGCCTGCATTGCTGGCTCATGCCATCCACATAACAACAGGGCCTGTGCTACTGGCTGAGGCCAACTACATTTCACCAGGGCCTGTGCTAGTCGTTGATGCCATCCACATTATACCAGCGCAAGTGGTGCTGTCCAAAACCATCCACATTTCACCACGGCCAGTGTTGTTGGATGAGGCCATCCACATTACACCTAGGCCTGTGGTGCTGACCGATATCATGCACATTTTCCAGGGCCAGTCGTGTTGGCTAAGGCCATTCACATTACACCAGAGACAGTGCTTCCTGTGAGGCCATCTTAACCAAACCAGGGACTGTGCTTTTGGCTGAGGCCATCCGCATTACATCAGGGCCTGTGATGCCGACTTCTACCATCCACATTACACCAGGGCCAGTGGTGTTGGCTAAGGTCATTCACATTACACCAGGGCCTTTGCTACTGGCTTAGGACATTTACATTACACCAGGGTGTGGTCATGGCTGAGGCCAACTACATATCACCAGGGCCTGTATTGGTGCCTGATCCCATCGACAATATACAAAGGCCTGTGCTACTGGCTGATGCCATCCACATTAAACCAGGGCCAGTGCTCCTTGTGAGGCCATCTTCACAACACCAGGGCCTTTGTTGCTGGCTGAGGCCATCCTCATTTCACCAGGGCCTGCGTTGCTTGGTCATGCCATCCACATTACACCTGGGCCTGTGGTGCTGACCGATATCATGCACATTTCCCAGGGCCAGTGGTGTTGGCTGAGGCCATTCACATTACACCAGAGACAGTGCTTCCTGTGAGGCCATCTTAACCAAACCAGGGACTGTGCTTTTGGCTGAGGCCATCCTCATTTCACCAGGGCTTTCGTTGCTTGATCATGCCATCCACATTACACCAGGGACTGTGCTACTGGGTGAGGCCAACTACATTTCACCAGTGCTTGTGTTGTTGGCTGACGACATCCACAATACACCAGGGGCAGTGGTGTTGGCTGAGGCCATTCACATTACACCAGGGCCAGTGATGCTGACCAATACCATCCATATTTCACCAGGGACAGTGCTTGCTTTGAGGCCATCTTCACCCCACCAGGGCCTCTGCTGCTCGTTGATGCCATCCACATTACGCCTGGGCCTGTGGTGCTGACCGATATCATGCACATTTCACCAGGGCCAGTGGTGTTGGTTAAGGTCATTCACATTACACCAGGGCCTTTGCTACTGGCTTAGGACATTTACATTACACCTGGGTGTGGTCATGGCTGAGGCCAACTACATATCACCAGGGCCTGTGTTGGTGCCTGATCCCATCGACAATATACAAAGGCCTGTGCTACTGCCTGATGCCATCCACATTAAACCAGGGCCAGTGCTCCTTGTGAGGCCATCTTCACAACACCAGGGCCTTTGTTTCTGGCTGAGGCCATCCTCATTTCATCAGGGCCTGCGTTTCTTGGTCATGCCATCCACATTACACCTGGGCCTGTGGTGCTGACCGATATCATGCACATTTCCCAGGGCCAGTGATGTTGGCTAAGGCCATTCACATTACACCAGAGACAGTGCTTCCTGTGAGGCCATCTTAACCAAACCAGGGACTGTGCTTTTGGCTGAGGCCATCCACATTACATCAGGGCCTTTGATGCCAACTTCTACCATCCACATTACACCAGGGACTGTGGTTGCTTTGAGGCCACCTTCACCCCACCAGGGCCTCTGCTGCTCGTTGATGCCATCCACATTACACCTGGGCCTGTGGTGCTGACCGATATCATGCACATTTCACCAGGGCCAGTGGTGTTGGCTAAGGTCATTCACATTACACCAGGGCCTTTGCTACTGGCTTAGGACATTTACATTACACTAGGGTGTTGTCATGGGTGAGGCCAACTACATATCACCAGGGCCTGTATTGGTGCCTGATCCCATCGACAATATACAAAGGCCTGTGCTACTGCCTGATGCCATCCACATTAAACCAGGGCCAGTGCTCCCGTTGAGGCCATCTTCACCACACCAGGGCCTTTGTTGCTGGCTGAGGCCATCCTCATTTCACCAGGGCCTGCGTTTTTTGGTCATGCCATCCACATTACACCAGGGACTGTGCTACTGGGTGAGGCCAACTACATTTCACCAGTGCTTGTGTTGCTGGCTGACGACATCCACAATACACAAGGGCATGTGATACTGGCTGATGCCATCCACATTACACCAGGGGCAGTGGTGTTGGCTAAGGCCATTCACATTACACCATGGCCAGTGGTGCTGACCAATACCATCCATATTTCACCAGGGACAGTGTTGTTGGATGAGGCCATCCACATTTCACAAGGGCCTGCATTGCTGGCTCATGCCATCCACATAACAACAGGGCCTGTGCTACTGGCTGAGGCCAACTACATTTCACCAGGGCCTGTGCTAGTCGTTGATGCCATCCACATTATACCTGGGCCTGTGGTGCTGACCGATATCATGCCATTCACATTACACCAGAGACAGTGCTTCCTGTGAGGCCATCTTAACCAAACCAGGGACTGTGCTTTTGGCTGAGGCCATCCGCATTACATCAGGGCCTGTGATGCCGACTTCTACCATCCACATTACACCAGGGACAGTGCTTCCTTTGAGGCCATCTTCACCCCACCAGGGCCTCTGCTGCTCGTTGATGCCATCCACATTTCGCCTGGGCCTGTGGTGCTGACTGATATCATGCACATTTCACCAGGGCCAGTGGTGTTGGCTAAGGTCATTCACATTACACCAGGGCCTTTGCTACTGGCTTAGGACATTTACATTACACCAGGTTGTGGTCATGGCTGAGGCCAACTACATATCACCAGGGCCTGTATTGGTGCCTTATGGAATCAGAACGATGCCACCTTGAAACGAAACCGAAAAATGGATTGAAACCGAAAAAAAATATTGTAACTGAAATAAACGTACTGAAAAATCTTGTATTGAAACCGAAAAAAAATGGATAGTGAAAAACAATTAATTAAAACTGTAATTTTTTTGTTTTCGCTTACAATTTTTTTTTTTTTCGGTTTCAATCCATTTTTCGGTTTCAAACCAGTTTTCGGTTTCAATCCATTTTTCGGTTTCAAACCATTTTTCAGTTTCAATCTGCTGGCACTGTTTTGGCATCCGGAGGCGCGCTTGAGGGGGCGGGGACTCCGACCCGCATGAATTTGCAGACATTATAGAGTCCATTGCTCGTGCTGACCAAGCTGCCATTTTTCTCTTTTTGCCTCTTTCAATAATGGCTGCATCAAGTTCAAGTGGACCCTCTAAACCACAGGTAAGTAATCATTTTCCGTCGTCTTTCTTTGCTATTTCACTCGACTGGACATAGGTGTAGTTTTTATTAGCTAAATCTGGTGAAGTTGTGGTAAAATGCCAACATTAGCCTATTCGTTGTAGCAAGCTAGCTGGCAGCTAAAATTTGCTAAATTCAGTGATGCCCCTGTCTCTTTTGTGAATAAACAAACACTTTAACTTTGAAATGGATTCTGCAGTACAGGGATTTGAGGTTCAAACTGCAAAGGTATCTACAAGGCTGCCAGAGCCTTACTCCTGATGGCCAGTGGTGATGATAACATATTAAGCAATGGCAGATTCCAGGCACATAACGGTAAGACAAGTGTAGGGTTGCAAGTAATGTCTTTATGGCAGTGTTGCAGGTCACCTGTTTTTTTTTTATACATCTTTGCTTGCCGTACTCTTTAAAACAAAATAGTTGCCTGTCTGTCAGTGTAAAAAGGGTGCTGTACCAAGCCATTTGTAACTAAATTAATTTTAAATATGAATATTCTGCTCCAATCTGGACAAAAAGTTTTCACATATTTTGCATTTTTAAGTATTTTTAAATCACAAATGTATTTTAAACTAAAATTCATTAAAAGTCCTATGAAATGGATGTAGTTGTTGATGTAAATGATTTAATTTCTTTATCTTCCTGTTGTGTTCATGTACGTATGCATAGATTGATATGTCATTAGTGCACAATTAGCAAATGTATCAATTTCTGTTCCAGGTACCATTAATAAGGAGGCAGTTCTATGAAAGATTGCTAACAAAGCTTCATGGAGCTGTACAACGCAGACCTGTAGATATGGACTATTTGCATTATGTCATCAGTCATGAATTGAGACTTATACGGTCATTTGGTAATATTTTAGCAGTACCACAAGATATTCTTAATGCCTTATCCAATCTTTTGAGACTGATAAATTTTCAAGACGGAGAGAGACACCCACATTCTTCTCTTGTTGATGTTGTATACACAGCGGGAGGACAACGTAAACTTAGTATATCAGAAGAATGTTTGCAAAGCCTCATCAACATGAAATTTTCCATTCCAAGTATAGCTCGGCTTCTGGGTGTCAGCAAAAGGACATTATTTCGTCGGATGCAATAGTATGGACTTTCAGTGCATGCATCATATAGCAGTGTCACAGATGATGAGCTGGACAGCCTTGTTAGATCAGTTAAAAGGAGACTGCCACACATCGGCTATCGAATGATGATGGGGGAACTGCAGGCCATGGGATACCTTGTCAAATGGGAGCAAGTGTCTGCATCGATGCATAGGGTAGATGCTGCAGGAATCCTAGAAAGGATGGCATCTGTCGGCTGTGTTGCAAGAAGAGTGTACTCTGTAAAAGGTCCCCTCTCATTGGTCCATGTAGATACAAACCACAAACTCATCAGGTTTGTGTACAGTACGTGTTTGTATGTTCAGTACTCTGGATACACTGTAACTATTTTCATTTATGATTTGAGCATAAGGCATTTTACGTTAACGGTTAGAGGATTCAGGTAAATTTCTATTTCTACAAAGTAAAAAAAAATTCCTGTTTAGTAAGCAAAGAAAAAAACAAGTTGATAAATTCTGACTTGTGGACAAATGTTATACTTGGACGTGTGTGTGTGTTTCACATTTTTCTTTTTTAGATATGGCATAGTTATATTTGCTGGGATTGATGGCTATTCGCGAAAGGTAAACAATATTCCATTGCAATCACAATTTCTTTTCTCAAAATTAATTAACTACCCTATAGAGAGAAAGTGGCGTATTCTTCTTCCACTCCTTTGACAAGAAATTTACGTTCATTAGTGTTGAGTTGTCTTTATTTTACTTTAAGAAAGTATATAACTGTCAGGTGTTCTTAGTTGGTTAGATATTGTGTTTGTTTCTTCAAAACAAAATCAGTTATTCATAAATTATTTTCCAGATAATGTACCTTGGTGCTGGAAATAATAACAAGGCATCAACTGCATTAGGCTTCTTTGTGAGCTCTGTTGAACAGTTTGGCTTTCCTTTAAGGTAATGTACAACCTTGATACATGCTATATTATTATTCAACCTTCTGAACACTTGTTTGTATTCTATTTCGTCATGCAGAGTTAGAGGAGACCAGGGTGTCGAAAATGTTGGCATTGCTCATTGCATTTTTACTGTTCGTGGTTGTGGCAGAGCAAGCTACATTTCAAGAAAAAGTGTTCACAATCAAAGGTAAGTTATATACAGGACTTAGCATATATATATATATATATATATATATATATATATATATATATATATATATATATATAATATATATATATATATATATATATATATATATATATATATATATATATATATATATATATATATCATCTCTTTCTTGTAAACCCAAATCAATCATCACATTCACCAGCGTCTTATTCAATATTTATTCATTTATTTTTAAATACATGGGTCTTTTATCATTAGTAAATCAAAAACAGGTACAAGCCTGGATTTGTAAACTACTGTTCTTTTGATATTTTTTATGTTGTAGAGTTGAGCGCTTGTGGCGTGATGTCTGGATGGCTGTAACCAGTGTTTATTATGAGCTACTTCACAACCTTGAGGAAGACAGCCTGCTCGACCCCTCCAACAGCCTCCACCTGTTCTGTGCTCAGTACATCTTTGTGGAACGTCTGCAGAAGGACCTTGACACTTTCAAGAACGGGTGGGATAATCATGCACTGCGAACAGAACAAAATCTTACGCCTAATCAACTTTGGACTATTGGACTTCTTCAAAATCCTGTCGCTCCACCAGAAAACACTGAGGTATGACTATAAAATGTGCTATTACAGATGTTTTATAACGCTTATGTTTTTGTACCTTGAAATTCATGACATGCATATATTTAACATGTGCACCTGTCTTTGTTTTTAAAGACTTTAACATACTTTTTTAATTGCTGCATACTATAGTTATACTGTTCATAACAAAAGCAAGTGGATTTTCAGGACATTCAAGAACATTTCTCTTTGGACCTTGACTGTTCGAGACCAGAGAGTGGTGGTGTAGTTCTTCCACCAATACAGTGTCCTTTGGGGCCTGAGGAGATGGCAGGACTGAGGGCAGCCATTCATCCTCTTAGTCCCTCCTTTGACAACGGAAGAGACCTTTATGAGAGAGTGCTGAACTACATCATAGTTCATTCAGTAACACAACAGAACCCACTCAGTTAGCCTTTCTCATAGGATTTGACCACATTATTTGTATTGTAATGACAAAATAGCAAATCAATCAATCTTAAGATGTATTTTCAGATTATATCTTTTTTAATTGCATCAAATACTGTTTTCACCTTTTATAACTTCATGTTTAAAGTAGCCACAGTCAGTTAAGCATCTCATGTCTGATGTTTTTGTAACTGGATTGATTAAATTTGTTTAACATGTCATGCCAATAAATACTCTAAACAATTAAATGATATCATTTTAATGACTGAAAAAAACAATTCATCAAGTGTAAGAATATTTATTTTCAGCAAAACAGTTGCGATATCAATAAATTTACAATTTCACAGTGGAAAACTTTTCTGTAACAAAATAAAACTATATGCTTTATATACAGAAAATATATTTAAACAAAATTCACTTAAACTTCTTCAGACTTACAGAATTTAATTTGCAAACAAGTTGAATCTTAGACTCAAGTTTTTATGAATGCAGTCTTCTGAATGGGCTCCTCCGTTTTGTGAACATAGTTTTTAACATTATAAGAACAAAAAGTAAGTGAAACAACATGGAAAAATAATCTAACTGTAAATCTTTTTTCCTTTCTTACGCTGTTCCAAGAACTGAAATAGGTCTAAAGGGTTACACAAATAGTAGAAATACAGTGCAATACTGCATAACTTGTGATGGCATGCTATTTGAGTGTCAACTACACACGGCTGAAATCTCTCCCCATTGTGACAGCTGTTGTCATAAATTCTGTGAACTCGGTGTATGAGTTCATGTGTGCCACAGGAAAGATGATTGTGTTTGTGCAGGCACTTACAAGTGGGTAACATATGTAGTGTCCAGGCATCGTATCTTTGCATTGATGCTCAAATCTTACATGTATTTTAAAACTTGCCCTTTCTGAAGGAAGGCATGGTTTGTGTCTTTGTCCAGTTAACCACTGCATAATCGCTGGGACAGACATTCTCGGTGGTTGGTGTTTGGAAATCCAGTATTCTTCCTGGTCCTGTTCCTGGTCCTGTAGGACTTGTATCCCATACTCACAGCTCTTTTTGTCTTTATCCTGATCTGAAGAAGCAGATTTGACTTACTTTAAATCTTTAACTGTCATGCCACAAAATTTATTAATATGCAAAACCAATTTTGTCATTTAGACATGTGGTAGATTGTATAAAACATCAAAACATATAAACAAATCTTTACAGAGATTTCAGTTCCGTGATGACAATTTTGCAGAGTACAGTACGTTTGAAAGAAATGTTACAACACTATATTTGTAACAGCTGTTGTGTTAATGTTGGTTTGATGATAATATCAGTAACTGGCCGACGGCACAAACCTGAGGTTTCAAGGTTCTCCAGGAAGTCTTGGAAGAAGTTGATGATGGCATTTTCTTTGGCATGCCTTGGACTTCCCCTCTCACTCAGCTCAGGCTCAAGGATGCTCATTATGTAATCAGCATCCGGCTAAAGAGATTTTGGGGGGTGTCACGTGTTGTGATTTCAAATAAACAATAACAAATATATATATTCTTCAATAGTCATTAATCTGAGCAACCTAAATAAAGGCTGAAACAAAAAAGTCCTCACAGGGCTATTACTGCATCACATGTATTTTTAGAATCTGTTCTAAAAACAAAACACCTGAAATAAATAAAGACATATTTACCGCTGTATCATCATTCTCATCGCTGGGAACAAACAGGTTTGAACAGAGACTTTCGTGCCTTCCAATCACCTCCAGAAGGTTGTAGATCTTCATGCCATTTCTGATTTGCTGTAGCATTGGAGTCAGACGCACCGTAGCATACACAACAATTGATCTATTTAGAAAAGCAAACACAGTCATTAGTGAAACTGATGGGGTATGGTGGTCTAAACCAGGGTTTTAACTTACAAAATATTACTTTCAAATGTGTCTGGTTGGTATATTGTCTATTAAAATATACTACCTTATTATACTGTCCCGTTTGTCCAACTTCACAAGTCCTGTGTAACCACAGCTCACAATGTCTTCAGTGAGGTCTGTCAGGTTGTCTGCCACTTCCACCTGAAAACATACAAAAACAAAACAATAAATGATTTCAAGTTTTTGAAATTATGCAACTATACACACAGTATTGTGAAGGTTACTTTTAAAATGTATTCCACTACAGATTACAGGCCCCAAACTGTATTTTTTAACGTATTCCGTTACGTTACTAAATGAGAGTAACGTATTCTGAATACTTTGGATTACTTAATATATTATCATGCTATTTACAACTACATAAATGTGATTTATTACTCTTATTGAAGGTCCGCGGCTCCGAACCATAGTAAAGGGACCTCTGGCTAATATGTCAGGTTCGTGTCGGGCTCGAAGCCAAATACTAGCTTTACTTTGTTGTCTGGGTCAAATTTGCTAGTGAGAGACAGAGAGAGGCGTTGAAAGGCTGCTGCAAAGGAACTTATTGTTTCGGAGGAAAACACGAACACGGTGTACAGTCGAGTCTTAATAGCTTACTTACAACTGGGCTCGTCAGGCTCTCTTCTTGGCTGAAGTGGTTATTATTATATTTACATGCTTCCAGCTCCCGTTTCTGCTTGATGACAACTCGTACTTGTCCACTCTTCTTTTTTCTCCCTCCTCGCTCACAGACACATAACGAGTATGGCAGTCCATTCTCCCTGCAGCACGGACTAGACTGTCCATGAGGCTACATTCTTTAGGGCTATGACTGTAACGCTGCCTATTAGCTTAGCACAACAACAACAACCAAAAGGCTCTCTCTCATCCAGGAAACACACAGTCGCAGAGAGAGCACGCGTCACCCTGTAACCATGGCAACCGTAACGCTGCCGCTGTGTAATTCATATATTTCAACAAAGTAACTGTATTCTAAATACCACCTTTTTAAACGGTAACTGTAACGGAATACAGTTACTCATATTTTGTATTTTAAATACGTAACGCCGGTACATGTCTTACGTTACTCCCCAACACTGTATACACACACAAACAATCAGCACTTTTCCACTAGTCTGTACAAACACAGCTCACCTTTTCGATTAGAGACCTATATTCTGTGTCATCCACATCATCTTTGGTCAGCTGAAGAATATCGAAGTTTCCTGTTGCAAGAAAATGATAACACCAGCTTCTCAGGAAGCATGGTGGTGGACCTCCCTGTGCAAGGCTCACTGAAAACACTTCTCCTGCAGTTCTGCAAGATACAAAGAAATATTTAACATGCTTCATATGCTACATAATCCTCGGAAATGTATAAAAACAGACAAACCTGTAGAAACTACTTTCTAAATCACTGATAGAGTAGACAGGACTCTTTCCCTTCTTGCCACTGCCTTCAAACAGTCGAGTCTCAATACCATGCATCATTTCTACATAGAGATACAGAAAGACAAAATAATTTAAAGGGTTAACCTTATACTTTATCTTAATTTGATTTGGCCATATTCAATATCTGAACTGTAAGTACAATGTACATAGCTATACCAGTCAAAAATTCTTTGCTTAATGCACCAGTATCAATTCCTGCTTCTCCGATAAAAGTCACGTGGAGTTTGTTCACAGGGGAAGCCTTCTTCTGTCGTTGCCACTGAATGAAGCCTCTTTGAACAAGATCATTGCGAGTGATGCAAATCCTAAAGTTTTTGCTGGTATCCACCTGACTTGAAAGCCACTGTAGCACATCTGCTTCACTGAGAAAAAAATATATATATATATTTTTGTTTCTTAAAATGAAAGCAAATGTATTATAAACAAAACCAGATAATCTGAAAGGGCAAATAATATAAATCATACCTGACTAAATCAGTTAAAGGATCTGTTCTGTTGCTTGGCACACTGCACTCAGAGTCAGTACTGACATAAACGTCTGTCATGTGAGTGGAACTGTCCTCAGGTCTAAAAATTATGAACAATAGCAAAAATATATGTGATGTAACTTATGATGTCTTTTAACTGATTTTACTGCCATTTAAATTGGGTCCTGAGCTTAATAGGTACGGTGATTACATTGTGTGTTTCAAATATACTGTAAGCATTAAAATGTGGACCAAGTAAGTATTTACTGTAACTACATACTGAGCTCAAAACTGTAATGGCTTAAAAATTTTAAAAAGGAATCCGATGTAAACATAGGAAAATGTGTTTAATATGTATAAATTTGAACGAACCTTTCACCACACAGGCTTGCATGCTGGGCAATCTCATTCACTGGAAAGCAGCAAACACAGATTGGGCATTCTTTCATGTCCTAGAGAAAAAAAAATACTGTTAAAACATAAAAGAAACAATGATTTGTAAATATGTGGATTGAACATTATCACCTGCTTCATGTCAAGAGGCTCTCTACAAAAACTTGGTGAATTCATGACAGACAGAAGCTGGACATCAGTCTATGAAGTACAATTGTAAT
This sequence comes from Mchenga conophoros, assembly GCF_057382185.1. Lineage (NCBI taxonomy): Eukaryota > Metazoa > Chordata > Actinopteri > Cichliformes > Cichlidae > Mchenga > Mchenga conophoros. The sequence continues at coordinate 34,522,649 of NC_140538.1, read as the reverse complement.
TACTACAATGTATTGTACATTAACAAAAACAGAATAGTCACACACACAAAAAAAAGCCTTCTATAATTACGTGCACAAATATCCCAAATATTTATAGACTGTTAATAAGGCAATATTCCACAATATAACATAAATTCACCTCATCTTCCTCTTCTGTTGACTGAGACTTCACACAATTGTTGACATGGAGTGCTAGGATATGCAGAGGCATACTTTCCTTGCACACCTGACAAGAAGCCTTTGGCATGGTTTGAAATTCAGCTGCATCTGATGGAAGAGGAGTAAGATCAAGGTCCTGCTGTAGCGGAACAACATACAAGAGGGTCTTTCCTGCACTGGAAACGTTGCGGATCAGTCTTCCTGTGTAGCCATTTACATCAGGAGGAATTGCTAAAAGTTTCCTCCTACCTTGACTACCTAAATACACAGATTAATAGAAAAAACATTGTACCATTTTCAACTTTCACTAGCATCTAAAAAAAATAATTTCAAAGAGGAAAATTATGCACCTGATGACTTGTGCAACAACCATCCTTGCACTCCATCCATTTTGGGATATTCTTCAGTTATCAGTTTATTAATCTAAAACAGTACATAAGGGGACACAATTGGTAAAACTACATAATTCAGAAATATTTTTATCAGTGCTAATATATGACCCAAACCAACTATCATTTGCATGTCTATCATTATGATTTGATATAGAACATGTTTATTTTTTTATGTAAATGCATTTCTCTTATATAAGTTTAACTACATTACCATTGTATGGCTCATATCATCAGTCAAGATGAGGGATCTCTTTCCCAGCCCTGCTTGGCTCAGCTGCAGCTCCTCACTAGCAGAAGGAGTGTTGGTGCAGCCTTTATTCACTAGATATATATATACACTGAATGGCTTGCTGGATTTAGGCCTCGGCGTGCTACTTTGGAGTGGGGAAAAGCGATTTTTCCCCCTTTTTTTGGTAAAAAATCCTGGAAATGACCTATATGTGAGAAGCAGAAATAATTTTCAAAATGCAGGGATTTTTTTTTTTTTACTAATCCAAATGATTAAAAGTATAATGGTTCAATACAATTTCTAACCTTGCCATCTCCGCCTGCACTGTATCTTTTGGGGTCTCGGCTTGTCCAACTGAGTGCTCGTGAGAGTGCTCAGCATTTGGTATACATGTGGTATTAGGTTGCTGAAGACTTTGAGCTAACCTGTTGATTATATCTTGTGCCGCCGTTATAACACGGGCCTCTAACTCCTGAAAGTGACAGGGGCATCACTGAATTTAGCAAATTTTAGCTGCCAGCTAGCTTGCTACAACGAATAGGCTAATGTTGGCATTTTACCACAACTTCACCAGATTTAGCTAATAAAAACTACACCTATGTCCAGTCGAGTGAAATAGCAAAGAAAGACGACGGAAAATGATTACTTACCTGTGGTTTAGAGGGTCCACTTGAACTTGATGCAGCCATTATTGAAAGAGGCAAAAAGAGAAAAATGGCAGCTTGGTCAGCACGAGCAACGGACTCTATAATGTATGCAAATTCATGCGGGTCGGAATCCCCGCCCCCTCAAGCGCGCCTCTGGATGCCAAAACAGTGCCAGCAGATTGAAACTGAAAAATGGTTTGAAACCGAAAACTGGTTTGAAACCGAAAAGTGGATTGAAACCGAAAAAAAAAAAATTGTAAGCGAAAACAAAAAAATTACAGTTTTAATTAATTGTTTTTCACTATCCATTTTTTTTTTCGGTTTCAATACAAGATTTTTCAGTACGTTTATTTCAGTTACAATATTTTTTTTTGGTTTCAATCCATTTTTCGGCTTCGTTTCAAGGTGGCATCGTTCTGATTCCATAGTGCCTGATCCCATCGACAATATACAAAGGCCTGTGCTACTGCCTGATGCCATCCACATTAAACCAGGGCCAGTGCTCCCTGTGAGGCCATCTTCACAACACCAGGGCCTTTGTTGCTGGCTGAGGCCATCCTCATTTCACCAGGGCCTGCGTTGCTTGGTCATGCCATCCACATTACACCTGGGCCTGTGGTGCTGACAGATATCATGCACATTTCCCAGGACCAGTGGTGTTGGCTAAGGCCATTCACATTAAACCAGAGACAGTGCTTCCTGTGAGGCCATCTTAACCAAACCAGGGACTGTGCTTTTGGCTGAGGCCATCCGCATTACATCAGGGCCTTTGATGCCGACTTCTACCATCCACATTACACCAGGGACAGTGCTTGCTTTGAGGCCATCTTCACCCCACCAGGGCCTCTGCTGCTCGTTGATGCCATCCACATTACGCCTGGGCCTGTGGTGCTGACCGATATCATGCACATTTCACCAGGGCCAGTGGTGTTGGCTAAGGTCATTCACATTACACCAGGGCCTTTGCTACTGGCTTAGGACATTTACATTACACCAGGGTGTGGTCATGGCTGAGGCCAACTACATATCACCAGGGCCTGTATTGGTGCCTGATCCCATCGACAATATACAAAGGCCTGTGCTACTGGGTGATGCCATCCACATTAAACCAGGGCCAGTGCTCCCTGTGAGGCCATCTTCAAAAAAACAGGGCCTTTGTTGGTGGCTGAGGCCATCCGCATTTCACCAGGGCTTGCGTTGCTTGGTCATGCCATCCACATTACACCAGTGACTGTGCTACTGGGTGAGGCCAACTACATTTCACCAGTGCTTGTGTTGCTGGCTGACGACATCCACAATACACAAGGGCATGTGATACTGGCTGATGCCATCCACATTACACCAGGGGCAGTGGTGTTGGCTAAGGCCATTAACATTACACCAGGGCCAGTGGTGCTGACCAATAACATCCATATTTCACCAGGGACAGTGTTGTTAGATGAGGCCATCCACATTTCACAAGGGCCTGCATTGCTGGCTCATGACATCCACATAACAACAGGGCCTGTGCTACTGGCTGAGGCCAACTACATTTCACCAGGGCCTGTGCTAGTCGTTGATGCCATCCACATTATACCAGCGCAAGTGGTGCTGTCCAAAACCATCCACATTTCACCACGGCCAGTGTTGTTGGATGAGGCCATACACATTACACCTGGGCCTGTGGTGCTGACCGATATCATGCACATTTCCCAGGGCCAGTGGTGTTGGCTAAGGCCATTCACATTACACCAGAGACAGTGCTTCCTGTGAGGCCATCTTAACCAAACCAGGGACTGTGCTTTTGGCTGAGGCCATCTGCATTACATCAGGGCCTGTGATGCCGACTTCTATCATCCACATTACACCAGGGACAGTGCTTGCTTTGAGGCCATCTTCACCCCACCAGGGCCTCTGCTGCTCGTTGATGCCATCCACATTACGCCTGGGCCTGTGGTGCTGACCGATATCATGCACATTTCACCAGGGCCAGTGGTGTTGGCTAAGGTCATTCACATTACACCAGGGCCTTTGCTACTGGCTTAGGACATTTACATTACACCAGGGTGTGGTCATGGCTGAGGCCAACTACATATCACCAGGGCCTGTATTGGTGCCTGATCCCATCCACAATATACAAAGGCCTGTGCTACTGCCTGATGCCATCCACATTAAACCAGGGCCAGTGCTCCCTGTGAGGCCATCTTCACCACACCAGGGCCTTTTTTGCTGGCTGAGGCCATCCTCATTTCACCAGGGCCTGCGTGTCTTTGTCATGCCATCCACATTACACCAGGGACTGTGCTACTGGGTGAGGCCAACTACATTTCACCAGTGCTTGTGTTGCTGGGTCATGCCATCCACAATACACAAGGGCATGTGATACTGGCTGATGCTATCCACATTACACCAGGGGCAGTGGTGTTGGCTAAGGCCATTCACATTACACCAGGGCCAGTGGTGCTGACCAATACCATCCATATTTCACCAGGGACAGTGTTGTTAGATGAGGCCATCCACATTTCACAAGGGCCTGCATTGCTGGCTCATGCCATCCACATAACAACAGGGCCTGTGCTACTGGCTGAGGCCAACTACATTTCACCAGGGCCTGTGCTAGTCGTTGATGCCATCCACATTATACCAGCGCAAGTGGTGCTGTCCAAAACCATCCATATTTCACCACGGCCAGTGTTGTTGGATGAGGCCATCCACATTACACCACTGGGCCTGTGGTGCTGACCGATATCATGCACATTTCCCAGGGCCAGTGGTGTTGGCTAAGGCCATTCACATTACACCAGAGACAGTGCTTCCTGTGAGGCCATCTTAACCAAACCAGGGACTGTGCTTTTGGCTGAGGCCATCCGCATTACATCAGGGCCTGTGATGCCGACTTCCACCATCCACATTACACCAGGGACAGTGCTTCCTTTGAGGCCATCTTCACCCCACCAGGGCCTCTGCTGCTCGTTGATGCCATCCACATTACGCCTGGAACTGTGGTGCTGACCGATATCATGCACATTTCACCAGGGCCAGTGGTGTTGGCTAAGGCCATTCACATTACACCAGGGCCAGTGCTCCCTGTGAGGCCATCTTCACAACACCAGGGCCTTTGTTGCTGGCTGAGGCCATCCTCATTTCACCAGGGCCTGCGTTGCTTGGTCAGGCCATCCACATTACGCCTGGGCCTGTGGTGCTGACAGATATCATGCACATTTCACCAGGGCCAGTGGTGTTGGCTAAGGTCATTCACATTACACCAGGGCCTTTGCTACTGGCTTAGGACATTTACATTACACCAGGGTGTGGTCATGGCTGAGGCCAACTACATATCACCAGGGCCTGTATTGGTGCCTGATCCCATCGACAATATACAAAGGCCTGTGCTACTGGGTGATGCCATCCACATTAAACCAGGGCCAGTGCTCCCTGTGAGGCCATCTTCAAAAAAACAGGGCCTTTGTTGGTGGCTGAGGCCATCCGCATTTCACCAGGGCTTGCGTTGCTTGGTCATGCCATCCACATTACACCAGTGACTGTGCTACTGGGTGAGGCCAACTACATTTCACCAGTGCTTGTGTTGCTGGCTGACGACATCCACAATACACAAGGGCATGTGATACTGGCTGATGCCATCCACATTACACCAGGGGCAGTGGTGTTGGCTAAGGCCATTAACATTACACCAGGGCCAGTGGTGCTGACCAATAACATCCATATTTCACCAGGGACAGTGTTGTTAGATGAGGCCATCCACATTTCACAAGGGCCTGCATTGCTGGCTCATGACATCCACATAACAACAGGGCCTGTGCTACTGGCTGAGGCCAACTACATTTCACCAGGGCCTGTGCTAGTCGTTGATGCCATCCACATTATACCAGCGCAAGTGGTGCTGTCCAAAACCATCCACATTTCACCACGGCCAGTGTTGTTGGATGAGGCCATACACATTACACCTGGGCCTGTGGTGCTGACCGATATCATGCACATTTCCCAGGGCCAGTGGTGTTGGCTAAGGCCATTCACATTACACCAGAGACAGTGCTTCCTGTGAGGCCATCTTAACCAAACCAGGGACTGTGCTTTTGGCTGAGGCCATCTGCATTACATCAGGGCCTGTGATGCCGACTTCTATCATCCACATTACACCAGGGACAGTGCTTGCTTTGAGGCCATCTTCACCCCACCAGGGCCTCTGCTGCTCGTTGATGCCATCCACATTACGCCTGGGCCTGTGGTGCTGACCGATATCATGCACATTTCACCAGGGCCAGTGGTGTTGGCTAAGGTCATTCACATTACACCAGGGCCTTTGCTACTGGCTTAGGACATTTACATTACACCAGGGTGTGGTCATGGCTGAGGCCAACTACATATCACCAGGGCCTGTATTGGTGCCTGATCCCATCCACAATATACAAAGGCCTGTGCTACTGCCTGATGCCATCCACATTAAACCAGGGCCAGTGCTCCCTGTGAGGCCATCTTCACCACACCAGGGCCTTTTTTGCTGGCTGAGGCCATCCTCATTTCACCAGGGCCTGCGTGTCTTTGTCATGCCATCCACATTACACCAGGGACTGTGCTACTGGGTGAGGCCAACTACATTTCACCAGTGCTTGTGTTGCTGGGTCATGCCATCCACAATACACAAGGGCATGTGATACTGGCTGATGCTATCCACATTACACCAGGGGCAGTGGTGTTGGCTAAGGCCATTCACATTACACCAGGGCCAGTGGTGCTGACCAATACCATCCATATTTCACCAGGGACAGTGTTGTTAGATGAGGCCATCCACATTTCACAAGGGCCTGCATTGCTGGCTCATGCCATCCACATAACAACAGGGCCTGTGCTACTGTCTGAGGCCAACTACATTTCACCAGGGCCTGTGCTAGTCGTTGATGCCATCCACATTATACCAGCGCAAGTGGTGCTGTCCAAAACCATCCATATTTCACCACGGCCAGTGTTGTTGGATTAGGCCATCCACATTACACCACTGGGCCTGTGGTGCTGACCGATATCATGCACATTTCCCAGGGCCAGTGGTGTTGGCTAAGGCCATTCACATTACACCAGAGACAGTGCTTCCTGTGAGGCCATCTTAACCAAACCAGGGACTGTGCTTTTGGCTGAGGCCATCTGCATTACATCAGGGCCTGTGATGCCGACTTCTATCATCCACATTACACCAGGGACAGTGCTTGCTTTGAGGCCATCTTCACCCCACCAGGGCCTCTGCTGCTCGTTGATGCCATCCACATTACGCCTGGGCCTGTGGTGCTGACCGATATCATGCACATTTCACCAGGGCCAGTGGTGTTGGCTAAGGTCATTCACATTACACCAGGGCCTTTGCTACTGGCTTAGGACATTTACATTACACCAGGGTGTGGTCATGGCTGAGGCCAACTACATATCACCAAGGCCTGTATTGGTGCCTGATCCCATCGACAATATACAAAGGCCTGTGCTATTGGCTGATGCCATCCACATTAAACCAGGGCAAGTGCTCCCTGTGAGGCCATCTTCACAACACCAGGGCCTTTGTTGCTGGCTGAGGCCATCCTCATTTCACCAGGGCCTGCGTTGCTTGGTCAGGCCATCCACATTACGCCTGGGCCTGTGGTGCTGACCGATATCATGCACATTTCACCAGGGCCAGTGGTGTTGGCTAAGGTCATTCACATTACACCAGGGCCTTTGCTACTGGCTTAGGACATTTACATTACACCAGGGTGTGGTCATGGCTGAGGCCAACTACATATCACCAGGGCCTGTATTGGTGCCTGATCCCATCCACAATATACAAAGGCCTGTGCTACTGGCTGATGCCATCCACATTAAACCAGGGCTTGCGTTGCTTGGTCATGCCATCCACATTACACCAGGGACTGTGCTACTGGGTGAGGCCAACTACATTTCACCAGTGCTTGTGTTGCTGGCTGACGACATCCACAATACACAAGGGCATGTGATACTGGCTGATGCCATCCACATTACACCAGGGGCAGTGGTGTTGGCTAAGGCCATTCACATTACACCAGGGCCAGTGGTGCTGACCAATACCATCCATATTTCACCAGGGACAGTGTTGTTAGATGAGGCCATCCACATTTCACAAGGGCCTGCATTGCTGGCTCATGCCATCCACATAACAACAGGGCCTGTGCTACTGGCTGAGGCCAACTACATTTCACCAGGGCCTTTGCTAGTCGTTGATGCCATCCACATTATACCAGCGCAAGTGGTGCTGTCCAAAACCATCCATATTTCACCACGGCCAGTGTTGTTGGATGAGGCCATCCACATTACACCACTGGGCCTTTGGTGCTGACCGATATCATGCACATTTCACCAGGGCCAGTGGTGTTGGCTAAGGTCATTCACATTACACCAGGGCCTTTTCTACTGGCTTAGGACATTTACATTACACCAGGGTGTGGTCATGGCTGAGGCCAACTACATATCACCAGGGCCTGTATATGTGCCTGATCCCATCCACATTAAACCAGGGACAGTGCTCCCTGTGAGGCCATCTTCACAAAACCAGGGCCTTTGTTGCTGGCTGAGGCCATCCTCATTTCACCAGGGCCTGCGTTGCTTGGTCATGCCATCCACATTACACCAGGGACTGTGCTACTGGGTGAGGCCAACTACATTTCACCAGTGCTTGTGTTGCTGGCTGACGACATCCACAATACACAAGGGCATGTGATACTGGCTGATGCCATCCACATTACACCACGGCCAGTGTTGTTGGATGAGGCCATCCACATTACACCTGGGCCTGTGGTGCTGACCCATATCATGCACATTTCCCAGGGCCAGTGGTGTTGGCTAAGGCCATTCACATTACACCAGGGCCAGTGCTCCCTGTGAGGCCATCTTCACAACACCAGGGCCTTTGTTGCTGGCTGAGGCCATCCTCATTTCACCAGGGCCTGCGTTGCTTGGTCAGGCCATCCACATTACGCCTGGGCCTGTGGTGCTGACCGATATCATGCACATTTCACCAGGGCCAGTGGTGTTGGCTAAGGTCATTCACATTACACCAGGGCCTTTGCTACTGGCTTAGGACATTTACATTACACCAGGGTGTGGTCATGGCTGAGGCCAACTACATATCACCAGGGCCTGTATTGGTGCCTGATCCCATCGACAATATACAAAGGCCTGTGCTACTGGGTGATGCCATCCACATTAAACCAGGGCCAGTGCTCCCTGTGAGGCCATCTTCAAAAAAACAGGGCCTTTGTTGGTGGCTGAGGCCATCCGCATTTCACCAGGGCTTGCGTTGCTTGGTCATGCCATCCACATTACACCAGTGACTGTGCTACTGGGTGAGGCCAACTACATTTCACCAGTGCTTGTGTTGCTGGCTGACGACATCCACAATACACAAGGGCATGTGATACTGGCTGATGCCATCCACATTACACCAGGGGCAGTGGTGTTGGCTAAGGCCATTAACATTACACCAGGGCCAGTGGTGCTGACCAATAACATCCATATTTCACCAGGGACAGTGTTGTTAGATGAGGCCATCCACATTTCACAAGGGCCTGCATTGCTGGCTCATGACATCCACATAACAACAGGGCCTGTGCTACTGGCTGAGGCCAACTACATTTCACCAGGGCCTGTGCTAGTCGTTGATGCCATCCACATTATACCAGCGCAAGTGGTGCTGTCCAAAACCATCCACATTTCACCACGGCCAGTGTTGTTGGATGAGGCCATACACATTACACCTGGGCCTGTGGTGCTGACCGATATCATGCACATTTCCCAGGGCCAGTGGTGTTGGCTAAGGCCATTCACATTACACCAGAGACAGTGCTTCCTGTGAGGCCATCTTAACCAAACCAGGGACTGTGCTTTTGGCTGAGGCCATCTGCATTACATCAGGGCCTGTGATGCCGACTTCTATCATCCACATTACACCAGAGACAGTGCTTGCTTTGAGGCCATCTTCACCCCACCAGGGCCTCTGCTGCTCGTTGATGCCATCCACATTACGCCTGGGCCTTTGGTGCTGACCGATATCATGCACATTTCACCAGGGCCAGTGGTGTTGGCTAAGGCCATTCACATTACACCAGGGCCAGTGCTCCCTGTGAGGCCATCTTCACAACACCAGGGCCTTTGTTGCTGGCTGAGGCAATCCTCATTTCACCAGGGCCTGCGTTGCTTGGTCAGGCCATCCACATTACGCCTGGGCCTGTGGTGCTGACAGATATCATGCACATTTCACCAGGGCCAGTGGTGTTGGCTAAGGTCATTCACATTACACCAGGGCCTTTGCTACTGGCTTAGGACATTTACATTACACCAGGGTGTGGTCATGGCTGAGGCCAACTACATATCACCAGGGCCTGTATTGGTGCCTGATCCCATCGACAATATACAAAGGCCTGTGCTACTGGGTGATGCCATCCACATTAAACCAGGGCCAGTGCTCCCTGTGAGGCCATCTTCAAAAAAACAGGGCCTTTGTTGGTGGCTGAGGCCATCCGCATTTCACCAGGGCTTGCGTTGCTTGGTCATGCCATCCACATTACACCAGTGACTGTGCTACTGGGTGAGGCCAACTACATTTCACCAGTGCTTGTGTTGCTGGCTGACGACATCCACAATACACAAGGGCATGTGATACTGGCTGATGCCATCCACATTACACCAGGGGCAGTGGTGTTGGCTAAGGCCATTAACATTACACCAGGGCCAGTGGTGCTGACCAATAACATCCATATTTCACCAGGGACAGTGTTGTTAGATGAGGCCATCCACATTTCACAAGGGCCTGCATTGCTGGCTCATGACATCCACATAACAACAGGGCCTGTGCTACTGGCTGAGGCCAACTACATTTCACCAGGGCCTGTGCTAGTCGTTGATGCCATCCACATTATACCAGCGCAAGTGGTGCTGTCCAAAACCATCCACATTTCACCACGGCCAGTGTTGTTGGATGAGGCCATACACATTACACCTGGGCCTGTGGTGCTGACCGATATCATGCACATTTCCCAGGGCCAGTGGTGTTGGCTAAGGCCATTCACATTACACCAGAGACAGTGCTTCCTGTGAGGCCATCTTAACCAAACCAGGGACTGTGCTTTTGGCTGAGGCCATCTGCATTACATCAGGGCCTGTGATGCCGACTTCTATCATCCACATTACAACAGGGACAGTGCTTGCTTTGAGGCCATCTTCACCCCACCGATGCCTCTGCTGCTCGTTGATGCCATCCACATTACGCCTGGGCCTGTGGTGCTGACCGATATCATGCACATTTCACCAGGGCCAGTGGTGTTGGCTAAGGTCATTCACATTACACCAGGGCCTTTGCTACTGGCTTAGGACATTTACATTACACCAGGGTGTGGTCATGGCTGAGGCCAACTACATATCACCAGGGCCTGTATTGGTGCCTGATCCCATCCACAATATACAAAGGCCTGTGCTACTGCCTGATGCCATCCACATTAAACCAGGGCCAGTGCTCCCTGTGAGGCCATCTTCACCACACCAGGGCCTTTTTTGCTGGCTGAGGCCATCCTCATTTCACCAGGGCCTGCGTGTCTTTGTCATGCCATCCACATTACACCAGGGACTGTGCTACTGGGTGAGGCCAACTACATTTCACCAGTGCTTGTGTTGCTGGGTCATGCCATCCACAATACACAAGGGCATGTGATACTGGCTGATGCTATCCACATTACACCAGGGGCAGTGGTGTTGGCTAAGGCCATTCACATTACACCAGGGCCAGTGGTGCTGACCAATACCATCCATATTTCACCAGGGACAGTGTTGTTAGATGAGGCCATCCACATTTCACAAGGGCCTGCATTGCTGGCTCATGCCATCCACATAACAACAGGGCCTGTGCTACTGTCTGAGGCCAACTACATTTCACCAGGGCCTGTGCTAGTCGTTGATGCCATCCACATTATACCAGCACAAGTGGTGCTGTCCAAAACCATCCATATTTCACCACGGCCAGTGTTGTTGGATTAGGCCATCCACATTACACCACTGGGCCTGTGGTGCTGACCGATATCATGCACATTTCCCAGGGCCAGTGGTGTTGGCTAAGGCCATTCACATTACACCAGAGACAGTGCTTCCTGTGAGGCCATCTTAACCAAACCAGGGACTGTGCTTTTGGCTGAGGCCATCTGCATTACATCAGGGCCTGTGATGCCGACTTCTATCATCCACATTACACCAGGGACAGTGCTTGCTTTGAGGCCATCTTCACCCCACCAGGGCCTCTGCTGCTCGTTGATGCCATCCACATTACGCCTGGGCCTGTGGTGCTGACCGATATCATGCACATTTCACCAGGGCCAGTGGTGTTGGCTAAGGTCATTCACATTACACCAGGGCCTTTGCTACTGGCTTAGGACATTTACATTACACCAGGGTGTGGTCATGGCTGAGGCCAACTACATATCACCAAGGCCTGTATTGGTGCCTGATCCCATCGACAATATACAAAGGCCTGTGCTATTGGCTGATGCCATCCACATTAAACCAGGGCCAGTGCTCCCTGTGAGGCCATCTTCAAAAAAACAGGGCCTTTGTTGCTGGCTGAGGCCATCCTCATTTCACCAGGGCTTGCGTTGCTTGGTCATGCCATCCACATTACACCAGGGACTGTGCTACTGGGTGAGGCCAACTACATTTCACCAGTGCTTGTGTTGCTGGCTGACGACATCCACAATACACAAGGGCATGTGATACTGGCTGATGCCATCCACATTACACCAGGGGCAGTGGTGTTGGCTAAGGCCATTCACATTACACCAGGGCCAGTGGTGCTGACCAATACCATCCATATTTCACCAGGGACAGTGTTGTTAGATGAGGCCATCCACATTTCACAAGGGCCTGCATTGCTGGCTCATGCCATCCACATAACAACAGGGCCTGTGCTACTGGCTGAGGCCAACTACATTTCACCAGGGCCTGTGCTAGTCGTTGATGCCATCCACATTATACCAGCGCAAGTGGTGCTGTCCAAAACCATCCACATTTCACCACGGCCAGTGTTGTTGGATGAGGCCATCCACATTACACCTGGGCCTGTGGTGCTGATCGATATCATGCACATTTCCCAGGGCCAGTGGTGTTGGCTAAGGCCATTCACATTACACCAGAGACAGTGCTTCCTGTGAGGCCATCTTAACCAAACCAGGGACTGTGCTTTTGGCTGAGGCCATCCGCATTACATCAGGGCCTGTGATGCCGACTTCTATCATCCACATTACACCAGGGACAGTGCTTGCTTTGAGGCCATCTTCACCCCACCAGGGCCTCTGCTGCTCGTTGATGCCATCCACATTACGCCTGGGCCTGTGGTGCTGATCGATATCATGCACATTTCCCAGGGCCAGTGGTGTTGGCTAAGGTCATTCACATTACACCAGGGCCTTTGCTACTGGCTTAGGACATTTACATTACACCAGGGTGTGGTCATGGCTGAGGCCAACTACATATCACCAGGGCCTGTGCTAGTCGTTGATGCCATCCACATTATACCAGTGCAAGTGGTGCTGTCCAAAACCATCCACATTTCACCACGGCCAGTGTTGTTGGATGAGGCCATCCACATTACACCTGGGCCTGTGGTGCTGACCGATATCATGCACATTTCCAAGGGCCAGTGGTGTTGGCTAAGGTCATTCACATTACACCAGGGCCTTTGCTACTGGCTTAGGACATTTACATTACACCAGGGTGTGGGGCCAGTGGTGTTGGCTAAGGTCATTCACATTACACCAGGGCCTTTGCTACTGGCTTAGGACATTTACATTACACCAGGGTGTGGTCATGGCTTAGGCCAACTACATATCACCAGGGCCTGTATTGGTGCCTGATCCCATCCACAATATACAAAGGCCTGTGCTACTGCCTGATGCCATCCACATTAAACCAGGGCCAGTGCTCCCTGTGAGGCCATCTTCACAACACCAGGGCCTTTGTTGCTGGCTGAGGCCATCCTCATTTCACCAGGGCCTGCGTTGCTTGGTCATGCCATCCACATTACACCTGGGCCTGTGGTGCTGACCGATATCATGCACATTTCCCAGGGCCAGTGGTGTTGGCTAAGGCCATTCACATTACACCAGAGACAGTGGTGCTGACCAATACCATCCACATTTCACCACGGCCAGTGTTGTTGGATGAGGCCATCCACATTACACCTGGGCCTGTGGTGGTGACCGATATCATGCACATTTCGCAGGGCCAGTGGTGTTGGCTAAGTCTATTCACATTACACGTGAGAAGGTGCTTCCTGTGAGGCCATCTTAACAAAACCAGGGCCTGTGCTACTGGCTGAGGACAACTACATTTCACCAGGGCCTGTGCTAGTCGTTGATGCCATCCACATTATACCAGCGCAAGTGGTGCTGTCCAAAACCATCCACATTTCACCACGGCCAGTGTTGTTGGATGAGGCCATCCTCATTTCACCAGGGCCTGCGTTGCTTGGTCATGCCATCCACATTACACCAGGCACTGTGCTACTGGGTGAGGCCAACTACATTTCACCAGTGCTTGTGTTGCTGGCTGACGACATCCACAATACACAAGGGCATGTGATACTGGCTGATGCAATCCACATTACACCAGGGGCAGTGGTGTTGGCTAAGGCCATTCACATTACACCAGGGCCAGTGGTGCTGACCAATACCATCCATATTTCACCAGGGACAGTGTTGTTAGATGAGGCCATCCACATTTCACAAGGGCCTGCATTGCTGGCTCATGCCATCCACATAACAACAGGGCCTGTGCTACTGGCTGAGGCCAACTACATTTCACCAGGGCCTGTGCTAGTCGTTGATGCCATCCACATTATACCAGCGCAAGTGGTGCTGTCCAAAACCATCCATATTTCACCACGGCCAGTGTTGTTGGATGAGGCCATCCACATTACACCACTGGGCCTTTGGTGCTGACTGATATCATGCACATTTCACCAGGGCCAGTGGTGTTGGCTAAGGTCATTCACATTACACCAGGGCCTTTTCTACTGGCTTAGGACATTTACATTACACCAGGGTGTGGTCATGGCTGAGGCCAACTACATATCACCAGGGCCTGTATTGGTGCCTGTTCCCATCGACAATATACAAAGGCCTGTGCTACTGCCTTATGCCATCCACATTAACACAAGGCCAGTGCTCCTTGTGAGGCCATCTTGCCAAACACCACGGCCTTTGTTGCTGACTGAGGCCATCCTCATTTCACCAGGGCCTGTGTTGCTTGGTCATGCCATCCACATTACACCTGGGCCTGTGGTGCTGACCCATATCATGCACATTTCCCAGGGCCAGTGGTGTTGGCTAAGGCCATTCACATTACACCAGAGACAGTGCTTCCTGTGAGGCCATCTTAACCAAACCAGGGACTGTGCTTTTGGCTGAGGCCATCCGCATTACATCAGGGCCTGTGATGCCGACTTCTACCATCCACATTACACCAGGGACAGTGCTTGCTTTGAGGCCATCATCAACACACCAGGGCCTGTGGTGCTGGATGAGGCAATCCACATTATGCCTGGGCCTGTGGTGCTGACCGATACCATGCACATTTCACCAGGGCCAGTGGTGTTGGCTAAGGTCATTCACATTACACCAGGGCCTTTGCTACTGGCTTAGGACATTTACATTACACCAGGGTGTGGTCATGGCTGAGGCCAACTACATATCACCAGGGCCTGTATTGGTGCCTGATCCCATCCACAATATACAAAGGCCTGTGCTACTGCCTGATGCCATCCACATTAAACCAGGGCCAGTGCTCCCTGTGAGGCCATCTTCACCACACCAGGGCCTTTTTTGCTGGCTGAGGCCATCCTCATTTCACCAGGGCCTGCGTGTCTTTGTCATGCCATCCACATTACACCAGGGACTGTGCTACTGGGTGAGGCCAACTACATTTCACCAGTGCTTGTGTTGCTGGCTGACGACATCCACAATACACAAGGGCATGTGATACTGGCTGATGCCATCCACATTACACCAGGGGCAGTGGTGTTGGCTAAGGCCATTAACATTACACCAGGGCCAGTGGTGCTGACCAATAACATCCATATTTCACCAGGGACAGTGTTGTTAGATGAGGCCATCCACATTTCACAAGGGCCTGCATTGCTGGCTCATGACATCCACATAACAACAGGGCCTGTGCTACTGGCTGAGGCCAACTACATTTCACCAGGGCCTGTGCTAGTCGTTGATGCCATCCACATTATACCAGCGCAAGTGGTGCTGTCCAAAACCATCCACATTTCACCACGGCCAGTGTTGTTGGATGAGGCCATACACATTACACCTGGGCCTGTGGTGCTGACCGATATCATGCACATTTCCCAGGGCCAGTGGTGTTGGCTAAGGCCATTCACATTACACCAGAGACAGTGCTTCCTGTGAGGCCATCTTAACCAAACCAGGGACTGTGCTTTTGGCTGAGGCCATCTGCATTACATCAGGGCCTGTGATGCCGACTTCTATCATCCACATTACAACAGGGACAGTGCTTGCTTTGAGGCCATCTTCACCCCACCAGGGCCTCTGCTGCTCGTTGATGCCATCCACATTACGCCTGGGCCTGTGGTGCTGACCGATATCATGCACATTTCACCAGGGCCAGTGGTGTTGGCTAAGGTCATTCACATTACACCAGGGCCTTTGCTACTGGCTTAGGACATTTACATTACACCAGGGTGTGGTCATGGCTGAGGCCAACTACATATCACCAGGGCCTGTATTGGTGCCTGATCCCATCCACAATATACAAAGGCCTGTGCTATTGGCTGATGCCATCCACATTAAACCAGGGCCAGTGCTCCCTGTGAGGCCATCTTCAAAAAAACAGGGCCTTTGTTGCTGGCTGAGGCCATCCTCATTTCACCAGGGCTTGCGTTGCTTGGTCATGCCATCCACATTACACCAGGGACTGTGCTACTGGGTGAGGCCAACTACATTTCACCAGTGCTTGTGTTGCTGGCTGACGACATCCACAATACACAAGGGCATGTGATACTGGCTGATGCCATCCACATTACACCAGGGGCAGTGGTGTTGGCTAAGGCCATTCACATTACACCAGGGCCAGTGGTGCTGACCAATACCATCCATATTTCACCAGGGACAGTGTTGTTAGATGAGGCCATCCACATTTCACAAGGGCCTGCATTGCTGGCTCATGCCATCCACATAACAACAGGGCCTGTGCTACTGTCTGAGGCCAACTACATTTCACCAGGGCCTGTGCTAGTCGTTGATGCCATCCACATTATACCAGCGCAAGTGGTGCTGTCCAAAACCATCCACATTTCACCACGGCCAGTGTTGTTGGATGAGGCCATCCACATTACACCTGGGCCTGTGGTGCTGATCGATATCATGCACATTTCCCAGGGCCAGTGGTGTTGGCTAAGGCCATTCACATTACACCAGAGACAGTGCTTCCTGTGAGGCCATCTTAACCAAACCAGGGACTGTGCTTTTGGCTGAGGCCATCCGCATTACATCAGGGCCTGTGATGCCGACTTCTATCATCCACATTACACCAGGGACAGTGCTTGCTTTGAGGCCATCTTCACCCCACCAGGGCCTCTGCTGCTCGTTGATGCCATCCACATTACGCCTGGGCCTGTGGTGCTGATCGATATCATGCACATTTCCCAGGGCCAGTGGTGTTGGCTAAGGTCATTCACATTACACCAGGGCCTTTGCTACTGGCTTAGGACATTTACATTACACCAGGGTGTGGTCATGGCTGAGGCCAACTACATATCACCAGGGCCTGTATTGGTGCCTGATCCCATCGACAATATACAAAGGCCTGTGCTACTGGCTGATGCCATCCACATTTCACCAGGGCCAGTGTCGTTGGATGAGGCCATCCACATTACAGCAGTGCCTGTGCTACTCGTTGATTCCATTCACATTACACCAGGGCCTGTCGTGCTGGCCAATACCATCCACATTTCAACAGGGCCAGTGTTGTTGGCTGATGCGATCCAGCTTACACCACTGCCAGTGCTTCCTGTGTTGCCATCATCACCACATCAGGGCCTGTGATACTCATTGCTACCATCCACATTTCACCAGGGCTTGTGTTGCTGGCTGATGCGATCCACAATTCACAAGGGCCTCTGCTACTGGCTGAAGACATTCACATTACACCAGGACCTGTGGTGCTGGCCAATACCATCGATATTTCACCAGGGCCACTGTTGTTGGCTGAGGCCATAAACTTTACATCAGGGACAGTGCTTCCTGTGAGGGCATCTTCACCCCACCAGGGCCTGTACTGTTGGCTGAGGCCATCCACATCACACCAGAGCCTTTGGTGCTGGCCAATACCATCCACATTTCCCAAGGGCTTGTGTTGCTGGCTGATGACATCCACAAAAAACAAAGGGACTGTGATACTGGCTGATGCCATCCACATTACACCAGGGCCAGTGGTGTTGGCTGATGCCATCCACATTTCACCAGGGCCACTGTTGTTGGCTTAGGCCATACACTTTACCCCAGGGACAGTGCTTCCTGTGAGGCCATCATCACCACACCAGGGTCTGTGCTTTTGACTGAGGACATTCACATTACACCTGGGCCTTTGGTTCTGGCCAATACCATCCACATTTCACCAGTGCCAGTGTTGTTGGCTTACGCCATCCACATTACACCACTGCCAGTGCTTCCTGTGAGGCCATCATCACCACACCAGGGCTTGTGTTGCTTCTGATGCAATCCACAATATACAAGGTTTCTGTACTATTGGCTGAGGCCATCCACATTACACCAGGGCCAGTGGTGCTTCCTGTCAGGCGATCTTCACCACACAAGGTTCTTTGCTGTTCGCTGAGGTCATCCACATTACACCAGGGCCTGTCCTACTGGGTGAGGACATTTACATTTCACCAGGGCCTGTGTTGGTGGCTGATCCCATCGACAATATAAAAAGGCCTGTGCTACTGGATGATGCCATCCACATTGCAACAGGGCCTGCGTTGCTGGCTCATGCCATCCACATAACAACAGGGCCTGTGCTACTGGCTGAGGCCAACTACATTTCACAGGGCCTGTGTTAGTCGTTGATGCCATCCACATTATACCAGCGTAAGTGGTGCTGTCCAAAACCATCCACATTTCACCAGGGCCAGTGTTGTTGGATGAGGCCATCCACATTACACCACTGCCAGTGCTTCCATTGGAGCCATCATTAACACACCAGGGCCTGTGGTGCTGGATAAGCCCATCCACATTACACCAGGGCCTGTGCTTCCATTGAGGCCATCATCAACACACCAGGGCCTGTGGTGATGGATGAGGCAATCCACATTACACCAGGGCCTGTGCTACTTGTTGATACCATCCACATTTCACCAGGTCCATCCAACAGTGGTGTTGGCCGAGGACATCCAAATTACACAAGGGCCTGTGATGCCGGCTTATACCATCCACATTTCACCAGGGACAGTGAGGCCATCTTCACCACACCAGGGCCTTTGCTGTGGGCTGAGGCCATACACATTACACCAGGGCTTGTGATGACGGCTTCTACCATCCACATTACACCAGGGACAGTGCATCCTGTGAGGCCATCTTCACCCAACCAGGGCCTCTGCTGCTTGTTGATGCAATCCACATTACACCTGGGCCTTTGATGCCGGCTTCTACCGGTATCACAGGCCGGTAGTGTCATGGTCCTGGGTCGTGTGACCCAGTGTGTTATGCTTAACCTATTTTGATGTTTATTGTTTGCTTAGGTTCTTTAAGGTAGTCCAGCCCTTTTTGTAATTATGTCAGCCTTGCATTACGTCTCCCTTGCCCTTCGTGTGTTTATGTCTGTGTGTCTTGTACTGTCAAGTTCATGCTGTCAGTTATGTCACCTCCCCCTGTACTACGTCTCCCCGGTTCATGTCTCATGTTTCCTCATGTGTATTTAGTCTCTGTGTTTCTTACAGTCTGTGTCGCGTCGTCTGTGTTATCTCCCCTACCCCTTGTCATAGTTTCCCAGCCTTAACTAGTCCTAGTTTGTACTTTGTTTAGCCATAGTTTTCCCAGTCTATGTTCAGGTTTTCCCTCAGTTGCTTTGCTGCCTTGTTCCTTAAGTTTTCGGCCGTAAATAAAGGCTCGCCTTCTGTTAAGTCCGGTTTTTGTGTCCTCACCTCTGTTTGCTCTTGGGTCCTCCACTCACTCCACACGGTCTGCCCCGGTGGCCCGTGACAGTACGACGTGACCAGTATGGACCCAGCGACACAGAGAAGGGAGGTCGTTCAGGCAGTGGAAGCGCTATGCTGTCAGTGGATGCAGCGTTCCGGGGAGGAGGATACGGAGGAGTTGCTTCACCCATTGCGGGTGAGCGTAACCGTGTTCCCCTGGCTATGGGAGGCGCTACCCCCCCTGATTTCTGATTACCTCCGCACCATCCTCCAACCCCATCCTCAGGAGCAGGCGCCCAGCGCACGGGCTGCGTCACCACCGTTCCGCTGTCACGCAACTTCCCCATCACCGCCTCCACCATCTTGCTGCTCTGGGGTGATTAAGGTTGGCTCACTGAGACTCGGGCGCAACCTGGGGTCGCTACCATCCATTCCTTCGTACACGAGCCGCTCACCCTCGCCGTTTCGTTCGGACTTCGCTTCTCCAGCCTCCTTTCTGGCACGGATGTGGTCGGAGGACGAGGAGCCAGCCGTCACGGCTATCAATGTTGTGTCAACAGCCGCTGCTAGGAGGAAGCGGCGCCCTCGTCGCCGCCGCACGTCAGCGCAGCCAGAGTCCGGGGTGTCGTCAGAGCAGTCGCCTGGGCTGGAACCGCTGGCCGAAGTCGCCTCCGAGTCCGCGTCAGCAGTGATTTTCGGCTCTGAGGAGATGTCCCCACAAATCACTGCCCAGGACGTTGCTGAACGGGAGCAGGTGGTTCTCGCGGAGCTGGAGGAGATGCTCCGGTGGAAGCCGTGGCTGACCCCCGACTATGAGCAAGTCTTTCGGGGAACGCGCCTGGCTCTTGGGGGCCCGTGGAGCTGCCAGGGCCTGCCCCCTTTCACTTCCCCTGCAACCGGAGCTTCCGTCACCGCTTCGCCTTCAGGGAAGAGGCGACGGCGACGTCACCGTGGCGCCGCTCGGCAGCTGGAGGTTGGGGAGGGTCTCGTTTCATCTCGTGCCCCTTCCAACATGGAGGTGAGTGACTGTGCTTTTGCTCCACGTGTCTTTTCCATGGGCGAGATTATGCCCACTACTGAACTGCTGCCTTGCGGGCTCAGCCATAAGAGAGGCGATCGTATCAAAGAGCCAGAGTCCGTGCAAATATCTGTTTTACCGGCCAAGACTAAAGAGACTGTAAATGGACCAGCTGATAGTAACACTACGAGCAGCAAGACTGAAATTAAACAGCTAGAGAGGCCCCCCAAGGGTTGTAGAGTGTCTCAACATGAATGTTTAGCGTTTCCATGTGTGACCTGTGTTAACCACCACTCAATCACTGATGATGAGTCTGGGGGCATTCTTGTTGCTGGAAATGTGAGCAACACTGAGCGTGAACCATTAAGTGGGGTTTCCAGGAATTTTGATGTAGAAGCTCTTCATGTGGCCGTACAAGCGCCAACAGAAACCCTGCCAGTGTCATGTAGCGAGGATGGCAGGGCTGTGTCTACCTGTTCTGAGGGAGCAGATAAGGAAATGCGATACCATGTTAATGATTTAGAGAAACCAGAGACTGTTTCCTGTGTGGCTTATATAACTGAGCCTTTTGACTCCCAGTTGAATGCGTCTGAGAATTGTGACCATGAACCCACTCCAGTTGGTGAGGACGCCACTGTGAATTCTAGGCATGGGAACTTAGACCCAGTAATTAACCCTCCTCCATTCCGTGAGGGCAGGGCACCTGTTTCCACCTCTGCCAGGAATAATTCAGTCCAGGACCTGAGACCAGGTGGCGAACTGATAAACAGTGAGTACATGGGCACGTTAGCCAAGAAGGTGTATTGTGTCTCTGAACATGCTCGGCCTGAGACAGTCATGACTCATGCTAGAGGGTCTATGGATAACCTGGACTGTGTTCTGGATGCTGTGGGAGATGAGCAAACTGTGTTAGCTGACCTGACTTTTTCCCTGAGCGACACTCTGTCGAAGTCATGTTATGAGTCAGAAGAAACTGTGTTTAGCTCCACAGCGAGGGCAGCCAAGGGCAGCAGAAGCCACGTTAATGGCTTAAAAGGACAAGGTTCTGTTTCAGGTGTTGCTCCCTCAGCCACACCCCATGAAGCTAATGTTCCCAAAGCTGAGATTGAAGTGCAGTCTACTTTGGTTTTCTGTGACATGACGAATAACATTGTATGTGTTACTGATCTTGACACTGGAAACGTACACCTAGGCAATATTTCCACTAGCAGCCATGTGAATGTCGTCCATGTGACCAAGTTTTATCACATCAAGCCGGAGACAATGAACTCTGAGTTTAAAGATTCTAAGACTGTTGACTCAGGAGACATCGTGTTCTCAGAGTCTAACGCCAGTACTGTGAACATTAAAAGCGTTCACTTTCTTGACCCCTGTTTGAAGATTGCGGGTGCTAAGGACAGTTCTTCACCTGCCCTCTCAGAGCGTGGAGTTATGTCCCAGCGGTCTGTTTCGCCACAGGCTTCAGCCCGGCTACCTGCTCAGCTTCCAGGTCGGCATCCCGCTCTGATGTTTGCTCAGCCACTTGTGCAGGCCCTGACACAAACACCTCCATGTCCACTTCAGCTCCCTGCCCGGTTAGCGGCTCAGCTCCCTGCCCAGTTAGCGGCTCAGCTCCCTGCCCAGTCAGCGGCTCAGCTCCCTGCCCAGTTCGCAGCCCGACCTGCACCTGTGGCTGGATGCCTGGGTGTGCCACCTCGGCACCTCGCAGCACCCCCACTGCTTCGTGCCTCGCCAGCTGGAGAGCCCGAGGAGCCCGTTCAGCTTCCTTCCACGTCTGCTGTACAGGCTGAGAAGCAGCCTGCTAGGAATGGCGTGAGCTTTCTCTCCGCCTCAGACTGCCTTCTGCTTCAGCCGTCTCTTCCGGCTGGAGGGCCCGAGGAGCCCATCCGGCCTCAAGCCACGTCAGCTGGAGGGCCCGAGGAGCCCATCCGGCCTCAAGCCACGTCGGCTGGAGGGCCCGAGGAGCCCGTCCAGCACCATGCCACGTCAGCTGGGGGGCCCGAGGAGCCCATCCGGCCTCAAGCCACGTCGGCTGGAGGGCCCGAGGAGCCCGTCCAGCGCCATGCCACGTCTGCTGGGGGGCCCGAGGAGCCCATCCGGCCTCAAGCCACGTCAGCTGGAGGGCCCGAGGAGCCCGTCCAGCAACCTTCCTTGTCAGCTGGGGGTTCAGGAGAACCGCACCGGCCTCGTGCCTCGTCAGCTGGAGGGCCCGAGGAGCCCGTCCAGCACCATGCCATGTCTGCTGGGGGGCCCGAGCCGCCCATCCAGCCATCTTCTGCTTCTGCTTCGCCTGATCTGGCTTCTGCTCCTGCTTCGCCTGGTCCAGCTTCAGCTCCTGCTTCGCCGTCGCCTGGTCCAACCTCTGCGTCAGCTCCTGCTTCGCCGTCGTCTGGTCCTGCCTTGACTGGTCCTGTGCCCACCGGGCCTCGGCCAGTGCGCCTGACACTGGAGAGCCACCGCTGCCTTCCGCGCGGTCGGCCCCCTGAGCTGCTCCGCCGTCCCCTTCGCCGCCGCCGTTGCCACCCACACGGCTGGCCTCCTGACCAGCTCTGTCACCTGTGGCGCCCACCTGGTCGGCCCCCCGACCGTATGACCCTCGAACTCTTGTGCCCGCGGGCTCCGGGTCGGCCTCCCGAACCGCACCGCCACTGCCTCTCACATGGACGGCCTCCTGATGGGGGATGGCGTGGCCTGTTGGGTTGCCAACCCCCGGGTCGGCCGCTGAACTTGTAAACTGTGGGCTGGTGTGTTGCCGCCCTCCGAGCCGACCCCCTGAACTATGTCTGGCCTGTTGTCACGTGCTCCAGTGTTTTCTGTTGGCTTTTTTTTTTTCTCTTGTTCTGGTCCCTCCGTCCTGGTCCCCCGCCGCCCGCCCGGGCTCGGTGGTCTGTTTCTTTTGGTTTGGGCTGTCTGGAGCCAGCCCTTGGTGGGGGGGGGGGGGGGGGGTGTCATGGTCCTGGGTCGTGTGACCCAGTGTGTTATGCTTAACCTATTTTGATGTTTATTGTTTGCTTAGGTTCTTTAAGGTAGTCCAGCCCTTTTTGTAATTATGTCACCCTTGCATTACGTCTCCCTTGCCCTTCGTGTGTTTATGTCTGTGTCTTGTACTGTCAAGTTCATGCTGTCAGTTATGTCACCTCCCCCTGTACTACGTCTCCCCGGTTCATGTCTCATGTTTCCTGTTTTACTTTGAAGGCCTGCATTCACTGTCTGTGTATTCAGCTCACTCCTCCTGTCCTGTCGTTAAGTTCATGTGTGTCAGCTGCGTTCCCATGTGTGGCCACTTCCCCTGATCATCCCTCATGTGTATTTAGTCTCTGTGTTTCTTACAGTCTGTGTCGCGTCGTCTGTGTTATCTCCCCTACCCCTTGTCATAGTTTCCCAGCCTTAACTAGTCCTAGTTTGTACTTTGTTTAGCCATAGTTTTCCCAGTCTATGTTCAGGTTTTCCCTCAGTTGCTTTGCTGCCTTGTTCCTTAAGTTTTCGGCCGTAAATAAAGGCTCGCCTTCTGTTAAGTCTGGTTTTTGTGTCCTCACCTCTGTTTGCTCTTGGGTCCTCCACTCACTCCACACGGTCTGCCCCGGTGGCCCGTGACAGGTAGAAGCCTGGTGTAATGTGGATAAGTTACACCAGGGACAGTGCATCCTGTGAGGCCATCTTCACCCAACCAGGGCCTCTGCTGCTTGTTGATGCAATCCACATTACACCTGGGCCTTTGATGCCGGCTTCTACCGGTATCACAGGCCGGTAGAAGCCTGGTGTAATGTATCCTGGTGTAATGTGGATAAGTTACACCAGGGACAGTGCTTCCGGTGAGGCCATCTTCACCCAACCTTGGCCTCTGCTGCTCGTTGATGCCATCCACATTACACGTGGGCCTTTGATGCCGGCTTCTACCGGTATCACAGGCCGGTAGAAGCCTGGTGTAATGTGGATAAGTTACACCAGGAACAGTGCTTCCTTTGAGAGAGTCTTCACGCCACCAGGGCCTCTTCTTCTCGTTGATGCCAACCACATTAAACCTGGGCGTGTGGTGCTGGATATCATGCACATTTCACCAGGGCCAGTGGTGTTGGCAAAGGCCATTCACACTACACCAGGGTGTGTGATGCTGACCAATACATCCATATTTCACCAAGGACAGTGTTATTAGATGAGACCATCAACATTACACCAGGGCTTTTTCTACTGGCTGAGGCCAACTACATTTCACCAGTGCCTGTCTTGGTGTCTGATCCCATCCACAATATACAAAGGCCTGTGCTACTGCCTGATGCCATCCACATTACACCAGGGCCAGTTCTCCCTGTGAGGCCATCTTCACCACACCAGGGTCTTTGTTGCTGGCTGAGGCCATCCTCATTTCACCAGGGCCTGCGTTGCTTGGTCATGCCATCCACATTACACCAGGGACTGTGCTACTGGGTGAGGCCAACTACATTTCACCAGGGCCAGTGTTGTTGGATGAGGCCATCCACATTACACCAGTGCCTGTGCTACTCGTTGATTCCATTCATATTACACCAGGTCCAGTGGTGCTGGCATATACCATCCATATTTCACCAGGGACAGTGTTGTTAGATGATGCCATCCACATTTCACAAGGGCCTGCATTGCTGGCTCATGCCATCCACATAACAACAGGGCCTGTGCTACTGGCTGAGGCAAACTACATTTCACCAGGGCCTGTGCTAGTCGTTGATGCCATCCACATTATACCAGCGCAAGTGGTGCTGTCCAAAACCATCCACATTTCACCAGGGCCAGTGTTGTTGGATGAGGCCATCCACATTACACCTGGGCCAGTGCTTCCATTGAAGCCATCATCAACTCACCAGGGCCTGTGGTGCTGGATGAGGCAA
Organism: Mchenga conophoros; assembly: GCF_057382185.1. Taxonomy (NCBI): domain Eukaryota; kingdom Metazoa; phylum Chordata; class Actinopteri; order Cichliformes; family Cichlidae; genus Mchenga; species Mchenga conophoros. The sequence continues at coordinate 34,497,149 of NC_140538.1, read as the reverse complement.
TCCACATTACACCAGGGCCTGTGCTACGTGTTGATACCATCCACATTTCACCAGGGCCATCCAACAGTGGTGCTGGATGAGGCCATCCACATTACACCAGTGCCTGTTCTACTTGTTGATACCATCCACATTTCACCAGGGCCATTCAATAGTTGTGTTGGCCGAGGACATCCACATTACACAAGGGCCTGTGATGCCGGCTTATACATCCACATTTCACCAGGGACAGTGAGGCCATCTTCACCACACCAGGGCTTTTGCTGTGGGCTGAGGCCATACACATTACACCAGGGCTTGTGATGACGGCTTCTACCATCCACATTACACCAGGGACAGTGCATCCTGTGAGGCCATCTTCACCCAACCAGGGCCTCTGCTGCTTGTTGATGCAATCCACATTACACCTGGGCCTTTGATGCCGGCTTCTACCGGTATCACAGGCCGGTAGAAGCCTGGTGTAATGTATCCTGGTGTAATGTGGATAAGTTACACCAGGGACAGTGCTTCCGGTGAGGCCATCTTCACCCAACCTTGGCCTCTGCTGCTCGTTGATGCCATCCACATTACACGTGGGCCTTTGATGCCGGCTTCTACCGGTATCACAGGCCGGTAGAAGCCTGGTGTAATGTGGATAAGTTACACCAGGGACAGTGCTTCCCTTGAGAGAATCTTCACGCCACCAGGACCTCTTCTTCTCGTTGATGCCAACCACATTAAACCTGGGCGTGTGGTGCTGGATATCATGCACATTTCACCAGTGCCAGTGGTGTTGGCAAAGGCCATTCACACTACACCAGGGTGTGTGATGCTGACCAATACCATCCATATTTCACCAAGGACAGTGTTATTAGATGAGGCCATCAACATTAAAGCAGGGCCTTTTCTACTGGCTGAGGCCAACTACATTTCACCAGTGCCTGTCTTGGAGGCTGATCCCATCCACAATATACAAAGGCCTGTGCTACTGGCTGATGCCATCCACATTACACCACGGCTAGTGCTCCCTGTGAGACCATAATCACCACACCCGGGCCTGTTTTGCTGTCCGAAACCATCCACATTACACCGGGGCCAGTGGTGTTGGCTGAGGCCATCCAGCTTACACCACTGCCAGTGCTTCCTGTGAGGCCATCTTAACCAAACCAGGGACTGTGCTTTTGGCTGAGGCCATCCGCATTACATCAGGGCCTGTGATGCCTACTTCACGAACCAGCCACCATGTACCCAGCGGCAGTAAATCCGTCCGAGGAGCTCCGGGACGACGTTACATATAACGTGGAGATTCTCCTCGGGCTGTGGCTTGAGTACCCTCCAGAGGAGCTTCGCCGCGCCGTGGAAAGTCGGCTACAATGGCTCTTTTCCGGCCTGCAAAAGCTTCTAACTTCTCTTCTTCCGACCGTTCAGGCTTTTCTCCGGCACACACCCCACCTTCTCTCAGCCGCTCCTGCCTCGCTGCCCGACTCGCCGGATGTGATCTTGCCCGGCCCGTCGGAGCTGTCTGCGGGGAGGAAACGCAAATCACGCCGCCGGTGCGCCACCCCACAGCCGGATGTTCGGACTTCTAATTTCCACGGCTGTGGTGAGTGAGGACTCTGTGTCTTTTCCAGACTTTGTGACTGTTCATTCAGGTGCTGTGTTTTGTGTGGCGGATGTCAACGCGACCTGCTTATCGCCTGTGCAGCTACCGGCAGCCCAGTTACCCGCCCCTCAGACACACTCTGTTCTCTCAGCTCGGTTAGCTCCCCCGCAGCCACTCTCAGCTCGGTTAGCTCCCCCGCAGCCACTCTCAGGTACATTGGTACAGCACATGTGAGTGAAATTCTTGTGTGCGAGCTTCACAAGCAACAGAGTTGTGTAGAATACAATAATGTAAACAAGCAAAATACAAGAATGGCTACATCTGAAACTAATAAATATATGTATAATATATAATAGTATATGCATTTCTGGATGTGTATACTAAATATTTTTCTACGTGTGTGTGTGTGTGTACACATATTTTACAAATTAAATAGAGTAAACAATAAATAAAATATATAAAAATATACAGAGTTGAGACATGTGCAAAACAGTGGCATTACTGTACAGTATGGAGTGCATAATGTTAAAGTTCCAGTAGTGAAGGTGAGGTGTCTATGACGTGTTCAGCAGTCTGATGGCCTGGTGGAAGAAGCTATCTCTCAGTCTGCTGGTACGGGACCGGATGCTGCAGAACCTCCTTCCTGATGGAAGTAGTCTGAACAGTTTATGGCTGGGGTGACTGGAGTCCTTGATGATCCTCCCCGCTTTCCTCAGGCACCGCTTCCTGTAGATGTCTTGGAGGGAGGGAAGCTCACCTCCAATTATCCGTTCAGAGCACCGCACTACTCTCTGGAGAGCTTTGCAGTTGTAGGCGGTGCTGTTGCCATACCAGGTGGTGATGCATCCAGTGAGGATGCTCTCAATGGCACAGTGATAGAAGGTCCTGAGGATGCGGGGGCTCATGCCGAATCTTTTCAGTCTCCTGAGAAAGAAGAGGCGCTGCTGCGCCTTCTTCACTGCTTTGTTTGTGTGTACTGACCACGTAAGATCCTCAGCCAGATGTACACCAAGGAAGCGGAAGCTGCTCACTCTCTCCACAGCAGCGCCGTTGATGGTGATGGGGGTGTGTACTTCTCTGCACCTCCGGAAGTCCACTATCAACTCCTTTGTCTTTGCGACGTTGAGGGTGAGATGGTTGTCTTGACACCAGTGGGTCAGGGCGCTGACCTCCTCCCTGTAAGCCGTCTCATCACCATTGGTGATAAGACCCACCACTGTAGTGTCGTCCGCAAACTTCACAATGATGTTGGAGTTGTTAGTGGCTGTGCAGTCGTAGGTGTAGAGTGAGTATAGGAGAGGGCTCAGTACACACCCCTGTGGAGCACCAGTGTTCAGTGTGATGGGGGATGAGGTGATACTGCCCAGTCTGACCACTTGGCATCTGTCAGAGAGGAAGCTAAGGATCCAGCTGCAGAGGGAGCTACTCAGTCCTAGATCCTGCAGTTTCCTGTCCAGCTTCGAGGGAACGATGGTATTGAATGCTGAGCTGTAATCTACAAACAGCATTCTCACATACGTGTCTCTCTTCTCCAGGTGTGACAGGGCAGTGTGTAGTGTCAGGGCTATGGCATCATCAGTGGACCTGTTGTGGCAGTATGCGAACTGTAGAGGGTCCAGTGAGTCGGGTAGTGCAGAGCAGATGAAGTCCCTGACCAGCTTCTCGAAACATTTGCTAATGATGGGAGTCAGGGCTACAGGTCGCCAGTCGTTCAATGAGGAGATGGTGGAGGATTTGGGTACAGGGACGACGGTGGCCATTTTGAAGCAGGCTGGGACTACAGACAGAGAGAGGGAAAGGTTGAAGATGTGTGTGAACACTCCAGCCAGCTGAGCCGCGCATGACTTGAGGACGCGGCCGGGAATCCCGTCCGGACCTGTAGCTTTGCGTGCGTTCACCTTCCTGAAGCACTTCCGCACATCCTCCTCAGACACAGTGTGCGCACTGACGTCATCCGCGGTGCGCACACTGTCCGGTCTCATGGTGTTCGCTGTGTCGAATCTAGCGTAGAATACGTTTAGATCCTCACACAGAGAGGCCGTGGTCTGCGGTGTGCTGGTTTTCCCTCTAAAGTCTGTGATCGTGTTTAGTCCCTGCCACATACTCTGAGGGTTGTCAAACTGTTGCTCCACCCTGTCCCTGTACTCACGTTTGGCTGCTTTGATCCTCTTCCGGAGTTGGTAATGTGTGTGTTTGTAGTCCAATGTGTTCGCGGAGGCAAAGGCGGTGCTCCGTGCCGCCAGTGCCGCGCGAACATCTCTGTTAATCCAGGGTTTTTGATTTGGGAAGGATTTAACTGTTCTGGATGGGACGACATCTCCACGAGTGTTAAAATGGATGTGTTGGTGGAGTTTGGGTGAGACTTTCTTCAGGTTTCCCTTATTAAAGTCTCCGGCTGTGATAAATGCTGCCTCTGGGTGTGCGGTTTCCTCGCTGCTGATCGCGCTGTACAGTTCCCTGAGTGCTCGGTCAGTGTCGGCTTGTGGGGGAATGTAAACAGCTGTAATAATCACTGCTGTAAATTCCCTCGGTAGCCAGAATGGCCGGCACTTAATCATCAGGTACTCCAGGTCCGGTGAGCAGAAGGATTTGACCGGGTGCACGTTCGCATAATCACACCAGCTGTTGTTGATCATGAAACACACACCACCGCCTCTGCTTTTCCCAGTAAGATCCTGTGACCTGTCCGCGCGATGCACGGAGAACCCCGGTAGTTGTATTGCGGAGTCTGGTACCTTGTCCGATAGCCAGGTTTCTGTGAGGCAGATCACGCAGCAGTCCCGCATCTCTCGCTGGAATGAGATCCGTGCCCGAAGCTCACACAGCTTGTTCTCCAGAGACTGCACATTAGCCAGTAATAAACTGGGTAATGGTGGTCTGTTAGTGCGCCGTCTCAGTCGAACCAGAACGCCAGATCTTCTCCCTCTGCATCGGCGTTTGCGGCCTCCAGGGCCAGAGAACAAAGGCGTCTCAGGTGATATGAATGGGGGGTCTGCAAACGGAGCGTCTGTGTTGCAAAACTTGAACTCCGGAAAGATATAAGAAAGACCGTCTTTTATGTCCAGTAAGGTTTGTCGGTCGTACACAAGGAGACATGTGCTACTCGCGAAAAAATGAAGGAAAAGTAAAATTAAACACAGAAAAAAGCTGTTGCTTGGGGGAGCTCGTGACGAGGCTGCCATAATCGGCGCCATCTTTTTTTTTTTTTCTTTTTTTTTTTTTTTGCTGTCCTGAGCTGAAGGTGACACTGGAAACTCAGTTCAGTTTCCAGTGTCACCCTCAGCTCAGCCTCCAGAGTCACCCTCAGCTCAGCCTCCAGAGTCATCCTCAGCTCAGCCTCCAGAGTCACCCTCAGTTCAGCCTCCAGAGCCACCCGTGTCCCTTTCAGTTCGGTCTCCAGAGCCACCCGTGTCCCTTTCAGTTCAGTCTCCAGAGCCACCCGTGTCCCTTTCAGTTCAGTCTCCAGTAGCTCCAGTGCCGCCTGTAGCGCAGGCCCCCGTAGCTCCAGTGCCGCCAGTAGCTCAGGCCCCCGTAGCTCCAGTGCCGCCTGTAGCTCAGGCCCCAGTAGCTCCAGTGCCCCCGCTACCCGTAGCTCTGGCTCCAGTATTACCAGTTTCACTCATTCACTCCATGCAGGGAGAAAGTCTAATTTCAACTCAAGGTGCTTTTCATAGTTTAGCCACCATTGGCAAAGTTTGCTGCTCCAGGGCTTCCCCAGAGGCTAGGTCTCAGTCCCCAGCTAATTCTGGACCCCTGAAGTTTAAGCAGCCACCTGAGAACTGCACCATGTCAGCGTTGCCTGGGCAGAGCCAGTGCTCAGTGCATCGCCAGTCGCCTTTGTGTCAGCTAGTGGCCTCCATGACTGCTGGCTTAGTGATGACCTCTGCTGGAGGGTCCGTTGGACCGCTCCGGTCTTCGTCTCTAGTCTCCGCTGGAGGGTCCGAGGGACCGCTCCGGCCTTCGTCTCTAGTCTCCGCTGGAGGGTCCGAGGGACCGCTCCGGCCTTCGTCTCCTGTCTCCGCTGGAGGGTCCGAGGGACCACTCCGGCCTTCGTCTCCTGTTTCCGCTGGAGGGTCCGAGGGACCGCTCCGGCCTTCGTCTCCTGTCTCCGCTGGAGGGTCCGAGGGACCGCTCCGGCCCTTGCTTCCTGCCTCGTCAGCTGGAGGGCTCGAGGAGTCCGTCCAGCTTCCTGCCTCATCAGCTGGGGGGCCCGAGGAGCCCGTCCAGCCGCCGGCTGCGGCTTCATCAACCTCGCCTGCTGCAGCTTCATCATCATCCTCGCCTGCTGCAGCTTCATCATCCTCCTCGCCTGCTGCAGCTTCATCATCCTCGCCTGGTCCAGCCGCAGAATCTTCCGCCTCGTCTGGTCCAGCCGCAGAGTCTTCCGCCTTGTCTGGTCCAGCTGCAGAGTCTTCCGCCGAGTCTGGTCCAGCCGCAGAGTCTTCCGCCTTGTCTGGTCCAGCTGCAGAGTCTTCCGCCGAATCTGGCCCAGCCTCCGTGCCTTCAGCCTCGCCTGGCCCAGCTTCGTTTGGGTCTGGAGCTAAACGGCCGTTTTCTAGACCGCTGGCTAGGCCACTGGCCGGGCGCCATCGCCGTCGTGGGCGGCCCCCGGACCCTCTTCGCCTGAGCAGCCGCCGTTGCCTTCCGCACGGCCAGCCCCCGGACCAGCGCTGTCGCCGTTGCCTTGCGCACGGTCGGCCTCCCGAACTGTGTCCACGTCGCCGCCGTTGAGCTCTTCTGTCTTGGACTCCTGTGCTGTCGGCCCCCTGGCCGGCCCCCTGAACTCTTCTGTTTTGGACTCTTGGGCTATGGTGTGTTTCGTTTCATTGGTTTTTTTGGTTTTGGACTCGTGTTTTGTTTTTCTTTTTGTCTTTTGACCTTCTGGTGCTCCTGTTTTGTTTTGCCTCGAGCCCTCCGTCCTGGACCCCCGCCGCCCGCCCTGGTCGGGTTGTTTTCTGTTTTTTTCTTGCTGTTTTGTTTCTTGTTGTGCTGTCTGGAGCCAGCATTTGAGGTGGGGGGGGGGGGGGTCCTGTCATGATCCGGAGTCTGCGACTCCGTGTTTATGTTTAGTTTATTAGTATTCTGTGGTTTTGGTTACCTTGGGTGTTTGTACTCTTCTGTTTCATGGTTCATGTTCCTATGTTCTGTGTCCCCCAGTCTGTGTTAAGTTGGTGTGTTGTGTCAATGCGTGTATGTCTTTCCTGTTTTATTGTGAAGGTCTGCGTCTTATGTGAGTGTTTTCAGTTTGTCTCCCTACTCTCGTCACGTAATCATTCCCAGCTGTGTTCCCCACCTGTGTGTAATCTCCCTGTGTTCTCTGAGTGTATTTAAGTTGTGTCTTCTGTCATGGTAGTTGCTGGTTCGTCTGTGTTGTTTGCCCTCGGTCTCCCTGCGTCTCACCGTATGTATTTCCCCGGACCTCCCTGCATCCTCGTTTCTGGTTTGTCTTATTAGTTTACCCAGTTTAGGTTTCCAGTTTCAGCTCCCTGTGAGGCCATATTCACCACAACAGGGCCTGTGCTGCTGGCTGATACCATCCTCATTTCACCAGGCCCTGCGTTGCTGGCTCATGCCATCCACATTACTGTTTCCCGCGCCTGCCAGTGTAAGATAAAGCCTGTTTCCGTGTAAGATAAAGCCTGCTTCCCGCGCCTGCCCTTGTCGGATAACGCCTTTTTGCTGCGCCTGCCCGTGTAAGATAACAACTGTTTCCGTGTAAGATAACGCCTGTTTCCGGCGCCTGGCCTTGTAAGATAACGCCTGCTTCCCGCGCCTGCCCGTGAAAGATAACGCCTGTTTCCGTGTAAGATAACGCCTGTTTCCCGCGCCTGCCCGTGTAAGATAAAGCCTGTTTCCCGCGCCTAGCCGTGTAAGTTAACGCCTGTTTGACGCGCCTGCCCGTGTAAGTTAACGACTGTTTCCCGCGCCTGCCCGTGTAAGATGACGCCTTTTTCCGTGTAAGATAACGACTGTTTCCCGCGCCTGCCTGTGTCAGATAACGCCTGTTTGCCACGCCTGCCCGTGCAAGATAACGCCTGTTTCCCGCGCCTGCCCGTGTATGATGACGACTGTTTCCGTGTAAGATAACGCCTGTTTCCGTGTAAGATAACGGCTGTTTCCCGCGCCTGCCCTTATAAGATAACGCCTGTTTCCCGCGCCTGCCCTTTTCAGATAACGCTCTTTTGCTGCGACTGCCCGTGTACGATAACGCCTGTTTCCCGTGCCTGCCCGTGTAAGATAACGCCTGTTTCCGTGTAAGATAACGCCTGTTTCCGTGCAAGTTAACGCCTGTTTCCCGTGCCTGGCCATGTAAGATAACGCCTGTTTCCCGCGCCTGCCCGTGTAACATAACGACTGTTTCCGTGTAAGATAACGACTGTTTCCCGCTCCTGCCGGTGTCAGATAACGCCTTTTTGGTGCGCCTGCCCGTGTACGACAACGCCTGTTTCCCGCGCCTGCCCGTGCAAGACAGCGCCTGTTTCCCGCGCCTGCCCGTGTAAGATAACGCCTGTTTGCCGCGCCTGCCCGTGTAAGATAACGCCTGTTTCCGTGTAAGAAAACGCCTGTTTCCTGCGCCTGCCCGTGTAAGATAATGCCTGTTTCCTGCGCCTGCCCGTGTAAGATTACCACTGTTTCCCGCGCCTGCCTGTGTAAGATGACGCCTGTTTGCCGCGCTTGCCCGTGTATGATGACGACTCTGAACATTCCGGAACCTTGGTGCATTCTGGAACTCTGAACATTCCGGAATTCCGAACATTCCGGAACCTTGGTGCATTCCGGAATTCCGAACATTCCGGAACCTTGGTGCATTCCGGAACTCTGAACATTCCGGAATTCCGAACATTCCGGAACCTTGGTGCATTCCGGAACTCTGAACATTCCGGAACCTTGGTGCATTCCGGAACTCTGAACATTCCGGAATTCCGAACATTCCGGAACCTTGGTACATTCCGGAATTCCGAACATTCCGGAACCTTGGTGCATTCCGGAACCTTGGTGCATTCCGGAACTCTGAACATTCCGGAACTCTGAACATTCCGGAATTCCGAACATTCCGGAACCTTGGTGCATTCCGGAACTCTGAACATTCCGGAACTCTGAACATTCCGGAATTCCGAACATTCCGGAACCTTGGTGCATTCCGGAACCTTGGTGCATTCCGGAATTCCGAACATTCCGGAACCTTGGTGCATTCCGGAACTCTGAACATTCCGGAATTCCGGACATTCCGGAACCTTGGTGCATTCCGGAACTCTGAACATTCCGGAATTCCGAACATTCCGGAACCTTGGTGCATTCCGGAACTCTGAACATTCCGGAATTCCGAACATTCCGGAACCTTGGTGCATTCCGGAACCTTGGTGCATTCCGGAATTCCGAACATTCCGGAACCTTGGTGCATTCCGGAACTCTGAACATTCCGGAATTCCGAACATTCCGGAACCTTGGTGCATTCCGGAACTCTGAACATTCCAGAATTCCGAACATTCCGGAATTCCGAACATTCCGGAACCTTGGTGCATTCCGGAACTCTGAACATTCCGGAATTCCGAACATTCCGGAACCTTGGTTCATTCCGGAACTCTGAACATTCCGGAATTCCGAACATTCCGGAACCTTGGTGCATTCCGGAACTCTGAACATTCCGGAACCTTGGTGCATTCCGAAACAATAATGTAAACAAGCAAAATACAAGAATGGCTACATCTGAAACTAATAAATATATGTATAATATATAATAGTATATGCATTTCTGGATGTGTATACTAAATATTTTTCTACGTGTGTGTGTGTGTGTACACATATTTTACAAATTAAATAGAGTAAACAATAAATAAAATATATAAAAATATACAGAGTTGAGACATGTGCAAAACAGTGGCATTACTGTACAGTATGGAGTGCATAATGTTAAAGTTCCAGTAGTGAAGGTGAGGTGTCTATGACGTGTTCAGCAGTCTGATGGCCTGGTGGAAGAAGCTATCTCTCAGTCTGCTGGTACGGGACCGGATGCTGCAGAACCTCCTTCCTGATGGAAGTAGTCTGAACAGTTTATGGCTGGGGTGACTGGAGTCCTTGATGATCCTCCCCGCTTTCCTCAGGCACCGCTTCCTGTAGATGTCTTGGAGGGAGGGAAGCTCACCTCCAATTATCCGTTCAGAGCACCGCACTACTCTCTGGAGAGCTTTGCAGTTGTAGGCGGTGCTGTTGCCATACCAGGTGGTGATGCATCCAGTGAGGATGCTCTCAATGGCACAGTGATAGAAGGTCCTGAGGATGCGGGGGCTCATGCCGAATCTTTTCAGTCTCCTGAGAAAGAAGAGGCGCTGCTGCGCCTTCTTCACTGCTTTGTTTGTGTGTACTGACCACGTAAGATCCTCAGCCAGATGTACACCAAGGAAGCGGAAGCTGCTCACTCTCTCCACAGCAGCGCCGTTGATGGTGATGGGGGTGTGTACTTCTCTGCACCTCCGGAAGTCCACTATCAACTCCTTTGTCTTTGCGACGTTGAGGGTGAGATGGTTGTCTTGACACCAGTGGGTCAGGGCGCTGACCTCCTCCCTGTAAGCCGTCTCATCACCATTGGTGATAAGACCCACCACTGTAGTGTCGTCCGCAAACTTCACAATGATGTTGGAGTTGTTAGTGGCTGTGCAGTCGTAGGTGTAGAGTGAGTATAGGAGAGGGCTCAGTACACACCCCTGTGGAGCACCAGTGTTCAGTGTGATGGGGGATGAGGTGATACTGCCCAGTCTGACCACTTGGCATCTGTCAGAGAGGAAGCTAAGGATCCAGCTGCAGAGGGAGCTACTCAGTCCTAGATCCTGCAGTTTCCTGTCCAGCTTCGAGGGAACGATGGTATTGAATGCTGAGCTGTAATCTACAAACAGCATTCTCACATACGTGTCTCTCTTCTCCAGGTGTGACAGGGCAGTGTGTAGTGTCAGGGCTATGGCATCATCAGTGGACCTGTTGTGGCAGTATGCGAACTGTAGAGGGTCCAGTGAGTCGGGTAGTGCAGAGCAGATGAAGTCCCTGACCAGCTTCTCGAAACATTTGCTAATGATGGGAGTCAGGGCTACAGGTCGCCAGTCGTTCAATGAGGAGATGGTGGAGGATTTGGGTACAGGGACGACGGTGGCCATTTTGAAGCAGGCTGGGACTACAGACAGAGAGAGGGAAAGGTTGAAGATGTGTGTGAACACTCCAGCCAGCTGAGCCGCGCATGACTTGAGGACGCGGCCGGGAATCCCGTCCGGACCTGTAGCTTTGCGTGCGTTCACCTTCCTGAAGCACTTCCGCACATCCTCCTCAGACACAGTGTGCGCACTGACGTCATCCGCGGTGCGCACACTGTCCGGTCTCATGGTGTTCGCTGTGTCGAATCTAGCGTAGAATACGTTTAGATCCTCACACAGAGAGGCCGTGGTCTGCGGTGTGCTGGTTTTCCCTCTAAAGTCTGTGATCGTGTTTAGTCCCTGCCACATACTCTGAGGGTTGTCAAACTGTTGCTCCACCCTGTCCCTGTACTCACGTTTGGCTGCTTTGATCCTCTTCCGGAGTTGGTAATGTGTGTGTTTGTAGTCCAATGTGTTCGCGGAGGCAAAGGCGGTGCTCCGTGCCGCCAGTGCCGCGCGAACATCTCTGTTAATCCAGGGTTTTTGATTTGGGAAGGATTTAACTGTTCTGGATGGGACGACATCTCCACGAGTGTTAAAATGGATGTGTTGGTGGAGTTTGGGTGAGACTTTCTTCAGGTTTCCCTTATTAAAGTCTCCGGCTGTGATAAATGCTGCCTCTGGGTGTGCGGTTTCCTCGCTGCTGATCGCGCTGTACAGTTCCCTGAGTGCTCGGTCAGTGTCGGCTTGTGGGGGAATGTAAACAGCTGTAATAATCACTGCTGTAAATTCCCTCGGTAGCCAGAATGGCCGGCACTTAATCATCAGGTACTCCAGGTCCGGTGAGCAGAAGGATTTGACCGGGTGCACGTTCGCATAATCACACCAGCTGTTGTTGATCATGAAACACACACCACCGCCTCTGCTTTTCCCAGTAAGATCCTGTGACCTGTCCGCGCGATGCACGGAGAACCCCGGTAGTTGTATTGCGGAGTCTGGTACCTTGTCCGATAGCCAGGTTTCTGTGAGGCAGATCACGCAGCAGTCCCGCATCTCTCGCTGGAATGAGATCCGTGCCCGAAGCTCACACAGCTTGTTCTCCAGAGACTGCACATTAGCCAGTAATAAACTGGGTAATGGTGGTCTGTTAGTGCGCCGTCTCAGTCGAACCAGAACGCCAGATCTTCTCCCTCTGCATCGGCGTTTGCGGCCTCCAGGGCCAGAGAACAAAGGCGTCTCAGGTGATATGAATGGGGGGTCTGCAAACGGAGCGTCTGTGTTGCAAAACTTGAACTCCGGAAAGATATAAGAAAGACCGTCTTTTATGTCCAGTAAGGTTTGTCGGTCGTACACAAGGAGACATGTGCTACTCGCGAAAAAATGAAGGAAAAGTAAAATTAAACACAGAAAAAAGCTGTTGCTTGGGGGAGCTCGTGACGAGGCTGCCATAATCGGCGCCATCTTTTTTTTTTTTTCTTTTTTTTTTTTTTTGCTGTCCTGAGCTGAAGGTGACACTGGAAACTCAGTTCAGTTTCCAGTGTCACCCTCAGCTCAGCCTCCAGAGTCACCCTCAGCTCAGCCTCCAGAGTCATCCTCAGCTCAGCCTCCAGAGTCACCCTCAGTTCAGCCTCCAGAGCCACCCGTGTCCCTTTCAGTTCGGTCTCCAGAGCCACCCGTGTCCCTTTCAGTTCAGTCTCCAGAGCCACCCGTGTCCCTTTCAGTTCAGTCTCCAGTAGCTCCAGTGCCGCCTGTAGCGCAGGCCCCCGTAGCTCCAGTGCCGCCAGTAGCTCAGGCCCCCGTAGCTCCAGTGCCGCCTGTAGCTCAGGCCCCAGTAGCTCCAGTGCCCCCGCTACCCGTAGCTCTGGCTCCAGTATTACCAGTTTCACTCATTCACTCCATGCAGGGAGAAAGTCTAATTTCAACTCAAGGTGCTTTTCATAGTTTAGCCACCATTGGCAAAGTTTGCTGCTCCAGGGCTTCCCCAGAGGCTAGGTCTCAGTCCCCAGCTAATTCTGGACCCCTGAAGTTTAAGCAGCTACCTGAGAACTGCACCATGTCAGCGTTGCCTGGGCAGAGCCAGTGCTCAGTGCATCGCCAGTCGCCTTTGTGTCAGCTAGTGGCCTCCATGACTGCTGGCTTAGTGATGACCTCTGCTGGAGGGTCCGTTGGACCGCTCCGGTCTTCGTCTCTAGTCTCCGCTGGAGGGTCCGAGGGACCGCTCCGGCCTTCGTCTCTAGTCTCCGCTGGAGGGTCCGAGGGACCGCTCCGGCCTTCGTCTCCTGTCTCCGCTGGAGGGTCCGAGGGACCACTCCGGCCTTCGTCTCCTGTTTCCGCTGGAGGGTCCGAGGGACCGCTCCGGCCTTCGTCTCCTGTCTCCGCTGGAGGGTCCGAGGGACCGCTCCGGCCCTTGCTTCCTGCCTCGTCAGCTGGAGGGCTCGAGGAGTCCGTCCAGCTTCCTGCCTCATCAGCTGGGGGGCCCGAGGAGCCCGTCCAGCCGCCGGCTGCGGCTTCATCAACCTCGCCTGCTGCAGCTTCATCATCATCCTCGCCTGCTGCAGCTTCATCATCCTCCTCGCCTGCTGCAGCTTCATCATCCTCGCCTGGTCCAGCCGCAGAATCTTCCGCCTCGTCTGGTCCAGCCGCAGAGTCTTCCGCCTTGTCTGGTCCAGCTGCAGAGTCTTCCGCCGAGTCTGGTCCAGCCGCAGAGTCTTCCGCCGAGTCTGGTCCAGCCGCAGAGTCTTCCGCCGAATCTGGCCCAGCCTCCGTGCCTTCAGCCTCGCCTGGCCCAGCTTCGTTTGGGTCTGGAGCTAAACGGCCGTTTTCTAGACCGCTGGCTAGGCCACTGGCCGGGCGCCATCGCCGTCGTGGGCGGCCCCCGGACCCTCTTCGCCTGAGCAGCCGCCGTTGCCTTCCGCACGGCCAGCCCCCGGACCAGCGCTGTCGCCGTTGCCTTCCGCACGGTCGGCCTCCCGAACTGTGTCCACGTCGCCGCCGTTGAGCTCTTCTGTCTTGGACTCCTGTGCTGTCGGCCCCCTGGCCGGCCCCCTGAACTCTTCTGTTTTGGACTCTTGGGCTATGGTGTGTTTCGTTTCATTGGTTTTTTTGGTTTTGGACTCGTGTTTTGTTTTTCTTTTTGTCTTTTGACCTTCTGGTGCTCCTGTTTTGTTTTGCCTCGAGCCCTCCGTCCTGGACCCCCGCCGCCCGCCCTGGTCGGGTTGTTTTCTGTTTTTTTCTTGCTGTTTTGTTTCTTGTTGTGCTGTCTGGAGCCAGCATTTGAGGTGGGGGGGGGGGGTCCTGTCATGATCCGGAGTCTGCGACTCCGTGTTTATGTTTAGTTTATTAGTATTCTGTGGTTTTGGTTACCTTGGGTGTTTGTACTCTTCTGTTTCATGGTTCATGTTCCTATGTTCTGTGTCCCCCAGTCTGTGTTAAGTTGGTGTGTTGTGTCAATGCGTGTATGTCTTTCCTGTTTTATTGTGAAGGTCTGCGTCTTATGTGAGTGTTTTCAGTTTGTCTCCCTACTCTCGTCACGTAATCATTCCCAGCTGTGTTCCCCACCTGTGTGTAATCTCCCTGTGTTCTCTGAGTGTATTTAAGTTGTGTCTTCTGTCATGGTAGTTGCTGGTTCGTCTGTGTTGTTTGCCCTCGGTCTCCCTGCGTCTCACCGTATGTATTTCCCCGGACCTCCCTGCATCCTCGTTTCTGGTTTGTCTTATTAGTTTACCCAGTTTAGGTTTCCAGTTTCAGCTCCCTGTGAGGCCATATTCACCACAACAGGGCCTGTGCTGCTGGCTGATACCATCCTCATTTCACCAGGCCCTGCGTTGCTGGCTCATGCCATCCACATTACTGTTTCCCGCGCCTGCCAGTGTAAGATAAAGCCTGTTTCCGTGTAAGATAAAGCCTGCTTCCCGCGCCTGCCCTTGTCGGATAACGCCTTTTTGCTGCGCCTGCCCGTGTAAGATAACAACTGTTTCCGTGTAAGATAACGCCTGTTTCCGGCGCCTGGCCTTGTAAGATAACGCCTGCTTCCCGCGCCTGCCCGTGAAAGATAACGCCTGTTTCCGTGTAAGATAACGCCTGTTTCCCGCGCCTGCCCGTGTAAGATAAAGCCTGTTTCCCGCGCCTAGCCGTGTAAGTTAACGCCTGTTTGACGCGCCTGCCCGTGTAAGTTAACGACTGTTTCCCGCGCCTGCCCGTGTAAGATGACGCCTTTTTCCGTGTAAGATAACGACTGTTTCCCGCGCCTGCCTGTGTCAGATAACGCCTGTTTGCCGCGCCTGCCCGTGCAAGATAACGCCTGTTTCCCGCGCCTGCCCGTGTATGATGACGACTGTTTCCGTGTAAGATAACGCCTGTTTCCGTGTAAGATAACGGCTGTTTCCCGCGCCTGCCCTTATAAGATAACGCCTGTTTCCCGCGCCTGCCCTTTTCAGATAACGCTCTTTTGCTGCGACTGCCCGTGTACGATAACGCCTGTTTCCCGTGCCTGCCCGTGTAAGATAACGCCTGTTTCCGTGTAAGATAACGCCTGTTTCCGTGCAAGTTAACGCCTGTTTCCCGTGCCTGGCCATGTAAGATAACGCCTGTTTCCCGCGCCTGCCCGTGTAACATAACGACTGTTTCCGTGTAAGATAACGACTGTTTCCCGCTCCTGCCGGTGTCAGATAATGCCTTTTTGGTGCGCCTGCCCGTGTACGACAACGCCTGTTTCCCGCGCCTGCCCGTGCAAGACAGCGCCTGTTTCCCGCGCCTGCCCGTGTAAGATAATGCCTGTTTGCCGCGCCTGCCCGTGTAAGATAACGCCTGTTTCCGTGTAAGAAAACGCCTGTTTCCTGCGCCTGCCCGTGTAAGATAATGCCTGTTTCCTGCGCCTGCCCGTGTAAGATTACCACTGTTTCCCGCGCCTGCCTGTGTAAGATGACGCCTGTTTGCCGCGCTTGCCCGTGTATGATGACGACTCTGAACATTCCGGAACCTTGGTGCATTCTGGAACTCTGAACATTCCGGAATTCCGAACATTCCGGAACCTTGGTGCATTCCGGAATTCCGAACATTCCGGAACCTTGGTGCATTCCGGAACTCTGAACATTCCGGAATTCCGAACATTCCGGAACCTTGGTGCATTCCGGAACTCTGAACATTCCGGAACCTTGGTGCATTCCGGAACTCTGAACATTCCGGAATTCCGAACCTTGGTGCATTCCGGAATTCCGAACATTCCGGAACCTTGGTGCATTCCGGAATTCCGAACATTCCGGAACCTTGGTGCATTCCGGAACTCTGAACATTCCGGAATTCCGAACATTCCGGAACCTTGGTGCATTCCGGAACTCTGAACATTCCGGAACCTTGGTACATTCCGGAATTCCGAACATTCCGGAACCTTGGTGCATTCCGGAACTCTGAACATTCCGGAATTCCGAACCTTGGTGTATTCCGGAATTCCGAACATTCCGGAACCTTGGTTCATCCCGGAACTCTGAACATTCCGGAATTCCGAACATTCCGGAATTCCGAACATTCCGGAACCTTGGTGCATTCCGGAACTCTGAACATTCCGGAATTCCGAACATTCCGGAACCTTGGTACATTCCGGAATTCCGAACATTCCGGAACCTTGGTGCATTCCGGAACCTTGGTGCATTCCGGAACTCTGAACATTCCGGAACTCTGAACATTCCGGAATTCCGAACATTCCGGAACCTTGGTGCATTCCGGAACTCTGAACATTCCGGAACTCTGAACATTCCGGAATTCCGAACATTCCGGAACCTTGGTGCATTCCGGAACCTTGGTGCATTCCGGAATTCCGAACATTCCGGAACCTTGGTGCATTCCGGAACTCTGAACATTCCGGAATTCCGGACATTCCGGAACCTTGGTGCATTCCGGAACTCTGAACATTCCGGAATTCCGAACATTCCGGAACCTTGGTGCATTCCGGAACTCTGAACATTCCGGAATTCCGAACATTCCGGAACCTTGGTGCATTCCGGAACCTTGGTGCATTCCGGAATTCCGAACATTCCGGAACCTTGGTGCATTCCGGAACTCTGAACATTCCGGAATTCCGAACATTCCGGAACCTTGGTGCATTCCGGAACTCTGAACATTCCAGAATTCCGAACATTCCGGAATTCCGAACATTCCGGAACCTTGGTGCATTCCGGAACTCTGAACATTCCGGAATTCCGAACATTCCGGAACCTTGGTTCATTCCGGAACTCTGAACATTCCGGAATTCCGAACATTCCGGAACCTTGGTGCATTCCGGAACTCTGAACATTCCGGAACCTTGGTGCATTCCGAAACAATAATGTAAACAAGCAAAATACAAGAATGGCTACATCTGAAACTAATAAATATATGTATAATATATAATAGTATATGCATTTCTGGATGTGTATACTAAATATTTTTCTACGTGTGTGTGTGTGTGTACACATATTTTACAAATTAAATAGAGTAAACAATAAATAAAATATATAAAAATATACAGAGTTGAGACATGTGCAAAACAGTGGCATTACTGTACAGTATGGAGTGCATAATGTTAAAGTTCCAGTAGTGAAGGTGAGGTGTCTATGACGTGTTCAGCAGTCTGATGGCCTGGTGGAAGAAGCTATCTCTCAGTCTGCTGGTACGGGACCGGATGCTGCAGAACCTCCTTCCTGATGGAAGTAGTCTGAACAGTTTATGGCTGGGGTGACTGGAGTCCTTGATGATCCTCCCCGCTTTCCTCAGGCACCGCTTCCTGTAGATGTCTTGGAGGGAGGGAAGCTCACCTCCAATTATCCGTTCAGAGCACCGCACTACTCTCTGGAGAGCTTTGCAGTTGTAGGCGGTGCTGTTGCCATACCAGGTGGTGATGCATCCAGTGAGGATGCTCTCAATGGCACAGTGATAGAAGGTCCTGAGGATGCGGGGGCTCATGCCGAATCTTTTCAGTCTCCTGAGAAAGAAGAGGCGCTGCTGCGCCTTCTTCACTGCTTTGTTTGTGTGTACTGACCACGTAAGATCCTCAGCCAGATGTACACCAAGGAAGCGGAAGCTGCTCACTCTCTCCACAGCAGCGCCGTTGATGGTGATGGGGGTGTGTACTTCTCTGCACCTCCGGAAGTCCACTATCAACTCCTTTGTCTTTGCGACGTTGAGGGTGAGATGGTTGTCTTGACACCAGTGGGTCAGGGCGCTGACCTCCTCCCTGTAAGCCGTCTCATCACCATTGGTGATAAGACCCACCACTGTAGTGTCGTCCGCAAACTTCACAATGATGTTGGAGTTGTTAGTGGCTGTGCAGTCGTAGGTGTAGAGTGAGTATAGGAGAGGGCTCAGTACACACCCCTGTGGAGCACCAGTGTTCAGTGTGATGGGGGATGAGGTGATACTGCCCAGTCTGACCACTTGGCATCTGTCAGAGAGGAAGCTAAGGATCCAGCTGCAGAGGGAGCTACTCAGTCCTAGATCCTGCAGTTTCCTGTCCAGCTTCGAGGGAACGATGGTATTGAATGCTGAGCTGTAATCTACAAACAGCATTCTCACATACGTGTCTCTCTTCTCCAGGTGTGACAGGGCAGTGTGTAGTGTCAGGGCTATGGCATCATCAGTGGACCTGTTGTGGCAGTATGCGAACTGTAGAGGGTCCAGTGAGTCGGGTAGTGCAGAGCAGATGAAGTCCCTGACCAGCTTCTCGAAACATTTGCTAATGATGGGAGTCAGGGCTACAGGTCGCCAGTCGTTCAATGAGGAGATGGTGGAGGATTTGGGTACAGGGACGACGGTGGCCATTTTGAAGCAGGCTGGGACTACAGACAGAGAGAGGGAAAGGTTGAAGATGTGTGTGAACACTCCAGCCAGCTGAGCCGCGCATGACTTGAGGACGCGGCCGGGAATCCCGTCCGGACCTGTAGCTTTGCGTGCGTTCACCTTCCTGAAGCACTTCCGCACATCCTCCTCAGACACAGTGTGCGCACTGACGTCATCCGCGGTGCGCACACTGTCCGGTCTCATGGTGTTCGCTGTGTCGAATCTAGCGTAGAATACGTTTAGATCCTCACACAGAGAGGCCGTGGTCTGCGGTGTGCTGGTTTTCCCTCTAAAGTCTGTGATCGTGTTTAGTCCCTGCCACATACTCTGAGGGTTGTCAAACTGTTGCTCCACCCTGTCCCTGTACTCACGTTTGGCTGCTTTGATCCTCTTCCGGAGTTGGTAATGTGTGTGTTTGTAGTCCAATGTGTTCGCGGAGGCAAAGGCGGTGCTCCGTGCCACCAGTGCCGCGCGAACATCTCTGTTAATCCAGGGTTTTTGATTTGGGAAGGATTTAACTGTTCTGGATGGGACGACATCTCCACGAGTGTTAAAATGGATGTGTTGGTGGAGTTTGGGTGAGACTTTCTTCAGGTTTCCCTTATTAAAGTCTCCGGCTGTGATAAATGCTGCCTCTGGGTGTGCGGTTTCCTCGCTGCTGATCGCGCTGTACAGTTCCCTGAGTGCTCGGTCAGTGTCGGCTTGTGGGGGAATGTAAACAGCTGTAATAATCACTGCTGTAAATTCCCTCGGTAGCCAGAATGGCCGGCACTTAATCATCAGGTACTCCAGGTCCGGTGAGCAGAAGGATTTGACCGGGTGCACGTTCGCATAATCACACCAGCTGTTGTTGATCATGAAACACACACCACCGCCTCTGCTTTTCCCAGTAAGATCCTGTGACCTGTCCGCGCGATGCACGGAGAACCCCGGTAGTTGTATTGCGGAGTCTGGTACCTTGTCCGATAGCCAGGTTTCTGTGAGGCAGATCACGCAGCAGTCCCGCATCTCTCGCTGGAATGAGATCCGTGCCCGAAGCTCACACAGCTTGTTCTCCAGAGACTGCACATTAGCCAGTAATAAACTGGGTAATGGTGGTCTGTTAGTGCGCCGTCTCAGTCGAACCAGAACGCCAGATCTTCTCCCTCTGCATCGGCGTTTGCGGCCTCCAGGGCCAGAGAACAAAGGCGTCTCAGGTGATATGAATGGGGGGTCTGCAAACGGAGCGTCTGTGTTGCAAAACTTGAACTCCGGAAAGATATAAGAAAGACCGTCTTTTATGTCCAGTAAGGTTTGTCGGTCGTACACAAGGAGACATGTGCTACTCGCGAAAAAATGAAGGAAAAGTAAAATTAAACACAGAAAAAAGCTGTTGCTTGGGGGAGCTCGTGACGAGGCTGCCATAATCGGCGCCATCTTTTTTTTTTTTTCTTTTTTTTTTTTTTTGCTGTCCTGAGCTGAAGGTGACACTGGAAACTCAGTTCAGTTTCCAGTGTCACCCTCAGCTCAGCCTCCAGAGTCACCCTCAGCTCAGCCTCCAGAGTCATCCTCAGCTCAGCCTCCAGAGTCACCCTCAGTTCAGCCTCCAGAGCCACCCGTGTCCCTTTCAGTTCGGTCTCCAGAGCCACCCGTGTCCCTTTCAGTTCAGTCTCCAGAGCCACCCGTGTCCCTTTCAGTTCAGTCTCCAGTAGCTCCAGTGCCGCCTGTAGCGCAGGCCCCCGTAGCTCCAGTGCCGCCAGTAGCTCAGGCCCCCGTAGCTCCAGTGCCGCCTGTAGCTCAGGCCCCAGTAGCTCCAGTGCCCCCGCTACCCGTAGCTCTGGCTCCAGTATTACCAGTTTCACTCATTCACTCCATGCAGGGAGAAAGTCTAATTTCAACTCAAGGTGCTTTTCATAGTTTAGCCACCATTGGCAAAGTTTGCTGCTCCAGGGCTTCCCCAGAGGCTAGGTCTCAGTCCCCAGCTAATTCTGGACCCCTGAAGTTTAAGCAGCCACCTGAGAACTGCACCATGTCAGCGTTGCCTGGGCAGAGCCAGTGCTCAGTGCATCGCCAGTCGCCTTTGTGTCAGCTAGTGGCCTCCATGACTGCTGGCTTAGTGATGACCTCTGCTGGAGGGTCCGTTGGACCGCTCCGGTCTTCGTCTCTAGTCTCCGCTGGAGGGTCCGAGGGACCGCTCCGGCCTTCGTCTCTAGTCTCCGCTGGAGGGTCCGAGGGACCGCTCCGGCCTTCGTCTCCTGTCTCCGCTGGAGGGTCCGAGGGACCACTCCGGCCTTCGTCTCCTGTTTCCGCTGGAGGGTCCGAGGGACCGCTCCGGCCCTTGCTTCCTGCCTCGTCAGCTGGAGGGCTCGAGGAGTCCGTCCAGCTTCCTGCCTCATCAGCTGGGGGGCCCGAGGAGCCCGTCCAGCCGCCGGCTGCGGCTTCATCAACCTCGCCTGCTGCAGCTTCATCATCATCCTCGCCTGCTGCAGCTTCATCATCCTCCTCGCCTGCTGCAGCTTCATCATCCTCGCCTGGTCCAGCCGCAGAATCTTCCGCCTCGTCTGGTCCAGCCGCAGAGTCTTCCGCCTTGTCTGGTCCAGCTGCAGAGTCTTCCGCCGAGTCTGGTCCAGCCGCAGAGTCTTCCGCCGAGTCTGGTTTTTTTGGTTTTGGACTCGTGTTTTGTTTTTCTTTTTGTCTTTTGACCTTCTGGTGCTCCTGTTTTGTTTTGCCTCGAGCCCTCCGTCCTGGACCCCCGCCGCCCGCCCTGGTTGGGTTGTTTTCTGTTTTTTTCTTGCTGTTTTGTTTCTTGTTGTGCTGTCTGGAGCCAGCATTTGAGGTGGGGGGGGGGTCCTGTCATGATCCGGAGTCTGCGACTCCGTGTTTATGTTTAGTTTATTAGTATTCTGTGGTTTTGGTTACCTTGGGTGTTTGTACTCTTCTGTTTCATGGTTCATGTTCCTATGTTCTGTGCCCCCCAGTCTGTGTTAAGTTGGTGTGTTGTGTCAATGCGTGTATGTCTTTCCTGTTTTATTGTGAAGGTCTGCGTCTTATGTGAGTGTTTTCAGTTTGTCTCCCTACTCTCGTCACGTAATCATTCCCAGCTGTGTTCCCCACCTGTGTGTAATCTCCCTGTGTTCTCTGAGTGTATTTAAGTTGTGTCTTCTGTCATGGTAGTTGCTGGTTCGTCTGTGTTGTTTGCCCTCGGTCTCCCTGCGTCTCACCGTATGTATTTCCCCGGACCTCCCTGCATCCTCGTTTCTGGTTTGTCTTATTAGTTTACCCAGTTTAGGTTTCCAGTTTCAGCTCCCTGTGAGGCCATATTCACCACAACAGGGCCTGTGCTGCTGGCTGATACCATCCTCATTTCACCAGGCCCTGCGTTGCTGGCTCATGCCATCCACATTACTGTTTCCCGCGCCTGCCAGTGTAAGATAAAGCCTGTTTCCGTGTAAGATAAAGCCTGCTTCCCGCGCCTGCCCTTGTCGGATAACGCCTTTTTGCTGCGCCTGCCCGTGTAAGATAACAACTGTTTCCGTGTAAGATAACGCCTGTTTCCGGCGCCTGGCCTTGTAAGATAACGCCTGTTTGCCGCGCCTGCCCGTGAAAGATAACGCCTGTTTCCGTGTAAGAAAACGCCTGTTTCCTGCGCCTGCCCGTGTAAGATAATGCCTGTTTCCTGCGCCTGCCCGTGTAAGATTACCACTGTTTCCCGCGCCTGCCTGTGTAAGATGACGCCTGTTTGCCGCGCTTGCCCGTGTATGATGACGACTCTGAACATTCCGGAACCTTGGTGCATTCTGGAACTCTGAACATTCCGGAATTCCGAACATTCCGGAACCTTGGTGCATTCCGGAATTCCGAACATTCCGGAACCTTGGTGCATTCCGGAACTCTGAACATTCCGGAATTCCGAACATTCCGGAACCTTGGTGCATTCCGGAACTCTGAACATTCCGGAATTCCGAACATTCCGGAACCTTGGTGCATTCCGGAACTCTGAACATTCCGGAATTCCGAACCTTGGTGCATTCCGGAATTCCGAACATTCCGGAACCTTGGTGCATTCCGGAATTCCGAACATTCCGGAACCTTGGTGCATTCCGGAACTCTGAACATTCCGGAATTCCGAACATTCCGGAACCTTGGTGCATTCCGGAACTCTGAACATTCCGGAACCTTGGTACATTCCGGAATTCCGAATATTCCGGAACCTTGGTGCATTCCGGAACTCTGAACATTCCGGAATTCCGAACCTTGGTGTATTCCGGAATTCCGAACATTCCGGAACCTTGGTTCATCCCGGAACTCTGAACATTCCGGAATTCCGAACATTCCGGAATTCCGAACATTCCGGAACCTTGGTGCATTCCGGAACTCTGAACATTCCGGAATTCCGAACATTCCGGAACCTTGGTACATTCCGGAATTCCGAAAATTCCGGAACCTTGGTGCATTCCGGAACTCTGAACATTCCGGAATTCCGAACATTCCGGAACCTTGGTGCATTCCGGAACTCTGAACATTCCGGAACCTTGGTGCATTCCGGAACCTTGGTGCATTCCGGAACTCTGAACATTCCGGAATTCCGAACATTCCGGAATTCCGAACATTCCGGAACCTTGGTGCATTCCGGAACTCTGAACATTCCGGAACTCTGAATATTCCGGAACTCTGAACATTCCGGAATTCCGAACATTCCGGAACCTTGGTGCATTCCGGAACTCTGAACATTCCGGAATTCCGAACATTCCGGAATTCCGAACATTCCGGAACCTTGGTGCATTCCGGAACTCTGAACATTCCGGAATTCCGAACATTCCGGAATTCCGAACATTCCGGAACCTTGGTGCATTCCGGAACTCTGAACATTCCGGAATTCCGAACATTCCGGAACCTTGGTTCATTCCGGAACTCTGAACATCCCGGAATTCCGAACATTCCGGAACCTTGGTGCATTCCGGAATTCCGAACATTCCGGAACCTTGGTTCATTCCGGAACTCTGAACATCCCGGAATTCCGAACATTCCGGAACCTTGGTGCATTCCGGAACTGTGAACATTCCGGAATTCCGAACATTCCGGAACCTTGGTGCATTCCGGAACCTTGGTGCATTCCGGAACTCTGAACATTCCGGAATTCCGAACATTCAGGAACCTTGGTGCATTCCGGAACTCTGAACATTCCGGAATTCCGAACATTCCGGAATTCCGAACATTCCGGAACCTTGGTGCATTCCGGAACTCTGAACATTCCGGAATTCCGAACATTCCGGAACCTTGGTGCATTCCGGAACTCTGAACATTCCGGAATTCCGAACATTCCAGAATTCCGAACATTCCGGAACCTTGGTGCATTCCGGAACCTTGGTGCATTCCGGAACTCTGAACATTCCGGAACTCTGAACATTCCGGAACTCTGAACATTCCGGAATTCCGAACATTCCGGAACCTTGGTGCATTCCGGAACTCTGAACATTCCGGAATTCCGAATAGTCCGGAACCTTGGTGCATTCCGGAACTCTGAACATTCCGGAATTCCGAACATTCCGGAACCTTGGTGCATTCCCGAACCTTGGTGCATTCCGGAACTCTGAACATTCCGGAACTCTGAACATTCCGGAACTCTGAACATTCCGGAATTCCGAACATTCCGGAACCTTGGTGCATTCCGGAACTCTGAACATTCCGGAACCTTGGTGCATTCGGAACTCTGAACATTCCGGAATTCCGAACATTCCGGAATTCCGAACATTCCGGAACCTTGGTGCATTCCGGAACCTTGGTGCATTCCAGGATTCTGAACATTCCGGAACCTTGGTGCATTCCGGAATTCCGAACATTCCGGAACCTTGGTGCATTCCGGAACTCTGAACATTCCGGAACTCTGAACATTCCGGAATTCCGAACATTCCGGAACCTTGGTGCATTCCGGAACTCTGAACCTTCCAGAATTCCGAACATTCCGGAATTCCGAACATTCCGGAACCTTGGTGCATTCCGGAACTCTGAACATTCCGGAATTCCGAACATTCCGGAACCTTGGTGCATTCCGGAACTCTGAACATTCCGGAATTCCGAACATTCCGGAACCTTGGTGCATTCCGGAACCTTGGTGCATTCCGGAACTCTGAACATTCCGGAATTCCGAACATTCCGGAACCTTGGTGCATTCCGGAACTCTGAACATTCCGGAACTCTGAACATTCCGGAATTCCGAACATTCCGGAACCTTGGTGCATTCCGGAACCTTGGTGCATTCCGGAATTCCGAACATTCCGGAACTCTGAACATTCCGGAATTCCGAACATTCCGGAACCTTGGTGCATTCCCGAACCTTGGTGCATTCCGGAACTCTGAACATTCCGGAACTCTGAACATTCCGGAACTCTGAACATTCCGGAATTCCGAACATTCCGGAACCTTGGTGCATTCCGGAACTCTGAACATTCCGTAACCTTGGTGGATTCCGGAACTCTGAACATTCCGGAATTCCGAACATTCCGGAATTCCGAACATTCCGGAACCTTGGTGCATTCCGGAACCTTGGTGCATTCCAGGATTCTGAACATTCCGGAACCTTGGTGCATTCCGGAATTCCGAACATTCCGGAACCTTGGTGCATTCCGGAACTCTGAACATTCCGGAACTCTGAACATTCCGGAATTCCGAACATTCCGGAACCTTGGTGCATTCCGGAACTCTGAACCTTCCAGAATTCCGAACATTCCGGAATTCCGAACATTCCGGAACCTTGGTGCATTCCGGAACTCTGAACATTCCGGAATTCCGAATATTCCGGAACCTTGGTGCATTCCGGAACTCTGAACATTCCGGAATTCCGAACATTCCGGAACCTTGGTGCATTCCGGAACTCTGAACATTCCGGAATTCCGAACATTCCGGAACCTTGGTGCATTCCGGAACTCTGAACATTCCGGAATTTCGAACATTCCGGAACCTTGGTGCATTCCGGAACCTTGGTGCATTCCGGAACTCTGAACATTCCGGAACTCTGAACATTCCGGAATTCCGAACATTCCGGAACCTTGGTGCATTCCGGAACTCTGAACATTCCGGAACTCTGAACATTCCGGAATTCCGAACATTCCGGAACCTTGGTGCATTCCGGAACCTTGGTGCATTCCGGAATTCCGAACATTCCGGAACCTTGGTGCATTCCGGAACCTTGGTGCATTCCGGAATTCGGAACATTCCGGAACCTTGGTGCATTCCGGAACCTTGGTGCATTCCGGAATTCCGAACATTCCGGAACCTTGGTGCATTCCGGAACTCTGAACATTCCGGAACTCTGAACATTCCGGAATTCCGAACATTCCGGAACCTTGGTGCATTCCGGAACCTTGGTGCATTCCGGAATTCCGAACATTCCGGAACCTTGGTGCATTCCGGAACTCTGAACATTCCGGAATTCCGAACATTCCGGAACCTTGGTGCATTCCGGAACTCTGAACATTCCGGAATTCCGAACATTCCGGAACCTTGGTGCATTCCGGAACTCTGAACATTCCAGAATTCCGAACATTCCGGAACCTTGGTGCATTCCGGAACCTTGGTGCATTCCGGAATTCCGAACATTCCGGAACATTGGTGCATTCCGGAACCTTGGTGCATTCCGGAACTCTGAACATTCCGGAACTCTGAACATTCCGGAATTCCGAACATTCCGGAACATTGGTGCATTCCGGAACCTTGGTGCATTCCGGAACTCTGAACATTCCGGAATTCCGAACATTCCGGAACCTTGGTGCATTCCGGAACTCTGAACATTCCGGAATTCCGAACATTCCGGAACCTTGGTGCATTCCGGAACCTTGGTGCATTCCGGAACTCTGAACATTCCGGAATTTCGAACATTCCGGAACCTTGGTGCATTCCGGAACCTTGGTGCATTCCGGAACTCTGAACATTCCGGAACTCTGAACATTCCGGAATTCCGAACATTCCGGAACCTTGGTGCATTCCGGAACTCTGAACATTCCGGAACTCTGAACATTCCGGAATTCCGAACATTCCGGAACCTTGGTGCATTCCGGAATTCCGAACATTCCGGAACCTTGGTGCATTCCGGAACCTTGGTGCATTCCGGAATTCCGAACATTCCGGAACCTTGGTGCATTCCGGAACCTTGGTGCATTCCGGAATTCCGAACATTCCGGAACCTTGGTGCATTCCGGAACTCTGAACATTCCGGAATTCCGAACATTCCGGAACCTTGGTGCATTCCGGAACTCTGAACATTCCGGAATTCCGAACATTCCGGAACCTTGGTGCATTCCGGAACTCTGAACATTCCAGAATTCCGAACATTCCGGAACCTTGGTGCATTCCGGAACCTTGGTGCATTCCGGAATTCCGAACATTCCGGAACATTGGTGCATTCCGGAACCTTGGTGCATTCCGGAACTCTGAACATTCCGGAACTCTGAACATTCCGGAATTCCGAACATTCCGGAACATTGGTGCATTCCGGAACCTTGGTGCATTCCGGAACTCTGAACATTCCGGAATTCCGAACATTCCGGAATTCCGAACATTCCGGAACCTTGGTGCATTCCGGAACTCTGAACATTCCGGAATTCCGAACATTCCGGAACCTTGGTGCATTCCGGAACTCTGAACATTCCGGAATTTCGAACATTCCGGAATTCTGAACATTCCAGAATTCCGAACATTCCGGAACCTTGGTGCATTCTGAAACTCTGAACATTCCGGAATTCCGAACATTCCGGAATTCCGAACATTCCAGAATTCCGAACATTCCGGAACCTTGGTGCATTCCGGAACCTTGGTACATTCCGGAATTCTGAACATTCCGGAACCTTGGTGCATTCCGGAACTCTGAACATTCCGGAATTCCGAACATTCCGGAACCTTGGTGCATTCCGGAACTCTGAACATTCCAGAATTCCGAACATTCCGGAATTCCGAACATTCCGGAACCTTGGTGCATTCCGGAACTCTGAACATTCCGGAATTCCGAATATTCCGGAACCTTGGTGCATTCCGGAACTCTGAACATTCCGGAATTCCGAACATTCCGGAACCTTGGTGCATTCCGGAACTCTGAACATTCCGGAATTCCGAACATTCCGGAACTCTGAACATTCCGGAATTCCGAACATTCCGGAACCTTGGTGCATTCCGGAACCTTGGTGCATTCCGGAACCTTGGTGCATTCCGGAACTCTGAACATTCCGGAATTCCGAACTTTCCGGAACCTTGGTGCATTCCGGAACTCTGAACATTCCGGAATTCCGAACATTCCGGAACTCTGAACATTCCGGAATTCCGAACATTCTGGAACCTTGGTGCATTCCGGAACTCTGAACATTCCGGAATTCTGAACATTCCGGAACCTTGGTGCATTCCGGAAACTTGGTGCATTCCGGAACTCTGAACATTCCGGAATTCCGAACATTCCGGAACCTTGGTGCATTTCGGAACTCTGAACATTCCGGAATTCCGAACATTCCGGAACCTTGGTGCATTCCGGAACTCTGAACATTCCGGAATTCCGAACTTTCCGGAACCTTGGTGCATTCCGGAACTCTGAACATTCCGGAATTCCGAACATTCCGGAACTCTGAACATTCCGGAATTCCGAACATTCCGGAACCTTGGTGCATTCCGGAACTGTGAACATTCCGGAATTCCGAACATTCCGGAACCTTGGTGCATTCCGGAACCTTGGTGCATTCCGGAATTCCGAACATTCCGGAAACTTGGTGCATTCCGGAACTCTGAACATTCCGGAACCTTTGTACATTCCGGAATTCCGAACATTCCGGAACCTTGGTGCATTCCGGAACTCTGAACATTCCGGAACTCTGAACATTCTGGAACTCTGAACACTGCGGAATTCCGAACATTCCGGAACCTTGGTGCATTCCGGAATGCACCAAGGTTCCGGAATGTTCGGAATTCCGGAATGTTCAGAGTTCTGGAATGTTCAGAGTTCCGGAATGTTCAGAATTCCGGAATATTCAGAGTTCCGGAATGCACCAAGGTTCCGGAATGTTCGGAATTCCGGAATGTACAAAGGTTCCGGAATGTTCAGAGTTCCGGAATGCACCAAGGTTCCGGAATGTTCGGAATTCCAGAATGTTCGGAATTCCGGAATGCTCAGAGTTCCGGAATGAACCAAGGTTCCGGAATGTTCGGAATTCCGGAATGTTCGGAATTCCGCAATGTTCAGAGTTCCAGAATGTTCAGAGTTCCGGAATGTTCAGAGTTCCGGAATGCACCAAGGTTCCGGAATGTTCGGAATTCCGGAATGTACAAAGGTTCCGGAATGTTCAGAGTTCCGGAATGCACCAAGGTTCCGGAATGTTCGGAATTCCGGAATGTTCAGAGTTCCGGAATGCACCAAGGTTCCGGAATGTTCGGAATTCCGGAATGTTCAGAGTTCCGGAATGCACCAAGGTTCCGGAATGTTCGGAATTCCGGAATGTTCAGAGTTCCGGAATGTTCAGAGTTCCGGAATGTTCAGAGTTCCGGAATGCACCAAGGTTCCGGAATGTTCGGAATTTCGGAATGTACCAAGGTTCCGGAATGTTCAGAATTCCGGAATGCACCAAGGTTCCGGAATGCACCAAGGTTCCGGAATGTTCGGAATTCCGGAATGTTCAGAGTTCCGGAATGTTCAGAGT
This sequence comes from Mchenga conophoros, assembly GCF_057382185.1. Lineage (NCBI taxonomy): Eukaryota > Metazoa > Chordata > Actinopteri > Cichliformes > Cichlidae > Mchenga > Mchenga conophoros. The sequence continues at coordinate 34,467,993 of NC_140538.1, read as the reverse complement.
TCCGGAATGTTCAGAGTTCCGGAATGCACCAAGGTTCCGGAATGTTCGGAATTCCGGAATGTTCAGAGTTCCGGAATGTTCAGAGTTCCGGAATGTTCAGAGTTCCGGAATGCACCAAGGTTCCGGAATGTTCGGAATTTCGGAATGTACCAAGGTTCCGGAATGTTCAGAATTCTGGAATGCACCAAGGTTCCGGAATGCACCAAGGTTCCGGAATGTTCGGAATTCCGGAATGTTCAGAGTTCCGGAATGCACCAAGGTTCCGGAATGCACCAAGGTTCCGGAATGTTCGGAATTCTGGAATGTTTTGAATTCCGGAATGTTCAGAGTTCCGGAATGCACCAAGGTTCCGGAATGTTCGGAATTCCGGAATGTAACAAGGTTCCGGAATGTTCAGAATTCTGGATTGCACCAATGTTCCGGAATGCACCAAGGTTCCGGAATGTTCGGAATTCCGGAATGTTCAGAGTTCCGGAATGCACCAAGGTTCCGGAATGTTTGGAATTCCGGAATGTTCAGAGTTCCGGAATGTTCATAGTTCCGGAATGCACCAAGGTTCCGGAATGTTCAGAGTTCCGGAATGTTCAGTTCCGGAATGCACCAAGGTTCCGGAATGTTGGGAATTCCGGAATGTTCAGAGTTCCGGAATGCACCAAGGTTCCGGAATGTTCGGAATTCCGGAATGTACCGAATTCTGGAATGCACCAAGGTTCCGGAATGTTCGGAATTCCGGAATGTTCAGAGTTCCGGAATGCACCAAGGTTCCGGAATGTTCGGAATTCCGGAATGTTCGGAATTCCGGAATGTTCAGAGTTCCGGAATGTTCAGAATTCCGGAATGTTCAGAGTTCCGGAATGTTCAGAGTTCCGGAATGCACCAAGGTTCCGGAATGTTCGGAATTCCGGAATGTACAAAGGTTCCGGAATGTTCAGAGTTCCGGAATGCACCAAGGTTCCGGAATGCACCAAGGTTCCGGAATGTTCGGAATTTCGGAATGTTCAGAGTTCCGGAATGCACCAAGGTTCCGGAATGTTCGGAATTCCGGAATGTTCAGAGTTCCGGAATGCACCAAGGTTCCGGAATGTTCGGAATTCCGGAATGTTCGGAATTCCGGAATGTTCAGAGTTCCGGAAAGCACCAAATTTCCGGAATGTTCGGAATTCCGGAATGTTCAGAGTTCCGGAATGCACCAAGGTTCCGGAATGTTCGGAATTCCGGAATGTACCAAGGTTCCGGAATGCACCAAGGTTCCGGAATGTTCGGAATTCCGAAATGTACCAAGGTTCCGGAATGTTCAGAATTCTGGAATGCTCCAAGGTTCCGGAATGCACCAAGGTTCCGGAGTGTTCGGAATTCCGGAATGGTCAGAGTTCCTGAATGCACCAAGGTTCCGGAATGTTTGGAATTCCGGAATGTTCGGAATTCCGGAATGTTCAGAGTTCCGGAATGTTCAGAGTTCCGGAATGCACCAAGGTTCCGCAATGCACCAAGGTTCCGGAATGTTCGGAATTCCGGAATGCGCCAAGGTTCCGGAATGCACCAAGGTTCCGGAATGTTCGGAATTCCGGAATGTTCGGAATTCCGGAATGTTCAGAGTTCCGGAATGCACCAAGGTTCCGGAATGTTCGGAATTCCGGAATGTTCGGAATTCTGGAATGTTCAGAGTTCCGGAATGCACCAAGGTTCCGGAATGTTCGGAATTCCGGAATGTTCAGAGTTCCGAAATGCACCAAGGTTCCGGAATGTTCGGAATTCCGGAATGTTCAGAGTTCCGGAATGCACCAAGGTTCCGGAATGTTCGGAATTCCGGAATGTTCGGAATTCTGGAATGTTCAGAGTTCCGGAATGCACCAAGGTTCCGGAAAGTTCGGAATTCCGGAATGTTCGGAATTCCGGAATGTTCAGAGTTCCGGAATGCACCAAGGTTCCGGAATGTTCGGAATTCCGGAATGCACCAAGGTTCCGGAATGTTCAGAGTTCCGGAATGCAGCAAGGTTCCGGAATGCACCAAGGTTCCGGAATGTTCAGAGTTCCGGAATGTTCAGAGTTCCGGAATGCACCAAGGTTCCGGAATGTTTGGAATTCCGGAATGTTCAGAGTTCCGGAATGTTCAGAGTTCCGGAATGCAGCAAGGTTCCGGAATGCACCAAGGTTCCGGAATGTTCGGAATTCCGGAGTGTTCAGAGTTCCGGAATGCACCAAGGTTCCAGAATGTTCGGAATTCTGGAATGTTCAGAGTTCCGGAATGCACCAAGGTTCCGGAATGCACCAAGGTTCCGGAATGTTCGGAATTCCGGAATGTTCAGAGTTCCGGAATGTTCGGAATTCCGGAATGTTCAGAGTTCCGGAATGCACCAAGGTTCCGGAATGTTCGGAATTCCGGAATGTTCGGAATTCCGGAATGTTCAGAGTTCCGGAATGCACCAAGGTTCCGGAATGTTCAGAATTCCGGAATGTTCAGAGTTCCGGAATGCACCAAGGTTCCGGAATGTTCGGAATTCCGGAATGTTCGGAATTCTGGAATGTTCAGAGTTCCGGAATGCACCAAGGTTCTGGAATGTTCAGAGTCCCGGAATGCACCAAGGTTCCGGAATGTTCGGAATTCCGGAATGCACAAAGGTTCCGGAATGCACCAAGGTTCCGGAATGTTCGGAATTCCGGAATGTTCAGAGTTCCGGAATGCACCAAGGTTTCGGAATGCACCAAGGTTCCGGAATGTTCGGAATTCTGGAGTGTTCAGAGTTTCGGAATGTTTGGAATTCCGGAATGTTCAGAGTTCCGGAATGCATCAAGGTTCCGGAATGTTCGGAATTCCGGAATGTTCGGAATTCCGGAATGTTCAGAGTTCCGAAATGCACCAAGGTTTCGGAATGTTCGGAATTCCGGAATGTTCAGAGTTCCGGAATGCACCAAGGTTCCGGAATGTTCGGAATTCCGGAATGTTCGGAATTCTGGAATGTTCAGAGTTCCGGAATGCACCAAGGTTCCGGAATGTTCGGAATTCCGGAATGTTCGGAATTCTGGAATGTTCAGAGTTCCGGAATGCACCAAGGTTCCGGAATGTTCGGAATTCCGGAATGTTCAGAGTTCCGGAATGCACCAAGGTTCCGGAATGTTCGGAATTCCGGAATGCACCAAGGTTCCGGAATGTTCGGAATTCCGGAATGTTCAGAGTTCCGGAATGCACCAAGGTTCCGGAATGTTCGGAATTCCGGAATGTTCGGAATTCTGGAATGTTCAGAGTTCCGGAATGCACCAAGGTTCCGGAATGTTCGGAATTCCGGAATGTTCAGAGTTCCGGAATGCACCAAGGTTCCGGAATGTTCGGAATTCCGGAATGCACCAAGGTTCCGGAATGTTCGGAATTCCGGAATGTTCAGAGTTCCGGAATGCACCAAGGTTCCGGAATGTTCGGAATTCCGGAATGTTCGGAATTCTGGAATGTTCAGAGTTCCGGAATGCACCAAGGTTCCGGAATGTTCGGAATTCCGGAATGTTCAGAGTTGCGGAATGTTCAGAGTTCCGGAATGCACCAAGGTTCCGGAATGTTCGGAATTCCGGAATGTTCAGAGTTCCGGAATGCACCAAGGTTCCGGAAAGTTCGGAATTCCGGAATGTTCGGAATTCCGGAATGTTCAGAGTTCCGGAATGCACCAAGGTTCCGGAATCTTCGGAATTCCGGAATGTTCGGAATTCCGGAATGTACCAAGGTTCCGGAATGCACCAAGGTTCCGGAATGTTCGGAATTCTGGAATGTTCGGAATTCCGGAATGTTCGGAATTCCGGAATGTTCAGAGTTCCGGAATGCACCAAGGTTCCGGAATGTTCGGAATTCCGGAATGTTCAGAGTTCCGGAATGTTCAGAGTTCCGGAATGTTCAGAGTTCCGGAATGCACCAAGGTTCCGGAATGTTCGAAATTCCGGAATGTTCGGAATTCCGGAATGTTCAGAGTTCCGGAATGCACCAAGGTTCCGGAATGCACCAAGGTTCCGGAATGTTCGGAATTCCGGAATGTTCAGAGTTCCGGAATGCACCAAGGTTCCGGAATGTTCGGAATTCCGGAATGTTCAGAGTTCCGGAATGCACCAAGGTTCCGGAATGTTCGGAATTCCGGAATGTTCAGAGTTCCGGAATGCACCAAGGTTCCGGAATGTTCGGAATTCCGGAATGTTCGGAATTCCGGAATGTTCAGAGTTCCGGAATGCACCAAAGTTCCGGAATGTTCGGAATTCCGGAATGTTCGGAATTCCGGAATGTTCAGAGTTCCGGAATGCACCAAGGTTCCGGAATGCACCAAGGTTCCGGAATGTTCGGAATTCCGGAATGTTCGGAATTCCGGAATGTTCAGAGTTCCGGAATGCACCAAGGTTCCGGAATGTTCGGAATTCCGGAATGTTCGGAATTCCGGAATGTTCAGAGTTCCGGAATGCACCAAGGTTCCGGAATGTTCGGAATTCCGGAATGTTCGGAATTCCGGAATGTTCAGAGTTCCGGAATGCACCAAGGTTCCGGAATGTTCGGAATTCCGGAATGTTCGGAATTCCGGAATGTTCGGAATTCCGGAATGTTCAGAGTTCCGGAATGCACCAAGGTTCCGGAATGTTTGGAATTCCGGAATGTTCAGAGTTCCGGAATGCACCAAGGTTCCGGAATGTTCGGAATTCCGGAATGTTCGGAATTCCGGAATGTTCAGAGTTCCGGAATGCACCAAGGTTCCGGAATGTTCGGAATTCCGGAATGTTCAGAGTTCCGGAATGCACCAAGGTTCCGGAATGCACCAAGGTTCCGGAATGTTCGGAATTCCGGAATGTTCAGAGTTCCGGAATGTTCAGAGTTCCGAAATGTTCAGAGTTCCGGAATGCACCAAGGTTCCGGAATGTTCGGAATTCCGGAATGTTCAGAGTTGCGGAATGTTCAGAGTTCCGGAATGCACCAAGGTTCCGGAATGTTCGGAATTCCGGAATGTTCAGAGTTCCGGAATGCACCAAGGTTCCGGAATGTTCGGAATTCCGGAATGTTCGGAATTCCGGAATGTTCAGAGTTCCGGAATGCACCAAGGTTCCGGAATGCACCAAGGTTCCGGAATGTTCGGAATTCCGGAATGTTCAGAGTTCCGGAATGCACCAAGGTTCCGGAAAGTTCGGAATTCCGGAATGTTCGGAATTCCGGAATGTTCAGAGTTCCGGAATGCACCAAGGTTCCGGAATCTTCGGAATTCCGGAATGTTCGGAATTCCGGAATGTACCAAGGTTCCGGAATGCACCAAGGTTCCGGAATGTTCGGAATTCTGGAATGTTCGGAATTCCGGAATGTTCGGAATTCCGGAATGTTCAGAGTTCCGGAATGCACCAAGGTTCCGGAATGCACCAAGGTTCCGGAATGTTCGGAATTCCGGAATGTTCAGAGTTCCGGAATGCACCAACGTTCCGGAATGTTCGGAATTCCGGAATGTTCAGAGTTCCGGAATGTTCAGAGTTCCGGAATGTTTGTCTGAGTCTTCTATCAATTATTTATATGAAGTTGTACAAAAACGCTTTCTTTCGCCAAGACAGTGCGTTTCTCACTGTTACATGCATTTGAATGGGGAACTTGACCGAAAAAAAGTATAGGTTTTCACTATGTGAATAACTTGGAAATCTTAGCTCAAACAGCTGCAAAACCTGTTTTCCCAGCATGGGAACCTTGAGCTCTATAAGATAAAGCCATAAACATGTGTATCCGAGTCTTCTATCAAAAGTTACAGCTATTTATATGAAGTTGTACAAAAACGCTTTCTTTCTCCAAGACAGTGCGTTTCTCACTGTTACATGCATTTGAATGGGGAACTCGACCGAAACAAAGTATAGGTTTTCATTATGTGAATAACTTGGAAATCTTAGCTCAAACAGCTGCAAAACCTGTTTTCCCAGCACGGAGACCTTGAGTTCTATAAGATAAAGCCATAAACATGTTTGTCTGAGTCTTCTATCAAAAGTTACAGCTATTTATATGAAGTTGTACAAAAACGCTTTCTTTCGCCAAGACAGTGCGTTTCTCACTGTTACATTCATTTGAATGGGGAACTCGACCGAAACAAAGTATAGGTTTTCATTATGTGAATAACTTGGAAATCTTAGCGCAAACAGCTGCAAAACCTGTTTTCCCAGCACGGAGACCTTGAGTTCTATAAGATAAAGCCATAAACATGTGTATCCGAGTCTTCTATCAAAAGTTACAGCTATTTATATGAAGTTGTACAAAAACGCTTTCTTTCGCCAAGACAGTGCGTTTCTCACTGTTACATGCATTTGAATGGGGAACTCGACCGAAACAAAGTATAGGTTTTCATTATGTGAATAACTTGGAAATCTTAGCTCAAACAGCTGCAAAACCTGTTTTCCCAGCACGGAGACCTTGAGTTCTATAAGATAAAGCCATAAACATGTTTGTCTGAGTCTTCTATCAAAAGTTACAGCTATTTATATGAAGTTGTACAAAAACGCTTTCTTTCGCCAAGACAGTGCGTTTCTCACTGTTACATGCATTTGAATGGGGAACTCCACCGAAACAAAGTATAGGTTTTCATTATGTGAATAACTTGGAAATCTTAGCTCAAACAGCTGCAAAACCTGTTTTCCCAGCACGGAGACCTTGAGTTCTATAAGATAAAGCCATAAACATGTTTGTCTGAGTCTTCTATCAAAAGTTACAGCTATTTATATAAAGTTGTACAAAAACGCTTTCTTTCGCCAAGACAGTGCGTTTCTCACTGTTACATGCATTTGAATGGGGAACTCGACCGAAACAAAGTATAGGTTTTCATTATGTGAATAACTTGGAAATCTTAGCTCAAACAGCTGCAAAACCTGTTTTCCCAGCACGGGAACCTTGAGCTCTATAAGATAAAGCCATAAACATGTGTATCCGAGTATTCTATCAAAAGTTACAGCTATTCATATGAAGTTGTACAAAAACGCTTTCTTTCGCCAAGACAGTGCGTTTCTCACTGTTACATGCATTTGAATGGGGAACTCCACCGAAACAAAGTATAGGTTTTCATTATGTGAATAACTTGGAAATCTTAGCTCAAACAGCTGCAAAACCTGTTTGCCCAGCACGGGAACCTTGAGTTCTATAAGATAAAGCCATAAACATGTGTATCCGAGTCTTCTATCAAAAGTTACAGCTATTTATATGAAGTTGTACAAAATAGCTTTCTTTCGCCAAGACAGTGCGTTTCTCACTGTTACATGCATTTGAATGGGGAACTCGACCGAAACAAAGTATAGGTTTTCATTATGTGAATAACTTGGAAATCTTACCTCAAACAGCTGCAAAACCTGTTTTCCCAGCACGGGAACCTTGAGCTCTATAAGATAAAGCCATAAACATGTGTATCCGAGTCTTCTATCAAAAGTTACAGCTATTCATATGAAGTTGTACAAAAACGCTTTCTTTCGCCAAGACAGTGCGTTTCTCACTGTTACATTCATTTGAATGGGGAACTCCACCGAAACAAAGTATAGGTTTTCATTATGTGAATAACTTGGAAATCTTAGCTCAAACAGCTGCAAAACCTGTTTTCCCAGCACGGGAACCTTGAGTTCTATAAGATAAAGCCATAAACATGTGTATCCGAGTCTTCTATCAAAAGTTACAGCTATTTATATGAAGTTGTACAAAAACGCTTTCTTTCGCCAAGACAGTGCGTTTCTCACTGTTACATGCATTTGAATGGGGAACTCGACCGAAACAAAGTATAGGTTTTCATTATGTGAATAACTTGGAAATCTTAGCTCAAACAGCTGCAAAACCTGTTTTCCCAGCACGGAGACCTTGAGTTCTATAAGATAAAGCCATAAACATGTTTGTCTGAGTCTTCTATCAAAAGTTACAGCTATTTATATGAAGTTGTACAAAAACGCTTTCTTTTGCCAAGACAGTGCGTTTCTCACTGTTACATTCATTTGAATGGGGAACTCCACCGAAACAAAGTATAGGTTTTCATTATGTGAATAACTTGGAAATCTTAGCTCAAACAGCTGCAAAACCTGTTTTCCCAGCACGGGAACCTTGAGCTCTATAAGATAAAGCCATAAACATGTGTATCCGAGTCTTCTATCAAAAGTTACAGCTATTCATATGAAGTTGTACAAAAACGCTTTCTTTCGCCAAGACAGTGCGTTTCTCACTGTTACATGCATTTGAATGGGGAACTCCACCGAAACAAAGTATAGGTTTTCATTATGTGAATAACTTGGAAATCTTAGCTCAAACAGCTGCAAAACCTGTTTTCCCAGCACGGAGACCTTGAGTTCTATAAGATAAAGCCATAAACATGTTTGTCTGAGTCTTCTATCAAAAGTTACAGCTATTTATATGAAGTTGTACAAAAACGCTTTCTTTCGCCAAGACAGTGCGTTTCTCACTGTTACATTCATTTGAATGGGGAACTCGACCGAAACAAAGTATAGGTTTTCATTATGTGAATAACTTGGAAATCTTAGCTCAAACAGCTGCAAAACCTGTTTTCCCAGCACGGAGACCTTGAGTTCTATAAGATAAAGCCATAAACATGTGTATCCGAGTCTTCTATCAAAAGTTACAGCTATTTATATGAAGTTGTACAAAAACGCTTTCTTTCGCCAAGACAGTGCGTTTCTCACTGTTACATGCATTTGAATGGGGAACTCGACCGAAACAAAGTATAGGTTTTCATTATGTGAATAACTTGGAAATCTTAGCTCAAACAGCTGCAAAACCTGTTTTCCCAGCACGGAGACCTTGAGTTCTATAAGATAAAGCCATAAACATGTTTGTCTGAGTCTTCTATCAAAAGTTACAGCTATTTATATGAAGTTGTACAAAAACGCTTTCTTTCGCCAAGACAGTGCGTTTCTCACTGTTACATGCATTTGAATGGGGAACTCCACCGAAACAAAGTATAGGTTTTCATTATGTGAATAACTTGGAAATCTTAGCTCAAACAGCTGCAAAACCTGTTTTCCCAGCACGGAGACCTTGAGTTCTATAAGATAAAGCCATAAACATGTTTGTCTGAGTCTTCTATCAAAAGTTACAGCTATTTATATGAAGTTGTACAAAAACGCTTTCTTTCGCCAAGACAGTGCGTTTCTCACTGTTACATGCATTTGAATGGGGAACTCGACCGAAACAAAGTATAGGTTTTCATTATTTGAATAACTTGGAAATCTTAGCTCAAACAGCTGCAAAACCTGTTTTCCCAGCACGGGAACCTTGAGCTCTATAAGATAAAGCCATAAACATGTGTATCCGAGTCTTCTATCAAAAGTTACAGCTATTCATATGAAGTTGTACAAAAACGCTTTCTTTCGCCAAGACAGTGCGTTTCTCACTGTTACATGCATTTGAATGGGGAACTCCACCGAAACAAAGTATAGGTTTTCATTATGTGAATAACTTGGAAATCTTAGCTCAAACAGCTGCAAAACCTGTTTGCCCAGCACGGGAACCTTGAGTTCTATAAGATAAAGCCATAAACATGTGTATCCGAGTCTTCTATCAAAAGTTACAGCTATTTATATGAAGTTGTACAAAATAGCTTTCTTTCGCCAAGACATTGCGTTTCTCACTGTTACATGCATTTGAATGGGGAACTCCACCGAAACAAAGTATAGGTTTTCATTATGTGAATAACTTGGAAATCTTAGCTCAAACAGCTGCAAAACCTGCTTTCCCAGCACGGAGACCTTGAGTTCTATAAGATAAAGCCATAAACATGTGTATCCGAGTCTTCTATCAAAAGTTACAGCTATTTATATGAAGTTGTACAAAATAGCTTTCTTTCGCCAAGACAGTGCGTTTCTCACTGTTACATGCATTTGAATGGGGAACTCGACCGAAACAAAGTATAGGTTTTCATTATGTGAATAACTTGGAAATCTTAGCTCAAACAGCTGCAAAACCTGTTTTCCCAGCACGGGAACCTTGAGTTCTATAAGATAAAGCCATAAACATGTTTGTCTGAGTCTTCTATCAAAAGTTACAGCTATTTATATGAAGTTGTACAAAAACGCTTTCTTTTGCCAAGACAGTGCGTTTCTCACTGTTACATTCATTTGAATGGGGAACTCCACCGAAACAAAGTATAGGTTTTCATTATGTGAATAACTTGGAAATCTTAGCTCAAACAGCTGCAAAACCTGTTTTCCCAGCACGGGAACCTTGAGCTCTATAAGATAAAGCCATAAACATGTGTATCCGAGTCTTCTATCAAAAGTTACAGCTATTCATATGAAGTTGTACAAAAACGCTTTCTTTCGCCAAGACAGTGCGTTTCTCACTGTTACATGCATTTGAATGGGGAACTCGACCGAAACAAAGTATAGGTTTTCATTATGTGAATAACTTGGAAATCTTAGCTCAAACAGCTGCAAAACCTGTTTTCCCAGCACGGAGACCTTGAGTTCTATAAGATAAAGCCATAAACATGTTTGTCTGAGTCTTCTATCAAAAGTTACAGCTATTTATATGAAGTTGTACAAAAACGCTTTCTTTCGCCAAGACAGTGCGTTTCTCACTGTTACATTCATTTGAATGGGGAACTCGACCGAAACAAAGTATAGGTTTTCATTATGTGAATAACTTGGAAATCTTAGCTCAAACAGCTGCAAAACCTGTTTTCCCAGCACGGAGACCTTGAGTTCTATAAGATAAAGCCATAAACATGTGTATCCGAGTCTTCTATCAAAAGTTACAGCTATTTATATGAAGTTGTACAAAAACGCTTTCTTTCGCCAAGACAGTGCGTTTCTCACTGTTACATGCATTTGAATGGGGAACTCGACCGAAACAAAGTATAGGTTTTCATTATGTGAATAACTTGGAAATCTTAGCTCAAACAGCTGCAAAACCTGTTTTCCCAGCACGGAGACCTTGAGTTCTATAAGATAAAGCCATAAACATGTTTGTCTGAGTCTTCTATCAAAAGTTACAGCTATTTATATGAAGTTGTACAAAAACGCTTTCTTTCGCCAAGACAGTGCGTTTCTCACTGTTACATGCATTTGAATGGGGAACTCGACCGAAACAAAGTATAGGTTTTCATTATTTGAATAACTTGGAAATCTTAGCTCAAACAGCTGCAAAACCTGTTTTCCCAGCACGGGAACCTTGAGCTCTATAAGATAAAGCCATAAACATGTGTATCCGAGTCTTCTATCAAAAGTTACAGCTATTCATATGAAGTTGTACAAAAACGCTTTCTTTCGCCAAGACAGTGCGTTTCTCACTGTTACATTCATTTGAATGGGGAACTCCACCGAAACAAAGTATAGGTTTTCATTATGTGAATAACTTGGAAATCTTAGCTCAAACAGCTGCAAAACCTGTTTTCCCAGCACGGGAACCTTGAGTTCTATAAGATAAAGCCATAAACATGTGTATCCGAGTCTTCTATCAAAAGTTACAGCTATTTATATGAAGTTGTACAAAAACGCTTTCTTTCGCCAAGACAGTGCGTTTCTCACTGTTACATGCATTTGAATGGGGAACTCGACCGAAACAAAGTATAGGTTTTCATTATGTGAATAACTTGGAAATCTTAGCTCAAACAGCTGCAAAACCTGTTTTCCCAGCACGGAGACCTTGAGTTCTATAAGATAAAGCCATAAACATGTTTGTCTGAGTCTTCTATCAAAAGTTACAGCTATTTATATGAAGTTGTACAAAAACGCTTTCTTTTGCCAAGACAGTGCGTTTCTCACTGTTACATTCATTTGAATGGGGAACTCCACCGAAACAAAGTATAGGTTTTCATTATGTGAATAACTTGGAAATCTTAGCTCAAACAGCTGCAAAACCTGTTTTCCCAGCACGGGAACCTTGAGCTCTATAAGATAAAGCCATAAACATGTGTATCCGAGTCTTCTATCAAAAGTTACAGCTATTCATATGAAGTTGTACAAAAACGCTTTCTTTCGCCAAGACAGTGCGTTTCTCACTGTTACATGCATTTGAATGGGGAACTCGACCGAAACAAAGTATAGGTTTTCATTATGTGAATAACTTGGAAATCTTAGCTCAAACAGCTGCAAAACCTGTTTTCCCAGCACGGAGACCTTGAGTTCTATAAGATAAAGCCATAAACATGTTTGTCTGAGTCTTCTATCATAAGTTACAGCTATTTATATGAAGTTGTACAAAAACGCTTTCTTTCGCCAAGACAGTGCGTTTCTCACTGTTACATTCATTTGAATGGGGAACTCCACCGAAACAAAGTATAGGTTTTCATTATGTGAATAACTTGGAAATCTTAGCTCAAACAGCTGCAAAACCTGTTTTCCCAGCACGGGAACCTTGAGTTCTATAAGATAAAGCCATAAACATGTGTATCCGAGTCTTCTATCAAAAGTTACAGCTATTTATATGAAGTTGTACAAAAACGCTTTCTTTCGCCAAGACAGTGCGTTTCTCACTGTTACATGCATTTGAATGGGGAACTCGACCGAAACAAAGTATAGGTTTTCATTATGTGAATAACTTGGAAATCTTAGCTCAAACAGCTGCAAAACCTGTTTTCCCAGCACGGAGACCTTGAGTTCTATAAGATAAAGCCATAAACATGTTTGTCTGAGTCTTCTATCAAAAGTTACAGCTATTTATATGAAGTTGTACAAAAACGCTTTCTTTCGCCAAGACAGTGCGTTTCTCACTGTTACATTCATTTGAATGGGGAACTCCACCGAAACAAAGTATAGGTTTTCATTATGTGAATAACTTGGAAATCTTAGCTCAAACAGCTGCAAAACCTGTTTTCCCAGCACGGGAACCTTGAGTTCTATAAGATAAAGCCATAAACATGTGTATCCGAGTCTTCTATCAAAAGTTACAGCTATTTATATGAAGTTGTACAAAAACGCTTTCTTTCGCCAAGACAGTGCGTTTCTCACTGTTACATGCATTTGAATGGGGAACTCGACCGAAACAAAGTATAGGTTTTCATTATGTGAATAACTTGGAAATCTTAGCTCAAACAGCTGCAAAACCTGTTTTCCCAGCACGGGAACCTTGAGCTCTATAAAATAAAGCCATAAACATGTGTATCCGAGTCTTCTATCAAAAGTTACAGCTATTTATATGAAGTTGTACAAAAACGCTTTCTTTCGCCAAGACAGTGCGTTTCTCACTGTTACATGCATTTGAATGGGGAACTCGACCGAAACAAAGTATAGGTTTTCATTATGTGAATAACTTTGAAATCTTAGCTCACACAGCTGCAAAACCTGTTTTCCCAGCACGGAGACCTTGAGTTCTATAAGATAAAGCCATAAACATGTTTGTCTGAGTCTTCTATCAAAAGTTACAGCTATTCATATGAAGTTGTACAAAAACGCTTTCTTTCGCCAAGACAGTGCGTTTCTCACTGTTACATGCATTTGAATGGGGAACTCGACCGAAACAAAGTATAGGTTTTCATTATGTGAATAACTTGGAAATCTTAGCTCAAACAGCTGCAAAACCTGTTTTCCCAGCACGGGAACCTTGAGCTCTATAAGATAAAGCCATAAACATGTTTGTCTGAGTCTTCTATCAAAAGTTACAGCTATTTATATGAAGTTGTACAAAAACGCTTTCTTTCGCCAAGACAGTGCGTTTCTCACTGTTACATTCATTTGAATGGGGAACTCCACCGAAACAAAGTATAGGTTTTCATTATGTGAATAACTTGGAAATCTTAGCTCAAACAGCTGCAAAACCTGTTTTCCCAGCACGGGAACCTTGAGTTCTATAAGATAAAGCCATAAACATGTGTATCCGAGTCTTCTATCAAAGGTTACAGCTATTCATATGAAGTTGTACAAAAACGCTTTCTTTCGCCAAGACAGTGCGTTTCTCACTGTTACATGCATTTGAATGGGGAACTCGACCGAAACAAAGTATAGGTTTTCATTATGTGAATAACTTGGAAATCTTAGCTCAAACAGCTGCAAAACCTGTTTGCCCAGCACGGAGACCTTGAGTTCTATAAGATAAAGCCATAAACATGTGTATCCGAGTCTTCTATCAAAAGTTACAGCTATTTATATGAAGTTGTACAAAAACGCTTTCTTTCGCCAAGACAGTGCGTTTCTCACTGTTACATGCATTTGAATGGGGAACTCCACCGAAACAAAGTATAGGTTTTCATTATGTGAATAACTTGGAAATCTTAGCTCAAACAGCTGCAAAACCTGTTTTCCCAGCACGGGAACCTTGAGTTCTATAAGATAAAGCCATAAACATGTGTATCCGAGTCTTCTATCAAAAGTTACAGCTATTTATATGAAGTTGTACAAAAACGCTTTCTTTCGCCAAGACAGTGCGTTTCTCACTGTTACATTCATTTGAATGGGGAACTCCACCGAAACAAAGTATAGGTTTTCATTATGTGAATAACTTGGAAATCTTAGCTCAAACAGCTGCAAAACCTGTTTTCCCAGCACGGGAACCTTGAGTTCTATAAGATAAAGCCATAAACATGTGTATCCGAGTCTTCTATCAAAAGTTACAGCTATTTATATGAAGTTGTACAAAAACGCTTTCTTTCGCCAAGACAGTGCGTTTCTCACTGTTACATGCATTTGAATGGGGAACTCGACCGAAACAAAGTATAGGTTTTCATTATGTGAATAACTTGGAAATCTTAGCTCAAACAGCTGCAAAACCTGTTTTCCCAGCACGGAGACCTTGAGTTCTATAAGATAAAGCCATAAACATGTTTGTCTGAGTCTTCTATCATAAGTTACAGCTATTTATATGAAGTTGTACAAAAACGCTTTCTTTCGCCAAGACAGTGCGTTTCTCACTGTTACATTCATTTGAATGGGGAACTCCACCGAAACAAAGTATAGGTTTTCATTATGTGAATAACTTGGAAATCTTAGCTCAAACAGCTGCAAAACCTGTTTTCCCAGCACGGGAACCTTGAGTTCTATAAGATAAAGCCATAAACATGTGTATCCGAGTCTTCTATCAAAAGTTACAGCTATTTATATGAAGTTGTACAAAAACGCTTTCTTTCGCCAAGACAGTGCGTTTCTCACTGTTACATGCATTTGAATGGGGAACTCCACCGAAACAAAGTATAGGTTTTCATTATGTGAATAACTTGGAAATCTTAGCTCAAACAGCTGCAAAACCTGTTTTCCCAGCACGGAGACCTTGAGTTCTATAAGATAAAGCCATAAACATGTTTGTCTGAGTCTTCTATCAAAAGTTACAGCTATTTATATGAAGTTATACAAAAACGCTTTCTTTCGCCAAGACAGTGCGTTTCTCACTGTTACATGCATTTGAATGGGGAACTCGATCGAAACAAAGTATAGGTTTTCATTATGTGAATAACTTGGAAATCTTAGCTCAAACAGCTGCAAATCCTGTTTTCCCAGCACGGGTACCTTGAGCTCTATAAGATAAAGCCATAAACATGTGTATCCGAGTCTTCTATCAAAAGTTACAGCTATTCATATGAAGTTGTACAAAAACGCTTTCTTTCGCCAAGACAGTGCGTTTCTCACTGTTACATGCATTTGAATGGGGAACTCAACCGAAACAAAGTATAGGTTTTCATTATGTGAATAACTTGGAAATCTTAGCTCAAACAGCTGCAAAACCTGTTTTCCCAGCACGGAGACCTTGAGTTCTATAAGATAAAGCCATAAACATGTTTGTCTGAGTCTTCTATCAAAAGTTACAGCTATTTATATGAAGTTGTACAAAAACGCTTTCTTTCGCCAAGACAGTGCGTTTCTCACTGTTACATGCATTTGAATGGGGAACTCGACCGAAACAAAGTATAGGTTTTCATTATGTGAATAACTTGGAAATCTTAGCTCAAACAGCTGCAAAACCTGTTTTCCCAGCACGGAGACTTTGAGTTCTATAAGATAAAGCCATAAACATGTTTGTCTGAGTCTTCTATCAAAAGTTACAGCTATTTATATGAAGTTGTACAAAAACGCTTTCTTTCGCCAAGACAGTGCGTTTCTCACTGTTACATGCATTTGAATGGGGAACTCCACCAAAACAAAGTATAGGTTTTCATTATGTGAATAACTTGGAAATCTTAGCTCAAACAGCTGCAAAACCTGTTTTGCCAGCACGGAGACCTTGAGTTCTATAAGATAAAGCCATAAACATGTTTGTCTGAGTCTTCTATCAAAAGTTACAGCTATTTATATGAAGTTGTACAAAAACGCTTTCTTTCGCCAAGACAGTGCGTTTCTCACTGTTACATGCATTTGAATGGGGAACTCGACCGAAACAAAGTATAGGTTTTCATTATGTGAATAACTTGGAAATCTTAGCTCAAACAGCTGCAAAACCTGTTTTCCCAGCACGGGAACCTTGAGCTCTATAAAATAAAGCCATAAACATGTGTATCCGAGTCTTCTATCAAAAGTTACAGCTATTTATATGAAGTTGTACAAAAACGCTTTCTTTCGCCAAGACAGTGCGTTTCTCACTGTTACATGCATTTGAATGGGGAACTCGACCGAAACAAAGTATAGGTTTTCATTATGTGAATAACTTGGAAATCTTAGCTCAAACAGCTGCAAAACCTGTTTTCCCAGCACGGAGACCTTGAGTTCTATAAGATAAAGCCATAAACATGTTTGTCTGAGTCTTCTATCAAAAGTTACAGCTATTTATATGAAGTTGTACAAAAACGCTTTCTTTCGCCAAGACAGTGCGTTTCTCACTGTTACATGCATTTGAATGGGGAACTCCACCAAAACAAAGTATAGGTTTTCATTATGTGAATAACTTGGAAATCTTAGCTCAAACAGCTGCAAAACCTGTTTTGCCAGCACGGAGACCTTGAGTTCTATAAGATAAAGCCATAAACATGTTTGTCTGAGTCTTCTATCAAAAGTTACAGCTATTTATATGAAGTTGTACAAAAACGCTTTCTTTCGCCAAGACAGTGCGTTTCTCACTGTTACATGCATTTGAATGGGGAACTCGACCGAAACAAAGTATAGGTTTTCATTATGTGAATAACTTGGAAATCTTAGCTCAAACAGCTGCAAAACCTGTTTTCCCAGCACGGGAACCTTGAGCTCTATAAAATAAAGCCATAAACATGTGTATCCGAGTCTTCTATCAAAAGTTACAGCTATTTATATGAAGTTGTACAAAAACGCTTTCTTTCGCCAAGACAGTGCGTTTCTCACTGTTACATGCATTTGAATGGGGAACTCGACCGAAACAAAGTATAGGTTTTCATTATGTGAATAACTTGGAAATCTTAGCTCAAACAGCTGCAAAACCTGTTTTCCCAGCACGGAGACCTTGAGTTCTATAAGATAAAGCCATAAACATGTTTGTCTGAGTCTTCTATCAAAAGTTACAGCTATTCATATGAAGTTGTACAAAAACGCTTTCTTTCGCCAAGACAG
Source organism: Mchenga conophoros (assembly GCF_057382185.1). Taxonomy (NCBI): domain Eukaryota; kingdom Metazoa; phylum Chordata; class Actinopteri; order Cichliformes; family Cichlidae; genus Mchenga; species Mchenga conophoros. Next base: position 34,450,590 of record NC_140538.1, on the reverse strand, counting down.
TGCGTTTCTCACTGTTACATGCATTTGAATGGGGAACTCGACCGAAACAAAGTATAGGTTTTCATTATGTGAATAACTTGGAAATCTTAGCTCAAACAGCTGCAAAACCTGTTTTCCCAGCACGGGAACCTTGAGCTCTATAAGATAAAGCCATAAACATGTTTGTCTGAGTCTTCTATCAAAAGTTACAGCTATTTATATGAAGTTGTACAAAAACGCTTTCTTTCGCCAAGACAGTGCGTTTCTCACTGTTACATTCATTTGAATGGGGAACTCGACCGAAACAAAGTATAGGTTTTCATTATGTGAATAACTTGGAAATCTTAGCTCAAACAGCTGCAAAACCTGTTTTCCCAGCACGGGAACCTTGAGTTCTATAAGATAAAGCCATAAACATGTGTATCCGAGTCTTCTATCAAAAGTTACAGCTATTTATATGAAGTTGTACAAAAACGCTTTCTTTCGCCAAGACAGTGCGTTTCTCACTGTTACATGCATTTGAATGGGGAACTCGACCGAAACAAAGTATAGGTTTTCATTATGTGAATAACTTGGAAATCTTAGCTCAAACAGCTGCAAAACCTGTTTTGCCAGCACGGAGACCTTGAGTTCTATAAGATAAAGCCATAAACATGTTTGTCTGAGTCTTCTATCAAAAGTTACAGCTATTTATATGAAGTTGTACAAAAACGCTTTCTTTCGCCAAGACAGTGCGTTTCTCACTGTTACATGCATTTGAATGGGGAACTCCACCGAAACAAAGTATAGGTTTTCATTATGTGAATAACTTGGAAATCTTAGCTCAAACAGCTGCAAAACCTGTTTTCCCAGCACGGGAACATTGAGTTCTATAAGATAAAGCCATAAACATGTTTGTCTGAGTCTTCTATCAAAAGTTACAGCTATTTATATGAAGTTGTACAAAAACGCTTTCTTTCGCCAAGACAGTGCGTTTCTCACTGTTACATGCATTTGAATGGGGAACTCGACCGAAACAAAGTATAGGTTTTCATTATGTGAATAACTTGGAAATCTTAGCTCAAACAGCTGCAAATCCTGTTTTCCCAGCACGGGTACCTTGAGCTCTATAAGATAAAGCCATAAACATGTGTATCCGAGTCTTCTATCAAAAGTTACAGCTATTCATATGAAGTTGTACAAAAACGCTTTCTTTCGCCAAGACAGTGCGTTTCTCACTGTTACATGCATTTGAATGGGGAACTCAACCGAAACAAAGTATAGGTTTTCATTATGTGAATAACTTGGAAATCTTAGCTCAAACAGCTGCAAAACCTGTTTTGCCAGCATGGAGACCTTGAGTTCTATAAGATAAAGCCATAAACATGTTTGTCTGAGTCTTCTATCAAAAGTTACAGCTATTTATATGAAGTTGTACAAAAACGCTTTCTTTCGCCAAGACAGTGCGTTTCTCACTGTTACATGCATTTGAATGGGGAACTCGACCGAAACAAAGTATAGGTTTTCATTATGTGAATAACTTGGAAATCTTAGCTCAAACAGCTGCAAATCCTGTTTTCCCAGCACGGGTACCTTGAGCTCTATAAGATAAAGCCATAAACATGTGTATCCGAGTCTTCTATCAAAAGTTACAGCTATTCATATGAAGTTGTACAAAAACGCTTTCTTTCGCCAAGACAGTGCGTTTCTCACTGTTACATGCATTTGAATGGGGAACTCAACCGAAACAAAGTATAGGTTTTCATTATGTGAATAACTTGGAAATCTTAGCTCAAACAGCTGCAAAACCTGTTTTCCCAGCACGGAGACCTTGAGTTCTATAAGATAAAGCCATAAACATGTTTGTCTGAGTCTTCTATCAAAAGTTACAGCTATTTATATGAAGTTGTACAAAAACGCTTTCTTTCGCCAAGACAGTGCGTTTCTCACTGTTACATGCATTTGAATGGGGAACTCGACCGAAACAAAGTATAGGTTTTCATTATGTGAATAACTTGGAAATCTTAGCTCAAACAGCTGCAAAACCTGTTTTCCCAGCACGGAGACTTTGAGTTCTATAAGATAAAGCCATAAACATGTTTGTCTGAGTCTTCTATCAAAAGTTACAGCTATTTATATGAAGTTGTACAAAAACGCTTTCTTTCGCCAAGACAGTGCGTTTCTCACTGTTACATGCATTTGAATGGGGAACTCCACCAAAACAAAGTATAGGTTTTCATTATGTGAATAACTTGGAAATCTTAGCTCAAACAGCTGCAAAACCTGTTTTGCCAGCACGGAGACCTTGAGTTCTATAAGATAAAGCCATAAACATGTTTGTCTGAGTCTTCTATCAAAAGTTACAGCTATTTATATGAAGTTGTACAAAAACGCTTTCTTTCGCCAAGACAGTGCGTTTCTCACTGTTACATGCATTTGAATGGGGAACTCGACCGAAACAAAGTATAGGTTTTCATTATGTGAATAACTTGGAAATCTTAGCTCAAACAGCTGCAAAACCTGTTTTCCCAGCACGGGAACCTTGAGCTCTATAAAATAAAGCCATAAACATGTGTATCCGAGTCTTCTATCAAAAGTTACAGCTATTTATATGAAGTTGTACAAAAACGCTTTCTTTCGCCAAGACAGTGCGTTTCTCACTGTTACATGCATTTGAATGGGGAACTCGACCGAAACAAAGTATAGGTTTTCATTATGTGAATAACTTGGAAATCTTAGCTCAAACAGCTGCAAAACCTGTTTTCCCAGCACGGAGACCTTGAGTTCTATAAGATAAAGCCATAAACATGTTTGTCTGAGTCTTCTATCAAAAGTTACAGCTATTCATATGAAGTTGTACAAAAACGCTTTCTTTCGCCAAGACAGTGCGTTTCTCACTGTTACATGCATTTGAATGGGGAACTCGACCGAAACAAAGTATAGGTTTTCATTATGTGAATAACTTGGAAATCTTAGCTCAAACAGCTGCAAAACCTGTTTTCCCAGCACGGGAACCTTGAGCTCTATAAGATAAAGCCATAAACATGTTTGTCTGAGTCTTCTATCAAAAGTTACAGCTATTTATATGAAGTTGTACAAAAACGCTTTCTTTCGCCAAGACAGTGCGTTTCTCACTGTTACATTCATTTGAATGGGGAACTCGACCGAAACAAAGTATAGGTTTTCATTATGTGAATAACTTGGAAATCTTAGCTCAAACAGCTGCAAAACCTGTTTTCCCAGCACGGGAACCTTGAGTTCTATAAGATAAAGCCATAAACATGTGTATCCGAGTCTTCTATCAAAAGTTACAGCTATTTATATGAAGTTGTACAAAAACGCTTTCTTTCGCCAAGACAGTGCGTTTCTCACTGTTACATGCATTTGAATGGGGAACTCCACCGAAACAAAGTATAGGTTTTCATTATGTGAATAACTTGGAAATCTTAGCTCAAACAGCTGCAAAACCTGTTTTGCCAGCACGGAGACCTTGAGTTCTATAAGATAAAGCCATAAACATGTTTGTCTGAGTCTTCTATCAAAAGTTACAGCTATTTATATGAAGTTGTACAAAAATGCTTTCTTTCGCCAAGACAGTGCGTTTCTCACTGTTACATGCATTTGAATGGGGAACTCCACCGAAACAAAGTATAGGTTTTCATTATGTGAATAACTTGGAAATCTTAGCTCAAACAGCTGCAAAACCTGTTTTCCCAGCACGGGAACATTGAGTTCTATAAGATAAAGCCATAAACATGTTTGTCTGAGTCTTCTATCAAAAGTTACAGCTATTTATATGAAGTTGTACAAAAACGCTTTCTTTCGCCAAGACAGTGCGTTTCTCACTGTTACATGCATTTGAATGGGGAACTCGACCGAAACAAAGTATAGGTTTTCATTATGTGAATAACTTGGAAATCTTAGCTCAAACAGCTGCAAATCCTGTTTTCCCAGCACGGGTACCTTGAGCTCTATAAGATAAAGCAATAAACATGTGTATCCGAGTCTTCTATCAAAAGTTACAGCTATTCATATGAAGTTGTACAAAACGCTTTCTTTCGCCAAGACAGTGCGTTTCTCACTGTTACATGCATTTGAATGGGGAACTCCACCAAAACAAAGTATAGGTTTTCATTATGTGAATAACTTGGAAATCTTAGCTCAAACAGCTGCAAAACCTGTTTTCCCAGCACGGAGACTTTGAGTTCTATAAGATAAAGCCATAAACATGTTTGTCTGAGTCTTCTATCAAAAGTTACAGCTATTTATATGAAGTTGTACAAAAACGCTTTCTTTCGCCAAGACAGTGCGTTTCTCACTGTTACATGCATTTGAATGGGGAACTCCACCAAAACAAAGTATAGGTTTTCATTATGTGAATAACTTGGAAATCTTAGCTCAAACAGCTGCAAAACCTGTTTTCCCAGCACGGGAACCTTGAGTTCTATAAGATAAAGCCATAAACATGTGTATCCGAGTCTTCTATCAAAAGTTACAGCTATTTAAATGAAGTTGTACAAAAACGCTTTCTTTCGCCAAGACAGTGCGTTTCTCACTGTTACATGCATTTGAATGGGGAACTCGACCGAAACAAAGTATAGGTTTTCATTATGTGAATAACTTGGAAATCTTAGTTCAAACAGCTGCAAAACCTGTTTTCCCAGCACGGGAACCTTGAGTTCTATAAGATAAAGCCATAAACATGTTTGTCTGAGTCTTCTATCAAAAGTTACAGCTATTTATATGAAGTTGTACAAAATAGCTTTCTTTCGCCAAGACAGTGCGTTTCTCACTGTTACATGCATTTGAATGGGGAACTCGACCGAAACAAAGTATAGGTTTTCATTATGTGAATAACTTGGAAATCTTAGCTCAAACAGCTGCAAAACCTGTTTTCCCAGCACGGGAACCTTGAGTTCTATAAGATAAAGCCATAAACATGTTAATCCTAGTCTTCTATCAAAAGTTACAGCTATTTAAATGAAGTTGTACAAAAACGCTTTCTTTCGCCAAGACAGTGCGTTTCTCACTGTTACATGCATTTGAATGGGGAACTCCACCGAAACAAAGTATAGGTTTTCATTATGTGAATAACTTGGAAATCTTAGCTCAAACAGCTGCAAAACCTGTTTTCCCAGCACGGGAACCTTGAGCTCTATAAGATAAAGCCATAAACATGTGTATCCGAGTCTTCTATCAAAAGTTACAGCTATTCATATGAAGTTGTACAAAAACGCTTTATTTCGCCAAGACAGTGCGTTTCTCACTGTTACATTCATTTGAATGGGGAACTCCACCGAAACAAAGTATAGGTTTTCATTATGTGAATAACTTGGAAATCTTAGCTCAAACAGCTGCAAAACCTGTGTTCCCAGCACGGGAACCTTGAGTTCTATAAGATAAAGCCATAAACATGTGTATCCGAGTCTTCTATCAAAAGTTACAGCTATTCATATGAAGTTGTACAAAAACGCTTTCTTTCGCCAAGACAGTGCGTTTCTCACTGTTACATGCATTTGAATGGGGAACTCCACCGAAACAAAGTATAGGTTTTCATTATGTGAATAACTTGGAAATCTTAGCTCAAACAGCTGCAAAACCTGTTTTCCCAGCACGGGAACCTTGAGCTCTATAAGATAAAGCCATAAACATGTGTATCCGAGTCTTCTATCAAAAGTTACAGCTATTCATATGAAGTTGTACAAAAACGCTTTCTTTCGCCAAGACAGTGCGTTTCTCACTGTTACATGCATTTGAATGGGGAACTCGACCGAAACAAAGTATAGGTTTTCATTATGTGAATAACTTGGAAATCTTAGCTCAAACAGCTGCAAAACCTGTTTGCCCAGCACGGGAACCTTGAGTTCTATAAGATAAAGCCATAAACATGTTTGTCTGAGTCTTCTATCAAAAGTTACAGCTATTTATATGAAGTTGTACAAAAACGCTTTCTTTCGCCAAGACAGTGCGTTTCTCACTGTTACATGCATTTGAATGGGGAACTCGACCGAAACAAAGTATAGGTTTTCATTATGTGAATAACTTGGAAATCTTAGCTCAAACAGCTGCAAAAGCTGTTTTCCCAGCACGGAGACCTTGAGTTCTATAAGATAAAGCCATAAACATGTGTATCCGAGTCTTCTATCAAAAGTCACAGCTATTTATATGAAGTTGTACAAAATAGCTTTCTTTCGCCAAGACAGTGCGTTTCTCACTGTTACATGCATTTGAATGGGGAACTCGACCGAAACAAAGTATAGGTTTTCATTATGTGAATAACTTGGAAATCTTAGCTCAAACAGCTGCAAAACCTGTTTTCCCAGCACGGGAACCTTGAGCTCTATAAGATAAAGCCATAAACATGTGTATCCGAGTCTTCTATCAAAAGTTACAGCTATTCATATGAAGTTGTACAAAAACGCTTTCTTTCGCCAAGACAGTGCGTTTCTCACTGTTACATTCATTTGAATGGGGAACTCGACCGAAACAAAGTATAGGTTTTCATTATGTGAATAACTTGGAAATCTTAGCTCAAACAGCTGCAAAACCTGTTTTCCCAGCACGGGAACCTTGAGTTCTATAAGATAAAGCCATAAACATGTGTATCCGAGTCTTCTATCAAAAGTTACAGCTATTCATATGAAGTTGTACAAAAACGCTTTCTTTCGCCAAGACAGTGCGTTTCTCACTGTTACATGCATTTGAATGGGGAACTTGACCGAAACAAAGTATAGGTTTTCACTATGTGAATAACTTGGAAATCTTAGCTCAAACAGCTGCAAAACCTGTTTTCCCAGCACGGGAACCTTGAGTTCTATAAGATAAAGCCATAAACATGTGTATCCGAGTCTTCTATCAAAAGTTACAGCTATTTAAATGAAGTTGTACAAAAACGCTTTCTTTCGCCAAGACAGTGCGTTTCTCACTGTTACATGCATTTGAATGGGGAACTCGACCGAAACAAAGTATAGGTTTTCATTATGTGAATAACTTGGAAATCTTAGCTCAAACAGCTGCAAAACCTGTTTGCCCAGCACGGGAACCTTGAGTTCTATAAGATAAAGCCATAAACATGTTTGTCTGAGTCTTCTATCAAAAGTTACAGCTATTTATATGAAGTTGTACAAAAACGCTTTCTTTCGCCAAGACAGTGCGTTTCTCACTGTTACATGCATTTGAATGGGGAACTCGACCGAAACAAAGTATAGGTTTTCATTATGTGAATAACTTGGAAATCTTAGCTCAAACAGCTGCAAAACCTGTTTTCCCAGCACGGGAACCTTGAGCTCTATAAGATAAAGCCATAAACATGTGTATCCGAGTCTTCTATCAAAAGTTACAGCTATTCATATGAAGTTGTACAAAAACGCTTTCTTTCGCCAAGACAGTGCGTTTCTCACTGTTACATTCATTTGAATGGGGAACTCGACCGAAACAAAGTATAGGTTTTCATTATGTGAATAACTTGGAAATCTTAGCTCAAACAGCTGCAAAACCTGTTTTCCCAGCACGGGAACCTTGAGTTCTATAAGATAAAGCCATAAACATGTGTATCCGAGTCTTCTATCAAAAGTTACAGCTATTTAAATGAAGTTGTACAAAAACGCTTTCTTTCGCCAAGACAGTGCGTTTCTCACTGTTACATGCATTTGAATGGGGAACTCCACCGAAACAAAGTATAGGTTTTCATTATGTGAATAACTTGGAAATCTTAGCTCAAACAGCTGCAAAACCTGTTTGCCCAGCACCGAGACCTTGAGTTCTATAAGATAAAGCCATAAACATGTGTATCCGAGTCTTCTATCAAAAGTTACAGCTATTTAAATGAAGTTGTACAAAAACGCTTTCTTTCGCCAAGACAGTGCGTTTCTCACTGTTACATGCATTTGAATGGGGAACTCGACCGAAACAAAGTATAGGTTTTCATTATGTGAATAACTTGGAAATCTTAGCTCAAACAGCTGCAAAACCTGTTTGCCCAGCACGGGAACCTTGAGTTCTATAAGATAAAGCCATAAACATGTTTGTCTGAGTCTTCTATCAAAAGTTACAGCTATTTATATGAAGTTGTACAAAAACGCTTTCTTTCACCAAGACAGTGCGTTTCTCACTGTTACATGCATTTGAATGGGGAACTTGACCGAAACAAAGTATAGGTTTTCACTATGTGAATAACTTGGAAATCTTAGCTCAAACAGCTGCAAAACCTGTTTTCCCAGCACGGGAACCTTGAGTTCTATAAGATAAAGCCATAAACATGTGTATCCGAGTCTTCTATCAAAAGTTACAGCTATTTATATGAAGTTGTACAAAATAGCTTTCTTTCGCCAAGACAGTGCGTTTCTCACTGTTACATGCATTTGAATGGGGAACTCCACCGAAACAAAGTATAGGTTTTCATTATATGAATAACTTGGAAATCTTAGCTCAAACAGCTGCAAAACCTGTTTTCCCAGCACGGGAACCTTGAGTTCTATAAGATAAAGCCATAAACATGTTTGTCTGAGTCTTCTATCAAAAGTTACAGCTATTTATATGAAGTTGTGCAAAAACGTTTTCTTTCGCCAAGACAGTGCGTTTCTCACTGTTACATGCATTTGAATGGGGAACTCCACCGAAACAAAGTATAGGTTTTCATTATGTGAATAACTTGGAAATCTTAGCTCAAACAGCTGCAAAACCTGGTTTCCCAGCACGGGAACCTTGAGTTCTATAAGATAAAGCCATAAACATGTGTATCCGAGTCTTCTATCAAAAGTTACAGCTATTTAAATGAAGTTGTACAAAATAGCTTTCTTTCGCCAAGACAGTGCGTTTCTCACTGTTACATGCATTTGAATGGGGAACTCCACCGAAACAAAGTATAGGTTTTCATTATGTGAATAACTTGGAAATCTTAGCTCAAACAGCTGCAAAACCTGTTTTCCCAGCACGGAGACCTGGAGTTCTATAAGATAAAGCCATAAACATGTTTGTCTGAGTCTTCTATCAAAAGTTACAGCTATTTATATGAAGTTGTACAAAAACGCTTTCTTTCGCCAAGACAGTGCGTTTCTCACTGTTACATGCATTTGAATGGGGAACTCGACCGAAACAAAGTATAGGTTTTCATTATGTGAATAACTTGGAAATCTTAGCTCAAACAGCTGCAAAACCTGTTTTCCCAGCACGGGAACCTTGAGCTCTATAAGATAAAGCCATAAACATGTGTATCTGAGTCTTCTATCAAAAGTTACAGCTATTCATATGAAGTTGTACAAAAACGCTTTCTTTCGCCAAGACAGTGCGTTTCTCACTGTTACATGCATTTGAATGGGGAACTCGACCGAAACAAAGTATAGGTTTTCATTATGTGAATAACTTGGAAATCTTAGCTCAAACAGCTGCAAAACCTGTTTTCCCAGCACGGAGACCTTGAGTTCTATAAGATAAAGCCATAAACATGTTTGTCTGAGTCTTCTATCAAAAGTTACAGCTATTTATATGAAGTTGTACAAAAACGCTTTCTTTCGCCAAGACAGTGCGTTTCTCACTGTTACATGCATTTGAATGGGGAACTTGACCGAAACAAAGTATAGGTTTTCACTATGTGAATAACTTGGAAATCTTAGCTCAAACAGCTGCAAAACCTGTTTTCCCAGCACGGGAACCTTGAGTTCTATAAGATAAAGCCATAAACATGTGTATCCGAGTCTTCTATCAAAAGTTACAGCTATTTATATGAAGTTGTACAAAATAGCTTTCTTTCGCCAAGACAGTGCGTTTCTCACTGTTACATGCATTTGAATGGGGAACTCCACCGAAACAAAGTATAGGTTTTCATTATGTGAATAACTTGGAAATCTTAGCTCAAACAGCTGCAAAACCTGTTTGCCCAGCACGGAGACCTTGAGTTCTATAAGATAAAGCCATAAACATGTGTATCCGAGTCTTCTATCAAAAGTTACAGCTATTTAAATGAAGTTGTACAAAAACGCTTTCTTTCGCCAAGACAGTGCGTTTCTCACTGTTACATGCATTTGAATGGGGAACTCCACCGAAACAAAGTATAGGTTTTCATTATGTGAATAACTTGGAAATCTTAGCTCAAACAGCTGCAAAACCTGTTTTCCCAGCACGGGAACCTTGAGTTCTATAAGATAAAGCCATAAACATGTTTGTCTGAGTCTTCTATCAAAAGTTACAGCTATTTATATGAAGTTGTACAAAAACGTTTTCTTTCGCCAAGACAGTGCGTTTCTCACTGTTACATGCATTTGAATGGGGAACTCCACCGAAACAAAGTATAGGTTTTCATTATGTGAATAACTTGGAAATCTTAGCTCAAACAGCTGCAAAACCTGGTTTCCCAGCACGGGAACCTTGAGTTCTATAAGATAAAGCCATAAACATGTGTATCCGAGTCTTCTATCAAAAGTTACAGCTATTTAAATGAAGTTGTACAAAATAGCTTTCTTTCGCCAAGACAGTGCGTTTCTCACTGTTACATGCATTTGAATGGGGAACTCCACCGAAACAAAGTATAGGTTTTCATTATGTGAATAACTTGGAAATCTTAGCTCAAACAGCTGCAAAACCTGTTTTCCCAGCACGGGAACCTTGAGTTCTATAAGATAAAGCCATAAACATGTTTGTCTGAGTCTTCTATCAAAAGTTACAGCTATTTATATGAAGTTGTACAAAAACGCTTTCTTTCGCCAAGACAGTGCGTTTCTCACTGTTACATGCATTTGAATGGGGAACTCGACCGAAACAAAGTATAGGTTTTCATTATGTGAATAACTTGGAAATCTTAGCTCAAACAGCTGCAAAACCTGTTTTCCCAGCACGGGAACCTTGAGCTCTATAAGATAAAGCCATAAACATGTGTATCCGAGTCTTCTATCAAAAGTTACAGCTATTCATATGAAGTTGTACAAAAACGCTTTCTTTCGCCAAGACAGTGCGTTTCTCACTGTTACATGCATTTGAATGGGGAACTCCACCGAAACAAAGTATAGGTTTTCATTATGTGAATAACTTGGAAATCTTAGCTCAAACAGCTGCAAAACCTGTTTTCCCAGCACGGGAACCTTGAGTTCTATAAGATAAAGCCATAAACATGTGTATCCGAGTCTTCTATCAAAAGTTACAGCTATTTATATGAAGTTGTACAAAAACGCTTTCTTTCGCCAAGACAGTGCGTTTCTCACTGTTACATGCATTTGAATGGGGAACTCGACCGAAACAAAGTATAGGTTTTCATTATGTGAATAACTTGGAAATCTTAGCTCAAACAGCTGCAAAACCTGTTTTCCCAGCACGGGAACCTTGAGTTCTATAAGATAAAGCCATAAACATGTGTATCCGAGTCTTCTATCAAAAGTTACAGCTATTTATATGAAGTTGTACAAAAACGCTTTCTTTCGCCAAGACAGTGCGTTTCTCACTGTTACATGCATTTGAATGGGGAACTCGACCGAAACAAAGTATAGGTTTTCATTATGTGAATAACTTGGAAATCTTAGCTCAAACAGCTGCAAAAGCTGTTTTCCCAGCACGGAGACCTTGAGTTCTATAAGATAAAGCCATAAACATGTGTATCCGAGTCTTCTATCAAAAGTTACAGCTATTTATATGAAGTTGTACAAAATAGCTTTCTTTCGCCAAGACAGTGCGTTTCTCACTGTTACATGCATTTGAATGGGGAACTCGACCGAAACAAAGTATAGGTTTTCATTATGTGAATAACTTGGAAATCTTAGAAATCTTAGCTCAAACAGCTGCAAAACCTGGTTTCCCAGCACGGGAACCTTGAGTTCTATAAGATAAAGCCATAAACATGTGTATCCGAGTCTTCTATCAAAAGTTACAGCTATTTAAATGAAGTTGTACAAAATAGCTTTCTTTCGCCAAGACAGTGCGTTTCTCACTGTTACATGCATTTGAATGGGGAACTCCACCGAAACAAAGTATAGGTTTTCATTATGTGAATAACTTGGAAATCTTAGCTCAAACAGCTGCAAAACCTGGTTTCCCAGCACGGGAACCTTGAGTTCTATAAGATAAAGCCATAAACATGTGTATCCGAGTCTTCTATCAAAAGTTACAGCTATTTAAATGAAGTTGTACAAAATAGCTTTCTTTCGCCAAGACAGTGCGTTTCTCACTGTTACATGCATTTGAATGGGGAACTCCACCGAAACAAAGTATAGGTTTTCATTATGTGAATAACTTGGAAATCTTAGCTCAAACAGCTGCAAAACCTGTTTTCCCAGCACGGGAACCTTGAGTTCTATAAGATAAAGCCATAAACATGTTTGTCTGAGTCTTCTATCAAAAGTTACAGCTATTTATATGAAGTTGTACAAAAACGCTTTCTTTCGCCAAGACAGTGCGTTTCTCACTGTTACATGCATTTGAATGGGGAACTCGACCGAAACAAAGTATAGGTTTTCATTATGTGAATAACTTGGAAATCTTAGCTCAAACAGCTGCAAAACCTGTTTTCCCAGCACGGGAACCTTGAGTTCTATAAGATAAAGCCATAAACATGTTTGTAGGAGTCTTCTATCAAAAGTTACAGCTATTTATATGAAGTTGTACAAAAACGCTTTCTTTCGCCAAGACAGTGCGTTTCTCACTGTTACATGCATTTGAATGGGGAACTCGACCGAAACAAAGTATAGGTTTTCATTATGTGAATAACTTGGAAATCTTAGCTCAAACAGCTGCAAAACCTGTTTTCCCAGCACGGGAACCTTGAGTTCTATAAGATAAAGCCATAAACATGTGTATCCGAGTCTTCTATCAAAAGTTACAGCTATTTATATGAAGTTGTACAAAAACGCTTTCTTTCGCCAAGACAGTGCGTTTCTCACTGTTACATGCATTTGAATGGGGAACTCGACCGAAACAAAGTATAGGTTTTCATTATGTGAATAACTTGGAAATCTTAGCTCAAACAGCTGCAAAAGCTGTTTTCCCAGCACGGAGACCTTGAGTTCTATAAGATAAAGCCATAAACATGTGTATCCGAGTCTTCTATCAAAAGTTACAGCTATTTATATGAAGTTGTACAAAATAGCTTTCTTTCGCCAAGACAGTGCGTTTCTCACTGTTACATGCATTTGAATGGGGAACTCGACCGAAACAAAGTATAGGTTTTCATTATGTGAATAACTTGGAAATCTTAGCTCAAACAGCTGCAAAACCTGTTTTCCCAGCACGGGAACCTTGAGTTCTATAAGATAAAGCCATAAACATGTGTATCCGAGTCTTCTATCAAAAGTTACAGCTATTTAAATGAAGTTGTACAAAATAGCTTTCTTTCGCCAAGACAGTGCGTTTCTCACTGTTACATGCATTTGAATGGGGAACTCGACCGAAACAAAGTATAGGTTTTCATTATGTGAATAACTTGGAAATCTTAGCTCAAACAGCTGCAAAACCTGTTTTCCCAGCACGGGAACCTTGAGTTCTATAAGATAAAGCCATAAACATGTTTGTAGGAGTCTTCTATCAAAAGTTACAGCTATTTATATGAAGTTGTACAAAAACGCTTTCTTTCGCCAAGACAGTGCGTTTCTCACTGTTACATGCATTTGAATGGGGAACTCGACCGAAACAAAGTATAGGTTTTCATTATGTGAATAACTTGGAAATCTTAGCTCAAACAGCTGCAAAACCTGTTTGCCCAGCACGGGAACCTTGAGTTCTATAAGATAAAGCCATAAACATGTTTGTCTGAGTCTTCTATCAAAAGTTACAGCTATTTATATGAAGTTGTACAAAAACGCTTTCTTTCGCCAAGACAGTGCGTTTCTCACTGTTACATGCATTTGAATGGGGAACTTGACCGAAACAAAGTATAGGTTTTCACTATGTGAATAACTTGGAAATCTTAGCTCAAACAGCTGCAAAACCTGTTTTCCCAGCACGGGAACCTTGAGTTCTATAAGATAAAGCCATAAACATGTGTATCCGAGTCTTCTATCAAAAGTTACAGCTATTTAAATGAAGTTGTACAAAAACGCTTTCTTTCGCCAAGACAGTGCGTTTCTCACTGTTACATGCATTTGAATGGGGAACTCGACCGAAACAAAGTATAGGTTTTCATTATGTGAATAACTTGGAAATCTTAGCTCAAACAGCTGCAAAACCTGTTTGCCCAGCACGGGAACCTTGAGTTCTATAAGATAAAGCCATAAACATGTTTGTCTGAGTCTTCTATCAAAAGTTACAGCTATTTATATGAAGTTGTACAAAAACGCTTTCTTTCGCCAAGACAGTGCGTTTCTCACTGTTACATGCATTTGAATGGGGAACTCCACCGAAACAAAGTATAGGTTTTCATTATGTGAATAACTTGGAAATCTTAGCTCAAACAGCTGCAAAACCTGTTTGCCCAGCACGGGAACCTTGAGTTCTATAAGATAAAGCCATAAACATGTTTGTCTGAGTCTTCTATCAAAAGTTACAGCTATTTAAATGAAGTTGTACAAAAACGCTTTCTTTCGCCAAGACAGTGCGTTTCTCACTGTTACATGCATTTGAATGGGGAACTCGACCGAAACAAAGTATAGGTTTTCATTATGTGAATAACTTGGAAATCTTAGCTCAAACAGCTGCAAAACCTGTTTTCCCAGCACGGGAACCTTGAGCTCTATAAGATAAAGCCATAAACATGTGTATCCGAGTCTTCTATCAAAAGTTACAGCTATTCATATGAAGTTGTACAAAAACGCTTTCTTTCGCCAAGACAGTGCGTTTCTCACTGTTACATGCATTTGAATGGGGAACTCGACCGAAACAAAGTATAGGTTTTCATTATGTGAATAACTTGGAAATCTTAGCTCAAACAGCTGCAAAACCTGTTTTCCCAGCACGGGAACCTTGAGTTCTATAAGATAAAGCCATAAACATGTGTATCCGAGTCTTCTATCAAAAGTTACAGCTATTTATATGAAGTTGTACAAAAACGCTTTCTTTCGCCAAGACAGTGCGTTTCTCACTGTTACATGCATTTGAATGGGGAACTCGACCGAAACAAAGTATAGGTTTTCATTATGTGAATAACTTGGAAATCTTAGCTCAAACAGCTGCAAAAGCTGTTTTCCCAGCACGGAGACCTTGAGTTCTATAAGATAAAGCCATAAACATGTGTATCCGAGTCTTCTATCAAAAGTTACAGCTATTTAAATGAAGTTGTACAAAAACGCTTTCTTTCGCCAAGACAGTGCGTTTCTCACTGTTACATGCATTTGAATGGGGAACTCGACCGAAACAAAGTATAGGTTTTCATTATGTGAATAACTTGGAAATCTTAGCTCAAACAGCTGCAAAACCTGTTTGCCCAGCACGGGAACCTTGAGTTCTATAAGATAAAGCCATAAACATGTTTGTCTGAGTCTTCTATCAAAAGTTACAGCTATTTATATGAAGTTGTACAAAAACGCTTTCTTTCGCCAAGACAGTGCGTTTCTCACTGTTACATGCATTTGAATGGGGAACTTGACCGAAACAAAGTATAGGTTTTCACTATGTGAATAACTTGGAAATCTTAGCTCAAACAGCTGCAAAACCTGTTTTCCCAGCACGGGAACCTTGAGTTCTATAAGATAAAGCCATAAACATGTGTATCCGAGTCTTCTATCAAAAGTTACAGCTATTTATATGAAGTTGTACAAAATAGCTTTCTTTCGCCAAGACAGTGCGTTTCTCACTGTTACATGCATTTGAATGGGGAACTCCACCGAAACAAAGTATAGGTTTTCATTATGTGAATAACTTGGAAATCTTAGCTCAAACAGCTGCAAAACCTGTTTGCCCAGCACGGAGACCTTGAGTTCTATAAGATAAAGCCATAAACATGTGTATCCGAGTCTTCTATCAAAAGTTACAGCTATTTAAATGAAGTTGTACAAAAACGCTTTCTTTCGCCAAGACAGTGCGTTTCTCACTGTTACATGCATTTGAATGGGGAACTCGACCGAAACAAAGTATAGGTTTTCATTATGTGAATAACTTGGAAATCTTAGCTCAAACAGCTGCAAAACCTGTTTTCCCAGCACGGGAACCTTGAGTTCTATAAGATAAAGCCATAAACATGTTTGTCTGAGTCTTCTATCAAAAGTTACAGCTATTTATATGAAGTTGTACAAAAACGTTTTCTTTCGCCAAGACAGTGCGTTTCTCACTGTTACATGCATTTGAATGGGGAACTCGACCGAAACAAAGTATAGGTTTTCATTATGTGAATAACTTGGAAATCTTAGCTCAAACAGCTGCAAAACCTGTTTTCCCAGCACGGGAACCTTGAGCTCTATAAGATAAAGCCATAAAGATGTGTATCCGAGTCTTCTATCAAAAGTTACAGCTATTCATATGAAGTTGTACAAAAACGCTTTCTTTCGCCAAGACAGTGCGTTTCTCACTGTTACATGCATTTGAATGGGGAACTCGACCGAAACAAAGTATAGGTTTTCATTATGTGAATAACTTGGAAATCTTAGCTCAAACAGCTGCAAAACCTGTTTTCCCAGCACGGGAACCTTGAGTTCTATAAGATAAAGCCATAAACATGTGTATCCGAGTCTTCTATCAAAAGTTACAGCTATTTATATGAAGTTGTACAAAAACGCTTTCTTTCGCCAAGACAGTGCGTTTCTCACTGTTACATGCATTTGAATGGGGAACTCGACCGAAACAAAGTATAGGTTTTCATTATGTGAATAACTTGGAAATCTTAGCTCAAACAGCTGCAAAAGCTGTTTTCCCAGCACGGAGACCTTGAGTTCTATAAGATAAAGCCATAAACATGTGTATCCGAGTCTTCTATCAAAAGTTACAGCTATTTATATGAAGTTGTACAAAATAGCTTTCTTTCGCCAAGACAGTGCGTTTCTCACTGTTACATGCATTTGAATGGGGAACTCGACCGAAACAAAGTATAGGTTTTCATTATGTGAATAACTTGGAAATCTTAGCTCAAACAGCTGCAAAACCTGTTTGCCCAGCACGGAGACCTTGAGTTCTATAAGATAAAGCCATAAACATGTGTATCCGAGTCTTCTATCAAAAGTTACAGCTATTTAAATGAAGTTGTACAAAAACGCTTTCTTTCGCCAAGACAGTGCGTTTCTCACTGTTACATGCATTTGAATGGGGAACTCGACCGAAACAAAGTATAGGTTTTCATTATGTGAATAACTTGGAAATCTTAGCTCAAACAGCTGCAAAACCTGTTTGCCCAGCACGGGAACCTTGAGTTCTATAAGATAAAGCCATAAACATGTTTGTCTGAGTCTTCTATCAAAAGTTACAGCTATTTATATGAAGTTGTACAAAAACGCTTTCTTTCGCCAAGACAGTGCGTTTCTCACTGTTACATGCATTTGAATGGGGAACTTGACCGAAACAAAGTATAGGTTTTCACTATGTGAATAACTTGGAAATCTTAGCTCAAACAGCTGCAAAACCTGTTTTCCCAGCACGGGAACCTTGAGTTCTATAAGATAAAGCCATAAACATGTGTATCCGAGTCTTCTATCAAAAGTTACAGCTATTTAAATGAAGTTGTACAAAAACGCTTTCTTTCGCCAAGACAGTGCGTTTCTCACTGTTACATGCATTTGAATGGGGAACTCGACCGAAACAAAGTATAGGTTTTCATTATGTGAATAACTTGGAAATCTTAGCTCAAACAGCTGCAAAACCTGTTTGCCCAGCACGGGAACCTTGAGTTCTATAAGATAAAGCCATAAACATGTTTGTCTGAGTCTTCTATCAAAAGTTACAGCTATTTATATGAAGTTGTACAAAAACGCTTTCTTTCGCCAAGACAGTGCGTTTCTCACTGTTACATGCATTTGAATGGGGAACTCCACCGAAACAAAGTATAGGTTTTCATTATGTGAATAACTTGGAAATCTTAGCTCAAACAGCTGCAAAACCTGTTTTCCCAGCACGGAGACCTTGAGTTCTATAAGATAAAGCCATAAACATGTGTATCCGAGTCTTCTATCAAAAGTTACAGCTATTTATATGAAGTTGTACAAAATAGCTTTCTTTCGCCAAGACAGTGCGTTTCTCACTGTTACATGCATTTGAATGGGGAACTCGACCGTAACAAAGTATAGGTTTTCATTATGTGAATAACTTGGAAATCTTAGCTCAAACAGCTGCAAAACCTGTTTTCCCAGCACGGGAACCTTGAGCTCTATAAGATAAAGCCATAAACATGTGTATCCGAGTCTTCTATCAAAAGTTACAGCTATTCATATGAAGTTGTACAAAAACGCTTTCTTTCGCCAAGACAGTGCGTTTCTCACTGTTACATTCATTTGAATGGGGAACTCGACCGAAACAAAGTATAGGTTTTCATTATGTGAATAACTTGGAAATCTTAGCTCAAACAGCTGCAAAACCTGTTTTCCCAGCACGGGAACCTTGAGTTCTATAAGATAAAGCCATAAACATGTGTATCCGAGTCTTCTATCAAAAGTTACAGCTATTCATATGAAGTTGTACAAAAACGCTTTCTTTCGCCAAGACAGTGCGTTTCTCACTGTTACATTCATTTGAATGGGGAACTCGACCGAAACAAAGTATAGGTTTTCATTATGTGAATAACTTGGAAATCTTAGCTCAAACAGCTGCAAAACCTGTTTGCCCAGCACGGGAACCTTGAGTTCTATAAGATAAAGCCATAAACATGTGTATCCGAGTCTTCTATCAAAAGTTACAGCTATTTATATGAAGTTGTACAAAACGCTTTCTTTCGCCAAGACAGTGCGTTTCTCACTGTTACATGCATTTGAATGGGGAACTCGACCGAAACAAAGTATAGGTTTTCATTATGTGAATAACTTGGAAATCTTAGCTCAAACAGCTGCAAAACCTGTTTTCCCAGCACGGAGACCTTGAGTTCTATAAGATAAAGCCATAAACATGTGTATCCGAGTCTTCTATCAAAAGTTACAGCTATTTATATGAAGTTGTACAAAATAGCTTTCTTTCGCCAAGACAGTGCGTTTCTCACTGTTACATGCATTTGAATGGGGAACTCGACCGAAACAAAGTATAGGTTTTCATTATGTGAATAACTTGGAAATCTTAGCTCAAACAGCTGCAAAACCTGTTTGCCCAGCACGGAGACCTTGAGTTCTATAAGATAAAGCCATAAACATGTGTATCCGAGTCTTCTATCAAAAGTTACAGCTATTTAAATGAAGTTGTACAAAAACGCTTTCTTTCGCCAAGACAGTGCGTTTCTCACTGTTACATGCATTTGAATGGGGAACTCGACCGAAACAAAGTATAGGTTTTCATTATGTGAATAACTTGGAAATCTTAGCTCAAACAGCTGCAAAACCTGTTTGCCCAGCACGGGAACCTTGAGTTCTATAAGATAAAGCCATAAACATGTTTGTCTGAGTCTTCTATCAAAAGTTACAGCTATTTATATGAAGTTGTACAAAAACGCTTTCTTTCGCCAAGACAGTGCGTTTCTCACTGTTACATGCATTTGAATGGGGAACTTGACCGAAACAAAGTATAGGTTTTCACTATGTGAATAACTTGGAAATCTTAGCTCAAACAGCTGCAAAACCTGTTTTCCCAGCACGGGAACCTTGAGTTCTATAAGATAAAGCCATAAACATGTGTATCCGAGTCTTCTATCAAAAGTTACAGCTATTTATATGAAGTTGTACAAAATAGCTTTCTTTCGCCAAGACAGTGCGTTTCTCACTGTTACATGCATTTGAATGGGGAACTCCACCGAAACAAAGTATAGGTTTTCATTATGTGAATAACTTGGAAATCTTAGCTCAAACAGCTGCAAAACCTGTTTTGCCAGCACGGAGACCTTGAGTTCTATAAGATAAAGCCATAAACATGTGTATCCGAGTCTTCTATCAAAAGTTACAGCTATTTAAATGAAGTTGTACAAAAACGCTTTCTTTCGCCAAGACAGTGCGTTTCTCACTGTTACATGCATTTGAATGGGGAACTCCACCGAAACAAAGTATAGGTTTTCATTATGTGAATAACTTGGAAATCTTATCTCAAACAGCTGCAAAACCTGTTTTCCCAGCACGGGAACCTTGAGTTCTATAAGATAAAGCCATAAACATGTGTATCCGAGTCTTCTATCAAAAGTTACAGCTATTTATATGAAGTTGTACAAAAACGCTTTCTTTCGCCAAGACAGTGCGTTTCTCACTGTTACATTCATTTGAATGGGGAACTCGACCGAAACAAAGTATAGGTTTTCATTATGTGAATAACTTGGAAATCTTAGCTCAAACAGCTGCAAAACCTGTTTTCCCAGCACGGAGACCTTGAGTTCTATAAGATAAAGCCATAAACATGTTTGTCTGAGTCTTCTATCAAAAGTTACAGCTATTTATATGAAGTTGTACAAAAACGCTTTCTTTCGCCAAGACAGTGCGTTTCTCATTGTTACATGCATTTGAATGGGGAACTCGACCGAAACAAAGTATAGGTTTTCATTATGTGAATAACTTGGAAATCTTAGCTCAAACAGCTGCAAAACCTGTTTGCCCAGCACGGAGACCTTGAGTTCTATAAGATAAAGCCATAAACATGTGTATCCGAGTCTTCTATCAAAAGTTACAGCTATTTAAATGAAGTTGTACAAAAACGCTTTCTTTCGCCAAGACAGTGCGTTTCTCACTGTTACATGCATTTGAATGGGGAACTCGACCGAAACAAAGTATAGGTTTTCATTATGTGAATAACTTGGAAATCTTAGCTCAAACAGCTGCAAAACCTGTTTTCCCAGCACGGGAACCTTGAGTTCTATAAGATAAAGCCATAAACATGTTTGTCTGAGTCTTCTATCAAAAGTTACAGCTATTTATATGAAGTTGTACAAAAACGCTTTCGTTCGCCAAGACAGTGCGTTTCTCACTGTTACATGCATTTGAATGGGGAACTCGACCGAAACAAAGTATAGGTTTTCATTATGTGAATAACTTGGAAATCTTAGCTCAAACAGCTGCAAAACCTGTTTTCCCAGCACGGGAACCTTGAGCTCTATAAGATAAAGCCATAAAGATGTGTATCCAAGTCTTCTATCAAAAGTTACAGCTATTCATATGAAGTTGTACAAAAACGCTTTCTTTCGCCAAGACAGTGCGTTTCTCACTGTTACATGCATTTGAATGGGGAACTCGACCGAAACAAAGTATAGGTTTTCATTATGTGAATAACTTGGAAATCTTAGCTCAAACAGCTGCAAAACCTGTTTTCCCAGCACGGGAACCTTGAGTTCTATAAGATAAAGCCATAAACATGTTTGTCTGAGTCTTCTATCAAAAGTTACAGCTATTTATATGAAGTTGTACAAAAACGCTTTCTTTCGCCAAGACAGTGCGTTTCTCACTGTTACATGCATTTGAATGGGGAACTCGACCGAAACAAAGTATAGGTTTTCATTATGTGAATAACTTGGAAATCTTAGCTCAAACAGCTGCAAAACCTGTTTTCCCAGCACGGGAACCTTGAGCTCTATAAGATAAAGCCATAAACATGTGTATCCGAGTCTTCTATCAAAAGTTACAGCTATTCATATGAAGTTGTACAAAAACGCTTTCTTTCGCCAAGACAGTGCGTTTCTCACTGTTACATGCATTTGAATGGGGAACTCGACCGAAACAAAGTATAGGTTTTCATTATGTGAATAACTTGGAAATCTTAGCTCAAACAGCTGCAAAACCTGTTTTCCCAGCACGGAGACCTTGAGTTCTATAAGATAAAGCCATAAACATGTTTGTCTGAGTCTTCTATCAAAAGTTACAGCTATTTATATGAAGTTGTACAAAAACGCTTTCTTTCGCCAAGACAGTGCGTTTCTCATTGTTACATGCATTTGAATGGGGAACTCGACCGAAACAAAGTATAGGTTTTCATTATGTGAATAACTTGGAAATCTTAGCTCAAACAGCTGCAAAACCTGTTTTCCCAGCACGGGAACCTTGAGCTCTATAAGATAAAGCCATAAACATGTGTATCCGAGTCTTCTATCAAAAGTTACAGCTATTCATATGAAGTTGTACAAAAACGCTTTCTTTCGCCAAGACAGTGCGTTTCTCACTGTTACATGCATTTGAATGGGGAACTCCACCGAAACAAAGTATAGGTTTTCATTATGTGAATAACTTGGAAATCTTAGCTCAAACAGCTGCAAAACCTGTTTTCCCAGCACGGGAACCTTGAGTTCTATAAGATAAAGCCATAAACATGTGTATCCGAGTCTTCTATCAAAAGTTACAGCTATTTAAATGAAGTTGTACAAAATAGCTTTCTTTCGCCAAGACAGTGCGTTTCTCACTGTTACATGCATTTGAATGGGGAACTCGACCGAAACAAAGTATAGGTTTTCATTATGTGAATAACTTGGAAATCTTAGCTCAAACAGCTGCAAAACCTGTTTTCCCAGCACGGGAACCTTGAGTTCTATAAGATAAAGCCATAAACATGTTTGTCTGAGTCTTCTATCAAAAGTTACAGCTATTTATATGAAGTTGTACAAAAACGCTTTCTTTCGCCAAGACAGTGCGTTTCTCACTGTTACATGCATTTGAATGGGGAACTCGACCGAAACAAAGTATAGGTTTTCATTATGTGAATAACTTGGAAATCTTAGCTCAAACAGCTGCAAAACCTGTTTGCCCAGCACGGAGACCTTGAGTTCTATAAGATAAAGCCATAAACATGTGTATCCGAGTCTTCTATCAAAAGTTACAGCTATTTAAATGAAGTTGTACAAAAACGCTTTCTTTCGCCAAGACAGTGCGTTTCTCACTGTTACATGCATTTGAATGGGGAACTCGACCGAAACAAAGTATAGGTTTTCATTATGTGAATAACTTGGAAATCTTAGCTCAAACAGCTGCAAAACCTGTTTTCCCAGCACGGGAACCTTGAGTTCTATAAGATAAAGCCATAAACATGTTTGTCTGAGTCTTCTATCAAAAGTTACAGCTATTTATATGAAGTTGTACAAAAACGCTTTCTTTCGCCAAGACAGTGCGTTTCTCACTGTTACATGCATTTGAATGGGGAACTCGACCGAAACAAAGTATAGATTTTCATTATGTGAATAACTTGGAAATCTTAGCTCAAACAGCTGCAAAACCTGTTTTCCCAGCACGGGAACCTTGAGCTGTATAAGATAAAGCCATAAAGATGTGTATCCGAGTCTTCTATCAAAAGTTACAGCTATTCATATGAAGTTGTACAAAAACGCTTTCTTTCGCCAAGACAGTGCGTTTCTCACTGTTACATGCATTTGAATGGGGAACTCGACCGAAACAAAGTATAGGTTTTCATTATGTGAATAACTTGGAAATCTTAGCTCAAACAGCTGCAAAACCTGTTTTCCCAGCACGGGAACCTTGAGTTCTATAAGATAAAGCCATAAACATGTTTGTCTGAGTCTTCTATCAAAAGTTACAGCTATTTATATGAAGTTGTACAAAAACGCTTTCTTTCGCCAAGACAGTGCGTTTCTCACTGTTACATGCATTTGAATGGGGAACTCCACCGAAACAAAGTATAGGTTTTCATTATGTGAATAACTTGGAAATCTTAGCTCAAACAGCTGCAAAACCTGTTTTCCCAGCACGGGAACCTTGAGCTCTATAAGATAAAGCCATAAACATGTGTATCCGAGTCTTCTATCAAAAGTTACAGCTATTCATATGAAGTTGTACAAAAACGCTTTCTTTCGCCAAGACAGTGCGTTTCTCACTGTTACATGCATTTGAATGGGGAACTCGACCGAAACAAAGTATAGGTTTTCATTATGTGAATAACTTGGAAATCTTAGCTCAAACAGCTGCAAAACCTGTTTTCCCAGCACGGAGACCTTGAGTTCTATAAGATAAAGCCATAAACATGTGTATCCGAGTCTTCTATCAAAAGTTACAGCTATTTAAATGAAGTTGTACAAAAACGCTTTCTTTCGCCAAGACAGTGCGTTTCTCACTGTTACATGCATTTGAATGGGGAACTCGACCGAAACAAAGTATAGGTTTTCATTATGTGAATAACTTGGAAATCTTAGCTCAAACAGCTGCAAAACCTGTTTTCCCAGCACGGGAACCTTGAGTTCTATAAGATAAAGCCATAAACATGTTTGTCTGAGTCTTCTATCAAAAGTTACAGCTATTTATATGAAGTTGTACAAAAACGCTTTCGTTCGCCAAGACAGTGCGTTTCTCACTGTTACATGCATTTGAATGGGGAACTCGACCGAAACAAAGTATAGGTTTTCATTATGTGAATAACTTGGAAATCTTAGCTCAAACAGCTGCAAAACCTGTTTTCCCAGCACGGGAACCTTGAGCTCTATAAGATAAAGCCATAAAGATGTGTATCCAAGTCTTCTATCAAAAGTTACAGCTATTCATATGAAGTTGTACAAAAACGCTTTCTTTCGCCAAGACAGTGCGTTTCTCACTGTTACATGCATTTGAATGGGGAACTCGACCGAAACAAAGTATAGGTTTTCATTATGTGAATAACTTGGAAATCTTAGCTCAAACAGCTGCAAAACCTGTTTTCCCAGCACGGGAACCTTGAGTTCTATAAGATAAAGCCATAAACATGTTTGTCTGAGTCTTCTATCAAAAGTTACAGCTATTTATATGAAGTTGTACAAAAACGCTTTCTTTCGCCAAGACAGTGCGTTTCTCACTGTTACATGCATTTGAATGGGGAACTCGACCGAAACAAAGTATAGGTTTTCATTATGTGAATAACTTGGAAATCTTAGCTCAAACAGCTGCAAAACCTGTTTTCCCAGCACGGGAACCTTGAGCTCTATAAGATAAAGCCATAAACATGTGTATCCGAGTCTTCTATCAAAAGTTACAGCTATTCATATGAAGTTGTACAAAAACGCTTTCTTTCGCCAAGACAGTGCGTTTCTCACTGTTACATGCATTTGAATGGGGAACTCGACCGAAACAAAGTATAGGTTTTCATTATGTGAATAACTTGGAAATCTTAGCTCAAACAGCTGCAAAACCTGTTTTCCCAGCACGGAGACCTTGAGTTCTATAAGATAAAGCCATAAACATGTTTGTCTGAGTCTTCTATCAAAAGTTACAGCTATTTATATGAAGTTGTACAAAAACGCTTTCTTTCGCCAAGACAGTGCGTTTCTCATTGTTACATGCATTTGAATGGGGAACTCGACCGAAACAAAGTATAGGTTTTCATTATGTGAATAACTTGGAAATCTTAGCTCAAACAGCTGCAAAACCTGTTTTCCCAGCACGGGAACCTTGAGCTCTATAAGATAAAGCCATAAACATGTGTATCCGAGTCTTCTATCAAAAGTTACAGCTATTCATATGAAGTTGTACAAAAACGCTTTCTTTCGCCAAGACAGTGCGTTTCTCACTGTTACATGCATTTGAATGGGGAACTCCACCGAAACAAAGTATAGGTTTTCATTATGTGAATAACTTGGAAATCTTAGCTCAAACAGCTGCAAAACCTGTTTTCCCAGCACGGGAACCTTGAGTTCTATAAGATAAAGCCATAAACATGTGTATCCGAGTCTTCTATCAAAAGTTACAGCTATTTAAATGAAGTTGTACAAAATAGCTTTCTTTCGCCAAGACAGTGCGTTTCTCACTGTTACATGCATTTGAATGGGGAACTCGACCGAAACAAAGTATAGGTTTTCATTATGTGAATAACTTGGAAATCTTAGCTCAAACAGCTGCAAAACCTGTTTTCCCAGCACGGGAACCTTGAGTTCTATAAGATAAAGCCATAAACATGTTTGTCTGAGTCTTCTATCAAAAGTTACAGCTATTTATATGAAGTTGTACAAAAACGCTTTCTTTCGCCAAGACAGTGCGTTTCTCACTGTTACATGCATTTGAATGGGGAACTCGACCGAAACAAAGTATAGGTTTTCATTATGTGAATAACTTGGAAATCTTAGCTCAAACAGCTGCAAAACCTGTTTGCCCAGCACGGAGACCTTGAGTTCTATAAGATAAAGCCATAAACATGTGTATCCGAGTCTTCTATCAAAAGTTACAGCTATTTAAATGAAGTTGTACAAAAACGCTTTCTTTCGCCAAGACAGTGCGTTTCTCACTGTTACATGCATTTGAATGGGGAACTCGACCGAAACAAAGTATAGGTTTTCATTATGTGAATAACTTGGAAATCTTAGCTCAAACAGCTGCAAAACCTGTTTTCCCAGCACGGGAACCTTGAGTTCTATAAGATAAAGCCATAAACATGTTTGTCTGAGTCTTCTATCAAAAGTTACAGCTATTTATATGAAGTTGTACAAAAACGCTTTCTTTCGCCAAGACAGTGCGTTTCTCACTGTTACATGCATTTGAATGGGGAACTCGACCGAAACAAAGTATAGATTTTCATTATGTGAATAACTTGGAAATCTTAGCTCAAACAGCTGCAAAACCTGTTTTCCCAGCACGGGAACCTTGAGCTGTATAAGATAAAGCCATAAAGATGTGTATCCGAGTCTTCTATCAAAAGTTACAGCTATTCATATGAAGTTGTACAAAAACGCTTTCTTTCGCCAAGACAGTGCGTTTCTCACTGTTACATGCATTTGAATGGGGAACTCGACCGAAACAAAGTATAGGTTTTCATTATGTGAATAACTTGGAAATCTTAGCTCAAACAGCTGCAAAACCTGTTTTCCCAGCACGGGAACCTTGAGTTCTATAAGATAAAGCCATAAACATGTTTGTCTGAGTCTTCTATCAAAAGTTACAGCTATTTATATGAAGTTGTACAAAAACGCTTTCTTTCGCCAAGACAGTGCGTTTCTCACTGTTACATGCATTTGAATGGGGAACTCCACCGAAACAAAGTATAGGTTTTCATTATGTGAATAACTTGGAAATCTTAGCTCAAACAGCTGCAAAACCTGTTTTCCCAGCACGGGAACCTTGAGCTCTATAAGATAAAGCCATAAACATGTGTATCCGAGTCTTCTATCAAAAGTTACAGCTATTCATATGAAGTTGTACAAAAACGCTTTCTTTCGCCAAGACAGTGCGTTTCTCACTGTTACATGCATTTGAATGGGGAACTCGACCGAAACAAAGTATAGGTTTTCATTATGTGAATAACTTGGAAATCTTAGCTCAAACAGCTGCAAAACCTGTTTTCCCAGCACGGAGACCTTGAGTTCTATAAGATAAAGCCATAAACATGTTTGTCTGAGTCTTCTATCAAAAGTTACACCTATTTATATGAAGTTGTACAAAAACGCTTTCTTTCGCCAAGACAGTGCGTTTCTCATTGTTACATGCATTTGAATGGGGAACTCGACCGAAACAAAGTATAGGTTTTCATTATGTGAATAACTTGGAAATCTTAGCTCAAACAGCTGCAAAACCTGTTTGCCCAGCACGGAGACCTTGAGTTCTATAAGATAAAGCCATAAACATGTGTATCCGAGTCTTCTATCAAAAGTTACAGCTATTTAAATGAAGTTGTACAAAAACGCTTTCTTTCGCCAAGACAGTGCGTTTCTCACTGTTACATGCATTTGAATGGGGAACTCGACCGAAACAAAGTATAGGTTTTCATTATGTGAATAACTTGGAAATCTTAGCTCAAACAGCTGCAAAACCTGTTTTCCCAGCACGGGAACCTTGAGTTCTATAAGATAAAGCCATAAACATGTTTGTCTGAGTCTTCTATCAAAAGTTACAGCTATTTATATGAAGTTGTACAAAAACGCTTTCTTTCGCCAAGACAGTGCGTTTCTCACTGTTACATGCATTTGAATGGGGAACTCGACCGAAACAAAGTATAGGTTTTCATTATGTGAATAACTTGGAAATCTTAGCTCAAACAGCTGCAAAACCTGTTTTCCCAGCACGGGAACCTTGAGCTCTATAAGATAAAGCCATAAACATGTGTATCCGAGTCTTCTATCAAAAGTTACAGCTATTCATATGAAGTTGTACAAAAACGCTTTCTTTCGCCAAGACAGTGCGTTTCTCATTGTTACATGCATTTGAATGGGGAACTCGACCGAAACAAAGTATAGGTTTTCATTATGTGAATAACTTGGAAATCTTAGCTCAAACAGCTGCAAAACCTGTTTGCCCAGCACGGAGACCTTGAGTTCTATAAGATAAAGCCATAAACATGTGTATCCGAGTCTTCTATCAAAAGTTACAGCTATTTAAATGAAGTTGTACAAAAACGCTTTCTTTCGCCAAGACAGTGCGTTTCTCACTGTTACATGCATTTGAATGGGGAACTCGACCGAAACAAAGTATAGGTTTTCATTATGTGAATAACTTGGAAATCTTAGCTCAAACAGCTGCAAAACCTGTTTTCCCAGCACGGGAACCTTGAGTTCTATAAGATAAAGCCATAAACATGTTTGTCTGAGTCTTCTATCAAAAGTTACAGCTATTTATATGAAGTTGTACAAAAACGCTTTCTTTCGCCAAGACAGTGCGTTTCTCACTGTTACATGCATTTGAATGGGGAACTCGACCGAAACAAAGTATAGATTTTCATTATGTGAATAACTTGGAAATCTTAGCTCAAACAGCTGCAAAACCTGTTTTCCCAGCACGGGAACCTTGAGCTGTATAAGATAAAGCCATAAAGATGTGTATCCGAGTCTTCTATCAAAAGTTACAGCTATTCATATGAAGTTGTACAAAAACGCTTTCTTTCGCCAAGACAGTGCGTTTCTCACTGTTACATGCATTTGAATGGGGAACTCGACCGAAACAAAGTATAGGTTTTCATTATGTGAATAACTTGGAAATCTTAGCTCAAACAGCTGCAAAACCTGTTTTCCCAGCACGGGAACCTTGAGTTCTATAAGATAAAGCCATAAACATGTTTGTCTGAGTCTTCTATCAAAAGTTACAGCTATTTATATGAAGTTGTACAAAAACGCTTTCTTTCGCCAAGACAGTGCGTTTCTCACTGTTACATGCATTTGAATGGGGAACTCGACCGAAACAAAGTATAGGTTTTCATTATGTGAATAACTTGGAAATCTTAGCTCAAACAGCTGCAAAACCTGTTTTCCCAGCACGGGAACCTTGAGCTCTATAAGATAAAGCCATAAACATGTGTATCCGAGTCTTCTATCAAAAGTTACAGCTATTCATATGAAGTTGTACAAAAACGCTTTCTTTCGCCAAGACAGTGCGTTTCTCACTGTTACATGCATTTGAATGGGGAACTCGACCGAAACAAAGTATAGGTTTTCATTATGTGAATAACTTGGAAATCTTAGCTCAAACAGCTGCAAAACCTGTTTTCCCAGCACGGAGACCTTGAGTTCTATAAGATAAAGCCATAAACATGTGTATCCGAGTCTTCTATCAAAAGTTACAGCTATTTAAATGAAGTTGTACAAAAACGCTTTCTTTCGCCAAGACAGTGCGTTTCTCACTGTTACATGCATTTGAATGGGGAACTCGACCGAAACAAAGTATAGGTTTTCATTATGTGAATAACTTGGAAATCTTAGCTCAAACAGCTGCAAAACCTGTTTTCCCAGCACGGGAACCTTGAGTTCTATAAGATAAAGCCATAAACATGTTTGTCTGAGTCTTCTATCAAAAGTTACAGCTATTTATATGAAGTTGTACAAAAACGCTTTCTTTCGCCAAGACAGTGCGTTTCTCACTGTTACATGCATTTGAATGGGGAACTCGACCGAAACAAAGTATAGATTTTCATTATGTGAATAACTTGGAAATCTTAGCTCAAACAGCTGCAAAACCTGTTTTCCCAGCACGGGAACCTTGAGCTGTATAAGATAAAGCCATAAACATGTGTATCCGAGTCTTCTATCAAAAGTTACAGCTATTCATATGAAGTTGTACAAAAACGCTTTCTTTCGCCAAGACAGTGCGTTTCTCACTGTTACATGCATTTGAATGGGGAACTCGACCGAAACAAAGTATAGGTTTTCATTATGTGAATAACTTGGAAATCTTAGCTCAAACAGCTGCAAAACCTGTTTTCCCAGCACGGGAACCTTGAGTTCTATAAGATAAAGCCATAAACATGTTTGTCTGAGTCTTCTATCAAAAGTTACAGCTATTTATATGAAGTTGTACAAAAACGCTTTCTTTCGCCAAGACAGTGCGTTTCTCACTGTTACATGCATTTGAATGGGGAACTCGACCGAAACAAAGTATAGGTTTTCATTATGTGAATAACTTGGAAATCTTAGCTCAAACAGCTGCAAAACCTGTTTTCCCAGCACGGAGACCTTGAGTTCTATAAGATAAAGCCATAAACATGTTTGTCTGAGTCTTCTATCAAAAGTTACAGCTATTTATATGAAGTTGTACAAAAACGCTTTCTTTCGCCAAGACAGTGCGTTTCTCATTGTTACATGCATTTGAATGGGGAACTCGACCGAAACAAAGTATAGGTTTTCATTATGTGAATAACTTGGAAATCTTAGCTCAAACAGCTGCAAAACCTGTTTGCCCAGCACGGAGACCTTGAGTTCTATAAGATAAAGCCATAAACATGTGTATCCGAGTCTTCTATCAAAAGTTACAGCTATTTAAATGAAGTTGTACAAAAACGCTTTCTTTCGCCAAGACAGTGCGTTTCTCACTGTTACATGCATTTGAATGGGGAACTCGACCGAAACAAAGTATAGGTTTTCATTATGTGAATAACTTGGAAATCTTAGCTCAAACAGCTGCAAAACCTGTTTTCCCAGCACGGGAACCTTGAGTTCTATAAGATAAAGCCATAAACATGTTTGTCTGAGTCTTCTATCAAAAGTTACAGCTATTTATATGAAGTTGTACAAAAACGCTTTCTTTCGCCAAGACAGTGCGTTTCTCACTGTTACATGCATTTGAATGGGGAACTCGACCGAAACAAAGTATAGGTTTTCATTATGTGAATAACTTGGAAATCTTAGCTCAAACAGCTGCAAAACCTGTTTTCCCAGCACGGGAACCTTGAGCTCTATAAGATAAAGCCATAAACATGTGTATCCGAGTCTTCTATCAAAAGTTACAGCTATTCATATGAAGTTGTACAAAAACGCTTTCTTTCGCCAAGACAGTGCGTTTCTCATTGTTACATGCATTTGAATGGGGAACTCGACCGAAACAAAGTATAGGTTTTCATTATGTGAATAACTTGGAAATCTTAGCTCAAACAGCTGCAAAACCTGTTTGCCCAGCACGGAGACCTTGAGTTCTATAAGATAAAGCCATAAACATGTGTATCCGAGTCTTCTATCAAAAGTTACAGCTATTTAAATGAAGTTGTACAAAAACGCTTTCTTTCGCCAAGACAGTGCGTTTCTCACTGTTACATGCATTTGAATGGGGAACTCGACCGAAACAAAGTATAGGTTTTCATTATGTGAATAACTTGGAAATCTTAGCTCAAACAGCTGCAAAACCTGTTTTCCCAGCACGGGAACCTTGAGTTCTATAAGATAAAGCCATAAACATGTTTGTCTGAGTCTTCTATCAAAAGTTACAGCTATTTATATGAAGTTGTACAAAAACGCTTTCTTTCGCCAAGACAGTGCGTTTCTCACTGTTACATGCATTTGAATGGGGAACTCGACCGAAACAAAGTATAGATTTTCATTATGTGAATAACTTGGAAATCTTAGCTCAAACAGCTGCAAAACCTGTTTTCCCAGCACGGGAACCTTGAGCTGTATAAGATAAAGCCATAAAGATGTGTATCCGAGTCTTCTATCAAAAGTTACAGCTATTCATATGAAGTTGTACAAAAACGCTTTCTTTCGCCAAGACAGTGCGTTTCTCACTGTTACATGCATTTGAATGGGGAACTCGACCGAAACAAAGTATAGGTTTTCATTATGTGAATAACTTGGAAATCTTAGCTCAAACAGCTGCAAAACCTGTTTTCCCAGCACGGGAACCTTGAGTTCTATAAGATAAAGCCATAAACATGTTTGTCTGAGTCTTCTATCAAAAGTTACAGCTATTTATATGAAGTTGTACAAAAACGCTTTCTTTCGCCAAGACAGTGCGTTTCTCACTGTTACATGCATTTGAATGGGGAACTCGACCGAAACAAAGTATAGGTTTTCATTATGTGAATAACTTGGAAATCTTAGCTCAAACAGCTGCAAAACCTGTTTTCCCAGCACGGGAACCTTGAGCTCTATAAGATAAAGCCATAAACATGTGTATCCGAGTCTTCTATCAAAAGTTACAGCTATTCATATGAAGTTGTACAAAAACGCTTTCTTTCGCCAAGACAGTGCGTTTCTCACTGTTACATGCATTTGAATGGGGAACTCGACCGAAACAAAGTATAGGTTTTCATTATGTGAATAACTTGGAAATCTTAGCTCAAACAGCTGCAAAACCTGTTTTCCCAGCACGGAGACCTTGAGTTCTATAAGATAAAGCCATAAACATGTTTGTCTGAGTCTTCTATCAAAAGTTACACCTATTTATATGAAGTTGTACAAAAACGCTTTCTTTCGCCAAGACAGTGCGTTTCTCATTGTTACATGCATTTGAATGGGGAACTCGACCGAAACAAAGTATAGGTTTTCATTATGTGAATAACTTGGAAATCTTAGCTCAAACAGCTGCAAAACCTGTTTGCCCAGCACGGAGACCTTGAGTTCTATAAGATAAAGCCATAAACATGTGTATCCGAGTCTTCTATCAAAAGTTACAGCTATTTAAATGAAGTTGTACAAAAACGCTTTCTTTCGCCAAGACAGTGCGTTTCTCACTGTTACATGCATTTGAATGGGGAACTCGACCGAAACAAAGTATAGGTTTTCATTATGTGAATAACTTGGAAATCTTAGCTCAAACAGCTGCAAAACCTGTTTTCCCAGCACGGGAACCTTGAGTTCTATAAGATAAAGCCATAAACATGTTTGTCTGAGTCTTCTATCAAAAGTTACAGCTATTTATATGAAGTTGTACAAAAACGCTTTCTTTCGCCAAGACAGTGCGTTTCTCACTGTTACATGCATTTGAATGGGGAACTCGACCGAAACAAAGTATAGATTTTCATTATGTGAATAACTTGGAAATCTTAGCTCAAACAGCTGCAAAACCTGTTTTCCCAGCACGGGAACCTTGAGCTCTATAAGATAAAGCCATAAACATGTGTATCCGAGTCTTCTATCAAAAGTTACAGTTATTCATATGAAGTTGTACAAAATAGCTTTCTTTCGCCAAGACAGTGCGTTTCTCACTGTTACATGCATTTGAATGGGGAACTCGACCGAAACAAAGTATAGGTTTTCATTATGTGAATAACTTGGAAATCTTAGCTCAAACAGCTGCAAAACCTGTTTTCCCAGCACGGGAACCTTGAGTTCTATAAGATAAAGCCATAAACATGTTTGTCTGAGTCTTCTATCAAAAGTTACAGCTATTTATATGAAGTTGTACAAAAACGCTTTCTTTCGCCAAGACAGTGCGTTTCTCACTGTTACATGCATTTGAATGGGGAACTCGACCGAAACAAAGTATAGGTTTTCATTATGTGAATAACTTGGAAATCTTAGCTCAAACAGCTGCAAAACCTGTTTTCCCAGCACGGGAACCTTGAGCTCTATAAGATAAAGCCATAAACATGTGTATCCGAGTCTTCTATCAAAAGTTACAGCTATTCATATGAAGTTGTACAAAAACGCTTTCTTTCGCCAAGACAGTGCGTTTCTCACTGTTACATGCATTTGAATGGGGAACTCGACCGAAACAAAGTATAGGTTTTCATTATGTGAATAACTTGGAAATCTTAGCTCAAACAGCTGCAAAACCTGTTTTCCCAGCACGGAGACCTTGAGTTCTATAAGATAAAGCCATAAACATGTTTGTCTGAGTCTTCTATCAAAAGTTACAGCTATTTATATGAAGTTGTACAAAAACGCTTTCTTTCGCCAAGACAGTGCGTTTCTCATTGTTACATGCATTTGAATGGGGAACTCGACCGAAACAAAGTATAGGTTTTCATTATGTGAATAACTTGGAAATCTTAGCTCAAACAGCTGCAAAACCTGTTTGCCCAGCACGGAGACCTTGAGTTCTATAAGATAAAGCCATAAACATGTGTATCCGAGTCTTCTATCAAAAGTTACAGCTATTTAAATGAAGTTGTACAAAAACGCTTTCTTTCGCCAAGACAGTGCGTTTCTCACTGTTACATGCATTTGAATGGGGAACTCGACCGAAACAAAGTATAGGTTTTCATTATGTGAATAACTTGGAAATCTTAGCTCAAACAGCTGCAAAACCTGTTTTCCCAGCACGGGAACCTTGAGTTCTATAAGATAAAGCCATAAACATGTTTGTCTGAGTCTTCTATCAAAAGTTACAGCTATTTATATGAAGTTGTACAAAAACGCTTTCTTTCGCCAAGACAGTGCGTTTCTCACTGTTACATGCATTTGAATGGGGAACTCGACCGAAACAAAGTATAGATTTTCATTATGTGAATAACTTGGAAATCTTAGCTCAAACAGCTGCAAAACCTGTTTTCCCAGCACGGGAACCTTGAGCTGTATAAGATAAAGCCATAAACATGTGTATCCGAGTCTTCTATCAAAAGTTACAGCTATTCATATGAAGTTGTACAAAAACGCTTTCTTTCGCCAAGACAGTGCGTTTCTCACTGTTACATGCATTTGAATGGGGAACTCGACCGAAACAAAGTATAGGTTTTCATTATGTGAATAACTTGGAAATCTTAGCTCAAACAGCTGCAAAACCTGTTTTCCCAGCACGGGAACCTTGAGTTCTATAAGATAAAGCCATAAACATGTTTGTCTGAGTCTTCTATCAAAAGTTACAGCTATTTATATGAAGTTGTACAAAAACGCTTTCTTTCGCCAAGACAGTGCGTTTCTCACTGTTACATGCATTTGAATGGGGAACTCGACCGAAACAAAGTATAGGTTTTCATTATGTGAATAACTTGGAAATCTTAGCTCAAACAGCTGCAAAACCTGTTTTCCCAGCACGGAGACCTTGAGTTCTATAAGATAAAGCCATAAACATGTTTGTCTGAGTCTTCTATCAAAAGTTACAGCTATTTATATGAAGTTGTACAAAAACGCTTTCTTTCGCCAAGACAGTGCGTTTCTCATTGTTACATGCATTTGAATGGGGAACTCGACCGAAACAAAGTATAGGTTTTCATTATGTGAATAACTTGGAAATCTTAGCTCAAACAGCTGCAAAACCTGTTTGCCCAGCACGGAGACCTTGAGTTCTATAAGATAAAGCCATAAACATGTGTATCCGAGTCTTCTATCAAAAGTTACAGCTATTTAAATGAAGTTGTACAAAAACGCTTTCTTTCGCCAAGACAGTGCGTTTCTCACTGTTACATGCATTTGAATGGGGAACTCGACCGAAACAAAGTATAGGTTTTCATTATGTGAATAACTTGGAAATCTTAGCTCAAACAGCTGCAAAACCTGTTTTCCCAGCACGGGAACCTTGAGCTCTATAAGATAAAGCCATAAACATGTGTATCCGAGTCTTCTATCAAAAGTTACAGCTATTCATATGAAGTTGTACAAAAACGCTTTCTTTCGCCAAGACAGTGCGTTTCTCACTGTTACATGCATTTGAATGGGGAACTCGACCGAAACAAAGTATAGGTTTTCATTATGTGAATAACTTGGAAATCTTAGCTCAAACAGCTGCAAAACCTGTTTTCCCAGCACGGGAACCTTGAGTTCTATAAGATAAAGCCATAAACATGTTTGTCTGAGTCTTCTATCAAAAGTTACAGCTATTTATATGAAGTTGTACAAAAACGCTTTCTTTCGCCAAGACAGTGCGTTTCTCACTGTTACATGCATTTGAATGGGGAACTCGACCGAAACAAAGTATAGGTTTTCATTATGTGAATAACTTGGAAATCTTAGCTCAAACAGCTGCAAAACCTGTTTTCCCAGCACGGGAACCTTGCGCTCTATAAGATAAAGCCATAAACATGTGTATCCGAGTCTTCTATCAAAAGTTACAGCTATTCATATGAAGTTGTACAAAAACGCTTTCTTTCGCCAAGACAGTGCGTTTCTCACTGTTACATGCATTTGAATGGGGAACTCGACCGAAACAAAGTATAGGTTTTCATTATGTGAATAACTTGGAAATCTTAGCTCAAACAGCTGCAAAACCTGTTTTCCCAGCACGGAGACCTTGAGTTCTATAAGATAAAG
Source organism: Mchenga conophoros (assembly GCF_057382185.1). Lineage (NCBI taxonomy): Eukaryota > Metazoa > Chordata > Actinopteri > Cichliformes > Cichlidae > Mchenga > Mchenga conophoros. The sequence continues at coordinate 34,414,409 of NC_140538.1, read as the reverse complement.
CCATAAACATGTTTGTCTGAGTCTTCTATCAAAAGTTACAGCTATTTATATGAAGTTGTACAAAAACGCTTTCTTTCGCCAAGACAGTGCGTTTCTCATTGTTACATGCATTTGAATGGGGAACTCGACCGAAACAAAGTATAGGTTTTCATTATGTGAATAACTTGGAAATCTTAGCTCAAACAGCTGCAAAACCTGTTTGCCCAGCACGGAGACCTTGAGTTCTATAAGATAAAGCCATAAACATGTGTATCCGAGTCTTCTATCAAAAGTTACAGCTATTTAAATGAAGTTGTACAAAAACGCTTTCTTTCGCCAAGACAGTGCGTTTCTCACTGTTACATGCATTTGAATGGGGAACTCGACCGAAACAAAGTATAGGTTTTCATTATGTGAATAACTTGGAAATCTTAGCTCAAACAGCTGCAAAACCTGTTTTCCCAGCACGGGAACCTTGAGCTCTATAAGATAAAGCCATAAACATGTGTATCCGAGTCTTCTATCAAAAGTTACAGCTATTCATATGAAGTTGTACAAAAACGCTTTCTTTCGCCAAGACAGTGCGTTTCTCACTGTTACATGCATTTGAATGGGGAACTCGACCGAAACAAAGTATAGGTTTTCATTATGTGAATAACTTTGAAATCTTAGCTCAAACAGCTGCAAAACCTGTTTTCCCAGCACGGGAACCTTGAGTTCTATAAGATAAAGCCATAAACATGTTTGTCTGAGTCTTCTATCAAAAGTTACAGCTATTTATATGAAGTTGTACAAAAACGCTTTCTTTCGCCAAGACAGTGCGTTTCTCACTGTTACATGCATTTGAATGGGGAACTCGACCGAAACAAAGTATAGGTTTTCATTATGTGAATAACTTGGAAATCTTAGCTCAAACAGCTGCAAAACCTGTTTTCCCAGCACGGGAACCTTGAGCTCTATAAGATAAAGCCATAAACATGTGTATCCGAGTCTTCTATCAAAAGTTACAGCTATTCATATGAAGTTGTACAAAAACGCTTTCTTTCGCCAAGACAGTGCGTTTCTCACTGTTACATGCATTTGAATGGGGAACTCGACCGAAACAAAGTATAGGTTTTCATTATGTGAATAACTTGGAAATCTTAGCTCAAACAGCTGCAAAACCTGTTTTCCCAGCACGGAGACCTTGAGTTCTATAAGATAAAGCCATAAACATGTTTGTCTGAGTCTTCTATCAAAAGTTACAGCTATTTATATGAAGTTGTACAAAAACGCTTTCTTTCGCCAAGACAGTGCGTTTCTCATTGTTACATGCATTTGAATGGGGAACTCGACCGAAACAAAGTATAGGTTTTCATTATGTGAATAACTTGGAAATCTTAGCTCAAACAGCTGCAAAACCTGTTTGCCCAGCACGGAGACCTTGAGTTCTATAAGATAAAGCCATAAACATGTGTATCCGAGTCTTCTATCAAAAGTTACAGCTATTTAAATGAAGTTGTACAAAAACGCTTTCTTTCGCCAAGACAGTGCGTTTCTCACTGTTACATGCATTTGAATGGGGAACTCGACCGAAACAAAGTATAGGTTTTCATTATGTGAATAACTTGGAAATCTTAGCTCAAACAGCTGCAAAACCTGTTTTCCCAGCACGGGAACCTTGAGCTCTATAAGATAAAGCCATAAACATGTGTATCCGAGTCTTCTATCAAAAGTTACAGCTATTCATATGAAGTTGTACAAAAACGCTTTCTTTCGCCAAGACAGTGCGTTTCTCACTGTTACATGCATTTGAATGGGGAACTCGACCGAAACAAAGTATAGGTTTTCATTATGTGAATAACTTTGAAATCTTAGCTCAAACAGCTGCAAAACCTGTTTTCCCAGCACGGGAACCTTGAGTTCTATAAGATAAAGCCATAAACATGTTTGTCTGAGTCTTCTATCAAAAGTTACAGCTATTTATATGAAGTTGTACAAAAACGCTTTCTTTCGCCAAGACAGTGCGTTTCTCACTGTTACATGCATTTGAATGGGGAACTCGACCGAAACAAAGTATAGGTTTTCATTATGTGAATAACTTGGAAATCTTAGCTCAAACAGCTGCAAAACCTGTTTTCCCAGCACGGGAACCTTGAGCTCTATAAGATAAAGCCATAAACATGTGTATCCGAGTCTTCTATCAAAAGTTACAGCTATTCATATGAAGTTGTACAAAAACGCTTTCTTTCGCCAAGACAGTGCGTTTCTCACTGTTACATGCATTTGAATGGGGAACTCGACCGAAACAAAGTATAGGTTTTCATTATGTGAATAACTTGGAAATCTTAGCTCAAACAGCTGCAAAACCTGTTTTCCCAGCACGGAGACCTTGAGTTCTATAAGATAAAGCCATAAACATGTTTGTCTGAGTCTTCTATCAAAAGTTACACCTATTTATATGAAGTTGTACAAAAACGCTTTCTTTCGCCAAGACAGTGCGTTTCTCATTGTTACATGCATTTGAATGGGGAACTCGACCGAAACAAAGTATAGGTTTTCATTATGTGAATAACTTGGAAATCTTAGCTCAAACAGCTGCAAAACCTGTTTGCCCAGCACGGAGACCTTGAGTTCTATAAGATAAAGCCATAAACATGTGTATCCGAGTCTTCTATCAAAAGTTACAGCTATTTAAATGAAGTTGTACAAAAACGCTTTCTTTCGCCAAGACAGTGCGTTTCTCACTGTTACATGCATTTGAATGGGGAACTCGACCGAAACAAAGTATAGGTTTTCATTATGTGAATAACTTGGAAATCTTAGCTCAAACAGCTGCAAAACCTGTTTTCCCAGCACGGGAACCTTGAGTTCTATAAGATAAAGCCATAAACATGTTTGTCTGAGTCTTCTATCAAAAGTTACAGCTATTTATATGAAGTTGTACAAAAACGTTTTCTTTCGCCAAGACAGTGCGTTTCTCACTGTTACATGCATTTGAATGGGGAACTCGACCGAAACAAAGTATAGGTTTTCATTATGTGAATAACTTGGAAATCTTAGCTCAAACAGCTGCAAAACCTGTTTTCCCAGCACAGAGACCTTGAGTTCTATAAGATAAAGCCATAAACATGTTTGTCTGAGTCTTCTATCAAAAGTTACAGCTATTTATATGAAGTTGTACAAAAACGCTTTCTTTCGCCAAGACAGTGCGTTTCTCACTGTTACATGCATTTGAATGGGGAACTCGACCGAAACAAAGTATAGGTTTTCATTATGTGAATAACTTGGAAATCTTAGCTCAAACAGCTGCAAAACCTGTTTTCCCAGCACAGGAACCTTGAGCTCTATAAGATAAAGCCATAAACATGTGTATCCGAGTCTTCTATCAAAAGTTACAGCTATTCATATGAAGTTGTACAAAATAGCTTTCTTTCGCCAAGACAGTGCGTTTCTCACTGTTACATGCATTTGAATGGGGAACTCGACCGAAACAAAGTATAGGTTTTCATTATGTGAATAACTTGGAAATCTTAGCTCAAACAGCTGCAAAACCTGTTTTCCCAGCACGGGAACCTTGAGTTCTATAAGATAAAGCCATAAACATGTTTGTCTGAGTCTTCTATCAAAAGTTACAGCTATTTATATGAAGTTGTACAAAAACGCTTTCTTTCGCCAAGACAGTGCGTTTCTCACTGTTACATGCATTTGAATGGGGAACTCGACCGAAACAAAGTATAGGTTTTCATTATGTGAATAACTTGGAAATCTTAGCTCAAACAGCTGCAAAACCTGTTTTCCCAGCACGGGAACCTTGAGTTCTATAAGATAAAGCCATAAACATGTTTGTCTGAGTCTTCTATCAAAAGTTACAGCTATTTATATGAAGTTGTACAAAAACGCTTTCTTTCGCCAAGACAGTGCGTTTCTCACTGTTACATGCATTTGAATGGGGAACTCGACCGAAACAAAGTATAGGTTTTCATTATGTGAATAACTTGGAAATCTTAGCTCAAACAGCTGCAAAACCTGTTTTCCCAGCACGGAGACCTTGAGTTCTATAAGATAAAGCCATAAACATGTTTGTCTGAGTCTTCTATCAAAAGTTACACCTATTTATATGAAGTTGTACAAAAACGCTTTCTTTCGCCAAGACAGTGCGTTTCTCATTGTTACATGCATTTGAATGGGGAACTCGACCGAAACAAAGTATAGGTTTTCATTATGTGAATAACTTGGAAATCTTAGCTCAAACAGCTGCAAAACCTGTTTTCCCAGCACGGGAACCTTGAGCTCTATAAGATAAAGCCATAAACATGTGTATCCGAGTCTTCTATCAAAAGTTACAGCTATTCATATGAAGTTGTACAAAAACGCTTTCTTTCGCCAAGACAGTGCGTTTCTCACTGTTACATGCATTTGAATGGGGAACTCGACCGAAACAAAGTATAGGTTTTCATTATGTGAATAACTTGGAAATCTTAGCTCAAACAGCTGCAAAACCTGTTTTCCCAGCACGGGAACCTTGAGCTCTATAAGATAAAGCCATAAACATGTGTATCCGAGTCTTCTATCAAAAGTTACAGCTATTCATATGAAGTTGTACAAAAACGCTTTCTTTCGCCAAGACAGTGCGTTTCTCACTGTTACATGCATTTGAATGGGGAACTCGACCGAAACAAAGTATAGGTTTTCATTATGTGAATAACTTGGAAATCTTAGCTCAAACAGCTGCAAAACCTGTTTTCCCAGCACGGGAACCTTGAGTTCTATAAGATAAAGCCATAAACATGTTTGTCTGAGTCTTCTATCAAAAGTTACAGCTATTTATATGAAGTTGTACAAAAACGTTTTCTTTCGCCAAGACAGTGCGTTTCTCACTGTTACATGCATTTGAATGGGGAACTCGACCGAAACAAAGTATAGGTTTTCATTATGTGAATAACTTGGAAATCTTAGCTCAAACAGCTGCAAAACCTGTTTTCCCAGCACGGGAACCTTGAGTTCTATAAGATAAAGCCATAAACATGTTTGTCTGAGTCTTCTATCAAAAGTTACAGCTATTTATATGAAGTTGTACAAAAACGTTTTCTTTCGCCAAGACAGTGCGTTTCTCACTGTTACATGCATTTGAATGGGGAACTCGACCGAAACAAAGTATAGGTTTTCATTATGTGAATAACTTGGAAATCTTAGCTCAAACAGCTGCAAAACCTGTTTTCCCAGCACGGGAACCTTGAGCTCTATAAGATAAAGCCATAAACATGTGTATCCGAGTCTTCTATCAAAAGTTACAGCTATTTCTATGAAGTTGTACAAAAACGCTTTCTTTCGCCAAGACAGTGCGTTTCTCACTGTTACATGCATTTGAATGGGGAACTCGACCGAAACAAAGTATAGGTTTTCATTATGTGAATAACTTGGAAATCTTAGCTCAAACAGCTGCAAAACCTGTTTTCCCAGCACGGGAACCTTGAGTTCTATAAGATAAAGCCATAAACATGTTTGTAGGAGTCTTCTATCAAAAGTTACAGCTATTTATATGAAGTTGTACAAAAACGCTTTCTTTCGCCAAGACAGTGCGTTTCTCACTGTTACATGCATTTGAATGGGGAACTCGACCGAAACAAAGTATAGGTTTTCATTATGTGAATAACTTGGAAATCTTAGCTCAAACAGCTGCAAAACCTGTTTTCCCAGCACGGGAACCTTGAGCGCTATAAGATAAAGCCATAAACATGTGTATCCGAGTCTTCTATCAAAAGTTACAGCTATTCATATGAAGTTGTACAAAAACGCTTTCTTTCGCCAAGACAGTGCGTTTCTCACTGTTACATGCATTTGAATGGGGAACTCGACCGAAACAAAGTATAGGTTTTCATTATGTGAATAACTTGGAAATCTTAGCTCAAACAGCTGCAAAACCTGTTTTCCCAGCACGGAGACCTTGAGTTCTATAAGATAAAGCCATAAACATGTTTGTCTGAGTCTTCTATCAAAAGTTACAGCTATTTATATGAAGTTGTACAAAAACGCTTTCTTTCGCCAAGACAGTGCGTTTCTCATTGTTACATGCATTTGAATGGGGAACTCGACCGAAACAAAGTATAGGTTTTCATTATGTGAATAACTTGGAAATCTTAGCTCAAACAGCTGCAAAACCTGTTTGCCCAGCACGGGAACCTTGAGTTCTATAAGATAAAGCCATAAACATGTGTATCCGAGTCTTCTATCAAAAGTTACAGCTATTTAAATGAAGTTGTACAAAAACGCTTTCTTTCGCCAAGACAGTGCGTTTCTCACTGTTACATGCATTTGAATGGGGAACTCGACCGAAACAAAGTATAGGTTTTCATTATGTGAATAACTTGGAAATCTTAGCTCAAACAGCTGCAAAACCTGTTTTCCCAGCACGGGAACCTTGAGCTCTATAAGATAAAGCCATAAACATGTGTATCCGAGTCTTCTATCAAAAGTTACAGCTATTCATATGAAGTTGTACAAAAACGCTTTCTTTCGCCAAGACAGTGCGTTTCTCACTGTTACATGCATTTGAATGGGGAACTCGACCGAAACAAAGTATAGGTTTTCATTATGTGAATAACTTGGAAATCTTAGCTCAAACAGCTGCAAAACCTGTTTTCCCAGCACGGAGACCTTGAGTTCTATAAGATAAAGCCATAAACATGTTTGTCTGAGTCTTCTATCAAAAGTTACAGCTATTTATATGAAGTTGTACAAAAACGCTTTCTTTCGCCAAGACAGTGCGTTTCTCATTGTTACATGCATTTGAATGGGGAACTCGACCGAAACAAAGTATAGGTTTTCATTATGTGAATAACTTGGAAATCTTAGCTCAAACAGCTGCAAAACCTGTTTGCCCAGCACGGAGACCTTGAGTTCTATAAGATAAAGCCATAAACATGTGTATCCGAGTCTTCTATCAAAAGTTACAGCTATTTAAATGAAGTTGTACAAAAACGCTTTCTTTCGCCAAGACAGTGCGTTTCTCACTGTTACATGCATTTGAATGGGGAACTCGACCGAAACAAAGTATAGGTTTTCATTATGTGAATAACTTGGAAATCTTAGCTCAAACAGCTGCAAAACCTGTTTTCCCAGCACGGGAACCTTGAGTTCTATAAGATAAAGCCATAAACATGTTTGTCTGAGTCTTCTATCAAAAGTTACAGCTATTCATATGAAGTTGTACAAAAACGCTTTCTTTCGCCAAGACAGTGCGTTTCTCACTGTTACATGCATTTGAATGGGGAACTCGACCGAAACAAAGTATAGGTTTTCATTATGTGAATAACTTGGAAATCTTAGCTCAAACAGCTGCAAAACCTGTTTTCCCAGCACGGGAACCTTGAGTTCTATAAGATAAAGCCATAAACATGTTTGTCTGAGTCTTCTATCAAAAGTTACAGCTATTTATATGAAGTTGTACAAAAACGTTTTCTTTCGCCAAGACAGTGCGTTTATCACTGTTACATGCATTTGAATGGGGAACTCGACCGAAACAAAGTATAGGTTTTCATTATGTGAATAACTTGGAAATCTTAGCTCAAACAGCTGCAAAACCTGTTTTCCCAGCACGGAGACCTTGAGTTCTATAAGATAAAGCCATAAACATGTTTGTCTGAGTCTTCTATCAAAAGTTACACCTATTTATATGAAGTTGTACAAAAACGCTTTCTTTCGCCAAGACAGTGCGTTTCTCATTGTTACATGCATTTGAATGGGGAACTCGACCGAAACAAAGTATAGGTTTTCATTATGTGAATAACTTGGAAATCTTAGCTCAAACAGCTGCAAAACCTGTTTTCCCAGCACGGGAACCTTGAGCTCTATAAGATAAAGCCATAAACATGTGTATCCGAGTCTTCTATCAAAAGTTACAGCTATTCATATGAAGTTGTACAAAAACGCTTTCTTTCGCCAAGACAGTGCGTTTCTCACTGTTACATGCATTTGAATGGGGAACTCGACCGAAACAAAGTATAGGTTTTCATTATGTGAATAACTTGGAAATCTTAGCTCAAACAGCTGCAAAACCTGTTTTCCCAGCACGGGAACCTTGAGCTCTATAAGATAAAGCCATAAACATGTGTATCCGAGTCTTCTATCAAAAGTTACAGCTATTCATATGAAGTTGTACAAAAACGCTTTCTTTCGCCAAGACAGTGCGTTTCTCACTGTTACATGCATTTGAATGGGGAACTCGACCGAAACAAAGTATAGGTTTTCATTATGTGAATAACTTGGAAATCTTAGCTCAAACAGCTGCAAAACCTGTTTTCCCAGCACGGGAACCTTGAGTTCTATAAGATAAAGCCATAAACATGTTTGTCTGAGTCTTCTATCAAAAGTTACAGCTATTTATATGAAGTTGTACAAAAACGTTTTCTTTCGCCAAGACAGTGCGTTTCTCACTGTTACATGCATTTGAATGGGGAACTCGACCGAAACAAAGTATAGGTTTTCATTATGTGAATAACTTGGAAATCTTAGCTCAAACAGCTGCAAAACCTGTTTTCCCAGCACGGGAACCTTGAGTTCTATAAGATAAAGCCATAAACATGTTTGTCTGAGTCTTCTATCAAAAGTTACAGCTATTTATATGAAGTTGTACAAAAACGTTTTCTTTCGCCAAGACAGTGCGTTTCTCACTGTTACATGCATTTGAATGGGGAACTCGACCGAAACAAAGTATAGGTTTTCATTATGTGAATAACTTGGAAATCTTAGCTCAAACAGCTGCAAAACCTGTTTTCCCAGCACGGGAACCTTGAGCTCTATAAGATAAAGCCATAAACATGTGTATCCGAGTCTTCTATCAAAAGTTACAGCTATTCATATGAAGTTGTACAAAAACGCTTTCTTTCGCCAAGACAGTGCGTTTCTCACTGTTACATGCATTTGAATGGGGAACTCGACCGAAACAAAGTATAGGTTTTCATTATGTGAATAACTTGGAAATCTTAGCTCAAACAGCTGCAAAACCTGTTTTCCCAGCACGGGAACCTTGAGTTCTATAAGATAAAGCCATAAACATGTTTGTAGGAGTCTTCTATCAAAAGTTACAGCTATTTATATGAAGTTGTACAAAAACGCTTTCTTTCGCCAAGACAGTGCGTTTCTCACTGTTACATGCATTTGAATGGGGAACTCGACCGAAACAAAGTATAGGTTTTCATTATGTGAATAACTTGGAAATCTTAGCTCAAACAGCTGCAAAACCTGTTTTCCCAGCACGGGAACCTTGAGCGCTATAAGATAAAGCCATAAACATGTGTATCCGAGTCTTCTATCAAAAGTTACAGCTATTCATATGAAGTTGTACAAAAACGCTTTCTTTCGCCAAGACAGTGCGTTTCTCACTGTTACATGCATTTGAATGGGGAACTCGACCGAAACAAAGTATAGGTTTTCATTATGTGAATAACTTGGAAATCTTAGCTCAAACAGCTGCAAAACCTGTTTTCCCAGCACGGAGACCTTGAGTTCTATAAGATAAAGCCATAAACATGTTTGTCTGAGTCTTCTATCAAAAGTTACAGCTATTTATATGAAGTTGTACAAAAACGCTTTCTTTCGCCAAGACAGTGCGTTTCTCATTGTTACATGCATTTGAATGGGGAACTCGACCGAAACAAAGTATAGGTTTTCATTATGTGAATAACTTGGAAATCTTAGCTCAAACAGCTGCAAAACCTGTTTGCCCAGCACGGAGACCTTGAGTTCTATAAGATAAAGCCATAAACATGTGTATCCGAGTCTTCTATCAAAAGTTACAGCTATTTAAATGAAGTTGTACAAAAACGCTTTCTTTCGCCAAGACAGTGCGTTTCTCACTGTTACATGCATTTGAATGGGGAACTCGACCGAAACAAAGTATAGGTTTTCATTATGTGAATAACTTGGAAATCTTAGCTCAAACAGCTGCAAAACCTGTTTTCCCAGCACGGGAACCTTGAGCTCTATAAGATAAAGCCATAAACATGTGTATCCGAGTCTTCTATCAAAAGTTACAGCTATTCATATGAAGTTGTACAAAAACGCTTTCTTTCGCCAAGACAGTGCGTTTCTCACTGTTACATGCATTTGAATGGGGAACTCGACCGAAACAAAGTATAGGTTTTCATTATGTGAATAACTTGGAAATCTTAGCTCAAACAGCTGCAAAACCTGTTTTCCCAGCACGGAGACCTTGAGTTCTATAAGATAAAGCCATAAACATGTTTGTCTGAGTCTTCTATCAAAAGTTACAGCTATTTATATGAAGTTGTACAAAAACGCTTTCTTTCGCCAAGACAGTGCGTTTCTCATTGTTACATGCATTTGAATGGGGAACTCGACCGAAACAAAGTATAGGTTTTCATTATGTGAATAACTTGGAAATCTTAGCTCAAACAGCTGCAAAACCTGTTTGCCCAGCACGGAGACCTTGAGTTCTATAAGATAAAGCCATAAACATGTGTATCCGAGTCTTCTATCAAAAGTTACAGCTATTTAAATGAAGTTGTACAAAAACGCTTTCTTTCGCCAAGACAGTGCGTTTCTCACTGTTACATGCATTTGAATGGGGAACTCGACCGAAACAAAGTATAGGTTTTCATTATGTGAATAACTTGGAAATCTTAGCTCAAACAGCTGCAAAACCTGTTTTCCCAGCACGGGAACCTTGAGTTCTATAAGATAAAGCCATAAACATGTTTGTCTGAGTCTTCTATCAAAAGTTACAGCTATTCATATGAAGTTGTACAAAAACGCTTTCTTTCGCCAAGACAGTGCGTTTCTCACTGTTACATGCATTTGAATGGGGAACTCGACCGAAACAAAGTATAGGTTTTCATTATGTGAATAACTTGGAAATCTTAGCTCAAACAGCTGCAAAACCTGTTTTCCCAGCACGGGAACCTTGAGTTCTATAAGATAAAGCCATAAACATGTTTGTCTGAGTCTTCTATCAAAAGTTACAGCTATTTATATGAAGTTGTACAAAAACGTTTTCTTTCGCCAAGACAGTGCGTTTATCACTGTTACATGCATTTGAATGGGGAACTCGACCGAAACAAAGTATAGGTTTTCATTATGTGAATAACTTGGAAATCTTAGCTCAAACAGCTGCAAAACCTGTTTTCCCAGCACGGAGACCTTGAGTTCTATAAGATAAAGCCATAAACATGTTTGTCTGAGTCTTCTATCAAAAGTTACACCTATTTATATGAAGTTGTACAAAAACGCTTTCTTTCGCCAAGACAGTGCGTTTCTCATTGTTACATGCATTTGAATGGGGAACTCGACCGAAACAAAGTATAGGTTTTCATTATGTGAATAACTTGGAAATCTTAGCTCAAACAGCTGCAAAACCTGTTTTCCCAGCACGGGAACCTTGAGCTCTATAAGATAAAGCCATAAAGATGTGTATCCGAGTCTTCTATCAAAAGTTACAGCTATTCATATGAAGTTGTACAAAAACGCTTTCTTTCGCCAAGACAGTGCGTTTCTCACTGTTACATGCATTTGAATGGGGAACTCCACCGAAACAAAGTATAGGTTTTCATTATGTGAATAACTTGGAAATCTTAGCTCAAACAGCTGCAAAACCTGTTTTCCCAGCACGGGAACCTTGAGTTCTATAAGATAAAGCCATAAACATGTTTGTAGGAGTCTTCTATCAAAAGTTACAGCTATTTATATGAAGTTGTACAAAAACGCTTTCTTTCGCCAAGACAGTGCGTTTCTCACTGTTACATGCATTTGAATGGGGAACTCGACCGAAACAAAGTATAGGTTTTCATTATGTGAATAACTTGGAAATCTTAGCTCAAACAGCTGCAAAACCTGTTTTCCCAGCACGGAGACCTTGAGTTCTATAAGATAAAGCCATAAACATGTTTGTCTGAGTCTTCTATCAAAAGTTACACCTATTTATATGAAGTTGTACAAAAACGCTTTCTTTCGCCAAGACAGTGCGTTTCTCACTGTTACATGCATTTGAATGGGGAACTCGACCGAAACAAAGTATAGGTTTTCATTATGTGAATAACTTGGAAATCTTAGCTCAAACAGCTGCAAAACCTGTTTTCCCAGCACGGGAACCTTGAGCTCTATAAGATAAAGCCATAAACATGTGTATCCGAGTCTTCTATCAAAAGTTACAGCTATTCATATGAAGTTGTACAAAAACGCTTTCTTTCGCCAAGACAGTACGTTTCTCACTGTTACATGCATTTGAATGGGGAACTCGACCGAAACAAAGTATAGGTTTTCATTATGTGAATAACTTGGAAATCTTAGCTCAAACAGCTGCAAAACCTGTTTTCCCAGCACGGAGACCTTGAGTTCTATAAGATAAAGCCATAAACATGTTTGTCTGAGTCTTCTATCAAAAGTTACAGCTATTTATATGAAGTTGTACAAAAACGTTTTCTTTCGCCAAGACAGTGCGTTTCTCACTGTTACATGCATTTGAATGGGGAACTCGACCGAAACAAAGTATAGGTTTTCATTATGTGAATAACTTGGAAATCTTAGCTCAAACAGCTGCAAAACCTGTTTTCCCAGCACGGGAACCTTGAGCTCTATAAGATAAAGCCATAAACATGTGTATCCGAGTCTTCTATCAAAAGTTACAGCTATTCATATGAAGTTGTACAAAAACGCTTTCTTTCGCCAAGACAGTGCGTTTCTCACTGTTACATGCATTTGAATGGGGAACTCGACCGAAACAAAGTATAGGTTTTCATTATGTGAATAACTTGGAAATCTTAGCTCAAACAGCTGCAAAACCTGTTTTCCCAGCACGGGAACCTTGAGTTCTATAAGATAAAGCCATAAACATGTTTGTCTGAGTCTTCTATCAAAAGTTACAGCTATTTATATGAAGTTGTACAAAAACGTTTTCTTTCGCCAAGACAGTGCGTTTCTCACTGTTACATGCATTTGAATGGGGAACTCGACCGAAACAAAGTATAGGTTTTCATTATGTGAATAACTTGGAAATCTTAGCTCAAACAGCTGCAAAACCTGTTTGCCCAGCACGGAGACCTTGAGTTCTATAAGATAAAGCCATAAACATGTGTATCCGAGTCTTCTATCAAAAGTTACAGCTATTTAAATGAAGTTGTACAAAAACGCTTTCTTTCGCCAAGACAGTGCGTTTCTCACTGTTACATGCATTTGAATGGGGAACTCGACCGAAACAAAGTATAGGTTTTCATTATGTGAATAACTTGGAAATCTTAGCTCAAACAGCTGCAAAACCTGTTTTCCCAGCACGGGAACCTTGAGTTCTATAAGATAAAGCCATAAACATGTTTGTCTGAGTCTTCTATCAAAAGTTACAGCTATTTATATGAAGTTGTACAAAAACGTTTTCTTTCGCCAAGACAGTGCGTTTCTCACTGTTACATGCATTTGAATGGGGAACTCGACCGAAACAAAGTATAGGTTTTCATTATGTGAATAACTTGGAAATCTTAGCTCAAACAGCTGCAAAACCTGTTTTCCCAGCACGGGAACCTTGAGCTCTATAAGATAAAGCCATAAACATGTGTATCCGAGTCTTCTATCAAAAGTTACAGCTATTCATATGAAGTTGTACAAAAACGCTTTCTTTCGCCAAGACAGTGCGTTTCTCACTGTTACATGCATTTGAATGGGGAACTCGACCGAAACAAAGTATAGGTTTTCATTATGTGAATAACTTGGAAATCTTAGCTCAAACAGCTGCAAAACCTGTTTTCCCAGCACGGGAACCTTGAGTTCTATAAGATAAAGCCATAAACATGTTTGTCTGAGTCTTCTATCAAAAGTTACAGCTATTTATATGAAGTTGTACAAAAACGTTTTCTTTCGCCAAGACAGTGCGTTTCTCACTGTTACATGCATTTGAATGGGGAACTCCACCGAAACAAAGTATAGGTTTTCATTATGTGAATAACTTGGAAATCTTAGCTCAAACAGCTGCAAAACCTGTTTTCCCAGCACGGGAACCTTGAGTTCTATAAGATAAAGCCATAAACATGTGTATCCGAGTCTTCTATCAAAAGTTACAGCTATTCATATGAAGTTGTACAAAAACGCTTTCTTTCGCCAAGACAGTGCGTTTCTCACTGTTACATGCATTTGAATGGGGAACTCGACCGAAACAAAGTATAGGTTTTCATTATGTGAATAACTTGGAAATCTTAGCTCAAACAGCTGCAAAACCTGTTTTCCCAGCACGGGAACCTTGAGTTCTATAAGATAAAGCCATAAACATGTTTGTCTGAGTCTTCTATCAAAAGTTACAGCTATTTATATGAAGTTGTACAAAAACGTTTTCTTTCGCCAAGACAGTGCGTTTCTCACTGTTACATGCATTTGAATGGGGAACTCGACCGAAACAAAGTATAGGTTTTCATTATGTGAATAACTTGGAAATCTTAGCTCAAACAGCTGCAAAACCTGTTTTCCCAGCACGGGAACCTTGAGTTCTATAAGATAAAGCCATAAACATGTTTGTCTGAGTCTTCTATCAAAAGTTACAGCTATTTATATGAAGTTGTACAAAAACGCTTTCTTTCGCCAAGACAGTGCGTTTCTCACTGTTACATGCATTTGAATGGGGAACTCGACCGAAACAAAGTATAGGTTTTCATTATGTGAATAACTTGGAAATCTTAGCTCAAACAGCTGCAAAACCTGTTTTCCCAGCACGGGAACCTTGAGTTCTATAAGATAAAGCCATAAACATGTTTGTCTGAGTCTTCTATCAAAAGTTACAGCTATTTATATGAAGTTGTACAAAAACGCTTTCTTTCGCCAAGACAGTGCGTTTCTCACTGTTACATGCATTTGAATGGGGAACTCGACCGAAACAAAGTATAGGTTTTCATTATGTGAATAACTTGGAAATCTTAGCTCAAACAGCTGCAAAACCTGTTTTCCCAGCACGGAGACCTTGAGTTCTATAAGATAAAGCCATAAACATGTTTGTCTGAGTCTTCTATCAAAAGTTACACCTATTTATATGAAGTTGTACAAAAACGCTTTCTTTCGCCAAGACAGTGCGTTTCTCATTGTTACATGCATTTGAATGGGGAACTCGACCGAAACAAAGTATAGGTTTTCATTATGTGAATAACTTGGAAATCTTAGCTCAAACAGCTGCAAAACCTGTTTTCCCAGCACGGGAACCTTGAGCTCTATAAGATAAAGCCATAAACATGTGTATCCGAGTCTTCTATCAAAAGTTACAGCTATTCATATGAAGTTGTACAAAAACGCTTTCTTTCGCCAAGACAGTGCGTTTCTCACTGTTACATGCATTTGAATGGGGAACTCGACCGAAACAAAGTATAGGTTTTCATTATGTGAATAACTTGGAAATCTTAGCTCAAACAGCTGCAAAACCTGTTTTCCCAGCACGGGAACCTTGAGCTCTATAAGATAAAGCCATAAACATGTGTATCCGAGTCTTCTATCAAAAGTTACAGCTATTCATATGAAGTTGTACAAAA
The DNA here is from genome assembly GCF_057382185.1 of Mchenga conophoros. NCBI lineage: Eukaryota > Metazoa > Chordata > Actinopteri > Cichliformes > Cichlidae > Mchenga > Mchenga conophoros. The sequence continues at coordinate 34,398,939 of NC_140538.1, read as the reverse complement.
ACGCTTTCTTTCGCCAAGACAGTGCGTTTCTCACTGTTACATGCATTTGAATGGGGAACTCGACCGAAACAAAGTATAGGTTTTCATTATGTGAATAACTTGGAAATCTTAGCTCAAACAGCTGCAAAACCTGTTTTCCCAGCACGGGAACCTTGAGTTCTATAAGATAAAGCCATAAACATGTTTGTCTGAGTCTTCTATCAAAAGTTACAGCTATTTATATGAAGTTGTACAAAAACGTTTTCTTTCGCCAAGACAGTGCGTTTCTCACTGTTACATGCATTTGAATGGGGAACTCGACCGAAACAAAGTATAGGTTTTCATTATGTGAATAACTTGGAAATCTTAGCTCAAACAGCTGCAAAACCTGTTTTCCCAGCACGGGAACCTTGAGTTCTATAAGATAAAGCCATAAACATGTTTGTCTGAGTCTTCTATCAAAAGTTACAGCTATTTATATGAAGTTGTACAAAAACGTTTTCTTTCGCCAAGACAGTGCGTTTCTCACTGTTACATGCATTTGAATGGGGAACTCGACCGAAACAAAGTATAGGTTTTCATTATGTGAATAACTTGGAAATCTTAGCTCAAACAGCTGCAAAACCTGTTTTCCCAGCACGGGAACCTTGAGCTCTATAAGATAAAGCCATAAACATGTGTATCCGAGTCTTCTATCAAAAGTTACAGCTATTCATATGAAGTTGTACAAAAACGCTTTCTTTCGCCAAGACAGTGCGTTTCTCACTGTTACATGCATTTGAATGGGGAACTCGACCGAAACAAAGTATAGGTTTTCATTATGTGAATAACTTGGAAATCTTAGCTCAAACAGCTGCAAAACCTGTTTTCCCAGCACGGGAACCTTGAGTTCTATAAGATAAAGCCATAAACATGTTTGTAGGAGTCTTCTATCAAAAGTTACAGCTATTTATATGAAGTTGTACAAAAACGCTTTCTTTCGCCAAGACAGTGCGTTTCTCACTGTTACATGCATTTGAATGGGGAACTCGACCGAAACAAAGTATAGGTTTTCATTATGTGAATAACTTGGAAATCTTAGCTCAAACAGCTGCAAAACCTGTTTTCCCAGCACGGAGACCTTGAGTTCTATAAGATAAAGCCATAAACATGTTTGTCTGAGTCTTCTATCAAAAGTTACACCTATTTATATGAAGTTGTACAAAAACGCTTTCTTTCGCCAAGACAGTGCGTTTCTCACTGTTACATGCATTTGAATGGGGAACTCGACCGAAACAAAGTATAGGTTTTCATTATGTGAATAACTTGGAAATCTTAGCTCAAACAGCTGCAAAACCTGTTTTCCCAGCACGGGAACCTTGAGCGCTATAAGATAAAGCCATAAACATGTGTATCCGAGTCTTCTATCAAAAGTTACAGCTATTCATATGAAGTTGTACAAAAACGCTTTCTTTCGCCAAGACAGTGCGTTTCTCACTGTTACATGCATTTGAATGGGGAACTCGACCGAAACAAAGTATAGGTTTTCATTATGTGAATAACTTGGAAATCTTAGCTCAAACAGCTGCAAAACCTGTTTTCCCAGCACGGAGACCTTGAGTTCTATAAGATAAAGCCATAAACATGTTTGTCTGAGTCTTCTATCAAAAGTTACAGCTATTTATATGAAGTTGTACAAAAACGCTTTCTTTCGCCAAGACAGTGCGTTTCTCATTGTTACATGCATTTGAATGGGGAACTCGACCGAAACAAAGTATAGGTTTTCATTATGTGAATAACTTGGAAATCTTAGCTCAAACAGCTGCAAAACCTGTTTGCCCAGCACGGAGACCTTGAGTTCTATAAGATAAAGCCATAAACATGTGTATCCGAGTCTTCTATCAAAAGTTACAGCTATTTAAATGAAGTTGTACAAAAACGCTTTCTTTCGCCAAGACAGTGCGTTTCTCACTGTTACATGCATTTGAATGGGGAACTCGACCGAAACAAAGTATAGGTTTTCATTATGTGAATAACTTGGAAATCTTAGCTCAAACAGCTGCAAAACCTGTTTTCCCAGCACGGGAACCTTGAGCTCTATAAGATAAAGCCATAAACATGTTTGTAGGAGTCTTCTATCAAAAGTTACAGCTATTCATATGAAGTTGTACAAAAACGCTTTCTTTCGCCAAGACAGTGCGTTTCTCACTGTTACATGCATTTGAATGGGGAACTCGACCGAAACAAAGTATAGGTTTTCATTATGTGAATAACTTGGAAATCTTAGCTCAAACAGCTGCAAAACCTGTTTTCCCAGCACGGAGACCTTGAGTTCTATAAGATAAAGCCATAAACATGTTTGTCTGAGTCTTCTATCAAAAGTTACAGCTATTTATATGAAGTTGTACAAAAACGCTTTCTTTCGCCAAGACAGTGCGTTTCTCATTGTTACATGCATTTGAATGGGGAACTCGACCGAAACAAAGTATAGGTTTTCATTATGTGAATAACTTGGAAATCTTAGCTCAAACAGCTGCAAAACCTGTTTGCCCAGCACGGAGACCTTGAGTTCTATAAGATAAAGCCATAAACATGTGTATCCGAGTCTTCTATCAAAAGTTACAGCTATTTAAATGAAGTTGTACAAAAACGCTTTCTTTCGCCAAGACAGTGCGTTTCTCACTGTTACATGCATTTGAATGGGGAACTCGACCGAAACAAAGTATAGGTTTTCATTATGTGAATAACTTGGAAATCTTAGCTCAAACAGCTGCAAAACCTGTTTTCCCAGCACGGGAACCTTGAGCTCTATAAGATAAAGCCATAAAGATGTGTATCCGAGTCTTCTATCAAAAGTTACAGCTATTCATATGAAGTTGTACAAAAACGCTTTCTTTCGCCAAGACAGTGCGTTTCTCACTGTTACATGCATTTGAATGGGGAACTCCACCGAAACAAAGTATAGGTTTTCATTATGTGAATAACTTGGAAATCTTAGCTCAAACAGCTGCAAAACCTGTTTTCCCAGCACGGGAACCTTGAGTTCTATAAGATAAAGCCATAAACATGTTTGTCTGAGTCTTCTATCAAAAGTTACAGCTATTTATATGAAGTTGTACAAAAACGCTTTCTTTCGCCAAGACAGTGCGTTTCTCACTGTTACATGCATTTGAATGGGGAACTCGACCGAAACAAAGTATAGGTTTTCATTATGTGAATAACTTGGAAATCTTAGCTCAAACAGCTGCAAAACCTGTTTTCCCAGCACGGAGACCTTGAGTTCTATAAGATAAAGCCATAAACATGTTTGTCTGAGTCTTCTATCAAAAGTTACACCTATTTATATGAAGTTGTACAAAAACGCTTTCTTTCGCCAAGACAGTGCGTTTCTCACTGTTACATGCATTTGAATGGGGAACTCGACCGAAACAAAGTATAGGTTTTCATTATGTGAATAACTTGGAAATCTTAGCTCAAACAGCTGCAAAACCTGTTTTCCCAGCACGGGAACCTTGAGCTCTATAAGATAAAGCCATAAACATGTGTATCCGAGTCTTCTATCAAAAGTTACAGCTATTCATATGAAGTTGTACAAAAACGCTTTCTTTCGCCAAGACAGTGCGTTTCTCACTGTTACATGCATTTGAATGGGGAACTCGACCGAAACAAAGTATAGGTTTTCATTATGTGAATAACTTGGAAATCTTAGCTCAAACAGCTGCAAAACCTGTTTTCCCAGCACGGAGACCTTGAGTTCTATAAGATAAAGCCATAAACATGTTTGTCTGAGTCTTCTATCAAAAGTTACAGCTATTTATATGAAGTTGTACAAAAACGCTTTCTTTCGCCAAGACAGTGCGTTTCTCATTGTTACATGCATTTGAATGGGGAACTCGACCGAAACAAAGTATAGGTTTTCATTATGTGAATAACTTGGAAATCTTAGCTCAAACAGCTGCAAAACCTGTTTGCCCAGCACGGAGACCTTGAGTTCTATAAGATAAAGCCATAAACATGTGTATCCGAGTCTTCTATCAAAAGTTACAGCTATTTAAATGAAGTTGTACAAAAACGCTTTCTTTCGCCAAGACAGTGCGTTTCTCACTGTTACATGCATTTGAATGGGGAACTCGACCGAAACAAAGTATAGGTTTTCATTATGTGAATAACTTGGAAATCTTAGCTCAAACAGCTGCAAAACCTGTTTTCCCAGCACGGGAACCTTGAGTTCTATAAGATAAAGCCATAAACATGTTTGTCTGAGTCTTCTATCAAAAGTTACAGCTATTTATATGAAGTTGTACAAAAACGTTTTCTTTCGCCAAGACAGTGCGTTTCTCACTGTTACATGCATTTGAATGGGGAACTCGACCGAAACAAAGTATAGGTTTTCATTATGTGAATAACTTGGAAATCTTAGCTCAAACAGCTGCAAAACCTGTTTTCCCAGCACGGGAACCTTGAGCTCTATAAGATAAAGCCATAAACATGTGTATCCGAGTCTTCTATCAAAAGTTACAGCTATTCATATGAAGTTGTACAAAAACGCTTTCTTTCGCCAAGACAGTGCGTTTCTCACTGTTACATGCATTTGAATGGGGAACTCGACCGAAACAAAGTATAGGTTTTCATTATGTGAATAACTTGGAAATCTTAGCTCAAACAGCTGCAAAACCTGTTTTCCCAGCACGGGAACCTTGAGTTCTATAAGATAAAGCCATAAACATGTTTGTCTGAGTCTTCTATCAAAAGTTACAGCTATTTATATGAAGTTGTACAAAAACGTTTTCTTTCGCCAAGACAGTGCGTTTCTCACTGTTACATGCATTTGAATGGGGAACTCGACCGAAACAAAGTATAGGTTTTCATTATGTGAATAACTTGGAAATCTTAGCTCAAACAGCTGCAAAACCTGTTTGCCCAGCACGGAGACCTTGAGTTCTATAAGATAAAGCCATAAACATGTGTATCCGAGTCTTCTATCAAAAGTTACAGCTATTTAAATGAAGTTGTACAAAAACGCTTTCTTTCGCCAAGACAGTGCGTTTCTCACTGTTACATGCATTTGAATGGGGAACTCGACCGAAACAAAGTATAGGTTTTCATTATGTGAATAACTTGGAAATCTTAGCTCAAACAGCTGCAAAACCTGTTTTCCCAGCACGGGAACCTTGAGTTCTATAAGATAAAGCCATAAACATGTTTGTCTGAGTCTTCTATCAAAAGTTACAGCTATTTATATGAAGTTGTACAAAAACGTTTTCTTTCGCCAAGACAGTGCGTTTCTCACTGTTACATGCATTTGAATGGGGAACTCGACCGAAACAAAGTATAGGTTTTCATTATGTGAATAACTTGGAAATCTTAGCTCAAACAGCTGCAAAACCTGTTTTCCCAGCACGGGAACCTTGAGCTCTATAAGATAAAGCCATAAACATGTGTATCCGAGTCTTCTATCAAAAGTTACAGCTATTCATATGAAGTTGTACAAAAACGCTTTCTTTCGCCAAGACAGTGCGTTTCTCACTGTTACATGCATTTGAATGGGGAACTCGACCGAAACAAAGTATAGGTTTTCATTATGTGAATAACTTGGAAATCTTAGCTCAAACAGCTGCAAAACCTGTTTTCCCAGCACGGGAACCTTGAGTTCTATAAGATAAAGCCATAAACATGTTTGTCTGAGTCTTCTATCAAAAGTTACAGCTATTTATATGAAGTTGTACAAAAACGTTTTCTTTCGCCAAGACAGTGCGTTTCTCACTGTTACATGCATTTGAATGGGGAACTCGACCGAAACAAAGTATAGGTTTTCATTATGTGAATAACTTGGAAATCTTAGCTCAAACAGCTGCAAAACCTGTTTTCCCAGCACGGGAACCTTGAGTTCTATAAGATAAAGCCATAAACATGTGTATCCGAGTCTTCTATCAAAAGTTACAGCTATTCATATGAAGTTGTACAAAAACGCTTTCTTTCGCCAAGACAGTGCGTTTCTCACTGTTACATGCATTTGAATGGGGAACTCGACCGAAACAAAGTATAGGTTTTCATTATGTGAATAACTTGGAAATCTTAGCTCAAACAGCTGCAAAACCTGTTTTCCCAGCACGGGAACCTTGAGTTCTATAAGATAAAGCCATAAACATGTTTGTCTGAGTCTTCTATCAAAAGTTACAGCTATTTATATGAAGTTGTACAAAAACGTTTTCTTTCGCCAAGACAGTGCGTTTCTCACTGTTACATGCATTTGAATGGGGAACTCGACCGAAACAAAGTATAGGTTTTCATTATGTGAATAACTTGGAAATCTTAGCTCAAACAGCTGCAAAACCTGTTTTCCCAGCACGGAGACCTTGAGTTCTATAAGATAAAGCCATAAACATGTTTGTCTGAGTCTTCTATCAAAAGTTACACCTATTTATATGAAGTTGTACAAAAACGCTTTCTTTCGCCAAGACAGTGCGTTTCTCATTGTTACATGCATTTGAATGGGGAACTCGACCGAAACAAAGTATAGGTTTTCATTATGTGAATAACTTGGAAATCTTAGCTCAAACAGCTGCAAAACCTGTTTTCCCAGCACGGGAACCTTGAGCTCTATAAGATAAAGCCATAAACATGTGTATCCGAGTCTTCTATCAAAAGTTACAGCTATTCATATGAAGTTGTACAAAAACGCTTTCTTTCGCCAAGACAGTGCGTTTCTCACTGTTACATGCATTTGAATGGGGAACTCCACCGAAACAAAGTATAGGTTTTCATTATGTGAATAACTTGGAAATCTTAGCTCAAACAGCTGCAAAACCTGTTTTCCCAGCACGGGAACCTTGAGTTCTATAAGATAAAGCCATAAACATGTTTGTCGGAGTCTTCTATCAAAAGTTACAGCTATTTATATGAAGTTGTACAAAAACGCTTTCTTTCGCCAAGACAGTGCGTTTCTCACTGTTACATGCATTTGAATGGGGAACTCGACCGAAACAAAGTATAGGTTTTCATTATGTGAATAACTTGGAAATCTTAGCTCAAACAGCTGCAAAACCTGTTTTCCCAGCACGGAGACCTTGAGTTCTATAAGATAAAGCCATAAACATGTTTGTCTGAGTCTTCTATCAAAAGTTACACCTATTTATATGAAGTTGTACAAAAACGCTTTCTTTCGCCAAGACAGTGCGTTTCTCATTGTTACATGCATTTGAATGGGGAACTCGACCGAAACAAAGTATAGGTTTTCATTATGTGAATAACTTGGAAATCTTAGCTCAAACAGCTGCAAAACCTGTTTTCCCAGCACGGGAACCTTGAGCTCTATAAGATAAAGCCATAAACATGTGTATCCGAGTCTTCTATCAAAAGTTACAGCTATTCATATGAAGTTGTACAAAAACGCTTTCTTTCGCCAAGACAGTGCGTTTCTCACTGTTACATGCATTTGAATGGGGAACTCCACCGAAACAAAGTATAGGTTTTCATTATGTGAATAACTTGGAAATCTTAGCTCAAACAGCTGCAAAACCTGTTTTCCCAGCACGGGAACCTTGAGTTCTATAAGATAAAGCCATAAACATGTTTGTCGGAGTCTTCTATCAAAAGTTACAGCTATTTATATGAAGTTGTACAAAAACGCTTTCTTTCGCCAAGACAGTGCGTTTCTCACTGTTACATGCATTTGAATGGGGAACTCGACCGAAACAAAGTATAGGTTTTCATTATGTGAATAACTTGGAAATCTTAGCTCAAACAGCTGCAAAACCTGTTTTCCCAGCACGGAGACCTTGAGTTCTATAAGATAAAGCCATAAACATGTTTGTCTGAGTCTTCTATCAAAAGTTACAGCTATTTATATGAAGTTGTACAAAAACGTTTTCTTTCGCCAAGACAGTGCGTTTCTCACTGTTACATGCATTTGAATGGGGAACTCGACCGAAACAAAGTATAGGTTTTCATTATGTGAATAACTTGGAAATCTTAGCTCAAACAGCTGCAAAACCTGTTTTCCCAGCACGGGAACCTTGAGCTCTATAAGATAAAGCCATAAACATGTGTATCCGAGTCTTCTATCAAAAGTTACAGCTATTCATATGAAGTTGTACAAAAACGCTTTCTTTCGCCAAGACAGTGCGTTTCTCACTGTTACATGCATTTGAATGGGGAACTCGACCGAAACAAAGTATAGGTTTTCATTATGTGAATAACTTGGAAATCTTAGCTCAAACAGCTGCAAAACCTGTTTTCCCAGCACGGGAACCTTGAGTTCTATAAGATAAAGCCATAAACATGTTTGTCTGAGTCTTCTATCAAAAGTTACAGCTATTTATATGAAGTTGTACAAAAACGTTTTCTTTCGCCAAGACAGTGCGTTTCTCACTGTTACATGCATTTGAATGGGGAACTCGACCGAAACAAAGTATAGGTTTTCATTATGTGAATAACTTGGAAATCTTAGCTCAAACAGCTGCAAAACCTGTTTTCCCAGCACGGGAACCTTGAGTTCTATAAGATAAAGCCATAAACATGTGTATCCGAGTCTTCTATCAAAAGTTACAGCTATTCATATGAAGTTGTACAAAAACGCTTTCTTTCGCCAAGACAGTGCGTTTCTCACTGTTACATGCATTTGAATGGGGAACTCGACCGAAACAAAGTATAGGTTTTCATTATGTGAATAACTTGGAAATCTTAGCTCAAACAGCTGCAAAACCTGTTTTCCCAGCACGGGAACCTTGAGTTCTATAAGATAAAGCCATAAACATGTTTGTCTGAGTCTTCTATCAAAAGTTACAGCTATTTATATGAAGTTGTACAAAAACGTTTTCTTTCGCCAAGACAGTGCGTTTCTCACTGTTACATGCATTTGAATGGGGAACTCGACCGAAACAAAGTATAGGTTTTCATTATGTGAATAACTTGGAAATCTTAGCTCAAACAGCTGCAAAACCTGTTTTCCCAGCACGGAGACCTTGAGTTCTATAAGATAAAGCCATAAACATGTTTGTCTGAGTCTTCTATCAAAAGTTACACCTATTTATATGAAGTTGTACAAAAACGCTTTCTTTCGCCAAGACAGTGCGTTTCTCATTGTTACATGCATTTGAATGGGGAACTCGACCGAAACAAAGTATAGGTTTTCATTATGTGAATAACTTGGAAATCTTAGCTCAAACAGCTGCAAAACCTGTTTTCCCAGCACGGGAACCTTGAGCTCTATAAGATAAAGCCATAAACATGTGTATCCGAGTCTTCTATCAAAAGTTACAGCTATTCATATGAAGTTGTACAAAAACGCTTTCTTTCGCCAAGACAGTGCGTTTCTCACTGTTACATGCATTTGAATGGGGAACTCCACCGAAACAAAGTATAGGTTTTCATTATGTGAATAACTTGGAAATCTTAGCTCAAACAGCTGCAAAACCTGTTTTCCCAGCACGGGAACCTTGAGTTCTATAAGATAAAGCCATAAACATGTTTGTCGGAGTCTTCTATCAAAAGTTACAGCTATTTATATGAAGTTGTACAAAAACGCTTTCTTTCGCCAAGACAGTGCGTTTCTCACTGTTACATGCATTTGAATGGGGAACTCGACCGAAACAAAGTATAGGTTTTCATTATGTGAATAACTTGGAAATCTTAGCTCAAACAGCTGCAAAACCTGTTTTCCCAGCACGGAGACCTTGAGTTCTATAAGATAAAGCCATAAACATGTTTGTCTGAGTCTTCTATCAAAAGTTACACCTATTTATATGAAGTTGTACAAAAACGCTTTCTTTCGCCAAGACAGTGCGTTTCTCACTGTTACATGCATTTGAATGGGGAACTCGACCGAAACAAAGTATAGGTTTTCATTATGTGAATAACTTGGAAATCTTAGCTCAAACAGCTGCAAAACCTGTTTTCCCAGCACGGGAACCTTGAGCTCTATAAGATAAAGCCATAAACATGTGTATCCGAGTCTTCTATCAAAAGTTACAGCTATTCATATGAAGTTGTACAAAAACGCTTTCTTTCGCCAAGACAGTGCGTTTCTCACTGTTACATGCATTTGAATGGGGAACTCGACCGAAACAAAGTATAGGTTTTCATTATGTGAATAACTTGGAAATCTTAGCTCAAACAGCTGCAAAACCTGTTTTCCCAGCACGGAGACCTTGAGTTCTATAAGATAAAGCCATAAACATGTTTGTCTGAGTCTTCTATCAAAAGTTACAGCTATTTATATGAAGTTGTACAAAAACGCTTTCTTTCGCCAAGACAGTGCGTTTCTCACTGTTACATGCATTTGAATGGGGAACTCGACCGAAACAAAGTATAGGTTTTCATTATGTGAATAACTTGGAAATCTTAGCTCAAACAGCTGCAAAACCTGTTTGCCCAGCACGGAGACCTTGAGTTCTATAAGATAAAGCCATAAACATGTGTATCCGAGTCTTCTATCAAAAGTTACAGCTATTTAAATGAAGTTGTACAAAAACGCTTTCTTTCGCCAAGACAGTGCGTTTCTCACTGTTACATGCATTTGAATGGGGAACTCGACCGAAACAAAGTATAGGTTTTCATTATGTGAATAACTTGGAAATCTTAGCTCAAACAGCTGCAAAACCTGTTTTCCCAGCACGGGAACCTTGAGTTCTATAAGATAAAGCCATAAACATGTTTGTCTGAGTCTTCTATCAAAAGTTACAGCTATTTATATGAAGTTGTACAAAAACGTTTTCTTTCGCCAAGACAGTGCGTTTCTCACTGTTACATGCATTTGAATGGGGAACTCGACCGAAACAAAGTATAGGTTTTCATTATGTGAATAACTTGGAAATCTTAGCTCAAACAGCTGCAAAACCTGTTTTCCCAGCACGGGAACCTTGAGCTCTATAAGATAAAGCCATAAACATGTGTATCCGAGTCTTCTATCAAAAGTTACAGCTATTCATATGAAGTTGTACAAAAACGTTTTCTTTCGCCAAGACAGTGCGTTTCTCACTGTTACATGCATTTGAATGGGGAACTCGACCGAAACAAAGTATAGGTTTTCATTATGTGAATAACTTGGAAATCTTAGCTCAAACAGCTGCAAAACCTGTTTTCCCAGCACGGAGACCTTGAGTTCTATAAGATAAAGCCATAAACATGTTTGTCTGAGTCTTCTATCAAAAGTTACAGCTATTTATATGAAGTTGTACAAAAACGCTTTCTTTCGCCAAGACAGTGCGTTTCTCATTGTTACATGCATTTGAATGGGGAACTCGACCGAAACAAAGTATAGGTTTTCATTATGTGAATAACTTGGAAATCTTAGCTCAAACAGCTGCAAAACCTGTTTGCCCAGCACGGAGACCTTGAGTTCTATAAGATAAAGCCATAAACATGTGTATCCGAGTCTTCTATCAAAAGTTACAGCTATTTAAATGAAGTTGTACAAAAACGCTTTCTTTCGCCAAGACAGTGCGTTTCTCACTGTTACATGCATTTGAATGGGGAACTCGACCGAAACAAAGTATAGGTTTTCATTATGTGAATAACTTGGAAATCTTAGCTCAAACAGCTGCAAAACCTGTTTTCCCAGCACGGGAACCTTGAGTTCTATAAGATAAAGCCATAAACATGTTTGTCTGAGTCTTCTATCAAAAGTTACAGCTATTTATATGAAGTTGTACAAAAACGTTTTCTTTCGCCAAGACAGTGCGTTTCTCACTGTTACATGCATTTGAATGGGGAACTCGACCGAAACAAAGTATAGGTTTTCATTATGTGAATAACTTGGAAATCTTAGCTCAAACAGCTGCAAAACCTGTTTTCCCAGCACGGGAACCTTGAGTTCTATAAGATAAAGCCATAAACATGTTTGTCTGAGTCTTCTATCAAAAGTTACAGCTATTTATATGAAGTTGTACAAAAACGTTTTCTTTCGCCAAGACAGTGCGTTTCTCACTGTTACATGCATTTGAATGGGGAACTCGACCGAAACAAAGTATAGGTTTTCATTATGTGAATAACTTGGAAATCTTAGCTCAAACAGCTGCAAAACCTGTTTTCCCAGCACGGGAACCTTGAGCTCTATAAGATAAAGCCATAAACATGTTTGTCTGAGTCTTCTATCAAAAGTTACAGCTATTTATATGAAGTTGTACAAAAACGTTTTCTTTCGCCAAGACAGTGCGTTTCTCACTGTTACATGCATTTGAATGGGGAACTCGACCGAAACAAAGTATAGGTTTTCATTATGTGAATAACTTGGAAATCTTAGCTCAAACAGCTGCAAAACCTGTTTTCCCAGCACGGGAACCTTGAGCTCTATAAGATAAAGCCATAAACATGTGTATCCGAGTCTTCTATCAAAAGTTACAGCTATTCATATGAAGTTGTACAAAAACGCTTTCTTTCGCCAAGACAGTGCGTTTCTCACTGTTACATGCATTTGAATGGGGAACTCGACCGAAACAAAGTATAGGTTTTCATTATGTGAATAACTTGGAAATCTTAGCTCAAACAGCTGCAAAACCTGTTTTCCCAGCACGGAGACCTTGAGTTCTATAAGATAAAGCCATAAACATGTTTGTCTGAGTCTTCTATCAAAAGTTACAGCTATTTATATGAAGTTGTACAAAAACGCTTTCTTTCGCCAAGACAGTGCGTTTCTCATTGTTACATGCATTTGAATGGGGAACTCGACCGAAACAAAGTATAGGTTTTCATTATGTGAATAACTTGGAAATCTTAGCTCAAACAGCTGCAAAACCTGTTTGCCCAGCACGGAGACCTTGAGTTCTATAAGATAAAGCCATAAACATGTGTATCCGAGTCTTCTATCAAAAGTTACAGCTATTTAAATGAAGTTGTACAAAAACGCTTTCTTTCGCCAAGACAGTGCGTTTCTCACTGTTACATGCATTTGAATGGGGAACTCGACCGAAACAAAGTATAGGTTTTCATTATGTGAATAACTTGGAAATCTTAGCTCAAACAGCTGCAAAACCTGTTTTCCCAGCACGGGAACCTTGAGTTCTATAAGATAAAGCCATAAACATGTTTGTCTGAGTCTTCTATCAAAAGTTACAGCTATTTATATGAAGTTGTACAAAAACGTTTTCTTTCGCCAAGACAGTGCGTTTCTCACTGTTACATGCATTTGAATGGGGAACTCGACCGAAACAAAGTATAGGTTTTCATTATGTGAATAACTTGGAAATCTTAGCTCAAACAGCTGCAAAACCTGTTTTCCCAGCACGGGAACCTTGAGCTCTATAAGATAAAGCCATAAACATGTGTATCCGAGTCTTCTATCAAAAGTTACAGCTATTCATATGAAGTTGTACAAAAACGTTTTCTTTCGCCAAGACAGTGCGTTTCTCACTGTTACATGCATTTGAATGGGGAACTCGACCGAAACAAAGTATAGGTTTTCATTATGTGAATAACTTGGAAATCTTAGCTCAAACAGCTGCAAAACCTGTTTTCCCAGCACGGAGACCTTGAGTTCTATAAGATAAAGCCATAAACATGTTTGTCTGAGTCTTCTATCAAAAGTTACAGCTATTTATATGAAGTTGTACAAAAACGCTTTCTTTCGCCAAGACAGTGCGTTTCTCACTGTTACATGCATTTGAATGGGGAACTCGACCGAAACAAAGTATAGGTTTTCATTATGTGAATAACTTGGAAATCTTAGCTCAAACAGCTGCAAAACCTGTTTTCCCAGCACGGGAACCTTGAGTTCTATAAGATAAAGCCATAAACATGTGTATCCGAGTCTTCTATCAAAAGTTACAGCTATTCATATGAAGTTGTACAAAAACGCTTTCTTTCGCCAAGACAGTGCGTTTCTCACTGTTACATGCATTTGAATGGGGAACTCGACCGAAACAAAGTATAGGTTTTCATTATGTGAATAACTTGGAAATCTTAGCTCAAACAGCTGCAAAACCTGTTTTCCCAGCACGGGAACCTTGAGTTCTATAAGATAAAGCCATAAACATGTTTGTCTGAGTCTTCTATCAAAAGTTACAGCTATTTATATGAAGTTGTACAAAAACGTTTTCTTTCGCCAAGACAGTGCGTTTCTCACTGTTACATGCATTTGAATGGGGAACTCGACCGAAACAAAGTATAGGTTTTCATTATGTGAATAACTTGGAAATCTTAGCTCAAACAGCTGCAAAACCTGTTTTCCCAGCACGGGAACCTTGAGTTCTATAAGATAAAGCCATAAACATGTTTGTCTGAGTCTTCTATCAAAAGTTACAGCTATTTATATGAAGTTGTACAAAAACGTTTTCTTTCGCCAAGACAGTGCGTTTCTCACTGTTACATGCATTTGAATGGGGAACTCGACCGAAACAAAGTATAGGTTTTCATTATGTGAATAACTTGGAAATCTTAGCTCAAACAGCTGCAAAACCTGTTTTCCCAGCACGGGAACCTTGAGCTCTATAAGATAAAGCCATAAACATGTGTATCCGAGTCTTCTATCAAAAGTTACAGCTATTCATATGAAGTTGTACAAAAACGCTTTCTTTCGCCAAGACAGTGCGTTTCTCACTGTTACATGCATTTGAATGGGGAACTCGACCGAAACAAAGTATAGGTTTTCATTATGTGAATAACTTGGAAATCTTAGCTCAAACAGCTGCAAAACCTGTTTTCCCAGCACGGAGACCTTGAGTTCTATAAGATAAAGCCATAAACATGTTTGTCTGAGTCTTCTATCAAAAGTTACAGCTATTTATATGAAGTTGTACAAAAACGCTTTCTTTCGCCAAGACAGTGCGTTTCTCATTGTTACATGCATTTGAATGGGGAACTCGACCGAAACAAAGTATAGGTTTTCATTATGTGAATAACTTGGAAATCTTAGCTCAAACAGCTGCAAAACCTGTTTGCCCAGCACGGAGACCTTGAGTTCTATAAGATAAAGCCATAAACATGTGTATCCGAGTCTTCTATCAAAAGTTACAGCTATTTAAATGAAGTTGTACAAAAACGCTTTCTTTCGCCAAGACAGTGCGTTTCTCACTGTTACATGCATTTGAATGGGGAACTCGACCGAAACAAAGTATAGGTTTTCATTATGTGAATAACTTGGAAATCTTAGCTCAAACAGCTGCAAAACCTGTTTTCCCAGCACGGGAACCTTGAGTTCTATAAGATAAAGCCATAAACATGTTTGTCTGAGTCTTCTATCAAAAGTTACAGCTATTTATATGAAGTTGTACAAAAACGTTTTCTTTCGCCAAGACAGTGCGTTTCTCACTGTTACATGCATTTGAATGGGGAACTCGACCGAAACAAAGTATAGGTTTTCATTATGTGAATAACTTGGAAATCTTAGCTCAAACAGCTGCAAAACCTGTTTTCCCAGCACGGGAACCTTGAGTTCTATAAGATAAAGCCATAAACATGTTTGTCTGAGTCTTCTATCAAAAGTTACAGCTATTTATATGAAGTTGTACAAAAACGTTTTCTTTCGCCAAGACAGTGCGTTTCTCACTGTTACATGCATTTGAATGGGGAACTCGACCGAAACAAAGTATAGGTTTTCATTATGTGAATAACTTGGAAATCTTAGCTCAAACAGCTGCAAAACCTGTTTTCCCAGCACGGGAACCTTGAGTTCTATAAGATAAAGCCATAAACATGTGTATCCGAGTCTTCTATCAAAAGTTACAGCTATTCATATGAAGTTGTACAAAAACGCTTTCTTTCGCCAAGACAGTGCGTTTCTCACTGTTACATGCATTTGAATGGGGAACTCGACCGAAACAAAGTATAGGTTTTCATTATGTGAATAACTTGGAAATCTTAGCTCAAACAGCTGCAAAACCTGTTTTCCCAGCACGGGAACCTTGAGTTCTATAAGATAAAGCCATAAACATGTTTGTCTGAGTCTTCTATCAAAAGTTACAGCTATTTATATGAAGTTGTACAAAAACGTTTTCTTTCGCCAAGACAGTGCGTTTCTCACTGTTACATGCATTTGAATGGGGAACTCGACCGAAACAAAGTATAGGTTTTCATTATGTGAATAACTTGGAAATCTTAGCTCAAACAGCTGCAAAACCTGTTTTCCCAGCACGGGAACCTTGAGTTCTATAAGATAAAGCCATAAACATGTTTGTCTGAGTCTTCTATCAAAAGTTACAGCTATTTATATGAAGTTGTACAAAAACGTTTTCTTTCGCCAAGACAGTGCGTTTCTCACTGTTACATGCATTTGAATGGGGAACTCGACCGAAACAAAGTATAGGTTTTCATTATGTGAATAACTTGGAAATCTTAGCTCAAACAGCTGCAAAACCTGTTTTCCCAGCACGGGAACCTTGAGCTCTATAAGATAAAGCCATAAACATGTGTATCCGAGTCTTCTATCAAAAGTTACAGCTATTCATATGAAGTTGTACAAAAACGCTTTCTTTCGCCAAGACAGTGCGTTTCTCACTGTTACATGCATTTGAATGGGGAACTCGACCGAAACAAAGTATAGGTTTTCATTATGTGAATAACTTGGAAATCTTAGCTCAAACAGCTGCAAAACCTGTTTTCCCAGCACGGGAACCTTGAGTTCTATAAGATAAAG
The DNA here is from genome assembly GCF_057382185.1 of Mchenga conophoros. Lineage (NCBI taxonomy): Eukaryota > Metazoa > Chordata > Actinopteri > Cichliformes > Cichlidae > Mchenga > Mchenga conophoros. The sequence goes on along the minus strand of NC_140538.1, from coordinate 34,382,414 downwards.
CCATAAACATGTTTGTCTGAGTCTTCTATCAAAAGTTACAGCTATTTATATGAAGTTGTACAAAAACGTTTTCTTTCGCCAAGACAGTGCGTTTCTCACTGTTACATGCATTTGAATGGGGAACTCGACCGAAACAAAGTATAGGTTTTCATTATGTGAATAACTTGGAAATCTTAGCTCAAACAGCTGCAAAACCTGTTTTCCCAGCACGGAGACCTTGAGTTCTATAAGATAAAGCCATAAACATGTTTGTCTGAGTCTTCTATCAAAAGTTACACCTATTTATATGAAGTTGTACAAAAACGCTTTCTTTCGCCAAGACAGTGCGTTTCTCATTGTTACATGCATTTGAATGGGGAACTCGACCGAAACAAAGTATAGGTTTTCATTATGTGAATAACTTGGAAATCTTAGCTCAAACAGCTGCAAAACCTGTTTTCCCAGCACGGGAACCTTGAGCTCTATAAGATAAAGCCATAAACATGTGTATCCGAGTCTTCTATCAAAAGTTACAGCTATTCATATGAAGTTGTACAAAAACGCTTTCTTTCGCCAAGACAGTGCGTTTCTCACTGTTACATGCATTTGAATGGGGAACTCGACCGAAACAAAGTATAGGTTTTCATTATGTGAATAACTTGGAAATCTTAGCTCAAACAGCTGCAAAACCTGTTTTCCCAGCACGGGAACCTTGAGTTCTATAAGATAAAGCCATAAACATGTTTGTCCGAGTCTTCTATCAAAAGTTACAGCTATTTATATGAAGTTGTACAAAAACGTTTTCTTTCGCCAAGACAGTGCGTTTCTCACTGTTACATGCATTTGAATGGGGAACTCGACCGAAACAAAGTATAGGTTTTCATTATGTGAATAACTTGGAAATCTTAGCTCAAACAGCTGCAAAACCTGTTTTCCCAGCACGGGAACCTTGAGTTCTATAAGATAAAGCCATAAACATGTTTGTCTGAGTCTTCTATCAAAAGTTACAGCTATTTATATGAAGTTGTACAAAAACGTTTTCTTTCGCCAAGACAGTGCGTTTCTCACTGTTACATGCATTTGAATGGGGAACTCGACCGAAACAAAGTATAGGTTTTCATTATGTGAATAACTTGGAAATCTTAGCTCAAACAGCTGCAAAACCTGTTTTCCCAGCACGGGAACCTTGAGCTCTATAAGATAAAGCCATAAACATGTGTATCCGAGTCTTCTATCAAAAGTTACAGCTATTCATATGAAGTTGTACAAAAACGCTTTCTTTCGCCAAGACAGTGCGTTTCTCACTGTTACATGCATTTGAATGGGGAACTCGACCGAAACAAAGTATAGGTTTTCATTATGTGAATAACTTGGAAATCTTAGCTCAAACAGCTGCAAAACCTGTTTTCCCAGCACGGGAACCTTGAGCTCTATAAGATAAAGCCATAAACATGTGTATCCGAGTCTTCTATCAAAAGTTACAGCTATTCATATGAAGTTGTACAAAAACGCTTTCTTTCGCCAAGACAGTGCGTTTCTCACTGTTACATGCATTTGAATGGGGAACTCGACCGAAACAAAGTATAGATTTTCATTATGTGAATAACTTGGAAATCTTAGCTCAAACAGCTGCAAAACCTGTTTTCCCAGCACGGGAACCTTGAGCTCTATAAGATAAAGCCATAAACATGTGTATCCGAGTCTTCTATCAAAAGTTACAGCTATTCATATGAAGTTGTACAAAAACGCTTTCTTTCGCCAAGACAGTGCGTTTCTCACTGTTACATGCATTTGAATGGGGAACTCGACCGAAACAAAGTATAGATTTTCATTATGTGAATAACTTGGAAATCTTAGCTCAAACAGCTGCAAAACCTGTTTTCCCAGCACGGGAACCTTGAGCTCTATAAGATAAAGCCATAAACATGTGTATCCGAGTCTTCTATCAAAAGTTACACCTATTCATATGAAGTTGTACAAAAACGCTTTCTTTCGCCAAGACAGTGCGTTTCTCACTGTTACATGCATTTGAATGGGGAACTCGACCGAAACAAAGTATAGATTTTCATTATGTGAATAACTTGGAAATCTTAGCTCAAACAGCTGCAAAACCTGTTTTCCCAGCACGGGAACCTTGAGCTCTATAAGATAAAGCCATAAACATGTGTATCCGAGTCTTCTATCAAAAGTTACAGCTATTCATATGAAGTTGTACAAAAACGCTTTCTTTCGCCAAGACAGTGCGTTTCTCACTGTTACATGCATTTGAATGGGGAACTCGACCGAAACAAAGTATAGATTTTCATTATGTGAATAACTTGGAAATCTTAGCTCAAACAGCTGCAAAACCTGTTTTCCCAGCACGGAGACCTTGAGTTCTATAAGATAAAGCCATAAACATGTTTGTCTGAGTCTTCTATCAAAAGTTACAGCTATTTATATGAAGTTGTACAAAAACGCTTTCTTTCGCCAAGACAGTGCGTTTCTCACTGTTACATGCATTTGAATGGGGAACTCGACCGAAACCAAGTATAAGTTTTCATTATGTGAATAACTTGGAAATCTTAGCTCAAACAGCTGCAAAACCTGGTTTCCCAGCACGGGAACCTTGAGTTCTATAAGATAAAGCCATAAACATGTGTATCCGAGTCTTCTATCAAAAGTTACAGCTATTTAAATGAAGTTGTACAAAATAGCTTTCTTTCGCCAAGACAGTGCGTTTCTCACTGTTACATGCATTTGAATGGGGAACTCGACCGAAACAAAGTATAGGTTTTCATTATGTGAATAACTTGGAAATCGTAGGTCAAACAGCTGCAAAACCTGTTTTCCCAGCACGGGAACCTTGAGTTCTATAAGATAAAGCCATAAACATGTTTGTCTGAGTCTTCTATCAAAAGTTACAGCTATTTATATGAAGTTGTACAAAAACGCTTTCTTTCGCCAAGACAGTGCGTTTCTCACTGTTACATGCATTTGAATGGGGAACTCGACCGAAACAAAGTATAACTTTTCATTATGTGAATAACTTGGAAATCTTAGCTCAAACAGCTGCAAAACCTGTTTTCCCAGCACGGGAACCTTGAGCTCTATAAGATAAAGCCATAAACATGTGTATCCGAGTCTTCTATCAAAAGTTACAGCTATTCATATGAAGTTGTACAAAAACGCTTTCTTTCGCCAAGACAGTGCGTTTCTCACTGTTACATGCATTTGAATGGGGAACTCGACCGAAACAAAGTATAGATTTTCATTATGTGAATAACTTGGAAATCTTAGCTCAAACAGCTGCAAAACCTGTTTTCCCAGCACGGAGACCTTGAGTTCTATAAGATAAAGCCATAAACATGTTTGTCTGAGTCTTCTATCAAAAGTTACAGCTATTTATATGAAGTTGTACAAAAACGCTTTCTTTCGCCAAGACAGTGCGTTTCTCACTGTTACATGCATTTGAATGGGGAACTCGACCGAAACAAAGTATAAGTTTTCATTATGTGAATAACTTGGAAATCTTAGCTCAAACAGCTGCAAAACCTGGTTTCCCAGCACGGGAACCTTGAGTTCTATAAGATAAAGCCATAAACATGTGTATCCGAGTCTTCTATCAAAAGTTACAGCTATTTAAATGAAGTTGTACAAAATAGCTTTCTTTCGCCAAGACAGTGCGTTTCTCACTGTTACATGCATTTGAATGGGGAACTCGACCGAAACAAAGTATAGGTTTTCATTATGTGAATAACTTGGAAATCTTAGCTCAAACAGCTGCAAAACCTGTTTTCCCAGCACGGGAACCTTGAGCTCTATAAGATAAAGCCATAAACATGTGTATCCGAGTCTTCTATCAAAAGTTACAGCTATTCATATGAAGTTGTACAAAAACGCTTTCTTTCGCCAAGACAGTGCGTTTCTCACTGTTACATGCATTTGAATGGGGAACTCGACCGAAACAAAGTATAGATTTTCATTATGTGAATAACTTGGAAATCTTAGCTCAAACAGCTGCAAAACCTGTTTTCCCAGCACGGGAACCTTGAGCTCTATAAGATAAAGCCATAAACATGTGTATCCGAGTCTTCTATCAAAAGTTACAGCTATTCATATGAAGTTGTACAAAAACGCTTTCTTTCGCCAAGACAGTGCGTTTCTCACTGTTACATGCATTTGAATGGGGAACTCGACCGAAACAAAGTATAGATTTTCATTATGTGAATAACTTGGAAATCTTAGCTCAAACAGCTGCAAAACCTGTTTTCCCAGCACGGAGACCTTGAGTTCTATAAGATAAAGCCATAAACATGTTTGTCTGAGTCTTCTATCAAAAGTTACAGCTATTTATATGAAGTTGTACAAAAACGCTTTCTTTCGCCAAGACAGTGCGTTTCTCACTGTTACATGCATTTGAATGGGGAACTCGACCGAAACAAAGTATAAGTTTTCATTATGTGAATAACTTGGAAATCTTAGCTCAAACAGCTGCAAAACCTGGTTTCCCAGCACGGGAACCTTGAGTTCTATAAGATAAAGCCATAAACATGTGTATCCGAGTCTTCTATCAAAAGTTACAGCTATTTAAATGAAGTTGTACAAAATAGCTTTCTTTCGCCAAGACAGTGCGTTTCTCACTGTTACATGCATTTGAATGGGGAACTCGACCGAAACAAAGTATAGGTTTTCATTATGTGAATAACTTGGAAATCGTAGGTCAAACAGCTGCAAAACCTGTTTTCCCAGCACGGGAACCTTGAGTTCTATAAGATAAAGCCATAAACATGTTTGTCTGAGTCTTCTATCAAAAGTTACAGCTATTTATATGAAGTTGTACAAAAACGCTTTCTTTCGCCAAGACAGTGCGTTTCTCACTGTTACATGCATTTGAATGGGGAACTCGACCGAAACAAAGTATAACTTTTCATTATGTGAATAACTTGGAAATCTTAGCTCAAACAGCTGCAAAACCTGTTTTCCCAGCACGGGAACCTTGAGCTCTATAAGATAAAGCCATAAACATGTGTATCCGAGTCTTCTATCAAAAGTTACAGCTATTCATATGAAGTTGTACAAAAACGCTTTCTTTCGCCAAGACAGTGCGTTTCTCACTGTTACATGCATTTGAATGGGGAACTCGACCGAAACAAAGTATAGATTTTCATTATGTGAATAACTTGGAAATCTTAGCTCAAACAGCTGCAAAACCTGTTTTCCCAGCACGGAGACCTTGAGTTCTATAAGATAAAGCCATAAACATGTTTGTCTGAGTCTTCTATCAAAAGTTACAGCTATTTATATGAAGTTGTACAAAAACGCTTTCTTTCGCCAAGACAGTGCGTTTCTCACTGTTACATGCATTTGAATGGGGAACTCGACCGAAACAAAGTATAAGTTTTCATTATGTGAATAACTTGGAAATCTTAGCTCAAACAGCTGCAAAACCTGGTTTCCCAGCACGGGAACCTTGAGTTCTATAAGATAAAGCCATAAACATGTGTATCCGAGTCTTCTATCAAAAGTTACAGCTATTTAAATGAAGTTGTACAAAATAGCTTTCTTTCGCCAAGACAGTGCGTTTCTCACTGTTACATGCATTTGAATGGGGAACTCGACCGAAACAAAGTATAGGTTTTCATTATGTGAATAACTTGGAAATCTTAGCTCAAACAGCTGCAAAACCTGTTTTCCCAGCACGGGAACCTTGAGCTCTATAAGATAAAGCCATAAACATGTGTATCCGAGTCTTCTATCAAAAGTTACAGCTATTCATATGAAGTTGTACAAAAACGCTTTCTTTCGCCAAGACAGTGCGTTTCTCACTGTTACATGCATTTGAATGGGGAACTCGACCGAAACAAAGTATAGATTTTCATTATGTGAATAACTTGGAAATCTTAGCTCAAACAGCTGCAAAACCTGTTTTCCCAGCACGGGAACCTTGAGCTCTATAAGATAAAGCCATAAACATGTGTATCCGAGTCTTCTATCAAAAGTTACAGCTATTCATATGAAGTTGTACAAAAACGCTTTCTTTCGCCAAGACAGTGCGTTTCTCACTGTTACATGCATTTGAATGGGGAACTCGACCGAAACAAAGTATAGATTTTCATTATGTGAATAACTTGGAAATCTTAGCTCAAACAGCTGCAAAACCTGTTTTCCCAGCACGGAGACCTTGAGTTCTATAAGATAAAGCCATAAACATGTTTGTCTGAGTCTTCTATCAAAAGTTACAGCTATTTATATGAAGTTGTACAAAAACGCTTTCTTTCGCCAAGACAGTGCGTTTCTCACTGTTACATGCATTTGAATGGGGAACTCGACCGAAACAAAGTATAAGTTTTCATTATGTGAATAACTTGGAAATCTTAGCTCAAACAGCTGCAAAACCTGGTTTCCCAGCACGGGAACCTTGAGTTCTATAAGATAAAGCCATAAACATGTGTATCCGAGTCTTCTATCAAAAGTTACAGCTATTTAAATGAAGTTGTACAAAATAGCTTTCTTTCGCCAAGACAGTGCGTTTCTCACTGTTACATGCATTTGAATGGGGAACTCGACCGAAACAAAGTATAGGTTTTCATTATGTGAATAACTTGGAAATCGTAGCTCAAACAGCTGCAAAACCTGTTTTCCCAGCACGGGAACCTTGAGTTCTATAAGATAAAGCCATAAACATGTTTGTCTGAGTCTTCTATCAAAAGTTACAGCTATTTATATGAAGTTGTACAAAAACGCTTTCTTTCGCCAAGACAGTGCGTTTCTCACTGTTACATGCATTTGAATGGGGAACTCGACCGAAACAAAGTATAACTTTTCATTATGTGAATAACTTGGAAATCTTAGCTCAAACAGCTGCAAAACCTGTTTTCCCAGCACGGGAACCTTGAGCTCTATAAGATAAAGCCATAAACATGTGTATCCGAGTCTTCTATCAAAAGTTACAGCTATTCATATGAAGTTGTACAAAAACGCTTTCTTTCGCCAAGACAGTGCGTTTCTCACTGTTACATGCATTTGAATGGGGAACTCGACCGAAACAAAGTATAGATTTTCATTATGTGAATAACTTGGAAATCTTAGCTCAAACAGCTGCAAAACCTGTTTTCCCAGCACGGAGACCTTGAGTTCTATAAGATAAAGCCATAAACATGTTTGTCTGAGTCTTCTATCAAAAGTTACAGCTATTTATATGAAGTTGTACAAAAACGCTTTCTTTCGCCAAGACAGTGCGTTTCTCACTGTTACATGCATTTGAATGGGGAACTCGACCGAAACAAAGTATAAGTTTTCATTATGTGAATAACTTGGAAATCTTAGCTCAAACAGCTGCAAAACCTGGTTTCCCAGCACGGGAACCTTGAGTTCTATAAGATAAAGCCATAAACATGTGTATCCGAGTCTTCTATCAAAAGTTACAGCTATTTAAATGAAGTTGTACAAAATAGCTTTCTTTCGCCAAGACAGTGCGTTTCTCACTGTTACATGCATTTGAATGGGGAACTCGACCGAAACAAAGTATAGGTTTTCATTATGTGAATAACTTGGAAATCGTAGCTCAAACAGCTGCAAAACCTGTTTTCCCAGCACGGGAACCTTGAGTTCTATAAGATAAAGCCATAAACATGTTTGTCTGAGTCTTCTATCAAAAGTTACAGCTATTTATATGAAGTTGTACAAAAACGCTTTCTTTCGCCAAGACAGTGCGTTTCTCACTGTTACATGCATTTGAATGGGGAACTCGACCGAAACAAAGTATAAGTTTTCATTATGTGAATAACTTGGAAATCTTAGCTCAAACAGCTGCAAAACCTGTTTTCCCAGCACGGGAACCTTGAGCTCTATAAGATAAAGCCATAAACATGTGTATCCGAGTCTTCTATCAAAAGTTACAGCTATTCATATGAAGTTGTACAAAAACGCTTTCTTTCGCCAAGACAGTGCGTTTCTCACTGTTACATGCATTTGAATGGGGAACTCGACCGAAACAAAGTATAGGTTTTCATTATGTGAATAACTTGGAAATCTTAGCTCAAACAGCTGCAAAACCTGTTTTCCCAGCACGGAGACCTTGAGTTCTATAAGATAAAGCCATAAACATGTTTGTCTGAGTCTTCTATCAAAAGTTACAGCTATTTATATGAAGTTGTACAAAAACGCTTTCTTTCGCCAAGACAGTGCGTTTCTCATTGTTACATGCATTTGAATGGGGAACTCGACCGAAACAAAGTATAGGTTTTCATTATGTGAATAACTTGGAAATCTTAGCTCAAACAGCTGCAAAACCTGTTTGCCCAGCACGGAGACCTTGAGTTCTATAAGATAAAGCCATAAACATGTGTATCCGAGTCTTCTATCAAAAGTTACAGCTATTTAAATGAAGTTGTACAAAAACGCTTTCTTTCGCCAAGACAGTGCGTTTCTCACTGTTACAAGCATTTGAATGGGGAACTCGACCGAAACAAAGTATAGGTTTTCATTATGTGAATAACTTGGAAATCTTAGCTCAAACAGCTGCAAAACCTGTTTTCCCAGCACGGGAACCTTGAGCTCTATAAGATAAAGCCATAAACATGTGTATCCGAGTCTTCTATCAAAAGTTACAGCTATTCATATGAAGTTGTACAAAAACGCTTTCTTTCGCCAAGACAGTGCGTTTCTCACTGTTACATGCATTTGAATGGGGAACTCGACCGAAACAAAGTATAGGTTTTCATTATGTGAATAACTTGGAAATCTTAGCTCAACCAGCTGCAAAACCTGTTTTCCCAGCACGGAGACCTTGAGTTCTATAAGATAAAGCCATAAACATGTTTGTCTGAGTCTTCTATCAAAAGTTACAGCTATTTATATGAAGTTGTACAAAAACGCTTTCTTTCGCCAAGACAGTGCGTTTCTCACTGTTACATGCATTTGAATGGGGAACTCGACCGAAACAAAGTATAGGTTTTCATTATGTGAATAACTTGGAAATCTTAGCTCAAACAGCTGCAAAACCTGTTTTCCCAGCACGGAGACCTTGAGTTCTATAAGATAAAGCCATAAACATGTTTGTCTGAGTCTTCTATCAAAAGTTACAGCTATTTATATGAAGTTGTACAAAAACGCTTTCTTTCGCCAAGACAGTGCGTTTCTCATTGTTACATGCATTTGAATGGGGAACTCGACCGAAACAAAGTATAGGTTTTCATTATGTGAATAACTTGGAAATCTTAGCTCAAACAGCTGCAAAACCTGTTTGCCCAGCACGGAGACCTTGAGTTCTATAAGATAAAGCCATAAACATGTGTATCCGAGTCTTCTATCAAAAGTTACAGCTATTTAAATGAAGTTGTACAAAAACGCTTTCTTTCGCCAAGACAGTGCGTTTCTCACTGTTACAAGCATTTGAATGGGGAACTCGACCGAAACAAAGTATAGGTTTTCATTATGTGAATAACTTGGAAATCTTAGCTCAAACAGCTGCAAAACCTGTTTTCCCAGCACGGGAACCTTGAGCTCTATAAGATAAAGCCATAAACATGTGTATCCGAGTCTTCTATCAAAAGTTACAGCTATTCATATGAAGTTGTACAAAAACGCTTTCTTTCGCCAAGACAGTGCGTTTCTCACTGTTACATGCATTTGAATGGGGAACTCGACCGAAACAAAGTATAGGTTTTCATTATGTGAATAACTTGGAAATCTTAGCTCAACCAGCTGCAAAACCTGTTTTCCCAGCACGGAGACCTTGAGTTCTATAAGATAAAGCCATAAACATGTGTATCCGAGTCTTCTATCAAAAGTTACAGCTATTCATATGAAGTTGTACAAAAACGCTTTCTTTCGCCAAGACAGTGCGTTTCTCACTGTTACATGCATTTGAATGGGGAACTCGACCGAAACAAAGTATAGGTTTTCATTATGTGAATAACTTGGAAATCTTAGCTCAACCAGCTGCAAAACCTGTTTTCCCAGCACGGAGACCTTGAGTTCTATAAGATAAAGCCATAAACATGTTTGTCTGAGTCTTCTATCAAAAGTTACAGCTATTTATATGAAGTTGTACAAAAACGCTTTCTTTCGCCAAGACAGTGCGTTTCTCACTGTTACATGCATTTGAATGGGGAACTCGACCGAAACAAAGTATAGGTTTTCATTATGTGAATAACTTGGAAATCTTAGCTCAAACAGCTGCAAAACCTGTTTTCCCAGCACGGAGACCTTGAGTTCTATAAGATAAAGCCATAAACATGTTTGTCTGAGTCTTCTATCAAAAGTTACAGCTATTTATATGAAGTTGTACAAAAACGCTTTCTTTCGCCAAGACAGTGCGTTTCTCACTGTTACATGCATTTGAATGGGGAACTCCACCGAAACAAAGTATAGGTTTTCATTATGTGAATAACTTGGAAATCTTAGCTCAAACAGCTGCAAAACCTGTTTTCCCAGCACGGAGACCTTGAGTTCTATAAGATAAAGCCATAAACATGTGTATCCGAGTCTTCTATCAAAAGTTACAGCTATTTAAATGAAGTTGTACAAAAACGCTTTCTTTCACCAAGACAGTGCGTTTCTCACTGTTACATGCATTTGAATGGGGAACTCGACCGAAACAAAGTATAGGTTTTCATTATGTGAATAACTTGGAAATCTTAGCTCAAACAGCTGCAAAACCTGTTTTCCCAGCACGGGAACCTTGAGTTCTATAAGATAAAGCCATAAACATGTTTGTCTGAGTCTTCTATCAAAAGTTACAGCTATTTATATGAAGTTGTACAAAAACGCTTTCTTTCGCCAAGACAGTGCGTTTCTCACTGTTACATGCATTTGAATGGGGAACTCGACCGAAACAAAGTATAGGTTTTCATTATGTGAATAACTTGGAAATCTTAGCTCAAACAGCTGCAAAACCTGTTTTCCCAGCACGGGAACCTTGAGTTCTATAAGATAAAGCCATAAACATGTTTGTCTGAGTCTTCTATCAAAAGTTACAGCTATTTATATGAAGTTGTACAAAAACGCTTTCTTTCGCCAAGACAGTGCGTTTCTCACTGTTACATGCATTTGAATGGGGAACTCGACCGAAACAAAGTATAGATTTTCATTATGTGAATAACTTGGAAATCTTAGCTCAAACAGCTGCAAAACCTGTTTTCCCAGCACGGGAACCTTGAGCTCTATAAGATAAAGCCATAAACATGTGTATCCGAGTCTTCTATCAAAAGTTACAGCTATTCATATGAAGTTGTACAAAAACGCTTTCTTTCGCCAAGACAGTGCGTTTCTCACTGTTACATGCATTTGAATGGGGAACTCGACCGAAACAAAGTATAGATTTTCATTATGTGAATAACTTGGAAATCTTAGCTCAAACAGCTGCAAAACCTGTTTTCCCAGCACGGAGACCTTGAGTTCTATAAGATAAAGCCATAAACATGTTTGTCTGAGTCTTCTATCAAAAGTTACAGCTATTTATATGAAGTTGTACAAAAACGCTTTCTTTCGCCAAGACAGTGCGTTTCTCACTGTTACATGCATTTGAATGGGGAACTCGACCGAAACAAAGTACAAGTTTTCATTATGTGAATAACTTGGAAATCTTAGCTCAAACAGCTGCAAAACCTGGTTTCCCAGCACGGGAACCTTGAGTTCTATAAGATAAAGCCATAAACATGTGTATCCGAGTCTTCTATCAAAAGTTACAGCTATTTAAATGAAGTTGTACAAAATAGCTTTCTTTCGCCAAGACAGTGCGTTTCTCACTGTTACATGCATTTGAATGGGGAACTCGACCGAAACAAAGTATAGGTTTTCATTATGTGAATAACTTGGAAATCGTAGCTCAAACAGCTGCAAAACCTGTTTTCCCAGCACGGGAACCTTGAGTTCTATAAGATAAAGCCATAAACATGTTTGTCTGAGTCTTCTATCAAAAGTTACAGCTATTTATATGAAGTTGTACAAAAACGCTTTCTTTCGCCAAGACAGTGCGTTTCTCACTGTTACATGCATTTGAATGGGGAACTCGACCGAAACAAAGTATAGGTTTTCATTATGTGAATAACTTGGAAATCTTAGCTCAAACAGCTGCAAAACCTGTTTTCCCAGCACGGAGACCTTGAGTTCTATAAGATAAAGCCATAAACATGTTTGTCTGAGTCTTCTATCAAAAGTTACAGCTATTTATATGAAGTTGTACAAAAACGCTTTCTTTCGCCAAGACAGTGCGTTTCTCACTGTTACAAGCATTTGAATGGGGAACTCGACCGAAACAAAGTATAGGTTTTCATTATGTGAATAACTTGGAAATCTTAGCTCAAACAGCTGCAAAACCTGTTTTCCCAGCACGGGAACCTTGAGCTCTATAAGATAAAGCCATAAACATGTGTATCCGAGTCTTCTATCAAAAGTTACAGCTATTCATATGAAGTTGTACAAAAACGCTTTCTTTCGCCAAGACAGTGCGTTTCTCACTGTTACATGCATTTGAATGGGGAACTCGACCGAAACAAAGTATAGGTTTTCATTATGTGAATAACTTGGAAATCTTAGCTCAACCAGCTGCAAAACCTGTTTTCCCAGCACGGAGACCTTGAGTTCTATAAGATAAAGCCATAAACATGTGTATCCGAGTCTTCTATCAAAAGTTACAGCTATTCATATGAAGTTGTACAAAAACGCTTTCTTTCGCCAAGACAGTGCGTTTCTCACTGTTACATGCATTTGAATGGGGAACTCGACCGAAACAAAGTATAGGTTTTCATTATGTGAATAACTTGGAAATCTTAGCTCAACCAGCTGCAAAACCTGTTTTCCCAGCACGGAGACCTTGAGTTCTATAAGATAAAGCCATAAACATGTTTGTCTGAGTCTTCTATCAAAAGTTACAGCTATTTATATGAAGTTGTACAAAAACGCTTTCTTTCGCCAAGACAGTGCGTTTCTCACTGTTACATGCATTTGAATGGGGAACTCGACCGAAACAAAGTATAGGTTTTCATTATGTGAATAACTTGGAAATCTTAGCTCAAACAGCTGCAAAACCTGTTTTCCCAGCACGGAGACCTTGAGTTCTATAAGATAAAGCCATAAACATGTTTGTCTGAGTCTTCTATCAAAAGTTACAGCTATTTATATGAAGTTGTACAAAAACGCTTTCTTTCGCCAAGACAGTGCGTTTCTCACTGTTACATGCATTTGAATGGGGAACTCCACCGAAACAAAGTATAGGTTTTCATTATGTGAATAACTTGGAAATCTTAGCTCAAACAGCTGCAAAACCTGTTTTCCCAGCACGGAGACCTTGAGTTCTATAAGATAAAGCCATAAACATGTGTATCCGAGTCTTCTATCAAAAGTTACAGCTATTTAAATGAAGTTGTACAAAAACGCTTTCTTTCACCAAGACAGTGCGTTTCTCACTGTTACATGCATTTGAATGGGGAACTCGACCGAAACAAAGTATAGGTTTTCATTATGTGAATAACTTGGAAATCTTAGCTCAAACAGCTGCAAAACCTGTTTTCCCAGCACGGGAACCTTGAGTTCTATAAGATAAAGCCATAAACATGTTTGTCTGAGTCTTCTATCAAAAGTTACAGCTATTTATATGAAGTTGTACAAAAACGCTTTCTTTCGCCAAGACAGTGCGTTTCTCACTGTTACATGCATTTGAATGGGGAACTCGACCGAAACAAAGTATAGGTTTTCATTATGTGAATAACTTGGAAATCTTAGCTCAAACAGCTGCAAAACCTGTTTTCCCAGCACGGGAACCTTGAGTTCTATAAGATAAAGCCATAAACATGTTTGTCTGAGTCTTCTATCAAAAGTTACAGCTATTTATATGAAGTTGTACAAAAACGCTTTCTTTCGCCAAGACAGTGCGTTTCTCACTGTTACATGCATTTGAATGGGGAACTCGACCGAAACAAAGTATAGATTTTCATTATGTGAATAACTTGGAAATCTTAGCTCAAACAGCTGCAAAACCTGTTTTCCCAGCACGGGAACCTTGAGCTCTATAAGATAAAGCCATAAACATGTGTATCCGAGTCTTCTATCAAAAGTTACAGCTATTCATATGAAGTTGTACAAAAACGCTTTCTTTCGCCAAGACAGTGCGTTTCTCACTGTTACATGCATTTGAATGGGGAACTCGACCGAAACAAAGTATAGATTTTCATTATGTGAATAACTTGGAAATCTTAGCTCAAACAGCTGCAAAACCTGTTTTCCCAGCACGGAGACCTTGAGTTCTATAAGATAAAGCCATAAACATGTTTGTCTGAGTCTTCTATCAAAAGTTACAGCTATTTATATGAAGTTGTACAAAAACGCTTTCTTTCGCCAAGACAGTGCGTTTCTCACTGTTACATGCATTTGAATGGGGAACTCGACCGAAACAAAGTACAAGTTTTCATTATGTGAATAACTTGGAAATCTTAGCTCAAACAGCTGCAAAACCTGGTTTCCCAGCACGGGAACCTTGAGTTCTATAAGATAAAGCCATAAACATGTGTATCCGAGTCTTCTATCAAAAGTTACAGCTATTTAAATGAAGTTGTACAAAATAGCTTTCTTTCGCCAAGACAGTGCGTTTCTCACTGTTACATGCATTTGAATGGGGAACTCGACCGAAACAAAGTATAGGTTTTCATTATGTGAATAACTTGGAAATCGTAGCTCAAACAGCTGCAAAACCTGTTTTCCCAGCACGGGAACCTTGAGTTCTATAAGATAAAGCCATAAACATGTTTGTCTGAGTCTTCTATCAAAAGTTACAGCTATTTATATGAAGTTGTACAAAAACGCTTTCTTTCGCCAAGACAGTGCGTTTCTCACTGTTACATGCATTTGAATGGGGAACTCGACCGAAACAAAGTATAGGTTTTCATTATGTGAATAACTTGGAAATCTTAGCTCAAACAGCTGCAAAACCTGTTTTCCCAGCACGGAGACCTTGAGTTCTATAAGATAAAGCCATAAACATGTTTGTCTGAGTCTTCTATCAAAAGTTACAGCTATTTATATGAAGTTGTACAAAAACGCTTTCTTTCGCCAAGACAGTGCGTTTCTCACTGTTACATGCATTTGAATGGGGAACTCGACCGAAACAAAGTATAGGTTTTCATTATGTGAATAACTTGGAAATCTTAGCTCAAACAGCTGCAAAACCTGTTTTCCCAGCACGGGAACCTTGAGCTCTATAAGATAAAGCCATAAACATGTGTATCCGAGTCTTCTATCAAAAGTTACAGCTATTCATATGAAGTTGTACAAAAACGCTTTCTTTCGCCAAGACAGTGCGTTTCTCACTGTTACATGCATTTGAATGGGGAACTCGACCGAAACAAAGTACAAGTTTTCATTATGTGAATAACTTGGAAATCTTAGCTCAAACAGCTGCAAAACCTGGTTTCCCAGCACGGGAACCTTGAGTTCTATAAGATAAAGCCATAAACATGTGTATCCGAGTCTTCTATCAAAAGTTACAGCTATTTAAATGAAGTTGTACAAAATAGCTTTCTTTCGCCAAGACAGTGCGTTTCTCACTGTTACATGCATTTGAATGGGGAACTCCACCGAAACAAAGTATAGGTTTTCATTATGTGAATAACTTGGAAATCTTAGCTCAAACAGCTGCAAAACCTGTTTTCCCAGCACGGGAACCTTGAGTTCTATAAGATAAAGCCATAAACATGTTTGTCTGAGTCTTCTATCAAAAGTTACAGCTATTTATATGAAGTTGTACAAAAACGCTTTCTTTCGCCAAGACAGTGCGTTTCTCACTGTTACATGCATTTGAATGGGGAACTCGACCGAAACAAAGTATAGGTTTTCATTATGTGAATAACTTGGAAATCTTAGCTCAAACAGCTGCAAAACCTGTTTTCCCAGCACGGAGACCTTGAGTTCTATAAGATAAAGCCATAAACATGTTTGTCTGAGTCTTCTATCAAAAGTTACAGCTATTTATATGAAGTTGTACAAAAACGCTTTCTTTCGCCAAGACAGTGCGTTTCTCACTGTTACATGCATTTGAATGGGGAACTCGACCGAAACAAAGTATAGGTTTTCATTATGTGAATAACTTGGAAATCTTAGCTCAAACAGCTGCAAAACCTGTTTTCCCAGCACGGGAACCTTGAGCTCTATAAGATAAAGCCATAAACATGTGTATCCGAGTCTTCTATCAAAAGTTACAGCTATTCATATGAAGTTGTACAAAAACGCTTTCTTTTGCCAAGACAGTGCGTTTCTCACTGTTACATGCATTTGAATGGGGAACTCGACCGAAACAAAGTATAGGTTTTCATTATGTGAATAACTTGGAAATCTTAGCTCAAACAGCTGCAAAACCTGTTTTCCCAGCACGGGAACCTTGAGCTCTATAAGATAAAGCCATAAACATGTGTATCCGAGTCTTCTATCAAAAGTTACAGCTATTCATATGAAGTTGTACAAAAACGCTTTCTTTCGCCAAGACAGTGCGTTTCTCACTGTTACATGCATTTGAATGGGGAACTCGACCGAAACAAAGTATAGGTTTTCATTATGTGAATAACTTGGAAATCTTAGCTCAAACAGCTGCAAAACCTGTTTTCCCAGCACGGAGACCTTGAGTTCTATAAGATAAAGCCATAAACATGTTTGTCTGAGTCTTCTATCAAAAGTTACAGCTATTTATATGAAGTTGTACAAAAACGCTTTCTTTCGCCAAGACAGTGCGTTTCTCACTGTTACATGCATTTGAATGGGGAACTCCACCGAAACAAAGTATAGGTTTTCATTATGTGAATAACTTGGAAATCTTAGCTCAAACAGCTGCAAAACCTGTTTTCCCAGCACGGAGACCTTGAGTTCTATAAGATAAAGCCATAAACATGTGTATCCGAGTCTTCTATCAAAAGTTACAGCTATTTAAATGAAGTTGTACAAAAACGCTTTCTTTCACCAAGACAGTGCGTTTCTCACTGTTACATGCATTTGAATGGGGAACTCGACCGAAACAAAGTATAGGTTTTCATTATGTGAATAACTTGGAAATCTTAGCTCAAACAGCTGCAAAACCTGTTTTCCCAGCACGGGAACCTTGAGTTCTATAAGATAAAGCCATAAACATGTTTGTCTGAGTCTTCTATCAAAAGTTACAGCTATTTATATGAAGTTGTACAAAAACGCTTTCTTTCGCCAAGACAGTGCGTTTCTCACTGTTACATGCATTTGAATGGGGAACTCGACCGAAACAAAGTATAGGTTTTCATTATGTGAATAACTTGGAAATCTTAGCTCAAACAGCTGCAAAACCTGGTTTCCCAGCACGGGAACCTTGAGTTCTATAAGATAAAGCCATAAACATGTGTATCCGAGTCTTCTATCAAAAGTTACAGCTATTTAAATGAAGTTGTACAAAATAGCTTTCTTTCGCCAAGACAGTGCGTTTCTCACTGTTACATGCATTTGAATGGGGAACTCGACCGAAACAAAGTATAGGTTTTCATTATGTGAATAACTTGGAAATCTTAGCTCAAACAGCTGCAAAACCTGTTTTCCCAGCACGGGAACCTTGAGTTCTATAAGATAAAGCCATAAACATGTTTGTCTGAGTCTTCTATCAAAAGTTACAGCTATTCATATGAAGTTGTACAAAAACGCTTTCTTTCGCCAAGACAGTGCGTTTCTCACTGTTACATGCATTTGAATGGGGAACTCGACCGAAACAAAGTATAGGTTATCATTATGTGAATAACTTGGAAATCTTAGCTCAAACAGCTGCAAAACCTGTTTTCCCAGCACGGGAACCTTGAGCTCTATAAGATAAAGCCATAAACATGTGTATCCGAGTCTTCTATCAAAAGTTACAGCTATTCATATGAAGTTGTACAAAAACGCTTTCTTTCGCCAAGACAGTGCGTTTCTCACTGTTACATGCATTTGAATGGGGAACTCGACCGAAACAAAGTATAGGTTTTCATTATGTGAATAACTTGGAAATCTTAGCTCAAACAGCTGCAAAACCTGTTTTCCCAGCACGGGAACCTTGAGTTCTATAAGATAAAGCCATAAACATGTTTGTCTGAGTCTTCTATCAAAAGTTACAGCTATTTATATGAAGTTGTACAAAAACGCTTTCTTTCGCCAAGACAGTGCGTTTCTCACTGTTACATGCATTTGAATGGGGAACTCGACCGAAACAAAGTATAGATTTTCATTATGTGAATAACTTGGAAATCTTAGCTCAAACAGCTGCAAAACCTGTTTTCCCAGCACGGGAACCTTGAGCTCTATAAGATAAAGCCATAAACATGTGTATCCGAGTCTTCTATCAAAAGTTACAGCTATTCATATGAAGTTGTACAAAAACGCTTTCTTTCGCCAAGACAGTGCGTTTCTCACTGTTACATGCATTTGAATGGGGAACTCGACCGAAACAAAGTATAGATTTTCATTATGTGAATAACTTGGAAATCTTAGCTCAAACAGCTGCAAAACCTGTTTTCCCAGCACGGAGACCTTGAGTTCTATAAGATAAAGCCATAAACATGTTTGTCTGAGTCTTCTATCAAAAGTTACAGCTATTTATATGAAGTTGTACAAAAACGCTTTCTTTCGCCAAGACAGTGCGTTTCTCACTGTTACATGCATTTGAATGGGGAACTCGACCGAAACAAAGTACAAGTTTTCATTATGTGAATAACTTGGAAATCTTAGCTCAAACAGCTGCAAAACCTGGTTTCCCAGCACGGGAACCTTGAGTTCTATAAGATAAAGCCATAAACATGTGTATCCGAGTCTTCTATCAAAAGTTACAGCTATTTAAATGAAGTTGTACAAAAACGCTTTCTTTCGCCAAGACAGTGCGTTTCTCACTGTTACATGCATTTGAATGGGGAACTCGACCGAAACAAAGTATAGGTTTTCATTATGTGAATAACTTGGAAATCTTAGCTCAAACAGCTGCAAAACCTGTTTTCCCAGCACGGGAACCTTGAGTTCTATAAGATAAAGCCATAAACATGTTTGTCTGAGTCTTCTATCAAAAGTTACAGCTATTTATATGAAGTTGTACAAAAACGCTTTCTTTCGCCAAGACAGTGCGTTTCTCACTGTTACATGCATTTGAATGGGGAACTCGACCGAAACAAAGTATAGGTTTTCATTATGTGAATAACTTGGAAATCTTAGCTCAAACAGCTGCAAAACCTGTTTTCCCAGCACGGAGACCTTGAGTTCTATAAGATAAAGCCATAAACATGTTTGTCTGAGTCTTCTATCAAAAGTTACAGCTATTTATATGAAGTTGTACAAAAACGCTTTCTTTCGCCAAGACAGTGCGTTTCTCACTGTTACATGCATTTGAATGGGGAACTCGACCGAAACAAAGTATAGGTTTTCATTATGTGAATAACTTGGAAATCTTAGCTCAAACAGCTGCAAAACCTGTTTTCCCAGCACGGGAACCTTGAGCTCTATAAGATAAAGCCATAAACATGTGTATCCGAGTCTTCTATCAAAAGTTACAGCTATTTAAATGAAGTTGTACAAAAACGCTTTCTTTCGCCAAGACAGTGCGTTTCTCACTGTTACATGCATTTGAATGGGGAACTCGACCGAAACAAAGTATAGGTTTTCATTATGTGAATAACTTGGAAATCTTAGCTCAAACAGCTGCAAAACCTGTTTTCCCAGCACGGGAACCTTGAGCTCTATAAGATAAAGCCATAAACATGTGTATCCGAGTCTTCTATCAAAAGTTACAGCTATTCATATGAAGTTGTACAAAAACGCTTTCTTTCGCCAAGACAGTGCGTTTCTCACTGTTACATGCATTTGAATGGGGAACTCGACCGAAACAAAGTATAGGTTTTCATTATGTGAATAACTTGGAAATCTTAGCTCAAACAGCTGCAAAACCTGTTTTCCCAGCACGGAGACCTTGAGTTCTATAAGATAAAGCCATAAACATGTTTGTCTGAGTCTTCTATCAAAAGTTACAGCTATTTATATGAAGTTGTACAAAAACGCTTTCTTTCGCCAAGACAGTGCGTTTCTCACTGTTACATGCATTTGAATGGGGAACTCCACCGAAACAAAGTATAGGTTTTCATTATGTGAATAACTTGGAAATCTTAGCTCAAACAGCTGCAAAACCTGTTTTCCCAGCACGGAGACCTTGAGTTCTATAAGATAAAGCCATAAACATGTGTATCCGAGTCTTCTATCAAAAGTTACAGCTATTTAAATGAAGTTGTACAAAAACGCTTTCTTTCACCAAGACAGTGCGTTTCTCACTGTTACATGCATTTGAATGGGGAACTCGACCGAAACAAAGTATAGGTTTTCATTATGTGAATAACTTGGAAATCTTAGCTCAAACAGCTGCAAAACCTGTTTTCCCAGCACGGGAACCTTGAGTTCTATAAGATAAAGCCATAAACATGTTTGTCTGAGTCTTCTATCAAAAGTTACAGCTATTTATATGAAGTTGTACAAAAACGCTTTCTTTCGCCAAGACAGTGCGTTTCTCACTGTTACATGCATTTGAATGGGGAACTCGACCGAAACAAAGTATAGGTTTTCATTATGTGAATAACTTGGAAATCTTAGCTCAAACAGCTGCAAAACCTGGTTTCCCAGCACGGGAACCTTGAGTTCTATAAGATAAAGCCATAAACATGTGTATCCGAGTCTTCTATCAAAAGTTACAGCTATTTAAATGAAGTTGTACAAAAACGCTTTCTTTCGCCAAGACAGTGCGTTTCTCACTGTTACATGCATTTGAATGGGGAACTCGACCGAAACAAAGTATAGGTTTTCATTATGTGAATAACTTGGAAATCTTAGCTCAAACAGCTGCAAAACCTGTTTTCCCAGCACGGAGACCTGAGTTCTATAAGATAAAGCCATAAACATGTTTGTCTGAGTCTTCTATCAAAAGTTACAGCTATTTATATGAAGTTGTACAAAAACGCTTTCTTTCGCCAAGACAGTGCGTTTCTCACTGTTACATTCATTTGAATGGGGAACTCGACCGAAACAAAGTATAGGTTTTCATTATGTGAATAACTTGGAAATCTTAGCTCAAACAGCTGCAAAACCTGTTTTCCCAGCACGGAGACCTTGAGTTCTATAAGATAAAGCCATAAACATGTGTATCCGAGTCTTCTATCAAAAGTTACAGCTATTTATATGAAGTTGTACAAAAACGCTTTCTTTCGCCAAGACAGTGCGTTTCTCACTGTTACATGCATTTGAATGGGGAACTCGACCGAAACAAAGTATAGGTTTTCATTATGTGAATAACTTGGAAATCTTAGCTCAAACAGCTGCAAAACCTGTTTGCCCAGCACGGAGACCTTGAGTTCTATAAGATAAAGCCATAAACATGTGTATCCGAGTCTTCTATCAAAAGTTACAGCTATTTAAATGAAGTTGTACAAAAACGCTTTCTTTCGCCAAGACAGTGCGTTTCTCACTGTTACATGCATTTGAATGGGGAACTCGACCGAAACAAAGTATAGGTTTTCATTATGTGAATAACTTGGAAATCTTAGCTCAAACAGCTGCAAAACCTGTTTGCCCAGCACGGGAACCTTGAGTTCTATAAGATAAAGCCATAAACATGTTTGTCTGAGTCTTCTATCAAAAGTTACAGCTATTTATATGAAGTTGTACAAAAACGCTTTCTTTCGCCAAGACAGTGCGTTTCTCACTGTTACATGCATTTGAATGGGGAACTTGACCGAAACAAAGTATAGGTTTTCACTATGTGAATAACTTGGAAATCTTAGCTCAAACAGCTGCAAAACCTGTTTTCCCAGCACGGGAACCTTGAGTTCTATAAGATAAAGCCATAAACATGTGTATCCGAGTCTTCTATCAAAAGTTACAGCTATTTAAATGAAGTTGTACAAAAACGCTTTCTTTCGCCAAGACAGTGCGTTTCTCACTGTTACATGCATTTGAATGGGGAACTCGACCGAAACAAAGTATAGGTTTTCATTATGTGAATAACTTGGAAATCTTAGCTCAAACAGCTGCAAAACCTGTTTTCCCAGCACGGAGACCTGAGTTCTATAAGATAAAGCCATAAACATGTTTGTCTGAGTCTTCTATCAAAAGTTACAGCTATTTATATGAAGTTGTACAAAAACGCTTTCTTTCGCCAAGACAGTGCGTTTCTCACTGTTACATTCATTTGAATGGGGAACTCCACCGAAACAAAGTATAGGTTTTCATTATGTGAATAACTTGGAAATCTTAGCTCAAACAGCTGCAAAACCTGTTTTCCCAGCACGGGAACCTTGAGTTCTGTAAGATAAAGCCATAAACATGTGCATCCGAGTCTTCTATCAAAAGTTACAGCTATTTATATGAAGTTGTACAAAAACGCTTTCTTTCGCCAAGACAGTGCGTTTCTCACTGTTACATGCATTTGAATGGGGAACTCGACCGAAACAAAGTATAGGTTTTCATTATGTGAATAACTTGGAAATCTTAGCTCAAACAGCTGCAAAACCTGTTTGCCCAGCACGGAGACCTTGAGTTCTATAAGATAAAGCCATAAACATGTGTATCCGAGTCTTCTATCAAAAGTTACAGCTATTTAAATGAAGTTGTACAAAAACGCTTTCTTTCGCCAAGACAGTGCGTTTCTCACTGTTACATGCATTTGAATGGGGAACTCGACCGAAACAAAGTATAGGTTTTCATTATGTGAATAACTTGGAAATCTTAGCTCAAACAGCTGCAAAAGCTGTTTTCCCAGCACGGAGACCTTGAGTTCTATAAGATAAAGCCATAAACATGTGTATCCGAGTCTTCTATCAAAAGTTACAGCTATTTATATGAAGTTGTACAAAATAGCTTTCTTTCGCCAAGACAGTGCGTTTCTCACTGTTACATGCATTTGAATGGGGAACTCGACCGAAACAAAGTATAGGTTTTCATTATGTGAATAACTTGGAAATCTTAGCTCAAACAGCTGCAAAACCTGTTTGCCCAGCACGGAGACCTTGAGTTCTATAAGATAAAGCCATAAACATGTGTATCCGAGTCTTCTATCAAAAGTTACAGCTATTTAAATGAAGTTGTACAAAAACGCTTTCTTTCGCCAAGACAGTGCGTTTCTCACTGTTACATGCATTTGAATGGGGAACTCGACCGAAACAAAGTATAGGTTTTCATTATGTGAATAACTTGGAAATCTTAGCTCAAACAGCTGCAAAACCTGTTTGCCCAGCACGGGAACCTTGAGTTCTATAAGATAAAGCCATAAACATGTTTGTCTGAGTCTTCTATCAAAAGTTACAGCTATTTATATGAAGTTGTACAAAAACGCTTTCTTTCGCCAAGACAGTGCGTTTCTCACTGTTACATGCATTTGAATGGGGAACTTGACCGAAACAAAGTATAGGTTTTCACTATGTGAATAACTTGGAAATCTTAGCTCAAACAGCTGCAAAACCTGTTTTCCCAGCACGGGAACCTTGAGTTCTATAAGATAAAGCCATAAACATGTGTATCCGAGTCTTCTATCAAAAGTTACAGCTATTTAAATGAAGTTGTACAAAAACGCTTTCTTTCGCCAAGACAGTGCGTTTCTCACTGTTACATGCATTTGAATGGGGAACTCGACCGAAACAAAGTATAGGTTTTCATTATGTGAATAACTTGGAAATCTTAGCTCAAACAGCTGCAAAACCTGTTTTCCCAGCACGGAGACCTGAGTTCTATAAGATAAAGCCATAAACATGTTTGTCTGAGTCTTCTATCAAAAGTTACAGCTATTTATATGAAGTTGTACAAAAACGCTTTCTTTCGCCAAGACAGTGCGTTTCTCACTGTTACATTCATTTGAATGGGGAACTCCACCGAAACAAAGTATAGGTTTTCATTATGTGAATAACTTGGAAATCTTAGCTCAAACAGCTGCAAAACCTGTTTTCCCAGCACGGGAACCTTGAGTTCTGTAAGATAAAGCCATAAACATGTGTATCCGAGTCTTCTATCAAAAGTTACAGCTATTTATATGAAGTTGTACAAAAACGCTTTCTTTCGCCAAGACAGTGCGTTTCTCACTGTTACATGCATTTGAATGGGGAACTCGACCGAAACAAAGTATAGGTTTTCATTATGTGAATAACTTGGAAATCTTAGCTCAAACAGCTGCAAAACCTGTTTTCCCAGCACGGAGACCTTGAGTTCTATAAGATAAAGCCATAAACATGTTTGTCTGAGTCTTCTATCAAAAGTTACAGCTATTTATATGAAGTTGTACAAAAACGCTTTCTTTCGCCAAGACAGTGCGTTTCTCATTGTTACATGCATTTGAATGGGGAACTCGACCGAAACAAAGTATAGGTTTTCATTATGTGAATAACTTGGAAATCTTAGCTCAAACAGCTGCAAAACCTGTTTGCCCAGCACGGAGACCTTGAGTTCTATAAGATAAAGCCATAAACATGTGTATCCGAGTCTTCTATCAAAAGTTACAGCTATTTAAATGAAGTTGTACAAAAACGCTTTCTTTCGCCAAGACAGTGCGTTTCTCATTGTTACATGCATTTGAATGGGGAACTCGACCGAAACAAAGTATAGGTTTTCATTATGTGAATAACTTGGAAATCTTAGCTCAAACAGCTGCAAAACCTGTTTTCCCAGCACGGAGACCTTGAGTTCTATAAGATAAAGCCATAAACATGTGTATCCGAGTCTTCTATCAAAAGTTACAGCTATTTATATGAAGTTGTACAAAAACGCTTTCTTTCGCCAAGACAGTGCGTTTCTCACTGTTACATTCATTTGAATGGGGAACTCCACCGAAACAAAGTATAGGTTTTCATTATGTGAATAACTTGGAAATCTTAGCTCAAACAGCTGCAAAAGCTGTTTTCCCAGCACGGAGACCTTGAGTTCTATAAGATAAAGCCATAAACATGTGTATCCGAGTCTTCTATCAAAAGTTACAGCTATTTATATGAAGTTGTACAAAATAGCTTTCTTTCGCCAAGACAGTGCGTTTCTCACTGTTACATGCATTTGAATGGGGAACTCGACCGAAACAAAGTATAGGTTTTCATTATGTGAATAACTTGGAAATCTTAGCTCAAACAGCTGCAAAACCTGTTTGCCCAGCACGGAGACCTTGAGTTCTATAAGATAAAGCCATAAACATGTGTATCCGAGTCTTCTATCAAAAGTTACAGCTATTTAAATGAAGTTGTACAAAAACGCTTTCTTTCGCCAAGACAGTGCGTTTCTCACTGTTACATGCATTTGAATGGGGAACTCGACCGAAACAAAGTATAGGTTTTCATTATGTGAATAACTTGGAAATCTTAGCTCAAACAGCTGCAAAACCTGTTTTCCCAGCACGGAGACCTGAGTTCTATAAGATAAAGCCATAAACATGTTTGTCTGAGTCTTCTATCAAAAGTTACAGCTATTTATATGAAGTTGTACAAAAACGCTTTCTTTCGCCAAGACAGTGCGTTTCTCACTGTTACATTCATTTGAATGGGGAACTCCACCGAAACAAAGTATAGGTTTTCATTATGTGAATAACTTGGAAATCTTAGCTCAAACAGCTGCAAAACCTGTTTTCCCAGCACGGGAACCTTGAGTTCTGTAAGATAAAGCCATAAACATGTGCATCCGAGTCTTCTATCAAAAGTTACAGCTATTTATATGAAGTTGTACAAAAACGCTTTCTTTCGCCAAGACAGTGCGTTTCTCACTGTTACATGCATTTGAATGGGGAACTCGACCGAAACAAAGTATAGGTTTTCATTATGTGAATAACTTGGAAATCTTAGCTCAAACAGCTGCAAAACCTGTTTTCCCAGCACGGAGACCTTGAGTTCTATAAGATAAAGCCATAAACATGTGTATCCGAGTCTTCTATCAAAAGTTACAGCTATTTAAATGAAGTTGTACAAAAACGCTTTCTTTCGCCAAGACAGTGCGTTTCTCACTGTTACATGCATTTGAATGGGGAACTCGACCGAAACAAAGTATAGGTTTTCATTATGTGAATAACTTGGAAATCTTAGCTCAAACAGCTGCAAAAGCTGTTTTCCCAGCACGGAGACCTTGAGTTCTATAAGATAAAGCCATAAACATGTGTATCCGAGTCTTCTATCAAAAGTTACAGCTATTTATATGAAGTTGTACAAAATAGCTTTCTTTCGCCAAGACAGTGCGTTTCTCACTGTTACATGCATTTGAATGGGGAACTCGACCGAAACAAAGTATAGGTTTTCATTATGTGAATAACTTGGAAATCTTAGCTCAAACAGCTGCAAAACCTGTTTGCCCAGCACGGAGACCTTGAGTTCTATAAGATAAAGCCATAAACATGTGTATCCGAGTCTTCTATCAAAAGTTACAGCTATTTAAATGAAGTTGTACAAAAACGCTTTCTTTCGCCAAGACAGTGCGTTTCTCACTGTTACATGCATTTGAATGGGGAACTCGACCGAAACAAAGTATAGGTTTTCATTATGTGAATAACTTGGAAATCTTAGCTCAAACAGCTGCAAAACCTGTTTGCCCAGCACGGGAACCTTGAGTTCTATAAGATAAAGCCATAAACATGTTTGTCTGAGTCTTCTATCAAAAGTTACAGCTATTTATATGAAGTTGTACAAAAACGCTTTCTTTCGCCAAGACAGTGCGTTTCTCACTGTTACATGCATTTGAATGGGGAACTTGACCGAAACAAAGTATAGGTTTTCACTATGTGAATAACTTGGAAATCTTAGCTCAAACAGCTGCAAAACCTGTTTTCCCAGCACGGGAACCTTGAGTTCTATAAGATAAAGCCATAAACATGTGTATCCGAGTCTTCTATCAAAAGTTACAGCTATTTAAATGAAGTTGTACAAAAACGCTTTCTTTCGCCAAGACAGTGCGTTTCTCACTGTTACATGCATTTGAATGGGGAACTCGACCGAAACAAAGTATAGGTTTTCATTATGTGAATAACTTGGAAATCTTAGCTCAAACAGCTGCAAAACCTGTTTTCCCAGCACGGAGACCTGAGTTCTATAAGATAAAGCCATAAACATGTTTGTCTGAGTCTTCTATCAAAAGTTACAGCTATTTATATGAAGTTGTACAAAAACGCTTTCTTTCGCCAAGACAGTGCGTTTCTCACTGTTACATTCATTTGAATGGGGAACTCCACCGAAACAAAGTATAGGTTTTCATTATGTGAATAACTTGGAAATCTTAGCTCAAACAGCTGCAAAACCTGTTTTCCCAGCACGGGAACCTTGAGTTCTGTAAGATAAAGCCATAAACATGTGTATCCGAGTCTTCTATCAAAAGTTACAGCTATTTATATGAAGTTGTACAAAAACGCTTTCTTTCGCCAAGACAGTGCGTTTCTCACTGTTACATGCATTTGAATGGGGAACTCGACCGAAACAAAGTATAGGTTTTCATTATGTGAATAACTTGGAAATCTTAGCTCAAACAGCTGCAAAACCTGTTTTCCCAGCACGGAGACCTTGAGTTCTATAAGATAAAGCCATAAACATGTTTGTCTGAGTCTTCTATCAAAAGTTACAGCTATTTATATGAAGTTGTACAAAAACGCTTTCTTTCGCCAAGACAGTGCGTTTCTCATTGTTACATGCATTTGAATGGGGAACTCGACCGAAACAAAGTATAGGTTTTCATTATGTGAATAACTTGGAAATCTTAGCTCAAACAGCTGCAAAACCTGTTTGCCCAGCACGGAGACCTTGAGTTCTATAAGATAAAGCCATAAACATGTGTATCCGAGTCTTCTATCAAAAGTTACAGCTATTTAAATGAAGTTGTACAAAAACGCTTTCTTTCGCCAAGACAGTGCGTTTCTCATTGTTACATGCATTTGAATGGGGAACTCGACCGAAACAAAGTATAGGTTTTCATTATGTGAATAACTTGGAAATCTTAGCTCAAACAGCTGCAAAACCTGTTTTCCCAGCACGGAGACCTTGAGTTCTATAAGATAAAGCCATAAACATGTGTATCCGAGTCTTCTATCAAAAGTTACAGCTATTTATATGAAGTTGTACAAAAACGCTTTCTTTCGCCAAGACAGTGCGTTTCTCACTGTTACATTCATTTGAATGGGGAACTCCACCGAAACAAAGTATAGGTTTTCATTATGTGAATAACTTGGAAATCTTAGCTCAAACAGCTGCAAAACCTGTTTTCCCAGCACGGGAACCTTGAGTTCTATAAGATAAAGCCATAAACATGTGTATCCGAGTCTTCTATCAAAAGTTACAGCTATTTATATGAAGTTGTACAAAAACGCTTTCTTTCGCCAAGACAGTGCGTTTCTCACTGTTACATGCATTTGAATGGGGAACTCGACCGAAACAAAGTATAGGTTTTCATTATGTGAATAACTTGGAAATCTTAGCTCAAACAGCTGCAAAACCTGTTTTCCCAGCACGGAGACCTTGAGTTCTATAAGATAAAGCCATAAACATGTTTGTCTGAGTCTTCTATCAAAAGTTACAGCTATTTATATGAAGTTGTACAAAAACGCTTTCTTTCGCCAAGACAGTGCGTTTCTCACTGTTACATGCATTTGAATGGGGAACTCGACCGAAACAAAGTATAGGTTTTCATTATGTGAATAACTTGGAAATCTTAGCTCAAACAGCTGCAAAACCTGTTTTCCCAGCACGGGAACCTTGAGCTCTATAAGATAAAGCCATAAACATGTGTATCCGAGTCTTCTATCAAAAGTTACAGCTATTCATATGAAGTTGTACAAAAACGCTTTCTTTCGCCAAGACAGTGCGTTTCTCACTGTTACATGCATTTGAATGGGGAACTCGACCGAAACAAAGTATAGGTTTTCATTATGTGAATAACTTGGAAATCTTAGCTCAAACAGCTGCAAAACCTGTTTTCCCAGCACGGAGACCTTGAGTTCTATAAGATAAAGCCATAAACATGTTTGTCTGAGTCTTCTATCAAAAGTTACAGCTATTTATATGAAGTTGTACAAAATAGCTTTCTTTCGCCAAGACAGTGCGTTTCTCACTGTTACATGCATTTGAATGGGGAACTCGACCGAAACAAAGTATAGGTTTTCATTATGTGAATAACTTGGAAATCTTAGCTCAAACAGCTGCAAAACCTGTTTTCCCAGCACGGGAACCTTGAGCTCTATAAGATAAAGCCATAAACATGTGTATCCGAGTCTTCTATCAAAAGTTACAGCTATTCATATGAAGTTGTACAAAAACGCTTTCTTTCGCCAAGACAGTGCGTTTCTCACTGTTACATGCATTTGAATGGGGAACTCGACCGAAACAAAGTATAGGTTTTCATTATGTGAATAACTTGGAAATCTTAGCTCAAACAGCTGCAAAACCTGTTTGCCCAGCACGGAGACCTTGAGTTCTATAAGATAAAGCCATAAACATGTGTATCCGAGTCTTCTATCAAAAGTTACAGCTATTTAAATGAAGTTGTACAAAAACGCTTTCTTTCGCCAAGACAGTGCGTTTCTCACTGTTACATGCATTTGAATGGGGAACTCGACCGAAACAAAGTATAGGTTTTCATTATGTGAATAACTTGGAAATCTTAGCTCAAACAGCTGCAAAACCTGTTTTCCCAGCACGGGAACCTTGAGTTCTATAAGATAAAGCCATAAACATGTTTGTCTGAGTCTTCTATCAAAAGTTACAGCTATTTATATGAAGTTGTACAAAAACGCTTTCTTTCGCCAAGACAGTGCGTTTCTCACTGTTACATGCATTTGAATGGGGAACTCGACCGAAACAAAGTATAGGTTTTCATTATGTGAATAACTTGGAAATCTTAGCTCAAACAGCTGCAAAACCTGTTTGCCCAGCACGGAGACCTTGAGCTCTATAAGATAAAGCCATAAACATGTGTATCCGAGTCTTCTATCAAAAGTTACAGCTATTCATATGAAGTTGTACAAAAACGCTTTCTTTCGCCAAGACAGTGCGTTTCTCACTGTTACATGCATTTGAATGGGGAACTCGACCGAAACAAAGTATAGGTTTTCATTATGTGAATAACTTGGAAATCTTAGCTCAAACAGCTGCAAAACCTGTTTTCCCAGCACGGGAACCTTGAGTTCTATAAGATAAAGCCATAAACATGTTTGTCTGAGTCTTCTATCAAAAGTTACAGCTATTTATATGAAGTTGTACAAAAACGCTTTCTTTCGCCAAGACAGTGCGTTTCTCACTGTTACATGCATTTGAATGGGGAACTCGACCGAAACAAAGTATAGGTTTTCATTATGTGAATAACTTGGAAATCTTAGCTCAAACAGCTGCAAAACCTGTTTTCCCAGCACGGGAACCTTGAGCTCTATAAGATAAAGCCATAAACATGTGTATCCGAGTCTTCTATCAAAAGTTACAGCTATTCATATGAAGTTGTACAAAAACGCTTTCTTTCGCCAAGACAGTGCGTTTCTCACTGTTACATGCATTTGAATGGGGAACTCGACCGAAACAAAGTATAGGTTTTCATTATGTGAATAACTTGGAAATCTTAGCTCAAACAGCTGCAAAACCTGTTTTCCCAGCACGGAGACCTTGAGTTCTATAAGATAAAGCCATAAACATGTTTGTCTGAGTCTTCTATCAAAAGTTACAGCTATTTATATGAAGTTGTACAAAAATGCTTTCTTTCGCCAAGACAGTGCGTTTCTCATTGTTACATGCATTTGAATGGGGAACTCGACCGAAACAAAGTATAGGTTTTCATTATGTGAATAACTTGGAAATCTTAGCTCAAACAGCTGCAAAACCTGTTTGCCCAGCACGGAGACCTTGAGTTCTATAAGATAAAGCCATAAACATGTGTATCCGAGTCTTCTATCAAAAGTTACAGCTATTTAAATGAAGTTGTACAAAAACGCTTTCTTTCGCCAAGACAGTGCGTTTCTCACTGTTACATGCATTTGAATGGGGAACTCGACCGAAACAAAGTATAGGTTTTCATTATGTGAATAACTTGGAAATCTTAGCTCAAACAGCTGCAAAACCTGTTTTCCCAGCACGGGAACCTTGAGTTCTATAAGATAAAGCCATAAACATGTTTGTCTGAGTCTTCTATCAAAAGTTACAGCTATTTATATGAAGTTGTACAAAAACGCTTTCTTTCGCCAAGACAGTGCGTTTCTCACTGTTACATGCATTTGAATGGGGAACTCGACCGAAACAAAGTATAGATTTTCATTATGTGAATAACTTGGAAATCTTAGCTCAAACAGCTGCAAAACCTGTTTTCCCAGCACGGGAACCTTGAGCTCTATAAGATAAAGCCATAAACATGTGTATCCGAGTCTTCTATCAAAAGTTACAGCTATTCATATGAAGTTGTACAGAAACGCTTTCTTTCGCCAAGACAGTGCGTTTCTCATTGTTACATGCATTTGAATGGGGAACTCGACCGAAACAAAGTATAGGTTTTCATTATGTGAATAACTTGGAAATCTTAGCTCAAACAGCTGCAAAACCTGTTTTCCCAGCACGGAGACCTTGAGTTCTATAAGATAAAGCCATAAACATGTGTATCCGAGTCTTCTATCAAAAGTTACAGCTATTTAAATGAAGTTGTACAAAAACGCTTTCTTTCGCCAAGACAGTGCGTTTCTCACTGTTACATGCATTTGAATGGGGAACTCGACCGAAACAAAGTATAGGTTTTCATTATGTGAATAACTTGGAAATCTTAGCTCAAACAGCTGCAAAACCTGTTTTCCCAGCACGGAGACCTTGAGTTCTATAAGATAAAGCCATAAACATGTTTGTCTGAGTCTTCTATCAAAAGTTACAGCTATTTATATGAAGTTGTACAAAAACGCTTTCTTTCGCCAAGACAGTGCGTTTCTCACTGTTACATGCATTTGAATGGGGAACTCCACCGAAACAAAGTATAGATTTTCATTATGTGAATAACTTGGAAATCTTAGCTCAAACAGCTGCAAAACCTGTTTTCCCAGCATGGGAACCTTGAGCTCTATAAGATAAAGCCATAAACATGTGTATCCGAGTCTTCTATCAAAAGTTACAGCTATTTATATGAAGTTGTACAAAAACGCTTTCTTTCGCCAAGACAGTGCGTTTCTCACTGTTACATGCATTTGAATGGGGAACTCGACCGAAACAAAGTATAGGTTTTCATTATGTGAATAACTTGGAAATCTTAGCTCAAACAGCTGCAAAACCTGTTTTCCCAGCACGGGAACCTTGAGTTCTATAAGATAAAGCCATAAACATGTTTGTCTGAGTCTTCTATCAAAAGTTACAGCTATTTATATGAAGTTGTACAAAAACGCTTTCTTTCGCCAAGACAGTGCGTTTCTCACTGTTACATGCATTTGAATGGGGAACTCCACCGAAACAAAGTATAGATTTTCATTATGTGAATAACTTGGAAATCTTAGCTCAAACAGCTGCAAAACCTGTTTTCCCAGCACGGGAACCTTGAGCTCTATAAGATAAAGCCATAAACATGTGTATCCGAGTCTTCTATCAAAAGTTACAGCTATTCATATGAAGTTGTACAAAAACGCTTTCTTTCGCCAAGACAGTGCGTTTCTCACTGTTACATGCATTTGAATGGGGAACTCGACCGAAACAAAGTATAGGTTTTCATTATGTGAATAACTTGGAAATCTTAGCTCAAACAGCTGCAAAACCTGTTTTCCCAGCACGGAGACCTTGAGTTCTATAAGATAAAGCCATAAACATGTTTGTCTGAGTCTTCTATCAAAAGTTACAGCTATTTATATGAAGTTGTACAAAAACGCTTTCTTTCGCCAAGACAGTGCGTTTCTCACTGTTACATGCATTTGAATGGGGAACTCGACCGAAACAAAGTATAAGTTTTCATTATGTGAATAACTTGGAAATCTTAGCTCAAACAGCTGCAAAACCTGGTTTCCCAGCACGGGAACCTTGAGTTCTATAAGATAAAGCCATAAACATGTGTATCCGAGTCTTCTATCAAAAGTTACAGCTATTTAAATGAAGTTGTACAAAATAGCTTTCTTTCGCCAAGACAGTGCGTTTCTCACTGTTACATGCATTTGAATGGGGAACTCGACCGAAACAAAGTATAAGTTTTCATTATGTGAATAACTTGGAAATCTTAGCTCAAACAGCTGCAAAACCTGGTTTCCCAGCACGGGAACCTTGAGTTCTATAAGATAAAGCCATAAACATGTGTATCCGAGTCTTCTATCAAAAGTTACAGCTATTTAAATGAAGTTGTACAAAATAGCTTTCTTTCGCCAAGACAGTGCGTTTCTCACTGTTACATGCATTTGAATGGGGAACTCGACCGAAACAAAGTATAGGTTTTCATTATGTGAATAACTTGGAAATCTTAGCTCAAACAGCTGCAAAACCTGTTTTCCCAGCACGGGAACC
Organism: Mchenga conophoros; assembly: GCF_057382185.1. NCBI lineage: Eukaryota > Metazoa > Chordata > Actinopteri > Cichliformes > Cichlidae > Mchenga > Mchenga conophoros. Next base: position 34,349,022 of record NC_140538.1, on the reverse strand, counting down.
TTGAGCTCTATAAGATAAAGCCATAAACATGTGTATCCGAGTCTTCTATCAAAAGTTACAGCTATTCATATGAAGTTGTACAAAAACGCTTTCTTTCGCCAAGACAGTGCGTTTCTCACTGTTACATGCATTTGAATGGGGAACTCGACCGAAACAAAGTATAGGTTTTCATTATGTGAATAACTTGGAAATCTTAGCTCAAACAGCTGCAAAACCTGTTTTCCCAGCACGGAGACCTTGAGTTCTATAAGATAAAGCCATAAACATGTTTGTCTGAGTCTTCTATCAAAAGTTACAGCTATTTATATGAAGTTGTACAAAAACGCTTTCTTTCGCCAAGACAGTGCGTTTCTCATTGTTACATGCATTTGAATGGGGAACTCGACCGAAACAAAGTATAGGTTTTCATTATGTGAATAACTTGGAAATCTTAGCTCAAACAGCTGCAAAACCTGTTTGCCCAGCACGGAGACCTTGAGTTCTATAAGATAAAGCCATAAACATGTGTATCCGAGTCTTCTATCAAAAGTTACAGCTATTTAAATGAAGTTGTACAAAAACGCTTTCTTTCGCCAAGACAGTGCGTTTCTCACTGTTACATGCATTTGAATGGGGAACTCCACCGAAACAAAGTATAGGTTTTCATTATGTGAATAACTTGGAAATCTTAGCTCAAACAGCTGCAAAACCTGGTTTCCCAGCACGGGAACCTTGAGTTCTATAAGATAAAGCCATAAACATGTGTATCCGAGTCTTCTATCAAAAGTTACAGCTATTTATATGAAGTTGTACAAAAACGCTTTCTTTCGCCAAGACAGTGCGTTTCTCACTGTTACATGCATTTGAATGGGGAACTCGACTGAAACAAAGTATAGGTTTTCATTATGTGAATAACTTGGAAATCTTAGCTCAAACAGCTGCAAAACCTGTTTTCCCAGCACGGGAACCTTGAGCTCTATAAGATAAAGCCATAAACATGTGTATCCGAGTCTTCTATCAAAAGTTACAGCTATTCATATGAAGTTGTACAAAAACGCTTTCTTTCGCCAAGACAGTGCGTTTCTCACTGTTACATGCATTTGAATGGGGAACTCCACCGAAACAAAGTATAGGTTTTCATTATGTGAATAACTTGGAAATCTTAGCTCAAACAGCTGCAAAACCTGGTTTCCCAGCACGGGAACCTTGAGTTCTATAAGATAAAGCCATAAACATGTGTATCCGAGTCTTCTATCAAAAGTTACAGCTATTTATATGAAGTTGTACAAAAACGCTTTCTTTCGCCAAGACAGTGCGTTTCTCACTGTTACATGCATTTGAATGGGGAACTCGACTGAAACAAAGTATAGGTTTTCATTATGTGAATAACTTGGAAATCTTAGCTCAAACAGCTGCAAAACCTGTTTTCCCAGCACGGGAACCTTGAGCTCTATAAGATAAAGCCATAAACATGTGTATCCGAGTCTTCTATCAAAAGTTACAGCTATTCATATGAAGTTGTACAAAAACGCTTTCTTTCGCCAAGACAGTGCGTTTCTCACTGTTACATGCATTTGAATGGGGAACTCGACCGAAACAAAGTATAGGTTTTCATTATGTGAATAACTTGGAAATCTTAGCTCAAACAGCTGCAAAACCTGTTTTCCCAGCACGGGAACCTTGAGCTCTATAAGATAAAGCCATAAACATGTGTATCCGAGTCTTCTATCAAACGTTACAGCTATTCATATGAAGTTGTACAAAAACGCTTTCTTTCGCCAAGACAGTGCGTTTCTCACTGTTACATGCATTTGAATGGGGAACTCCACCGAAACAAAGTATAGGTTTTCATTATGTGAATAACTTGGAAATCTTAGCTCAAACAGCTGCAAAACCTGTTTTCCCAGCACGGAGACCTTGAGTTCTATAAGATAAAGCCGTAAACATGTTTGTCTGAGTCTTCTATCAAAAGTTACAGCTATTTATATGAAGTTGTACAAAAACGCTTTCTTTCGCCAAGACAGTGCGTTTCTCACTGTTACATGCATTTGAATGGGGAACTCGACCGAAACAAAGTATAGATTTTCATTATGTGAATAACTTGGAAATCTTAGCTCAAACAGCTGCAAAACCTGTTTTCCCAGCACGGGAACCTTGAGCTCTATAAGATAAAGCCATAAACATGTGTATCCGAGTCTTCTATCAAAAGTTACAGCTATTCATATGAAGTTGTACAAAAACGCTTTCTTTCGCCAAGACAGTGCGTTTCTCATTGTTACATGCATTTGAATGGGGAACTCGACCGAAACAAAGTATAGGTTTTCATTATGTGAATAACTTGGAAATCTTAGCTCAAACAGCTGCAAAACCTGTTTGCCCAGCACGGAGACCTTGAGTTCTATAAGATAAAGCCATAAACATGTGTATCCGAGTCTTCTATCAAAAGTTACAGCTATTTAAATGAAGTTGTACAAAAACGCTTTCTTTCGCCAAGACAGTGCGTTTCTCACTGTTACATGCATTTGAATGGCGAACTCGACCGAAACAAAGTATAGGTTTTCATTATGTGAATAACTTGGAAATCTTAGCTCAAACAGCTGCAAAACCTGTTTTCCCAGCACGGGAACCTTGAGTTCTATAAGATAAAGCCATAAACATGTTTGTCTGAGTCTTCTATCAAAAGTTACAGCTATTTATATGAAGTTGTACAAAAACGTTTTCTTTCGCCAAGACAGTGCGTTTCTCACTGTTACATGCATTTGAATGGGGAACTCGACCGAAACAAAGTATAGGTTTTCATTATGTGAATAACTTGGAAATCTTAGCTCAAACAGCTGCAAAACCTGTTTTCCCAGCACGGGAACCTTGAGCTCTATAAGATAAAGCCATAAACATGTGTATCCGAGTCTTCTATCAAAAGTTACAGCTATTCATATGAAGTTGTACAAAAACGCTTTCTTTCGCCAAGACAGTGCGTTTCTCACTGTTACATGCATTTGAATGGGGAACTCGACCGAAACAAAGTATAGGTTTTCATTATGTGAATAACTTGGAAATCTTAGCTCAAACAGCTGCAAAACCTGTTTTCCCAGCACGGGAACCTTGAGCTCTATAAGATAAAGCCATAAACATGTGTATCCGCGTCTTCTATCAAAAGTTACAGCTATTTATATGAAGTTGTACAAAAACGCTTTCTTTCGCCAAGACAGTGCGTTTCTCACTGTTACATGCATTTGAATGGGGAACTCCACCGAAACAAAGTATAGGTTTTCATTATGTGAATAACTTGGAAATCTTAGCTCAAACAGCTGCAAAACCTGTTTTCCCAGCACGGGAACCTTGAGTTCTATAAGATAAAGCCATAAACATGTTTGTCTGAGTCTTCTATCAAAAGTTACAGCTATTTATATGAAGTTGTACAAAAACGCTTTCTTTCGCCAAGACAGTGCGTTTCTCACTGTTACATGCATTTGAATGGGGAACTCCACCGAAACAAAGTATAGGTTTTCATTATGTGAATAACTTGGAAATCTTAGCTCAAACAGCTGCAAAACCTGTTTTCCCAGCACGGAGACCTTGAGTTCTATAAGATAAAGCCATAAACATGTGTATCCGAGTCTTCTATCAAAAGTTACAGCTATTTATATGAAGTTGTACAAAAACGCTTTCTTTCGCCAAGACAGTGCGTTTCTCACTGTTACATGCATTTGAATGGGGAACTCGACTGAAACAAAGTATAGGTTTTCATTATGTGAATAACTTGGAAATCTTAGCTCAAACAGCTGCAAAACCTGTTTTCCCAGCACGGGAACCTTGAGCTCTATAAGATAAAGCCATAAACATGTGTATCCGAGTCTTCTATCAAAAGTTACAGCTATTCATATGAAGTTGCACAAAAACGCTTTCTTTCGCCAAGACAGTGCGTTTCTCACTGTTACATGCATTTGAATGGGGAACTCCACCGAAACAAAGTATAGGTTTTCATTATGTGAATAACTTGGAAATCTTAGCTCAAACAGCTGCAAAACCTGTTTTCCCAGCACGGGAACCTTGAGCTCTATAAGATAAAGCCATAAACATGTGTATCCGAGTCTTCTATCAAAAGTTACAGCTATTCATATGAAGTTGTACAAAAACGCTTTCTTTCGCCAAGACAGTGCGTTTCTCACTGTTACATGCATTTGAATGGGGAACTCCACCGAAACAAAGTATAGGTTTTCATTATGTGAATAACTTGGAAATCTTAGCTCAAACAGCTGCAAAACCTGTTTTCCCAGCACGGAGACCTTGAGTTCTATAAGATAAAGCCGTAAACATGTTTGTCTGAGTCTTCTATCAAAAGTTACAGCTATTTATATGAAGTTGTACAAAAACGCTTTCTTTCGCCAAGACAGTGCGTTTCTCTTTTTTTTTTTTTTTTTTTTTTTTTTTTTTTTACGTGATGGCAGAGCTTCAGTTCATCCTTTGTCATTTTTTTTTTTTTTTTTTTTTTTTTTTTTTTAATAAATAGGACAGGGGGAATGAATGAGAGAGAGAGGGGGAGAGAAAGAAAGAAAACCCAAGGGGAGAAGAGACGGTGAGAAGGGGGGGGAAGAGAGACAAAAAAAAAAAAAAAAAAAAAACTCCTGGGTCACCTGTATGGAGAAAAAACAAACAAACAAACAAACAAACAGAGGAGACAGCAAACAACAAAGAGCAACATAATAATAGAGAAAACAAAGCACCATCACAATAAACTAGCTAGTCATAGATATCAGTATTTACTAAGTAATAAACGATATTGTGCAGCACGCAAGATAGACAGCGCACAGTGTGCTTTGAGGCAGCAGCCAAGAAAGCTTTAGTCCGCGTCTGTGAATACCCATGTGTGCATACCTGTGTGGATCAGCATGCTTGCATTCCAAAGGTTTCTCCATGTAATGATCTGCTAGGGAGTGTGGGGGGGCCACAGCCCCATCCTCCAGGGTGTGAAGCGGGTATGGAGGAGATCAAAACTCCAGACATCCAGAGGCCCCCAGAACACAAGAGACCATGGAAGACCAACAGAGGGGCAGCCGCGCCACTGTTCCAGTAAGAGCTGAGGAGAGTCCCAGATGAGGGCTCACTCAGCAGCCGCGGAGCAGAAGCCAGGGGGGGTTGCAGTGACGCGCCCGTGAGCTCCGCCGGCCCCCAGCTGCGCCTGAGTGACCGAGCCCTAGGCCGAGAGGCCGGGGGCACCCCACCTCCAAAGGGGCCCGAGCGAGCCCCAGGCCCCAGGCCCCGACAAGCGGCCGCCAAGGAGTGAGCCGGTGTGTACCCGGACGCCCACCCCCAGACACAAAGAACCACCAACACACCGACACCTGAGGGAGTCCGCCACCGGCAGGGGAAGTGGTGGTGGGTGGAGATAGGCCTCCAAACCTTGGAGGGCCTGAGGTGTCCCCAGAGAGGTGGCGTCTGATACCCAACCTGACATATAGACACAGACATACAGGCACACACAGACACAAACATCCATTCCCACCCTCATGCTCTCATATGCACTCACTCCACACTCAACCAACGTGGAGACAGACATAAAGAGACGCTGTACACACAATCACACTCCCCAAGCGTACTCTACAAACCGGGTCTAGGTACCCTTGCCCCTGGAGGGGGGAATTGCACCCAGACCCAGGTGGTGTTACCCTTTTCCCTGCGGTGGGGAGAGGCAGACCACCCCGACTCCGCAGCAGCAGGGAGGCCCCACACCCCAGACCGCAGTCGGACGGCCAACTCCTCCTACTAGCCCCCCCGCTCCAGCAGGCCGCAGAGAATGGGGGTGGGAGAAGACTCCAAACCTCCCTCCACCCGCTCATTGTAGTGTTGATGCATATGTGTTCTAAGGTGCAATTAAAACCCAGGAGGGCATGGAGCTACCTGCCAAGGAGCAGCAGGTAAGCGCATGGTCCCTCCTGCTAGCCCTCAATGACTAAGTGTATTTAAAATTGAGAGGTGGGCAACGACGTCAGGGGTGAGGTATACACCCTGATGGTGATTTGGACTCCGTGATTGTGCCCACCCCCAAGATCCTATATGTATGTGTAATGAGAGTGTGAATAATGTGAATGTCTAAGTTGTGGGATAAAATTGAGGCAGAGGCAGCCAGAAGGGGACAGGGGGGGGGGTAGCCTCCTCTGCACCCTGGTGACATACCCCCACTCCAAGGCCCTGCATGTGTGGGTGGTTGTGGAGGAGCGGGAAGAGGGAGGCAGCTGGAGATGGGGAGGGAAGGAAGGGAGGGGCAGGTAACCCCTCCCTGGGGCCAGCTCCCCCGCTGACCCCAGTAGGCACTCCCACCCTCCGCGACCCGCCAGGGAAGGGGGGCCCAGGCCCATCAGACCGGGGCCCAGTGCAGTAGCGCCCCCCGGCTCCACAGAGCCCTGGACAGTCCACCCAACCCCACCACAGAGAAAACTGCACCCACCCCACCAACCACACATCTTCCAGACTACATAAGACGGTAAACGCCCAGGCTGAGATCTTCCTCCACCTCTCCTGTATCTCCCCCTCCTGCAGAGAGTTCCTGAGAGAAGAAAGCTCCTGCCAGATGTGACCATCCCCCCCACCAGTTGAAGAGCCCCCCAGGCGGCTCGATGCACCAGCGGCACCCTGCTCCAGGGCCGGGCCCCCATGCACCCACCCGCCCACAACCCCGGCAACACACCAACCAGGACCCGAGCCCCCGAGGCCCGGCCCGGGCCCCCGCCCAGAGACGGAGCACCCCCAGAACCTCACGCCCGTCCCGGACCCACCCAGGGGCAGCCAGGTTGCCAGGTCAGTAACCCACGTCCGTCAGCACAGACCCTCCCCTAGCCCCGCTGCACGCAGCCGCGAGGAAACAGTCACCTGAGAGCCAACAGAGCCCTCAACCGGACGTGACCGCTACCCCGGGTTGAGCCCCCCAAGGAAGATGCCTCCGGGGAACCCCCCGACGCCCTAAGCCTGTCCCTACCCCCTCACCAATCACAACAGTGAAGGCGGGACCAAACTATGACCCCCCACCCCCACTAGGTGATGGAGCTGATAAAAGGGGCCCAGAGCAATTGATCTGATGTGGTGGCAGAGGCTGTGTCAAGACTAATGTAATCTAATAGATAATTTCTATATTGGTTAGAATTAAGATTATTTTTATTTTTCCAGTTCATGAGGACTGTTTTCTTGGCTATGCATAGGGCAGTGAAGATCATATGGGCTATATTCTTTTCTGAAGTGACATTATCTAAGCTGCCCAACAAACACACTAAGGGGGAAGTTGGAATGTTACATTTCAGACATTTTGATAAGTCTTCACATATCTCGCGCCAAAACTTTTGCACTGGTGGACAGAACCAAAGAGCGTGGATGTAATTGTCTGGTGTATTGCCTTGACAGTGTGAGCAGTTGTTGGAAGATGTAAAGCCCATCTTAAACATCCGATGACCTGTATAGTGCACTCTATGAAGTATTTTGTATTGTATTAATTGCAGACTGGGATTTTTAATCAATTTAAAGGTTTTTAAGCAAATCTGAGACCAGAAGTTTTGGTCTAAGCTGACTGATAAATCTGCTTCCCACTTTGCAGTAGGAAGGGATATTGATTCATCTAATTTAGAAAGTGTTCTGTATATTTTAGATAATAATTTGGGGGATTTAAGAGTAAGGAAATGTGCCGCACTTAGTGGTGTTTGTAATTCAACTTGACTGAGGTTAAATTTCTTTTTTACTATGGATTTAATTTGTTGATATTCTAAAAACCTTGTCTTGTTGATCCCATATTGTTCAACTAGTCTGTCAAATGGAATAAATTCTGTTCCCTCTAATATATGTTCTAAGTATTTAATTCCTTTACAACTCCATTCTGGGAAATTAATCATATTATTGTTTTGTAATATGTCAGGGTTATTCCAGATAGGTGTACGTTTGCATGGGATTAATGAAGACTCCGTTATTTTTAGAAACTCCCACCATGCTGTTAGAGAAAAGCTGATGTTGATACTTTTAAAGCATTCATGTCTTTTGATGTTTGAGCTAATAAATGGTAGGTCTGAAATCTCTAGATCCTTGCATAGTGCCTGTTCAACATCTAGCCAGGGCTCAACTAAGAAGGTATGTTTTAACCATTCTGAGATGAACTGAAGCCTGTTGGCTAAGAAGTATTGGTGAAAATTAGGCAGATCTAATCCTCCTCTATCCTTGGTTCTTTGTAGCGTTTTTAAGCTAATACGCGGGGGTTTATCTTTCCAAAGGAATTTGGAAATATATGAATCCAGAGATCTGAACCAATCTTGTGATGGTTTGTTAGGGATCATCAAAAATAAGTAATTTATTTTTGGCAAGATCATCATTTTTATAGTGGCGACCCTTCCCATGAGTGATATGGGTAAAGATTTCCATCTAGTCAGATCGCCTTCTACTTTCTTTAGAAGTGGGATGTGGTTTAGTTTAGTTAAGTCTGAAAGCTTAGGAGAGACATTAATACCTAAATATTTAATATTTCCGGATTGCAGTGGGGCAGAGGAAGAATTATGGAAGGAGCAGTTAATGGGGAGAACTGTAGATTTTGGCCAGTTAATTGAATAATCTGAAACTCTTGAAAACCAGTTTATTAAAGTAATTACCTCAGAGAGGTTGGTTTGTGTGTTTTGCAGAAAAAGCAACACATCATCCGCATAGAGACTGATTTTATGTTCTATGTTCTTACATTTTATGCCCTTAATTGTTGTAGCCTGTCTAAATGCTGCTGCTAGAGGTTCGATAAAAATTGCAAAAAGTGAGGGGGAGAGTGGGCATCCCTGTCTGGTGCCCCTCAGGAGATAGAAGCTGGAGGATATCTGGTCATTTGTTCTGATACGAGCCGTTGGGGAATTGTATAATATTCTTATCCAGTTTATGAAAGAGTTTCCAAAACCAAATTTGTGTAAAGTTGCGAATAAAAATTTCCAATTAACTCTGTCAAATGCTTTTTCTGCATCTAGAGATAATATTATGGCTTCGATGTTTTTATCGTATGAGTAGTCTATTAAATTAAGTAATCTACGAGTGTTTGTTGAGGAGTGCCGACCTTTTATGAAACCAGTTTGGTCAGGATGAATTAAGAGGGGGGTCATTTTCTCTAATCTCTTTGAGAGAGCTTTGCAGATTATTTTAAGGTCTACATTTAAAAGAGAAATTGGACGATAGCTTGAGGGAAATAAAGGGTCTTTGCCTGGTTTTAGCAGGAGACTAATGTTGGCAGAATTCATATTTGGTGGTAGTCTGCCATTTTCCTCGATTTCCTGCAACATGCTGTGGAATACTGGTGCCAAAATTGTCCAGAATTCTTTGTAGAATTCTGCAGGGAAGCCGTCTGGACCTGGAGCCTTATTATTGGGCATACTTATCAGGGCTTCCTGGAGTTCACTTGGCGTCAGTGGCGAATCCAATTCCATTGCTTGACTGTCTAGTAATTTTGGAAGAGTTACGTTGTCAAGAAACAGATCAATTTCATTTTTAGATGGGTTTATTTGTGGTGAGTATAAAGTTTCATAGAAATCCCTAAAAATGTTGTTTATTCTTCCAGGATCATATATTGTGTTCCCCGATAAATCTTTAGCAGCACATATAGTTGTTTTTTCTTTATTTATTTTTAGCTGGTTAGCTAGAAATCGACCTGATTTGTTACTGTGTTCAAAATTCTGCAAGCGAAGTCTTTGTATAAGGAATTGTGTTTTTTTATTAATAATTTCATTTAATTCTAGTTTTGTTTTGCATATTTTGTTCAATGTTTCCTGATCTTGGTCGCACGCGTAGGCTTCTTCTAGTGATTTGATGTTTTTTTCTAATTCCTGAATATTTTTGTTTTCTTCTTTCTTTTTGTGTGATGAGAAAGAAATTATTTTACCTCTCATCACAGCTTTCCCTGCTTCCCATAGAACAGAAGCAGATATTCCGGGAGTGTCATTAAAGTCTAAATATGAAGTCCATTCCTTTTTAAAGTATTTAATAAAGTCTTCATCTTTAAGTAGTGATATATTAAATCTCCAGTTTTTACTTGGCGTAGTATTATTCTTGTGCATTAGTGTTAAAGATACAGGAGCATGATCGCTGACAGCTATAGGATGAATCTCAGTGTCTGAAATGTCACACAGCAGTGAGCTGCTGACCAAAAAATAATCCAGACGAGAGTAGGAGTGATGAACATGCGAGAAAAAAGTATATTCCTTACTGGTGGGGTGAAGAGAGCGCCATGCATCGCAAAGACCAAAGTCGTTCATATACTGTTTGATTATATTTGTGGACTGCCAATTACGCTGAGTTCCTGTTGTGTTGAGCCTATCCATTTCTTCATTTAGTCCAAGGTTGAGGTCACCGCCAAGAATGAGTGTGCAATCAAGGTGTTCAGAGAGTGCACTAAAAAAACCGTGGAAGAATGAGGGTTCATCAACATTTGGACCATATATACTAACAATACATAGTTTTTTGTTCAATATTGATAGTTTAATAATTAGAAATCTACCCTCTGGATCTATAACTGTATCGAGTACTGTAAAATTAACATTTTTATGTATTAAAATTGCTACTCCCCGTTGTCTAGAATTATAACCGGCTGCAAACGCGTTAGGAAACTCAGGTGTTTTAAGTTCGTTTAAACCTGTGACAGGTTTATGAGTTTCTTGTAATAAAACAACATCTGCCTGTAGTTTTTTAAGCTGGTTAAATATTTTTAACCTCTTTCCTCTGGTGCCAGCTCCATTTACATTCCATGTGACAAACCTCAGCATGCCCTTAATTGTGCGTGTATGTTTAATGATGTATGCTGGGTGTTTCGTTTAGACAGGTGGAGAGAATATGGAAACATCCCTTGTTTGTAAATAGAAAGAGAAAAAGAAGTGTGGTGAGAGACTCCATAAGTCTGACTATGTGTGTGAATATTCACTAATATGAACAAGCGTGGCTTGCTTATGTGTCCTGTAAGTCTGTGCGTGCTGTGAGGCTGTTGTGAATGTGCTGCCGTTGAGCTGATGTGTTTGCGTGATCGTGTTGTGAAAATATGGAGAAATAGAGGGTGTTGTTTGTAGGTGAGTGGGGAAGTAGGTGATCACAGCAGTGAAAGACAAGAGAAAGAAAGAAACCACATGAACTGTGAGCGACAACAAAAAAAAGGAAACGAAACGGAAACATTCCAATTAAAGCAATGACGGAGGGTGACGGTATTATATCTGCTATGACATCCTACTGATAATACTAGGTTAAACACATTTTAAAGGAGAAAGTGTGAATGAATAAGAAAAGAGTGTAGCGGGTTCTTATCTGGAGTGCAGTCAGTATAACCACGGTGTGGTGCCGGGGTCGCGGTACAGCTGTCCGTCCACGTAGAGCCGGTCCACAGCGATGACAGCACGGGAGCCTTTCTGGATAAAGCTACGTCGAACTGGGAACAGGACCTTGCGTCGTTCCAGGATCTCTTTGGGGAACTGGTCGTTCACGCTGAAGTCCGTTCCTTTCAGCTCTCTGCCGCGACTCTTCACCTGTTCCTTTTGTTTGAATTGGCTGTATTTGGCCACAATAGGCCGTGGTCTCCCGGTCCGCGACCTCACGCCCCCCAAGCGATGTACTCTATCGAAGTCGATGTTCTTTACGGTGTCCTCCGGCAGCTTCAGGTGGATTTTAATGAAGCAGTGCGTTTCTCACTGTTACATTCATTTGAATGGGGAACTCCACCGAAACAAAGTATAGGTTTTCATTATGTGAATAACTTGGAAATCTTAGCTCAAACAGCTGCAAAACCTGGTTTCCCAGCACGGGAACCTTGAGTTCTATAAGATAAAGCCATAAACATGTGTATCCGAGTCTTCTATCAAAAGTTACAGCTATTTATATGAAGTTGTACAAAATAGCTTTCTTTCGCCAAGACAGTGCGTTTCTCACTGTTACATGCATTTGAATGGGGAACTCGACCGAAACAAATTATAGATTTTCATTATGTGAATAACTTGGAAATCTTAGCTCAAACAGCTGCAAAACCTGTTTTCCCAGCACGGAGACCTTGAGTTCTATAAGATAAAGCCATAAACATGTGTATCCGAGTCTTCTATCAAAAGTTACAGCTATTTAAATGAAGTTGTACAAAATAGCTTTCTTTCGCCAAGACAGTGCGTTTCTCACTGTTACATGCATTTGAATGGGGAACTCGACCGAAACAAAGTATAGGTTTTCATTATGTGAATAACTTGGAAATCTTAGCTCAAACAGCTGCAAAACCTGTTTTCCCAGCACGGGAACCTTGAGTTCTATAAGATAAAGCCATAAACATGTTTGTCTGAGTCTTCTATCAAAAGTTACAGCTATTTATATGAAGTTGTACAAAAACGCTTTCTTTCGCCAAGACAGTGCGTTTCTCACTGTTACATTCATTTGAATGGGGAACTCCACCGAAACAAAGTATAGGTTTTCATTATGTGAATAACTTGGAAATCTTAGCTCAAACAGCTGCAAAACCTGTTTTCCCAGCACGGGAACCTTGAGTTCTATAAGATAAAGCCATAAACATGTGTATCCGAGTCTTCTATCAAAAGTTACAGCTATTTATATGAAGTTGTACAAAAACGCTTTCTTTCGCCAAGACAGTGCGTTTCTCACTGTTACATGCATTTGAATGGGGAACTCCACCGAAACAAAGTATAGGTTTTCATTATGTGAATAACTTGGAAATCTTAGCTCAAACAGCTGCAAAACCTGTTTTCCCAGCACGGAGACCTTGAGTTCTATAAGATAAAGCCATAAACATGTTTGTCTGAGTCTTCTATCAAAAGTTACAGCTATTTATATGAAGTTGTACAAAAACGCTTTCTTTCGCCAAGACAGTGCGTTTCTCACTGTTACATGCATTTGAATGGGGAACTCGACCGAAACAAAGTATAGGTTTTCATTATGTGAATAACTTGGAAATCTTAGCTCAAACAGCTGCAAAACCTGTTTTCCCAGCACGGGAACCTTGAGCTCTATAAGATAAAGCCATAAACATGTGTATCCGAGTCTTCTATCAAAAGTTACAGCTATTCATATGAAGTTGTACAAAAACGCTTTCTTTCGCCAAGACAGTGCGTTTCTCACTGTTACATGCATTTGAATGGGGAACTCGACCGAAACAAAGTATAGGTTTTCATTATGTGAATAACTTGGAAATCTTAGCTCAAACAGCTGCAAAACCTGTTTTCCCAGCACGGGAACCTTGAGTTCTATAAGATAAAGCCATAAACATGTTTGTCTGAGTCTTCTATCAAAAGTTACAGCTATTTATATGAAGTTGTACAAAAACGCTTTCTTTCGCCAAGACAGTGCGTTTCTCACTGTTACATTCATTTGAATGGGGAACTCCACCGAAACAAAGTATAGGTTTTCATTATGTGAATAACTTGGAAATCTTAGCTCAAACAGCTGCAAAACCTGTTTTCCCAGCACGGGAACCTTGAGTTCTATAAGATAAAGCCATAAACATGTGTATCCGAGTCTTCTATCAAAAGTTACAGCTATTTATATGAAGTTGTACAAAAACGCTTTCTTTCGCCAAGACAGTGCGTTTCTCACTGTTACATGCATTTGAATGGGGAACTCCACCGAAACAAAGTATAGGTTTTCATTATGTGAATAACTTGGAAATCTTAGCTCAAACAGCTGCAAAACCTGTTTTCCCAGCACGGAGACCTTGAGTTCTATAAGATAAAGCCATAAACATGTTTGTCTGAGTCTTCTATCAAAAGTTACAGCTATTTATATGAAGTTGTACAAAAACGCTTTCTTTCGCCAAGACAGTGCGTTTCTCACTGTTACATGCATTTGAATGGGGAACTCGACCGAAACAAAGTATAGGTTTTCATTATGTGAATAACTTGGAAATCTTAGCTCAAACAGCTGCAAAACCTGTTTTCCCAGCACGGGAACCTTGAGCTCTATAAGATAAAGCCATAAACATGTGTATCCGAGTCTTCTATCAAAAGTTACAGCTATTCATATGAAGTTGTACAAAAACGCTTTCTTTCGCCAAGACAGTGCGTTTCTCACTGTTACATTCATTTGAATGGGGAACTCCACCGAAACAAAGTATAGGTTTTCATTATGTGAATAACTTGGAAATCTTAGCTCAAACAGCTGCAAAACCTGTTTGCCCAGCACGGAGACCTTGAGTTCTATAAGATAAAGCCATAAACATGTGTATCCGAGTCTTCTATCAAAAGTTACAGCTATTTAAATGAAGTTGTACAAAAACGCTTTCTTTCGCCAAGACAGTGCGTTTCTCACTGTTACATGCATTTGAATGGGGAACTCGACCGAAACAAAGTATAGGTTTTCATTATGTGGTGTTGGCTAAGGCCATTCACATTACACCAGGGCCAGTGGTGCTGACCAATACCATCCATATTTCACCAGGGACAGTGTTATTAGATGAGGCCATCCACATTTCACAAGGGCCTGCATTGCTGGCTCATGCCATCCACATAACATCAGGGCCTGTGCTACAGGCTGAGGCCAACTACATTTCACCAGGGCCTGTGCTAGTCGTTGATGCCATCCACATTATACCAGCGCAAGTGGTGCTGTCCAAAACCATCCACATTTCACCACGGCCAGTGTTGTTGGATGAGGCCATCCACATTACACCTGGGCCTGTGGTGCTGACCGACATCATGCACATTTCCCAGGGCCAGTGGTGTTGGCTAAGGCCATTCACATTACACCAGAGACAGTGCTTCCTGTGAGGCCATCTTAATCAAACCAGGGACTGTGCTTTTGGCTGAGGCCATCCGCATTACATCAGGGCCTGTGATGCCGACTTCTAAAATCCACATTACACCAGGGACAGTGCTTCCTTTGAGGCCATCTTCACCCCACCAGGGCCTCTGCTGCTCGTTGATGCCATCCACATTACGCCTGGGCCTGTAGTGCTGACCGATATCTTGGACATTTCACCAGGGCCAGTGGTGTTGGCTAAGGTCATTCACATTACACCAGGGCCTTTGCTACTGGCTTAGAACATTTACATTACACCAGGGTGTGGTCATGGCTGAGGCCGACTACATATCACCAGGGCCTGTATTGGTGCCCGATCCCATCCACAATATACAACGGCCTGTGCTACTGCCTGATGCCATCCACATTAAACCAGGGCCAGTGCTCCCTGTGAGGCCATCTTTACAACACCAGGGCCTTTGCGTTGCTTGGTCATGCCATCCACATTACACCTGGGCCTGTGGTGCTGACCGATATCATGCACATTTCCCAGGGCCAGTGGTGTTGGCTAAGGCCATTCACATTACACCAGAGACTGTGCTTCCTGTGAGGCCATCTTAACCAAACCAGGGACTGTGCTTTTGGCTGAGGCCATCCACATTACATCAGGGCCTTTGATGCCGACTTCTACCATCCACATTACACCAGGGACAGTGCTTGCTTTGAGGCCATCTTCACCCCACCAGGGCCTCTGCTGCTCGTTGATGCCATCCACATTAAACCAGGGCCAGTGCTCCTTGTGAGGTTATCTTCACAACACCAGGGCCTTTGTTGCTGGCTGAGGCCATCCTCATTTCACCAGGGCCTGCGTTGCTTGGTCATGCCATCCACATTACACCAGGGACTGTGCTACTGGGTGAGGCCAACTACATTTCACCAGTGCTTGTGTTGCTGGCTGACGACATCCACAATACACAAGGGCATGTGATACTGGCTAATGCCATCCACATTACACCAGGGGCAGTGGTGTTGGCTAAGGCCATTCACATTACACCAGGGCCAGTGGTGCTGACCAATACCATCCATATTTCACCAGGGACAGTGTTATTAGATGAGGCCATCCACATTTCACAAGGGCCTGCATTGCTGGCTCATGCCATCCACAAAACATCAGGGCCTGTGCTACAGGCTGAGGCCAACTACATTTCACCAGGGCCTGTGCTAGTCGTTGATGCCATCCACATTATACCAGCGCAAGTGGTGCTGTCCAAAACCATCCACATTTCACCACGGCCAGTGTTGTTGGATGAGGCCATCCACATTACACCTGGGCCTGTGGTGCTGACCGATATCATGCACATTTCCCAGGGCCAGTGGTGTTGGCTAAGGCCATTCACATTACACCAGAGACAGTGCTTCCTGTGAGGCCATCTTAACCAAACCAGGGACTGTGCTTTTGGCTGAGGCCATCCGCATTACATCAGGGCCTGTGATGCCGACTTCTAAAATCCACATTACACCAGGGACAGTGCTTCCTTTGAGGCCATCTTCACCCCACCAGGGCCTCTGCTGCTCGTTGATGCCATCCACATTACGCCTGGGCCTGTGGTGCTGACCGATATCATGCACATTTCACCAGGGCCAGTGGTGTTGGCTAAGGTCATTCACATTACACCAGGGCCTTTGCTACTGGCTTAGGACATTTACATTACACCAGGGTGTGGTCATGGCTGAGGCCAACTACATATCACCAGGGCCTGTATTGGTGCCTGATCCCATCGACAATATACAAAGGCCTGTTCTTCTGGCTGATGCCATCCACATTAAACCAGGGCCAGTGCTCCCTGTGAGGCCATCTTTACAACACCAGGGCCTTTGTTGCTGACTGAGGCCATCCTCATTTCACCAGGGACTGCGTTGCTTGGTCATGCCATCCACATTACACCTGGGCCTGTGGTGCTGACCGATATCATGCACATTTCCCAGGGCCAGTGGTGTTGGCTAAGGCCATTCACATTACACCAGAGACTGTGCTTCCTGTGAGGCCATCTTAACCAAACCAGGGACTGTGCTTTTGGCTGAGGCCATCCACATTACATCAGGGCCTTTGATGCCGACTTCTACCATCCACATTACACCAGGGACAGTGCTTGTTTTGAGGCCATCTTCACTCCACCAGGGCCTCTGCTGCTCGTTGATGCCATCCACATTAAACCAGGGCCAGTGCTCCTTGTGAGGCTATCTTCACAACACCAGGGCCTTTGTTGCTGGCTGAGGCCATCCTCATTTCACCAGGGCCTGCGTTGCTTGGTCATGCCATCCACATTACACCAGGGACTGTGCTACTGGGTGAGGCCAACTACATTTCACCAGTGCTTGTGTTGCTGGCTGACGACATCCACAATACACAAGGGCATGTGATACTGGCTAATGCCATCCACATTACACCAGGGGCAGTGGTGTTGGCTAAGGCCATTCACATTACACCAGGGCCAGTGGTGCTGACCAATACCATCCATATTTCACCAGGGACAGTGTTATTAGATGAGGCCATCCACATTTCACAAGGGCCTGCATTGCTGGCTCATGCCATCCACATAACATCAGGGCCTGTGCTACAGGCTGAGGCCAACTACATTTCACCAGGGCTTGTGCTAGTCGTTGATGCCATCCACATTATACCAGCGCAAGTGGTGCTGTCCAAAACCATCCACATTTCACCACGGCCAGTGTTGTTGGATGAGGCCATCCACATTACACCTGGGCCTGTGGTGCTGACCGATATCATGCACATTTCCCAGGGCCAGTGGTGTTGGCTAAGGCCATTCACATTACACCAGAGACAGTGCTTCCTGTGAGGCCATCTTAACCAAACCAGGGACTGTGCTTTTGGCTGAGGCCATCCGCATTACATCAGGGCCTGTCATGCCGACTTCTACCATCCACATTACACCAGGGACAGTGCTTCCTTTGAGGCCATCTTCACCCCACCAGGGCCTCTGCTGCTCGTTGATGCCATCCACATTACGCCTGGGCCTGTGGTGCTGACCGATATCATGCACATTTCACCAGGGCCAGTGGTGTTGGCTAAGGTCATTCACAGTACACCAGGGCCTTTGCTACTGGCTTAGGACATTTACATTACACCAGGGTGTGGTCATGGCTGAGGCCAACTACATATCACCAGGGCCTGTATTGGTGCCTGATCCCATCCACAATATACAAAGGCCTGTGCTACTGGCTGATGCCATCCACATTAAACCAGTGCCAGTGCTCCCTGTGAGGCCATCTTCACAACACCAGGGCCTTTGTTGCTGGCTGAGGCCATCCTCATTTCACCAGGGCCTGCGTTGCTTGGTCATGCCATCCACATTACACCCGGGACTCTGCTACTGGGTGAGGCCAACTACATTTCACCAGTGCTTGTGTTGCTGGCTGACGACATCCACACTACACAAGGGCATGTGATACTGGCTGATGCCATCCACATTACACCAGGGGCAGTGGTGTTGGCTAAGGCCATTCACATTACACCAGGGCCAGTGGTGCTGACCAATACCATCCATATTTCACCAGGGACAGTGTTGTTAGATGAGGCCATCCACATTTCACAAGGGCCTGCATTGCTGGCTCATGCCATCCACATAACAAAAGGGCCTGTGCTACTGGCTGAGGCCAACTACATTTCACCAGGGCCTGTGCTAGTCGTTGATGCCATCCACATTATACCAGCGCAAGTGGTGCTGTCCAAAACCATCCACATTTCACCACGGCCAGTGTTGTTGGATGAGGCCATCCACATTACACCTGGGCCTGTGGTGCTGACCGATATCATGCACATTTCCCAGGGCCAGTAGTGTTGGCTAAGGCCATTCACATTACACCAGAGACAGTGCTTCCTGTGAGGCCATCTTAACCAAACCAGGGACTGTGCTTTTGGCTGAGGCCATCCGCATTACATCAGGGCCTTTGATACCACTAGAGAAGTGGACATTGCTAAACATCAGCACTCTGAGAAGATGCAGTAGCAGATCTCAGAGAATGACTCGGCCTCTGTGTGGAAAGGTTTTAGGAATATCACAAACTACAAGCCTAAAACCCCCCACTCCACTGACGACTTGCTCTTGGCCAACACCCTCAACGACTTTTACTGCCGTTTTGACGAGCCATCAGGCAGCCTTCACACCTCCAACGGCCCCAACAATAGAGACACTTTGGACACTCATCCCCCCACCTCTCCCCCCTCCATAGAGCCATCACCACCTTCAAACTGTTCACCTACAACACCCCACTCCTCACCCCACACAAAAGAGGATTTCACACCACCTCCTCCCACCACAACTCTTCATATTCATGAAGCAGATGTGAGGAAGCAGTTTAAGAATCTGAATGCTCGGCAAGCTCCCGGCCCAGACGGTGTGTCTCCTGCCACCCTCAGACACTGTGCAAACGAGCTGGCCCCAGTGTTTTCTGGCATTTTCAACTCCTCACTGCAGGCCTGTCATGTGCCTGCCTGCTTCAAGTCCTCTACCATAATCCCTGTCCCCAAGAAACCTAGGATCACTGGACTAAATGACTACAGACCCGTGGCTCTGACATCTGTGGTCATGAAGTCATTTGAGCGCCTAGTTCTCTCCCATCTCAAGACCCTCACGGCCCCCCTCCTGGACCCCCTGCAGTTTGCATATAGAGCCAACAGGTCTGTAGACGACGCCATCAATATGGCCCTACACTTCATCCTGCAGCATCTGGACTCCCCAGGAACCTACGCCAGGATCCTGTTTGTGGACTTCAGCTCTGCCTTCAACACCATCCTTCCAGACCATCTCCGAGGCAAGCTTTCCCAGATGAATGTGCCTGATCCCACCTGCCGGTGGATCACTGACTTCCTGACGGACAGGAAGCAGCATGTGAGGCTGGGAAAGAATGTCTCGGACTCCCGGACCATCAGCACCGGCTTCCCTCAGGGCTGTGTTCTTTCTCCTCTGCTCTTCTCCCTGTACACCAACTGCTGCACCTCCACCCACCAGTCTGTCAAGCTAATCAAGTTTGCAGATGACACCACCGTTATTGGGCTCATCTCGGACGGGGATGAGTCTGCCTACAGGAGGGAGGTTGAACGTCTGGTGTCCTGGTGCAGCCACAACAACCTGGTGCTGAATGCCCAGAAGACAGTGGAGATCATTGTGGACTTCAGGAAGAACACAGCCCCACTCCCCCCCATCATCCTGACTGACACCCCCATCACCTCTGTGGACTCATTCCGCTTCCTGGGTACCACCATCACCCAGGACCTGAAGTGGGAGCCCACCATCACCTCCGTCATCAAGAAAGCCCAGCAGAGGATGTACTTCCTGAGGCAGCTGAAGAAATTCAACCTGCCA
The DNA here is from genome assembly GCF_057382185.1 of Mchenga conophoros. Lineage (NCBI taxonomy): Eukaryota > Metazoa > Chordata > Actinopteri > Cichliformes > Cichlidae > Mchenga > Mchenga conophoros. The sequence goes on along the minus strand of NC_140538.1, from coordinate 34,328,953 downwards.
ACACGGACGATGATGCAGTTCTACACTGCAATCATCGAGTCCATCCTCACCTCCTCCATCACAGTGTGGTATGCTGGAGCCACTATCAGGGACAAACAGAGACTGCAGCGTGTTGTGCGCTCTGCTGAGAAGGTGATTGGCTGCAGACTCCCATCTCTGCAGGACCTGCACACCTCCAGGACATTGCGGCGTGCAGCTCGTATCTCAGCTGACCCTTCTCACCCTGGACACAGTCTGTTTGACCTGCTCCCCTCAGGCAGGAGGCTCCGGTCCATTCGCACCAGAACCTCTCGCCATAAGAACAGCTTCTTCCCCTCTGCTGTTGGACACATGAACAATAACCATATGACTGTTCCCGCCACTAACACATGACCCTACGCTGTGTCACTGCATCATTCCATGTTTGGCACTGATCACCACCTGCACTCATGTATATATCTTTCTACGCAGCACTTTTAATTCTTATTCTCATGTATATATCTTTCTACGCAGCACTCTTAATTCTTATTCTCATGTATATATCTCATGTATATATCTCATGTATATCTCATGCACATATCTTTCTACGTAGCACTTTTAATTCTTATTCTTACTTTTATTTTTTACTTTTATTTTTTCATGTCTATTTAAGCGCAATTTATGACACTATGTTTGCACTGAAGCACCGCAGCAATTTCCTAATGTTGTAAACCTGCTCAACATTTGGCAATAAACCCCCTTTCCTTTCCTTCCTTCCTTTCCTTCCTTTCCTTCCTTTCTACCATCCACATTACACCAGGGACAGTGCTTGCTTTGAGGCCATCTTCACCCCACCAGGGCCTCTGCTGCTCGTTGATGCCATCCACATTACACCTGGGCCTGTGGTGCTGACCGATATCATGCACATTTCACCAGGGCCAGTGGTGTTGGCTAAGGTCATTCACATTACACCAGGGCCTTTGCTACTGGCTTAGGACATTTACATTACACCAGGGTGTGGTCATGGCTGAGGCCAACTACATATCACCAGGGCCTGTATTGGTGCCTGATCCCATCCACAATATACAAAGGCCTGTTCTTCTGGCTGATGCCATCCACATTAAACCAGGGCCAGTGCTCCTTGTGAGGCCATCTTCACAACACCAGGGCCTTTGTTGCTGGCTGAGGCCATCCTCATTTCACCACGGCCTGCGTTGCTTGGTCATGCCATCCACATTACACCTGGGCCTGTGGTGCTGAACGATATCATGCACATTTCCCAGGGCCAGTGGTGTTGGCTAAGGTCATTCACATTACACCAGGGCCTTTGCTACTGGCTTAGGACATTTACATTACACCAGGGTGTGGTCATGGCTGAGGCCAACTACATATCACCAAGGCCTGTATTGGTGCCTGATCCCATCGACAATATACAAAGGCCTGTGCTATTGGCTGATGCCATCCACATTAAACCAGGGCCAGTGCTCCCTGTGAGTCCATCTTCAAAAAAACAGGGCCTTTGTTGCTGGCTGAGGCCATCCTCATTTCACCAGGGCCTGCGTTGCTTGGTCATGCCATCCACATTACACTAGGGACTGTGCTACTGGGTGAGGCCAACTACATTTCACCAGTGCTTGTGTTGCTGGCTGACGACATCCACAATACACAAGGGCATGTGATACTGGCTAATGCCATCCACATTACACCAGGGGCAGTGGTGTTGGCTAAGGCCATTCACATTACACCAGGGCCAGTGGTGCTGACCAATACCATCCATATTTCACCAGGGACAGTGTTATTAGATGAGGCCATCCACATTTCACAAGGGCCTGCATTGCTGGCTCATGCCATCCACATAACATCAGGGCCTGTGCTACAGGCTGAGGCCAACTACATTTCACCAGGGCCTGTGCTAGTCGTTGATGCCATCCACATTATACCAGCGCAAGTGGTGCTGTCCAAAACCATCCACATTTCACCACGGCCAGTGTTGTTGGATGAGGCCATCCACATTACACCTGGGCCTGTGGTGCTGACCGATATCATGCACATTTCCCAGGGCCAGTGGTGTTGGCTAAGGCCATTCACATTACACCAGAGACAGTGCTTCCTGTGAGGCCATCTTAACCAAACCAGGGACTGTGCTTTTGGCTGAGGCCATCCGCATTACATCAGGGCCTGTGATGCCGACTTCTAAAATCCACATTACACCAGGGACAGTGCTTCCTTTGAGGCCATCTTCACCCCACCAGGGCCTCTGCTGCTCGTTGATGCCATCCACATTATGCCTGGGCCTGTGGTGCTGACCGATATCATGCACATTTCACCAGGGCCAGTGGTGTTGGCTAAGGTCATTCACATTACACCAGGGCCTTTGCTACTGGCTTAGGACATTTACATTACACCAGGGTGTGGTCATGGCTGAGGCCAACTACATATCACCAGGGCCTGTATTGGTGCCTGATCCCATCCACAATATACAAAGGCCTGTGCTACTGGCTGATGCCATCCACATTAAACCAGGGCCAGTGCTCCCTGTGAGGCCATCTTCACCACACCAGGGCCTTTGTTGCTGGCTGAGGCCATCCTCATTTCACCAGGGCTTGCGTTGCTTGGTCATGCCATCCACATTACACCAGGGACTGTTCTACTGGGTGAGTCCAACTACATTTCACCAGTGCTTGTGTTGCTGGCTGACGACATCCACAATACACAAGGGCATGTGATACTGGCTGATGCCATCCACATTACACCAGGGGCAGTGGTGTTGGCTAAGGCCATTCACATTACACCAGGGCCAGTGGTGCTGACCAATACCATCCATATTTCACCAGGGACAGTGTTGTTAGATGAGGCCATCCACATTTCACAAGGGCCTGCATTGCTGGCTGGTGCCATCCACATAACAACAGGGCCTGTGCTACTGGCTGAGGCCAACTACATTTCACCAGGGCCTGTGCTAGTCGTTGATGCCATCCACATTATACCAGCGCAAGTGGTGCTGTCCAAAACCATTCACATTTCACCACGGCCAGTTGTTGGGTCTAAACTCAGACCCCGCTGTATCCAGGACTTATTCCCATGAAAGAAAAGCAAGGCAACAGTGTTCGATCGATTTCTTGCGCAAGGGAGGCCTCTCGTCTGTGACCAGCACGTTGAAATGACCACGCTGGTGGCCTCCTCTCGCCGCCTTTTATTGACAAACTTCAAACAATAGTTTACAAAACACCTCCCCTTGCAACCCCCTTTGGTTACAAAGACAAGGCACTGTATGTAAGTGTGTGTGTGTGGGTGTTATGTGAGAGTGTGTGTGTGTGTGTGTGTGTGTGTGTGTGTGTGTGTGTGTGTGTGTTTGATCAAAGGGTCATAAAACCTAAAAGCAGGAACAACATCCTTGGTCATAAAGAGGGTAGTCTTCCCCCACACCCAATGTATGGTTTACCAAAGATAACACAGTGAAACCATACAAAGGGTAGGAAGCTCTACCAAACATCAAACAGATCTTCAAGTTAGGATGTATCTACAATAAAACCTCCCCCAGCACAGAGTGGCTGGAGAGGTGGTCAGGATCAAAGGAATGGCTTTGATCCTACTGCTTACTAAGACTGTACAAATTTAAGAAACACAATGGCAACATTCAACAATTAGACTTAACATTTCCCTCCTTTTTGTCATTGTTCTTAAATTTCAACTTATGCACCCTTTGTTTAGACAGTGTCAGTGTAGATTTCATTCATGCACAGTAAACTACATCCTATACATAAGCAAATCAGTATCAACAGTTCAAAAACAGGAATTAATATCTTCAAAAGAAGATGCCACCAAGGACCAGACAGTAACCAAGCTATCCAGCCTTGTGGCGGATCTACTCCTGTCGTGCAATTCATTATGTATTTCTTCAAGTAAACAACTGAATGTCAAAGGTCAAACAAGAAGAATCATCATTCTCAAAAATCATATGTCACTACAATCCAACTGTATACAGACATAGGTATTTAAACGCATCAGTTGACTTTATTGTTTGTCCATGTGGCTCTCAGCTAACTTCAAAGCTGCAGCCTGGTCAACACCCTTCTTTATGACTCCTATCAACCCCCCAAATCTTCTCACTGTAGGCATCCTGTGGGGGTTAGAGTCAACTTGTGAATTATCTGCATTTACAACTCTTCTCCTGTCCTGTTGTCACCACAGAAAAAGCTTTGTAAAGGAAATTGGATCCAGCTGTTTTGATCTTCTTGGCTCAAAACCTCAAGTGTTCATGATGTAAATGTAGACAAAAGGCTTCTCTGTTTACATCCTTCTTGCAGAAGACAAAAGAATAAGTGATGTTACCATGTTCCATGGTTAATCTCCAACTTGGGCTAATCCATTGTCCTTCGTACACATAGGCAATTGGCCTGTTTCCAGTTCGTTTAACTGTATAATGTCCTGCAACAAGTCATATTCTTTGAGTCAGACGAGCAGGTCTGTCTCACCAGAGCAGTTCACCTTCCCAGCTACTGGTGAATCAACCTTCCATTCAGGTTATGAGGAATTGGAAAGTTGAAAAGTTGGCAGTGTTCCTGGATGTGTTGCTAAAGCAACCAAACAAACTGTCTCGCTCCAAGTGATGCTATCCGGTTGTGTTCTTAAACTGCCACCAGTAGTTGGTTGAAAACCCATGCGGGTACTGGGTGTGATTTGCTCTGTCCCAATGCGCTCCTGTCATCCCACTCAGGGTCCACAGGCACAAGAAGATGCACAGCACATTCCCAGCCATTCTGATGAGTACCTGTGGCTCAGTTGGTTTCTTCACCGGATTGAGACGAGGGGCCCTGGAGGCTTTCCCCCCCTTTGTTCCCGGTCTTCCTGCCACTTACTCCGAGCTGGCCTGGATGTGTGTCACCTTCTTGCAGTGCGCTTGATGTATCCAAGTGTTCCTTCCAGCAATCTTCACTGCTGTGGTCGTCGTCAGCAGCATCCGATATGGACCTTCCCACCATGGACTGGACCAGCACTTCCTCTCCATGGCCTTATCATCATCCAATCTCCAGACTTCAGGCTCTGCTCCTGCGAAGAAACAGAATCATCTGGCAGATCATTTGTTCTCATGACTACTTTACTTTTAAACATTTTCAAGCATCTAATCTGCTAATATGCTCTCTCTTCTGCTTTTCTATCATCACTACAGAAGACTGGAACTCTAAATGCTCTAACATGTGTAATCTCAAAGAGTCAGACCATTCTCTGTTGGAGTAATCCTCATGTACTTATTCTATACAGTCTAACCATGTCCTGCCTGTCTTCCTAAATCTTAACTTTACTGTCTGCAAAAGTTTTTTTTTTAAAGTATTTAATAATCCTAGAGTGAGTATAACGACTGCTCATCTCCCTCCTGTTTGAGACATGGCATAGCCAATGGCTCAAAATAGCAGCAGTCTTATACAAATTATTAGGCAGTACTGGTTTATCACACAGATAAAAAAATCATCCTGCAAGCTTGCTCCCTCTGTAAGTCACAACTATTGTCCTGCAGTAGGTGAGTGGGCCTGCATGTCTGCTAATGCTGTACTGATAAAAGGTTAACACCATGTTTAACTAAAGCTGCCTCTTTTGCGATCTTATCTGCAAAAACTTCCCCTAATGCAACCGGATCTTTCCCTCACATGTGTGCTGCACATTTACAAACGGCAATTCCACTGGTTAATAACGCTGCATCCAGCAGAATTTGCAAGAGTTTGGTGTGTTCTGCAGGTTTCCCTGTAGAGGTTGTCACACCTCGTCTCACTCACTGCACTACAAAGAAATGTACAGTAGCAAATGTATTCTACCTATCAGTGTATACAATCTCTCTACAGCTTTACACGCTTCCGTTAAAGCTAGCATCTCTGCTGCTCAAGCAAACATGAAACATGCTAGTTGTCCTACATAGATAACTCTCTCTCACTGTCAGCTACAGTAAAACGTGTTCTAGTCTGTCCCTCTGCTGTTGTAAAACTCAAATCATCAACAAACCAAACCTTTCCCTCAACGAGTGGCACATCTATTAAGTCATCCCTCAGCTTACACGTCTTCTCCTCGCGCTCTCTACACTCATGAGAAGTGTCCTCCTCCGTTGGCAAAAAGGGTTTGACAGATTCAGAATTCTGCACCACTTTATGGTAATATGTGTGGTTGTGAGAGTAACAGTAACATTAAAGACAAGTGTCTTGTAGGTGACAGAAATGTAAGTTTAGTCTGCAATAGTAAACATCTACCTCGTGTGGAACTAACAATTGCAAAAGGTGAAATAAACTATTGAAACATTGTACAGCTTAAGCTGCTGCACATACTGATCTCACGCATGGAGGTAAAGCACGAGCAACTAGAGCTAATCTTTTAGGATAGTAAGTTACTGGCTTCACTTGTGGAAAAAGTGCTGTTAGTTATTTTACAGTCACCTGGCATTTGTGCTGTTCACAGAACCACAAGTCCATCGCTGGACCTCCTCTGCGCTGTCACTTTTTGGAGCTTGGCACGCTCCCTCAGGTTCCATTTTCCAACGCTGAAAGTCTCCTTGTGACAATCCTTTGGAAGCCCAGTAGCACAGCTCTCTGTGCTGAAGGTGATCTCCGATCCTCCTGAAGACTCCCTCCAGGCCTCAGCTTCCATCTTGTGGACGATCCTCTCAGTCTCTCCTTCTCATCATGGCACCTCACGACATCTACAAATTGAAAAAAATGACACTCCTCTATGATGCAACGATCTGTCCTCCTATAATATTCAGTCCACTAGTCTATGTATCACTTTCATCTTACTAGTGACTTGGACAAGATGACAAACAGAATCTCATGCTTAAGATGCTGTCTGGTCTCATGAGTATCATTGTATGTGTATATGCATGTAGGGTTAGTATGGTTAATGCATTTTCAGTATGTTTTTGTGTTCATCTCTCACCACACTTCCATTATTCTCATCACTGCTTAAAACAACACACATCTCTCTGTTTTTTTTCTTTAACTGTACTTTTCTCCAAAACAGAAAATAGCATTACAGCTGTTTCAGACTGAGAAACACCAAACACTCTTCGTGCTATCATTCATCCACACAACTATTTTATTTCTTTTTGTCCACTGGGCAGGTGACATGCAGAATCACGTCTGCCCCAGCTGGATACCTTTCACACACACCATGACGTCAGACACTCTCACACTCATGGAATTGATCAGGAGAAAAACTTTCTTCATCTTCACACTCTGTTACAGAAACACCATATGTTTTGTTTTGTTTTTTTGTTTTTTTTTTGTGTTGTGTCAGGGATGGATATGTAGTTGTAACGTTTGTGTTCACTAACTTTACTTTCTGTTTCCTACCCTGCCAAGTCTGTCTTGGACTCAATGCTGCTCCTAATATGCCTTTAATCTCTCCTCCACTTCTGCCTCTGCTCTCTCACGCTCTTCTCTGACTCTACTTTCTGCTAACATTCTTGCTCTTCCTAATGCTTTTCTATGGTGTTGTTCTAGAGTAGTTGCAGTGGATTGAGCTGTAGTTTCATCCTCAGGTTTCACAACTACTGCTTGCAATATTGCTCTTTTAACATTCTGTGCTTCTCTCCTCTTCTGAGCCTGCTCCAGCCACAACTTAGCAACTGCTAACTGCAATTCCTTCCTCTGCTTCGCTTTACCTGTTTTACCTGCTACACTTACAGCTATTCTTTCTACCAGCATTTTACACTGAACTTCCACTAATGTCCCTTCAAATCCACATTTCTTATACCAACAACCTACATACTGCGTGCTGCCTGGTAAAACTTTCTGCATAAATTTTACATCTCCTTCTAAGGCAGACTTACACATTTTATTCTCCATTACAAGACAACAATCAGCCACACTCACGCAGACCACGTCTGGCCCGCACACACACAACATAGGCCTATTGCTTGCGTCTGCACGCACAGCTAGCGCTCTCTGTTGAAAACTCTCAAACGCCCCATATGGCGGAGAATTCAACCTTCGGACACTCTCCAACGCCCCAAATGGCGGAGATTCCGGACTCTGAACCTAGGTTCTCTCCACGCCCCAAATGGCGGAGAACTCTCTACGCCCCAAACGGCGAAGAAGCCTGCGTCTCTCTCACGCGGCTAGCGCGCTCCCGGACTCACGTTTAACGCACAGCCCGTAGCCGCTCTCTATTGTTTTGGGTCCACGTGCGCTCTCGTGACCAGCGCTCCCCGGGACTCAAACGTTTCACGCAGAATCACGGTGACGCGTATCTAGGATCCCACATTCATTCACACGGTTATAGAGACGCTCTCTAAGGCCTTCTGTACTCACTGTTTGTTTACGTTCATGGGAAGAGTCTCTGGATCCCGTCAATCGTCATCCATCCCGAGGGGAGGTCAGGCGCAAACTTCCCGGCCTGGTGGCAAGCCAAAAACACCAGGGCTTTACGTCAATCATCCCAGACGTTGCGGTGGCGTCCTCTCCCTCTCCTCGGTGGATGCAATGTGTTAGGCTCCGGCTCCGAAGGACCAAAAAATGTTGGGTCTAAACTCAGACCCCGCTGTATCCAGGACTTATTCCCATGAAAGAAAAGCAAGGCAACAGTGTTCGATCGATTTCTTGCGCAAGGGAGGCCTCTCGTCTGTGACCAGCACGTTGAAATGACCACGCTGGTGGCCTCCTCTCGCCGCCTTTTATTGACAAACTTCAAACAATAGTTTACAAAACACCTCCCCTTGCAACCCCCTTTGGTTACAAAGACAAGGCACTGTATGTAAGTGTGTGTGTGTGGGTGTTATGTGAGAGTGTGTGTGTGTGTGTGTGTGTGTGTGTGTGTTTGATCAAAGGGTCATAAAACCTAAAAGCAGGAACAACATCCTTGGTCATAAAGAGGGTAGTCTTCCCCCACACCCAATGTATGGTTTACCAAAGATAACACAGTGAAACCATACAAAGGGTAGGAAGCTCTACCAAACATCAAACAGATCTTCAAGTTAGGATGTATCTACAATAAAACCTCCCCCAGCACAGAGTGGCTGGAGAGGTGGTCAGGATCAAAGGAATGGCTTTGATCCTACTGCTTACTAAGACTGTACAAATTTAAGAAACACAATGGCAACATTCAACAATTAGACTTAACACCAGTGTTGTTGGATGAGGCCATCCACATTACACCACTGGGCCAGTGGTGCTGATCGATATCATGCACATTTCCCAGGGCCAGTGGTGTTGGCTAAGGCCATTCACATTACACCAGAGACAGTGCTTCCTGTGAGGCCATCTTAACCAAACCAGGGACTGTGCTTTTGGCTGAGGCCATCCGCATTACATCAGGGCCTGTGATGCCGACTTCTAAAATCCACATTACACCAGGGACAGTGCTTCCTTTGAGGCCATCTTCACCCCACCAGGGCCTCTGCTGCTCGTTGATGCCATCCACATTATGCCTGGGCCTGTGGTGCTGACCGATATCATGCACATTTCACCAGGGCCAGTGGTGTTGGCTAAGGTCATTCACATTACACCAGGGCCTTTGCTACTGGCTTAGGACATTTACATTACACCAGGGTGTGGTCATGGCTGAGGCCAACTACATATCACCAGGGCCTGTATTGGTGCCTGATCCCATCCACAATATACAAAGGCCTGTGCTACTGGCTGATGCCATCCACATTAAACCAGGGCCAGTGCTCCCTGTGAGGCCATCTTCACCACACCAGGGCCTTTGTTGCTGGCTGAGGCCATCCTCATTTCACCAGGGCTTGCGTTGCTTGGTCATGCCATCCACATTACACCAGGGACTGTTCTACTGGGTGAGTCCAACTACATTTCACCAGTGCTTGTGTTGCTGGCTGACGACATCCACAATACACAAGGGCATGTGATACTGGCTGATGCCATCCACATTACACCAGGGGCAGTGGAGTTGGCTAAGGCCATTCACATTACACCAGGGCCAGTGGTGCTGACCAATACCATCCATATTTCACCAGGGACAGTGTTGTTAGATGAGGCCATCCACATTTCACAAGGGCCTGCATTGCTGGCTGGTGCCATCCACATAACAACAGGGCCTGTGCTACTGGCTGAGGCCAACTACATTTCACCAGGGCCTGTGCTAGTCGTTGATGCCATCCACATTATACCAGCGCAAGTGGTGCTGTCCAAAACCATTCACATTTCACCACGGCCAGTGTTGTTGGATGAGGCCATCCACATTACACCACTGGGCCAGTGGTGCTGATCGATATCATGCACATTTCCCAGGGCCAGTGGTGTTGGCTAAGGCCATTCACATTACACCAGAGACAGTGCTTCCTGTGAGGCCATCTTAACCAAACCAGGGACTGTGCTTTTGGCTGAGGCCATCCGCATTACATCAGGGCCTTTGATGCCACTAGAGAAGTGGACATTGCTAAACATCAGCACTCTGAGAAGATGCAGTAGCAGATCTCAGAGAATGACTCTGCCTCTGTGTGGAAAGGTTTTAGGAATATCACAAACTACAAGCCTAAAACCCCCCACTCCACTGACGACTTGCTCTTGGCCAACACCCTCAACGACTTTTACTGCCGTTTTGACGAGCCATCAGGCAGCCTTCACACCTCCAACGGCCCCAACAATAGAGACACTTTGGACACTCATCCCCCCACCTCTCCCCCCTCCATAGAGCCATCACCACCTTCAAACTGTTCACCTACAACACCCCCCTCCTCACCCCACACAAAAGAGGATTTCACACCACCTCCTCCCACCACAACTCTTCATATTCATGAAGCAGATGTGAGGAAGCAGTTTAAGAATCTGAATGCTCGGAAAGCTCCCGGCCCAGACGGTGTGTCTCCTGCCACCCTCAGACACTGTGCAAACGAACATTCCGGAATTCCGAACATTCCGGAACCTTGGTGCATTCCGGAACCTTGGTGCATTCCGGAATTCCGAACATTCCGGAACCTTGGTGCATTCCGGAACTCTGAACATTCCGGAATTCCGAACATTCCGGAACCTTGTTGCATTCCGGAACTCTGAACATTCCGGAACCTTGGTGCATTCCGGAATTCCGAACATTCCGGAACCTTGGTGCATTCCGGAACTCTGAACATTCCGGAATTCCGAACATTCCGGAACCTTGGTGGATTCCGGAACTCGGAACATTCCGGAACCTTGGTGCATTCCGGAACTCTGAACATTCCGGAACCTTGGTGCATTCCGGAACTCTGAACTTCCGCAACCTTGGTGCATTCCGGAACTCTGACCATTCCGGAATTCCGAACATTCCGGAACCTTGGTGCATTCCGGAATTCCGAACATTCCGGAACTCTGAACATTCCGGAATTCCGAACATTCCGGAACCTTGGTGCATTCCGGAATTCCGAACATTCCGGAACCTTGGTGCATTCCGGAACTCTGAACATTCCGGAACTCTGAACATTCCGGAATTCCGAACATTCCGGAACCTTGGTGCATTCCGGAACTCTGAACATTCCGGAATTCCGAACATTCCGGAACCTTGGTGCATTCCGGAATTCCGAACATTCCGGAACCTTGGTGCATTCCGGAACTCTGAACATTCCGGAATTCCGAACATTCCGGAACCTTGGTGGATTCCGGAACTCGGAACATTCCGGAACCTTGGTGCATTCCGGAACTCTGAACATTCCGGAACCTTGGTGCATTCCGGAACTCTGAACTTCCGCAACCTTGGTGCATTCCGGAACTCTGACCATTCCGGAATTCCGAACATTCCGGAACCTTGGTGCATTCCGGAATTCCGAACATTCCGGAACCTTGGTGCATTCCGGAACTCTGAACATTCCGGAATTCCGAACATTCCGGAACCTTGGTGCATTCCGGAACTCTGAACATTCCGGAACCTTGGTGCATTCCGGAATTCCGAACATTCCGGAACCTTGGTGCATTCCGGAACTCTGAACATTCCGGAATTCCGAACATTCTGGAACCCTGGTGCATTCCGGAATTCCGAACAATCCGGAACCTTGGTGCATTCCGGAACTCTGAACATTCCGGAATTCCGAACATTCCGGAACCTTGGTGCATTCCGGAACTCTGAACATTCCGGAACCTTGGTGGATTCCGGAATTCCGAACATTCCGGAACTCTGAACATTCCGGAATTCCGAACATTCCGGAACCTTGGTGCATTCCGGAACTCTGAACATTCCGGAATTCCGAACATTCCGGAACCTTGGTGCATTCCGGAATTCCGAACAATCCGGAACCTTGGTGCATTCCGGAACTCTGAACATTCCGGAATTCCGAACATTCCGGAACCTTGGTGCATTCCGGAACTCTGAACATTCCGGAACCTTGGTGCATTCCGGAATTCCGAACATTCCGGAACCTTGGTGCATTCCGGAACTCTGAACATTCCGGAATTCCGAACATTCCGGAACCTTGGTGTATTCCGGAATTCCGAACAATCCGGAACCTTGGTGCATTCCGGAACTCTGAACATTCCCGAACCTTGGTGCATTCCGGAATTCCGAACATTCCGGAACTCTGAACATTCCGGAATTCCGAACATTCCGGAACCTTGGTGCATTCCGGAACTCTGAACATTCCGGAACTCTGAACATTCCGGAATTCCGAACATTCCGGAACCTTGGTGCATTCCGGAATTCCGAACATTCCGGAACCTTGGTGCATTCCGGAATTCCGAACATTCCGGAACCTTGGTTCATTCCGGAATTCCGAACATTCCGGAATTCCGAACATTCCGGAACCTTGGTGCATTCCGGAACTCTGAACATTCCGGAACCTTGGTGCATTCCGGAATTCCGAACATTCCGGAACTCTGAACATTCCGGAATTCCGAACATTCCGGAACCTTGGTGCATTCCGGAACTCTGAACATTCCGGAACTCTGAACATTCCGGAATTCCGAACATTCCGGAACCTTGGTGCATTCCGGAACTCTGAACATTCCGGAACCTTGGTGCATTCCGGAACTCTGAACATTCCGGAACCTTGGTGGATTCCGGAACTCTGAACATTCCGGAACTCTGAACATTCCGGAACCTTGGTGCATTCCGGAATTCCGAACATTCCGGAACTCTGAACATTCCGGAATTCCGAACATTCCGGAACCTTGGTGCATTCCGGAATTCCGAACATTCCGGAACTCTGAACATTCCGGAATTCCGAACATTCCGGAACCTTGGTGCATTCCGGAATTCCGAACATTCCGGAACCTTGGTGCATTCCGGAACTCTGAACATTCAGGAATTCCGAACATTCCGGAACCTTGGTGGATTCCGGAACTCTGAACATTCCGGAATTCCGAACATTCCGGAACCTTGGTGCATTCCGGAACTCTGAACATTCCGGAACCTTGGTGCATTCCGGAATTCCGAACATTCCGGAACCTTGGTGCATTCCGGAACTCTGAACATTCCGGAACCTTGGTGCATTCCGGAATTCCGAACATTCCGGAATTCCGAACATTCCGGAACCTTGGTGCATTCCGGAACTCTGAACATTCCGGAACCTTGGTGCATTCCGGAATTCCGAACATTCCGGAACCTTGGTGCATTCCGGAACTCTGAACATTCCGGAATTCCGAACATTCCGGAACCTTGGTGCATTCCGGAATTCCGAACAATCCGGAACCTTGGTGGATTCCGGAACTCTGAACATTCCGGAATTCCGAACATTCCGGAACCTTGGTGCATTCCGGAACTCTGAACATTCCGGAACCTTGGTGCATTCCGGAATTCCGAACATTCCGGAACCTTGGTGCATTTCGGAACTCTGAACATTCCGGAATTCCGAACATTCCGGAACCTTGGTGCATTCCGGAATTCCGAACAATCCGGAACCTTGGTGCATTCCGGAACTCTGAACATTCCGGAATTCCGAACATTCCGGAACCTTGGTGCATTCCGGAACTCTGAACATTCCGGAACCTTGGTGCATTCCGGAATTCCGAACATTCCGGAACTCTGAACATTCCGGAATTCCGAACATTCCGGAACCTTGGTGCATTCCGGAACTCTGAACATTCCGGAACTCTGAACATTCCGGAATTCCGAACATTCCGGAACCTTGGTGCATTCCGGAACTCTGAACATTCCGGAACCTTGGTGCATTCCGGAACTCTGAACATTCCGGAACCTTGGTGGATTCCGGAACTCTGAACATTCCGGAACCTTGGTGCATTCCGGAACTCTGAACATTCCGGAACCTTGGTGGATTCCGGAACTCTGAACATTCCGGAACTCTGAACATTCCGGAACCTTGGTGCATTCCGGAATTCCGAACATTCCGGAACTCTGAACATTCCGGAATTCCGAACATTCCGGAACCTTGGTGCATTCCGGAATTCCGAACATTCCGGAACCTTGGTGCATTCCGGAACTCTGAACATTCCGGAATTCCGAACATTCCGGAACCTTGGTGGATTCCGGAACTCTGAACATTCCGGAATTCCGAACATTCCGGAACCTTGGTGCATTCCGGAACTCTGAACATTCCGGAACCTTGGTGCATTCCGGAATTCCGAACATTCCGGAACCTTGGTGCATTCCGGAACTCTGAACATTCCGGAACCTTGGTGCATTCCGGAATTCCGAACATTCCGGAATTCCGAACATTCCGGAACCTTGGTGCATTCCGGAACTCTGAACATTCCGGAACCTTGGTGCATTCCGGAATTCCGAACATTCCGGAACCTTGGTGCATTCCGGAACTCTGAACATTCCGGAATTCCGAACATTCCGGAACCTTGGTGCATTCCGGAATTCCGAACAATCCGGAACCTTGGTGCATTCCGGAACTCTGAACATTCCGGAATTCCGAACATTCCGGAACCTTGGTGCATTCCGGAACTCTGAACATTCCGGAACCTTGGTGCATTCCGGAATTCCGAACATTCCGGAACTCTGAACATTCCGGAATTCCGAACATTCCGGAACCTTGGTGCATTCCGGAATTCCGAACATTCCGGAACCTTGGTGCATTCCGGAACTCTGAACATTCCGGAACTCTGAACATTCCGGAATTCCGAACATTCCGGAACCTTGGTGCATTCCGGAACTCTGAACATTCCGGAATTCCGAACATTCCGGAACTCTGAACATTCCGGAATTCCGAACATTCCGGAACCTTGGTGCATTCCGGAACTCTGAACATTCCGGAACTCTGAATATTCCGGAATTCCGAACATTCCGGAACCTTGGTGCATTCCGGAATTCCGAACATTCCGCAACCTTGGTGCATTCCGGAACTCTGAACATTCCGGAATTCCGATCATTCCGGAACCTTGGTGCATTCCGGAATTCCGAACAATCCGGAACCTTGGTGCATTCCGGAACTCTGAACATTCCGGAATTCCGAACATTCCGGAACCTTGTGCATTCCGGAACTCTGAACATTCCGGAACTCTCAACATTCCGGAATTCCGAACATTCCGGAACCTTGGTGCATTCCGGAATTCCGAACATTCAGGAACCTTGGTGCATTCCGGAACTCTGAACATTCCGGAATTCCGAACATTCCGGAACCTTGGTGCATTCCGGAACTCTGAACATTCCGGAACCTTGGTGCATTCCGGAATTCCGAACATTCCGGAACCTTGGTGCATTCCGGAACTCTGAACATTCCGGAATTCCGAACATTCCGGAACCTTGGTGCATTCCGGAATTCCGAACAATCCGGAACCTTGGTGCATTCCGGAACTCTGAACATTCCGGAATTCCGAACATTCCGGAACCTTGGTGCATTCCGGAACTCTGAACATTCCGGAACCTTGGTGCATTCCGGAATTCCGAACATTCCGGAACTCTGAACATTCCGGAATTCCGAACATTCCGGAACCTTGGTGCATTCCGGAACTCTGAACATTCCGGAACTCTGAACATTCCGGAATTCCGAACATTCCGGAACCTTGGTGCATTCCGGAACTCTGAACATTCCGGAATTCCGAACATTCCGGAACCTTGGTGCATTCCGGAATTCCGAACATTCCGGAACCTTGGTTCATTCCGGAATTCCGAACATTCCGGAATTCCGAACATTCCGGAACCTTGGTGCATTCCGGAACTCTGAACATTCCGGAACCTTGGTGCATTCCGGAATTCCGAACATTCCGGAACTCTGAACATTCCGGAATTCCGAACATTCCGGAACCTTGGTGCATTCCGGAATTCCGAACAT
Organism: Mchenga conophoros; assembly: GCF_057382185.1. NCBI lineage: Eukaryota > Metazoa > Chordata > Actinopteri > Cichliformes > Cichlidae > Mchenga > Mchenga conophoros. The sequence goes on along the minus strand of NC_140538.1, from coordinate 34,312,863 downwards.
TCCGGAACCTTGGTGCATTCCGGAACTCTGAACATTCCGGAATTCCGAACATTCCGGAACCTTGGTGCATTCCGGAATTCCGAACAATCCGGAACCTTGGTGCATTCCGGAACTCTGAACATTCCGGAATTCCGAACATTCCGGAACCTTGGTGCATTCCGGAACTCTGAACATTCCGGAACCTTGGTGCATTCCGGAATTCCGAACATTCCGGAACTCTGAACATTCCGGAATTCCGAACATTCCGGAACCTTGGTGCATTCCGGAACTCTGAACATTCCGGAACTCTGAACATTCCGGAATTCCGAACATTCCGGAACCTTGGTGCATTCCGGAATTCCGAACATTCCGGAACCTTGGTGCATTCCGGAACTCTGAACATTCCGGAATTCCGAACATTCCGGAACCTTGGTGCATTCCGGAATTCCGAACATTCCGGAACCTTGGTTCATTCCGGAATTCCGAACATTCCGGAATTCCGAACATTCCGGAACCTTGGTGCATTCCGGAACTCTGAACATTCCGGAACCTTGGTGCATTCCGGAATTCCGAACATTCCGGAACTCTGAACATTCCGGAATTCCGAACATTCCGGAACCTTGGTGCATTCCGGAATTCCGAACATTCCGGAACCTTGGTGGATTCCGGAACTCTGAACATTCCGGAACTCTGAACATTCCGGAATTCCGAACATTCCGGAACCTTGGTGCATTCCGGAACTCTGAACATTCCGCAACCTTGGTGCATTCCGGAATTCCGAACATTCCGGAACCTTGGTGCATTCCGGAACTCTGAACATTCCGGAACTCTGAACATTCCGGAATTCCGAACATTCCGGAACCTTGGTGCATTCCGGAATTCCGAACAATCCGGAACCTTGGTGCATTCCGGAACTCTGAACATTCCGGAATTCCGAACATTCCGGATCCTTGGTGCATTCCGGAACTCTGAACATTCCGGAACCTTGGTGCATTCCGGAATTCCGAACATTCCGGAACTCTGAACATTCCGGAATTCCGAACATTCCGGAACCTTGGTGCATTCCGGAATTCCGAACATTCCGGAACCTTGGTACATTCCGGAATTCCGAACATTCCGGAACCTTGGTGCATTCCGGAACTCTGAACATTCCGGAACCTTGGTGGATTCTGGAACTCTGAACATTCCGGAACTCTGAACATTCCGGAATTCCGAACATTCCGGAACCTTGGTGCATTCCGGAACTCTGAACATTCCGGAACTCTGAACATTCCGGAATTCCGAACATTCCGGAACCTTGGTGCATTCCGGAACTCTGACCATTCCGGAATTCCGAACATTCCGGAACCTTGGTGCATTCCGGAATTCCGAACATTCCGGAACCTTGGTGCATTCCGGAACTCTGAACATTCCGGAACCTTGGTGGATTCCGGAACTCTGAACATTCCGGAACTCTGAACATTCCGGAATTCCGAACATTCCGGAACCTTGGTGCATTCCGGAACTCCGAACATTCCGGAACCTTGGTGCATTCCGGAACTCTGAACATTCCGGAACCTTGGTGCATTCCGGAACTCTGAACATTCCGGAACTCTGAACATTCCGGAACTCTGAACATTCCGGAACTCTGAACATTCCGGAATTCCGAACATTCCGGAACCTTGGTGCATTCCGGAATTCCGAACATTCCGGAACCTTGGTGCATTCCGGTATTCCGAACATTCCGGAATTCCGAACATTCCGGAACCTTGGTGGATTCCGGAACTCGGAACATTCCGGAACCTTGGTGCATTCCGGAACTCTGAACTTCCGCAACCTTGGTGCATTCCGGAACTCTGACCATTCCGGAATTCCGAACATTCCGGAACCTTGGTGCATTCCGGAATTCCGAACATTCCGGAACCTTGGTGCATTCCGGAACTCTGAACATTCCGGAACTCTGAACATTCCGGAATTCCGAACATTCCGGAACCTTGGTGCATTCCGGAATTCCGAACATTCAGGAACCTTGGTGCATTCCGGAACTCTGAACATTCCGGAATTCCGAACATTCCGGAACCTTGGTGCATTCCGGAATTCCGAACAATCCGGAACCTTGGTGCATTCCGGAACTCTGAACATTCCGGAATTCCGAACATTCCGGAACCTTGGTGCATTCCGGAACTCTGAACATTCCGGAACCTTGGTGCATTCCGGAATTCCGAACATTCCGGAACCTTGGTGCATTCCGGAACTCTGAACATTCCGGAATTCCGAACATTCCGGAACCTTGGTGCATTCCGGAATTCCGAACAATCCGGAACCTTGGTGCATTCCGGAACTCTGAACATTCCGGAATTCCGAACATTCCGGAACCTTGGTGCATTCCGGAACTCTGAACATTCCGGAACTCTGAACATTCCGGAATTCCGAACATTCCGGAACCTTGGTGCATTCCGGAACTCTGAACATTCCGGAATTCCGAACATTCCGGAACCTTGGTGCATTCCGGAATTCCGAACATTCCGGAACCTTGGTGGATTCCGGAACTCTGAACATTCCGGAACCTTGGTGCATTCCGGAACTCTGAACATTCCGGAACCTTGGTGGATTCCGGAACTCTGAACATTCCGGAACTCTGAACATTCCGGAATTCCGAACATTCCGGAACCTTGGTGCATTCCGGAACTCTGAACATTCCGGAACTCTGAACATTCCGGAATTCCGAACATTCCGGAACCTTGGTGGATTCCGGAACTCTGAACATTCCGGAACCTTGGTGGATTCCGGAACTCTGAACATTCCGGAACTCTGAACATTCCGGAATTCCGAACATTCCGGAACCTTTGTGCATTCCGGAACTCTGAACATTCCGCAACCTTGGTGGATTCCGGAACTCTGAACATTCCGGAACTCTGAACATTCCGGAATTCCGAACATTCCGGAACCTTGGTGCATTCCGGAATTCCGAACATTCCGGAACCTTGGTGCATTCCGGAACTCTGAACATTCCGGAACTCTGAACATTCCGGAATTCCGAACATTCCGGATCCTTGGTGCATTCCGGAACTCTGAACATTCCGGAACCTTGGTGCATTCCGGAATTCCGAACATTCCGGAACTCTGAACATTCCGGAATTCCGAACATTCCGGAACCTTGGTGCATTCCGGAATTCCGAACATTCCGGAACCTTGGTACATTCCGGAATTCCGAACATTCCGGAACCTTGGTGCATTCCGGAACTCTGAACATTCCGGAATTCCGAACATTCCGGAACCTTGGTGCATTCCGGAACTCTGAACATTCCGGAACTCTGAACATTCCGGAATTCCGAACATTCCGGAACCTTGGTGCATTCCGGAACTCTGAACATTCCGGAATTCCGAACATTCCGGAACCTTGGTGCATTCCGGAACTCTGAACATTCCGGAATTCCGAACATTCTGGAACCTTGGTGCATTCCGGAATTCCGAACATTCCGGAACCTTGGTGGATTCCGGAACTCTGAACATTCCGGAACCTTGGTGCATTCCGGAACTCTGAACATTCCGGAACCTTGGTGGATTCCGGAACTCTGAACATTCCGGAACTCTGAACATTCCGGAATTCCGAACATTCCGGAACCTTGGTGCATTCCGGAACTCCGAACATTCCGGAACCTTGGTGCATTCCGGAACTCTGAACATTCCGGAACCTTGGTGCATTCCGGAACTCTGAACATTCCGGAACTCTGAACATTCCGGAACCTTGGTGCATTCCGGAATTCCGAACAATCCGGAACCTTGGTGCATTCCGGAACTCTGAACATTCCGGAATTCCGAACATTCCGGAACCTTGGTGCATTCCGGAACTCTGAACATTCCGGAACCTTGGTGCATTCCGGAATTCCGAACATTCCGGAACCTTGGTGCATTCCGGAACTCTGAACATTCCGGAATTCCGAACATTCCGGAACCTTGGTGCATTCCGGAATTCCGAACAATCCGGAACCTTGGTGCATTCCGGAACTCTGAACATTCCGGAATTCCGAACATTCCGGAACCTTGGTGCATTCCGGAACTCTGAACATTCCGGAACCTTGGTGCATTCCGGAATTCCGAACATTCCGGAACTCTGAACATTCCGGAATTCCGAACATTCCGGAACCTTGGTGCATTCCGGAACTCTGAACATTCCGGAACTCTGAACATTCCGGAATTCCGAACATTCCGGAACCTTGGTGCATTCCGGAATTCCGAACATTCCGGAACCTTGGTGCATTCCGGAACTCTGAACATTCCGGAATTCCGAACATTCCGGAACCTTGGTGCATTCCGGAATTCCGAACATTCCGGAACCTTGGTTCATTCCGGAATTCCGAACATTCCGGAATTCCGAACATTCCGGAACCTTGGTGCATTCCGGAACTCTGAACATTCCGGAACCTTGGTGCATTCCGGAATTCCGAACATTCCGGAACTCTGAACATTCCGGAATTCCGAACATTCCGGAACCTTGGTGCATTCCGGAATTCCGAACATTCCGGAACCTTGGTGGATTCCGGAACTCTGAACATTCCGGAACTCTGAACATTCCGGAATTCCGAACATTCCGGAACCTTGGTGCATTCCGGAACTCTGAACATTCCGCAACCTTGGTGCATTCCGGAATTCCGAACATTCCGGAACCTTGGTGCATTCCGGAACTCTGAACATTCCGGAACTCTGAACATTCCGGAATTCCGAACATTCCGGAACCTTGGTGCATTCCGGAACTCTGAACATTCCGGAATTCCGAACATTCCGGAACCTTGGTGCATTCCGGAATTCCGAACAATCCGGAACCTTGGTGCATTCCGGAACTCTGAACATTCCGGAATTCCGAACATTCCGGATCCTTGGTGCATTCCGGAACTCTGAACATTCCGGAACCTTGGTGCATTCCGGAATTCCGAACATTCCGGAACTCTGAACATTCCGGAATTCCGAACATTCCGGAACCTTGGTGCATTCCGGAATTCCGAACATTCCGGAACCTTGGTACATTCCGGAATTCCGAACATTCCGGAACCTTGGTGCATTCCGGAACTCTGAACATTCCGGAATTCCGAACATTCCGGAACCTTGGTGCATTCCGGAACTCTGAACATTCCGGAACTCTGAACATTCCGGAATTCCGAACATTCCGGAACCTTGGTGCATTCCGGAACTCTGAACATTCCGGAATTCCGAACATTCCGGAACCTTGGTGCATTCCGGAATTCCGAACATTCCGGAACCTTGGTGGATTCCGGAACTCTGAACATTCCGGAACCTTGGTGCATTCCGGAACTCTGAACATTCCGGAACCTTGGTGGATTCCGGAACTCTGAACATTCCGGAACTCTGAACATTCCGGAATTCCGAACATTCCGGAACCTTGGTGCATTCCGGAACTCTGAACATTCCGGAATTCCGAACATTCCGGAACCTTGGTGCATTCCGGAATTCCGAACAATCCGGAACCTTGGTGCATTCCGGAACTCTGAACATTCCGGAATTCCGAACATTCCGGATCCTTGGTGCATTCCGGAACTCTGAACATTCCGGAACCTTGGTGCATTCCGGAATTCCGAACATTCCGGAACTCTGAAAATTCCGGAATTCCGAACATTCCGGAACCTTGGTGCATTCCGGAATTCCGAACATTCCGGAACCTTGGTACATTCCGGAATTCCGAACATTCCGGAACCTTGGTGCATTCCGGAACTCTGAACATTCCGGAATTCCGAACATTCCGGAACCTTGGTGCATTCCGGAACTCTGAACATTCCGGAACTCTGAACATTCCGGAATTCCGAACATTCCGGAACCTTGGTGCATTCCGGAACTCTGAACATTCCGGAATTCCGAACATTCCGGAACCTTGGTGCATTCCGGAATTCCGAACATTCCGGAACCTTGGTGGATTCCGGAACTCTGAACATTCCGGAACCTTGGTGCATTCCGGAACTCTGAACATTCCGGAACCTTGGTGGATTCCGGAACTCTGAACATTCCGGAACTCTGAACATTCCGGAATTCCGAACATTCCGGAACCTTGGTGCATTCCGGAACTCTGAACATTCCGGAACTCTGAACATTCCGGAATTCCGAACATTCCGGAACCTTGGTGCATTCCAGAATTCCGAACATTCCGGAACCTTGGTGCATTCCGGAACTCTGAACATTCCGGAATTCCGAACATTCCGGAACCTTGGTGCATTCCGGAACTCTGAACATTCCGGAACTCTGAACATTCCGGAATTCCGAACATTCCGGAACCTTGGTGCATTCCGGAACTCTGAACATTCCGGAATTCCGAACATTCCGGAACCTTGGTGCATTCCGGAATTCCGAACATTCCGGAACCTTGGTGGATTCCGGAACTCTGAACATTCCGGAACCTTGGTGCATTCCGGAACTCTGAACATTCCGGAACCTTGGTGGATTCCGGAACTCTGAACATTCCGGAACTCTGAACATTCCGGAATTCCGAACATTCCGGAACCTTGGTGCATTCCGGAACTCTGAACATTCCGGAATTCCGAACATTCCGGAACCTTGGTGCATTCCAGAATTCCGAACATTCCGGAACCTTGGTGCATTCCGGAACTCTGAACATTCCGGAATTCCGAACATTCCGGAACCTTGGTGCATTCCGGAACTCTGAACATTCCGGAACCTTGGTGCATTCCGGAACTCTGAACATTCCGGAACCTTGGTGGATTCCGGAACTCTGAACATTCCGGAACTCTGAACATTCCGGAATTCCGAACATTCCGGAACCTTTGTGCATTCCGGAACTCTGAACATTCCGCAACCTTGGTGGATTCCGGAACTCTGAACATTCCGGAACTCTGAACATTCCGGAATTCCGAACATTCCGGAACCTTGGTGCATTCCGGAATTCCGAACATTCCGGAACCTTGGTGCATTCCGGAACTCTGAACATTCCGGAACTCTGAACATTCCGGAATTCCGAACATTCCGGATCCTTGGTGCATTCCGGAACTCTGAACATTCCGGAACCTTGGTGCATTCCGGAATTCCGAACATTCCGGAACTCTGAACATTCCGGAATTCCGAACATTCCGGAACCTTGGTGCATTCCGGAATTCCGAACATTCCGGAACCTTGGTACATTCCGGAATTCCGAACATTCCGGAACCTTGGTGCATTCCGGAACTCTGAACATTCCGGAATTCCGAACATTCCGGAACCTTGGTGCATTCCGGAACTCTGAACATTCCGGAACTCTGAACATTCCGGAATTCCGAACATTCCGGAACCTTGGTGCATTCCGGAACTCTGAACATTCCGGAATTCCGAACATTCCGGAACCTTGGTGCATTCCGGAATTCCGAACATTCCGGATCCTTGGTGCATTCCGGAACTCTGAACATTCCGGAACCTTGGTGCATTCCGGAATTCCGAACATTCCGGAACTCTGAACATTCCGGAATTCCGAACATTCCGGAACCTTGGTGCATTCCGGAATTCCGAACATTCCGGAACCTTGGTACATTCCGGAATTCCGAACATTCCGGAACCTTGGTGCATTCCGGAACTCTGAACATTCCGGAATTCCGAACATTCCGGAACCTTGGTGCATTCCGGAACTCTGAACATTCCGGAACTCTGAACATTCCGGAATTCCGAACATTCCGGAACCTTGGTGCATTCCGGAACTCTGAACATTCCGGAATTCCGAACATTCCGGAACCTTGGTGCATTCCGGAACTCTGAACATTCCGGAATTCCGAACATTCCGGAACCTTGGTGCATTCCGGAATTCCGAACATTCCGGAACCTTGGTGGATTCCGGAACTCTGAACATTCCGGAACCTTGGTGCATTCCGGAACTCTGAACATTCCGGAACCTTGGTGGATTCCGGAACTCTGAACATTCCGGAACTCTGAACATTCCGGAATTCCGAACATTCCGGAACCTTGGTGCATTCCGGAACTCTGAACATTCCGGAATTCCGAACATTCCGGAACCTTGGTGCATTCCGGAATTCCGAACAATCCGGAACCTTGGTGCATTCCGGAACTCTGAACATTCCGGAATTCCGAACATTCCGGATCCTTGGTGCATTCCGGAACTCTGAACATTCCGGAACCTTGGTGCATTCCGGAATTCCGAACATTCCGGAACTCTGAAAATTCCGGAATTCCGAACATTCCGGAACCTTGGTGCATTCCGGAATTCCGAACATTCCGGAACCTTGGTACATTCCGGAATTCCGAACATTCCGGAACCTTGGTGCATTCCGGAACTCTGAACATTCCGGAATTCCGAACATTCCGGAACCTTGGTGCATTCCGGAACTCTGAACATTCCGGAACTCTGAACATTCCGGAATTCCGAACATTCCGGAACCTTGGTGCATTCCGGAACTCTGAACATTCCGGAATTCCGAACATTCCGGAACCTTGGTGCATTCCGGAATTCCGAACATTCCGGAACCTTGGTGGATTCCGGAACTCTGAACATTCCGGAACCTTGGTGCATTCCGGAACTCTGAACATTCCGGAACCTTGGTGGATTCCGGAACTCTGAACATTCCGGAACTCTGAACATTCCGGAATTCCGAACATTCCGGAACCTTGGTGCATTCCGGAACTCTGAACATTCCGGAACTCTGAACATTCCGGAATTCCGAACATTCCGGAACCTTGGTGCATTCCAGAATTCCGAACATTCCGGAACCTTGGTGCATTCCGGAACTCTGAACATTCCGGAATTCCGAACATTCCGGAACCTTGGTGCATTCCGGAACTCTGAACATTCCGGAACTCTGAACATTCCGGAATTCCGAACATTCCGGAACCTTGGTGCATTCCGGAACTCTGAACATTCCGGAATTCCGAACATTCCGGAACCTTGGTGCATTCCGGAATTCCGAACATTCCGGAACCTTGGTGGATTCCGGAACTCTGAACATTCCGGAACCTTGGTGCATTCCGGAACTCTGAACATTCCGGAACCTTGGTGGATTCCGGAACTCTGAACATTCCGGAACTCTGAACATTCCGGAATTCCGAACATTCCGGAACCTTGGTGCATTCCGGAACTCTGAACATTCCGGAATTCCGAACATTCCGGAACCTTGGTGCATTCCAGAATTCCGAACATTCCGGAACCTTGGTGCATTCCGGAACTCTGAACATTCCGGAATTCCGAACATTCCGGAACCTTGGTGGATTCCGGAACTCTGAACATTCCGGAACCTTGGTGCATTCCGGAACTCTGAACATTCCGGAACCTTGGTGGATTCCGGAACTCTGAACATTCCGGAACTCTGAACATTCCGGAATTCCGAACATTCCGGAACCTTTGTGCATTCCGGAACTCTGAACATTCCGCAACCTTGGTGGATTCCGGAACTCTGAACATTCCGGAACTCTGAACATTCCGGAATTCCGAACATTCCGGAACCTTGGTGCATTCCGGAATTCCGAACATTCCGGAACCTTGGTGCATTCCGGAACTCTGAACATTCCGGAACTCTGAACATTCCGGAATTCCGAACATTCCGGATCCTTGGTGCATTCCGGAACTCTGAACATTCCGGAACCTTGGTGCATTCCGGAATTCCGAACATTCCGGAACTCTGAACATTCCGGAATTCCGAACATTCCGGAACCTTGGTGCATTCCGGAATTCCGAACATTCCGGAACCTTGGTACATTCCGGAATTCCGAACATTCCGGAACCTTGGTGCATTCCGGAACTCTGAACATTCCGGAATTCCGAACATTCCGGAACCTTGGTGCATTCCGGAACTCTGAACATTCCGGAACTCTGAACATTCCGGAATTCCGAACATTCCGGAACCTTGGTGCATTCCGGAACTCTGAACATTCCGGAATTCCGAACATTCCGGAACCTTGGTGCATTCCGGAATTCCGAACATTCCGGATCCTTGGTGCATTCCGGAACTCTGAACATTCCGGAACCTTGGTGCATTCCGGAATTCCGAACATTCCGGAACTCTGAACATTCCGGAATTCCGAACATTCCGGAACCTTGGTGCATTCCGGAATTCCGAACATTCCGGAACCTTGGTACATTCCGGAATTCCGAACATTCCGGAACCTTGGTGCATTCCGGAACTCTGAACATTCCGGAATTCCGAACATTCCGGAACCTTGGTGCATTCCGGAACTCTGAACATTCCGGAACTCTGAACATTCCGGAATTCCGAACATTCCGGAACCTTGGTGCATTCCGGAACTCTGAACATTCCGGAATTCCGAACATTCCGGAACCTTGGTGCATTCCGGAATTCCGAACATTCCGGATCCTTGGTGCATTCCGGAACTCTGAACATTCCGGAACCTTGGTGCATTCCGGAATTCCGAACATTCCGGAACTCTGAACATTCCGGAATTCCGAACATTCCGGAACCTTGGTGCATTCCGGAACTCTGAACATTCCGGAATTCCGAACATTCCGGAACCTTGGTGCATTCCGGAACTCTGAACATTCCGGAACTCTGAACATTCCGGAATTCTGAACATTCCGGAACCTTGGTGCATTCCGGAACTCTGAACATTCCGGAATTCCGAACATTCCGGAACCTTGGTGCATTCCAGAATTCCGAACATTCCGGAACCTTGGTGCATTCCGGAACTCTGAACATTCCGGAATTCCGAACATTCCGGAACCTTGGTGGATTCCGGAACTCTGAACATTCCGGAACCTTGGTGCATTCCGGAACTCTGAACATTCCGGATCCTTGGTGCATTCCGGAACTCTGAACATTCCGGAACTCTGAACATTCCGGAATTCCGAACATTCCGGAACCTTGGTGCATTCCGGAACTCTGAACATTCCGGAATTCCGAACATTCCGGAACCTTGGTGCATTCCGGAATTCCGAACATTCCGGAACCTTGGTGGATTCCGGAACTCTGAACATTCCGGAACCTTGGTGCATTCCGGAACTCTGAACATTCCGGAACCTTGGTGGATTCCGGAACTCTGAACATTCCGGAACTCTGAACATTCCGGAATTCCAAACATTCCGGAACCTTGGTGCATTCCGGAACTCTGAACATTCCGGAATTCCGAACATTCCGGAACCTTGGTGCATTCCAGATTTCCGAACATTCCGGAACCTTGGTGCATTCCGGAACTCTGAACATTCCGGAACCTTGGTGCATTCCGGAACTCTGAACATTCCGGAACCTTGGTGGATTCCGGAACTCTGAACATTCCGGAACTCTGAACATTCCGGAATTCCGAACATTCCGGAACCTTTGTGCATTCCGGAACTCTGAACATTCCGCAACCTTGGTGGATTCCGGAACTCTGAACATTCCGGAACTCTGAACATTCCGGAATTCCGAACATTCCGGAACCTTGGTGCATTCCGGAATTCCGAACATTCCGGAACCTTGGTGCATTCCGGAACTCTGAACATTCCGGAATTCCGAACATTCCGGAACCTTGGTGGATTCCGGAACTCTGAACATTCCGGAATTCCGAACATTCCGGAACCTTGGTGCATTCCGGAACTCTGAACATTCCGGAACCTTGGTGCATTCCGGAACTCTGAACATTCCGGAACCTTGGTGCATTCCGGAACTCTGAACATTCCGGAATTCCGAACATTCCGGAACCTTGGTGGATTCCGGAACTCTGAACATTCCGGAATTCCGAACATTCCGGAACCTTGGTGCATTCCGGAACTCTGAACATTCCGGAACCTTGGTGCATTCCGGAACTCTGAACATTCCGGAACCTTGGTGCATTCCGGAACTCTGAACATTCCGGAACCTTGGTGGATTCCGGAACTCTGAACATTCCGGAATTCCGAACATTCCGGAACCTTGGTGCATTCCGGAACTCTGAACATTCCGGAATTCCGAACATTCCGGAACCTTGGTGCATTCCGGAACTCTGAACATTCCGGAACTCTGAACATTCCGGAATTCCGAACATTCCGGAACCTTAGTGCATTCCGGAATTCCGAACATTCCGGAACCTTGGTGCATTCCGGAATTCCGAACATTCCGGAACCTTGGTGCATTCCGGAACTCTGAACATTCCGGAATTCCGAACATTCCGGAACCTTGGTGGATTCCGGAACTCTGAACATTCCGGAATTCCGAACATTCCGGAACCTTGGTGCATTCCGGAACTCTGAACATTCCGGAACTCTGAACATTCCGGAATTCCGAACATTCCGGAACCTTGGTGCATTCCGGAATTCCGAACATTCCGGAACCTTGGTGCATTCCGGAACTCTGAACATTCCGGAATTCCGAACATTCCGGAACCTTGGTGCATTCTGGAATTCCGAACATTCCGGAACCTTGGTGCATTCCGGAATTCCGAACATTCCGGAACCTTGGTGCATTCCGGAACTCTGAACATTCCGGAATTCCGAACATTCCGGAACCTTGGTGGATTCCGGAACTCTGAACATTCCGGAACTCTGAACATTCCGGAACCTTGGTGCATTCCGGAACTCTGAACATTCCGGAATTCCGAGCATTCCGGAACCTTGGTGCATTCCGGAATTCCGAACATTCCGGAACCTTGGTACATTCCGGAATTCCGAACATTCCGGAACCTTGGTGCATTCCGGAATTCCGAACATTCCGGAACCTTGGTGGATTCCGGAACACTGAACATTACGGAACCTTGGTGCATTCCGGAACTCTGAAAATTCCGGAACCTTGGTGGATTCCGGGACCTTGCTGCATTCCGGAACTCTGAACATTCCGGAATTCCGAACATTCCGGAACCTTGGTGCATTCCGGAACTCTGAACATTCCGGAACCTTGGTGCATTCCGGAATTCCGAACATTCCGGAACCTTGGTGCATTCCGGAACTCTGAACATTCCGGAATTCCGAACATTCCGGAACCTTGGTGCATTCCGGAACTCTGAACATTCCGGAACTCTGAACATTCCGGAATTCCGAACATTCCGGAACCTTGGTGCATTCCGGAACTCTGAACATTCCGGAATTCCGAACATTCCGGAACCTTGGTGCATTCCGGAATTCCGAACATTCCGGAACCTTGGTGGATTCCGGAACTCTGAACATTCCGGAACCTTGGTGCATTCCGGAACTCTGAACATTCCGGAACTCTGAACATTCCGGAATTCCGAACATTCCGGAACCTTGGTGCATTCCGGAACTCTGAACATTCCGGAATTTCGAACATTCCGGAACCTTGGTGCATTCCGGAACTCTGAACATTCCGGAATTCCGAACATTCCGGAACCTTGGTGCATTCCGGAACTCTGAACATTCCGGAACCTTGGTGGATTCCGGAACTCTGAACATTCCGGAACTCTGAACATTCCGGAATTCCGAACATTCCGGAACCTTGGTGCATTCCGGAACTCTGAACATTCCGGAATTTCGAACATTCCGGAACCTTGGTGCATTCCAGAATTCCGAACATTCCGGAACCTTGGTGCATTCCGGAACTCTGAACATTCCGGAATTCCGAACATTCCGGAACCTTGGTGGATTCCGGAACTCTGAACATTCCGGAACCTTGGTGCATTCCGGAACTCTGAACATTCCGGAACCTTGGTGGATTCCGGAACTCTGAACATTCCGGAACTCTGAACATTCCGGAATTCCGAACATTCCGGAACCTTTGTGCATTCCGGAACTCTGAACATTCCACAACCTTGGTGGATTCCGGAACTCTGAACATTCCGGAACTCTGAACATTCCGGAATTCCGAACATTCCGGAACCTTGGTGCATTCCGGAATTCCGAACATTCCGGAACCTTGGTGCATTCCGGAACTCTGAACATTCCGGAACTCTGAACATTCCGGAATTCCGAACATTCCGGAACCTTGGTGCATTCCGGAATTCCGAACATTCCGGAACCTTGGTGCATTCCGGAATTCCGAACATTCCGGAACCTTGGTGGATTCCGGAACTCTGAACATTACGGAACCTTGGTGCATTCCGGAACTCTGAACATACCGGAATTCCGAACATTCCGGAACCTTGGTGCATTCCGGAACTCTGAACATTCCGGAACTCTGAACATTCCGGATTTCCGAACATTCCGGAACCTTGGTGCATTCCGGAATTCCGAACATTCCGGAACCTTGGTGCATTCCGGAACTCTGAACATTCCGGAATTCCGAACATTCCGGAACCTTGGTGCATTCCGGAACTCTGAACATTCCGGAACTCTGAACATTCCGGAATTCCGAACATTCCGGAACCTTGGTGCATTCCGGAATTCCGAACATTCCGGAACCTTGGTGCATTCCGGAACTCTGAACATTCCGGAATTCCGAACATTCCGGAACCTTGGTGGATTCCGGAACTCTGAACATTCCGGAATTCCGAACATTCCGGAACCTTGGTGCATTCCGGAACTCTGAACATTCCGGAACTCTTAACATTCCGGAATTCCGAACATTCCGGAACCTTGGTGCATTCCGGAATTCCGAACATTCCGGAACCTTGGTGCATTCCGGAACTCTGAACATTCCGGAATTCCGAACATTCCGGAACCTTGGTGCATTCCGGAATTCCGAACATTCCGGAACCTTGGTGCATTCCGGAATTCCGAACATTCCGGAACCTTGGTGCATTCCGGAACTCTGAACATTCCGGAATTCCGAACATTCCGGAACCTTGGTGGATTCCGGAACTCTGAACATTCCGGAACTCTGAACATTCCGGAACCTTGGTGCATTCCGGAACTCTGAACATTCCGGAATTCCGAGCATTCCGGAACCTTGGTGCATTCCGGAATTCCGAACATTCCGGAACCTTGGTACATTCCGGAATTCCGAACATTCCGGAACCTTGGTGCATTCCGGAATTCCGAACATTCCGGAACCTTGGTGGATTCCGGAACACTGAACATTACGGAACCTTGGTGCATTCCGGAACTCTGAACATTCCGGAACCTTGGTGGATTCCGGGACCTTGCTTCATTCCGGAACTCTGAACATTCCGGAATTCCGAACATTCCGGAACCTTGGTGCATTCCGGAACTCTGAACATTCCGGAATTCCGAACATTCCGGAACCTTGGTGCATTCCGGAATTCCGAACATTCCGGGACCTTGGTGGATTCCGGAACTCTGAACATTCTGGAACCTCGGTGCATTCCGGAACTCTGAACATTCCGGAACCTTGGTGGATTCCGGAACTCTGAACATTCCGGAACTCTGAACATTCCGGAATTCCGAACATTCCGGAACCTTGGTGCATTCCGGAACTCTGAACATTCCGGAATTCCGAACATTCCGGAACCTTGGTGCATTCCGGAATTCCGAACATTCCGGAACCTTGGTGCATTCCGGAACTCTGAACATTCCGGAATTCCGAACATTCCGGAACCTTGGTGGATTCCGGAACTCTGAACATTCCGGAACCTTGGTGCATTCCGGAACTCTGAACATTCCGGAACCTTGGTGCATTCCGGAACTCTGAACATTCCGCAACCTTGGTGCATTCCGGAACTCTGAACATTCCGGAACTCTGAACATTCCGGAATTCCGAACATTCCGGAACCTTGGTGCATTCCGGAACTCTGAAAATTCCGGAATTCCGAACCTTGGTGCATTCCAGAACTCTGAACATTCCGGAACTCTGAACATTCCGGAACCTTGGTGCATTCCGGAATTCCGAACATTCCGGAACCTTGGTGCATTCCGGAACTCTGAACATTCCGGAATTTCGAACATTCCGGAACCTTGGTGCATTCCAGAATTCCGAACATTCCGGAACCTTGGTGCATTCCGGAACTCTGAACATTCCGGAATTCCGAACATTCCGGAACCTTGGTGGATTCCGGAACTCTGAACATTCCGGAACCTTGGTGCATTCCGGAACTCTGAACATTCCGGAACCTTGGTGGATTCCGGAACTCTGAACATTCCGGAACTCTGAACATTCCGGAATTCCGAACATTCCGGAACCTTTGTGCATTCCGGAACTCTGAACATTCCGCAACCTTGGTGGATTCCGGAACTCTGAACATTCCGGAACTCTGAACATTCCGGAATTCCGAACATTCCGGAACCTTGGTGCATTCCGGAATTCCGAACATTCCGGAACCTTGGTGCATTCCGGAACTCTGAACATTCCGGAACTCTGAACATTCCGGAATTCCGAACATTCCGGAACCTTGGTGCATTCCGGAATTCCGAACATTCCGGAACCTTGGTGCATTCCGGAATTCCGAACATTCCGGAACCTTGGTGGATTCCGGAACTCTGAACATTACGGAACCTTGGTGCATTCCGGAACTCTGAACATACCGGAATTCCGAACATTCCGGAACCTTGGTGCATTCCGGAACTCTGAACATTCCGGAACTCTGAACATTCCGGATTTCCGAACATTCCGGAACCTTGGTGCATTCCGGAATTCCGAACATTCCGGAACCTTGGTGCATTCCGGAACTCTGAACATTCCGGAATTCCGAACATTCCGGAACCTTGGTGCATTCCGGAACTCTGAACATTCCGGAACTCTGAACATTCCGGAATTCCGAACATTCCGGAACCTTGGTGCATTCCGGAATTCCGAACATTCCGGAACCTTGGTGCATTCCGGAACTCTGAACATTCCGGAATTCCGAACATTCCGGAACCTTGGTGGATTCCGGAACTCTGAACATTCCGGAATTCCGAACATTCCGGAACCTTGGTGCATTCCGGAACTCTGAACATTCCGGAATTCCGAACATTCCGGAACCTTGGTGCATTCCGGAACTCTGAACATTCCGGAACCTTGGTGCATTCCGGAACTCTGAACATTCCGGAACTCTGAACATTCCGGAACTCTGAACATTCCGGAACTCTGAACATTCCGGAATTCCGAACATTCCGGAACCTTGGTGCATTCCGGAATTCCGAACATTCCGGAACCTTGGTGCATTCCGGTATTCCGAACATTCCGGAATTCCGAACATTCCGGAACCTTGGTGGATTCCGGAACTCGGAACATTCCGGAACCTTGGTGCATTCCGGAACTCTGAACTTCCGCAACCTTGGTGCATTCCGGAACTCTGACCATTCCGGAATTCCGAACATTCCGGAACCTTGGTGCATTCCGGAATTCCGAACATTCCGGAACCTTGGTGCATTCCGGAACTCTGAACATTCCGGAACTCTGAACATTCCGGAATTCCGAACATTCCGGAACCTTGGTGCATTCCGGAATTCCGAACATTCAGGAACCTTGGTGCATTCCGGAACTCTGAACATTCCGGAACCTTGGTGCATTCCGGAACTCTGAACATTCCGGAACTCTGAACATTCCGGAACTCTGAACATTCCGGAACTCTGAACATTCCGGAATTCCGAACATTCCGGAACCTTGGTGCATTCCGGAATTCCGAACATTCCGGAACCTTGGTGCATTCCGGTATTCCGAACATTCCGGAATTCCGAACATTCCGGAACCTTGGTGGATTCCGGAACTCGGAACATTCCGGAACCTTGGTGCATTCCGGAACTCTGAACTTCCGCAACCTTGGTGCATTCCGGAACTCTGACCATTCCGGAATTCCGAACATTCCGGAACCTTGGTGCATTCCGGAATTCCGAACATTCCGGAACCTTGGTGCATTCCGGAACTCTGAACATTCCGGAACTCTGAACATTCCGGAATTCCGAACATTCCGGAACCTTGGTGCATTCCGGAATTCCGAACATTCAGGAACCTTGGTGCATTCCGGAACTCTGAACATTCCGGAATTCCGAACATTCCGGAACCTTGGTGCATTCCGGAATTCCGAACAATCCGGAACCTTGGTGCATTCCGGAACTCTGAACATTCCGGAATTCCGAACATTCCGGAACCTTGGTGCATTCCGGAACTCTGAACATTCCGGAACCTTGGTGCATTCCGGAATTCCGAACATTCCGGAACCTTGGTGCATTCCGGAACTCTGAACATTCCGGAATTCCGAACATTCCGGAACCTTGGTGCATTCCGGAACTCTGAACATTCCGGAACCTTGGTGCATTCCGGAATTCCGAACATTCCGGAACTCTGAACATTCCGGAATTCCGAACATTCCGGAACCTTGGTGCATTCCGGAACTCTGAACATTCCGGAACTCTGAACATTCCGGAATTCCGAACATTCCGGAACCTTGGTGCATTCCGGAATTCCGAACATTCCGGAACCTTGGTGCATTCCGGAACTCTGAACATTCCGGAACTCTGAACATTCCGGAATTCCGAACATTCCGGAACCTTGGTGCATTCCGGAATTCCGAACATTCAGGAACCTTGGTGCATTCCGGAACTCTGAACATTCCGGAATTCCGAACATTCCGGAACCTTGGTGCATTCCGGAATTCCGAACAATCCGGAACCTTGGTGCATTCCGGAACTCTGAACATTCCGGAATTCCGAACATTCCGGAACCTTGGTGCATTCCGGAACTCTGAACATTCCGGAACCTTGGTGCATTCCGGAATTCCGAACATTCCGGAACCTTGGTGCATTCCGGAACTCTGAACATTCCGGAATTCCGAACATTCCGGAACCTTGGTGCATTCCGGAATTCCGAACAATCCGGAACCTTGGTGCATTCCGGAACTCTGAACATTCCGGAATTCCGAACATTCCGGAACCTTGGTGCATTCCGGAACTCTGAACATTCCGGAACCTTGGTGCATTCCGGAATTCCGAACATTCCGGAACTCTGAACATTCCGGAATTCCGAACATTCCGGAACCTTGGTGCATTCCGGAACTCTGAACATTCCGGAACTCTGAACATTCCGGAATTCCGAACATTCCGGAACCTTGGTGCATTCCGGAATTCCGAACATTCCGGAACCTTGGTGCATTCCGGAACTCTGAACATTCCGGAATTCCGAACATTCCGGAACCTTGGTGCATTCCGGAATTCCGAACATTCCGGAACCTTGGTTCATTCCGGAATTCCGAACATTCCGGAATTCCGAACATTCCGGAACCTTGGTGCATTCCGGAACTCTGAACATTCCGGAACCTTGGTGCATTCCGGAATTCCGAACATTCCGGAACTCTGAACATTCCGGAATTCCGAACATTCCGGAACCTTGGTGCATTCCGGAATTCCGAACATTCCGGAACCTTGGTGGATTCCGGAACTCTGAACATTCCGGAACTCTGAACATTCCGGAATTCCGAACATTCCGGAACCTTGGTGCATTCCGGAACTCTGAACATTCCGCAACCTTGGTGCATTCCGGAATTCCGAACATTCCGGAACCTTGGTGCATTCCGGAACTCTGAACATTCCGGAACTCTGAACATTCCGGAATTCCGAACATTCCGGAACCTTGGTGCATTCCGGAACTCTGAACATTCCGGAATTCCGAACATTCCGGAACCTTGGTGCATTCCGGAATTCCGAACAATCCGGAACCTTGGTGCATTCCGGAACTCTGAACATTCCGGAATTCCGAACATTCCGGATCCTTGGTGCATTCCGGAACTCTGAACATTCCGGAACCTTGGTGCATTCCGGAATTCCGAACATTCCGGAACTCTGAACATTCCGGAATTCCGAACATTCCGGAACCTTGGTGCATTCCGGAATTCCGAACATTCCGGAACCTTGGTACATTCCGGAATTCCGAACATTCCGGAACCTTGGTGCATTCCGGAACTCTGAACATTCCGGAATTCCGAACATTCCGGAACCTTGGTGCATTCCGGAACTCTGAACATTCCGGAACTCTGAACATTCCGGAATTCCGAACATTCCGGAACCTTGGTGCATTCCGGAACTCTGAACATTCCGGAATTCCGAACATTCCGGAACCTTGGTGCATTCCGGAATTCCGAACATTCCGGAACCTTGGTGGATTCCGGAACTCTGAACATTCCGGAACCTTGGTGCATTCCGGAACTCTGAACATTCCGGAACTCTGAACATTCCGGAACTCTGAACATTCCGGAACTCTGAACATTCCGGAATTCCGAACATTCCGGAACCTTGGTGCATTCCGGAATTCCGAACATTCCGGAACCTTGGTGCATTCCGGTATTCCGAACATTCCGGAATTCCGAACATTCCGGAACCTTGGTGGATTCCGGAACTCGGAACATTCCGGAACCTTGGTGCATTCCGGAACTCTGAACTTCCGCAACCTTGGTGCATTCCGGAACTCTGACCATTCCGGAATTCCGAACATTCCGGAACCTTGGTGCATTCCGGAATTCCGAACATTCCGGAACCTTGGTGCATTCCGGAACTCTGAACATTCCGGAACTCTGAACATTCCGGAATTCCGAACATTCCGGAACCTTGGTGCATTCCGGAATTCCGAACATTCAGGAACCTTGGTGCATTCCGGAACTCTGAACATTCCGGAATTCCGAACATTCCGGAACCTTGGTGCATTCCGGAATTCCGAACAATCCGGAACCTTGGTGCATTCCGGAACTCTGAACATTCCGGAATTCCGAACATTCCGGAACCTTGGTGCATTCCGGAACTCTGAACATTCCGGAACCTTGGTGCATTCCGGAATTCCGAACATTCCGGAACCTTGGTGCATTCCGGAACTCTGAACATTCCGGAATTCCGAACATTCCGGAACCTTGGTGCATTCCGGAATTCCGAACAATCCGGAACCTTGGTGCATTCCGGAACTCTGAACATTCCGGAATTCCGAACATTCCGGAACCTTGGTGCATTCCGGAACTCTGAACATTCCGGAACCTTGGTGCATTCCGGAATTCCGAACATTCCGGAACTCTGAACATTCCGGAATTCCGAACATTCCGGAACCTTGGTGCATTCCGGAACTCTGAACATTCCGGAACTCTGAACATTCCGGAATTCCGAACATTCCGGAACCTTGGTGCATTCCGGAATTCCGAACATTCCGGAACCTTGGTGCATTCCGGAACTCTGAACATTCCGGAACTCTGAACATTCCGGAATTCCGAACATTCCGGAACCTTGGTGCATTCCGGAATTCCGAACATTCAGGAACCTTGGTGCATTCCGGAACTCTGAACATTCCGGAATTCCGAACATTCCGGAACCTTGGTGCATTCCGGAATTCCGAACAATCCGGAACCTTGGTGCATTCCGGAACTCTGAACATTCCGGAATTCCGAACATTCCGGAACCTTGGTGCATTCCGGAACTCTGAACATTCCGGAACCTTGGTGCATTCCGGAATTCCGAACATTCCGGAACCTTGGTGCATTCCGGAACTCTGAACATTCCGGAATTCCGAACATTCCGGAACCTTGGTGCATTCCGGAATTCCGAACAATCCGGAACCTTGGTGCATTCCGGAACTCTGAACATTCCGGAATTCCGAACATTCCGGAACCTTGGTGCATTCCGGAACTCTGAACATTCCGGAACCTTGGTGCATTCCGGAATTCCGAACATTCCGGAACTCTGAACATTCCGGAATTCCGAACATTCCGGAACCTTGGTGCATTCCGGAACTCTGAACATTCCGGAACTCTGAACATTCCGGAATTCCGAACATTCCGGAACCTTGGTGCATTCCGGAATTCCGAACATTCCGGAACCTTGGTGCATTCCGGAACTCTGAACATTCCGGAATTCCGAACATTCCGGAACCTTGGTGCATTCCGGAATTCCGAACATTCCGGAACCTTGGTTCATTCCGGAATTCCGAACATTCCGGAATTCCGAACATTCCGGAACCTTGGTGCATTCCGGAACTCTGAACATTCCGGAACCTTGGTGCATTCCGGAATTCCGAACATTCCGGAACTCTGAACATTCCGGAATTCCGAACATTCCGGAACCTTGGTGCATTCCGGAATTCCGAACATTCCGGAACCTTGGTGGATTCCGGAACTCTGAACATTCCGGAACTCTGAACATTCCGGAATTCCGAACATTCCGGAACCTTGGTGCATTCCGGAACTCTGAACATTCCGCAACCTTGGTGCATTCCGGAATTCCGAACATTCCGGAACCTTGGTGCATTCCGGAACTCTGAACATTCCGGAACTCTGAACATTCCGGAATTCCGAACATTCCGGAACCTTGGTGCATTCCGGAACTCTGAACATTCCGGAATTCCGAACATTCCGGAACCTTGGTGCATTCCGGAATTCCGAACAATCCGGAACCTTGGTGCATTCCGGAACTCTGAACATTCCGGAATTCCGAACATTCCGGATCCTTGGTGCATTCCGGAACTCTGAACATTCCGGAACCTTGGTGCATTCCGGAATTCCGAACATTCCGGAACTCTGAACATTCCGGAATTCCGAACATTCCGGAACCTTGGTGCATTCCGGAATTCCGAACATTCCGGAACCTTGGTACATTCCGGAATTCCGAACATTCCGGAACCTTGGTGCATTCCGGAACTCTGAACATTCCGGAATTCCGAACATTCCGGAACCTTGGTGCATTCCGGAACTCTGAACATTCCGGAACTCTGAACATTCCGGAATTCCGAACATTCCGGAACCTTGGTGCATTCCGGAACTCTGAACATTCCGGAATTCCGAACATTCCGGAACCTTGGTGCATTCCGGAATTCCGAACATTCCGGAACCTTGGTGGATTCCGGAACTCTGAACATTCCGGAACCTTGGTGCATTCCGGAACTCTGAACATTCCGGAACCTTGGTGGATTCCGGAACTCTGAACATTCCGGAACTCTGAACATTCCGGAATTCCGAACATTCCGGAACCTTGGTGCATTCCGGAACTCTGAACATTCCGGAATTCCGAACATTCCGGAACCTTGGTGCATTCCGGAATTCCGAACAATCCGGAACCTTGGTGCATTCCGGAACTCTGAACATTCCGGAATTCCGAACATTCCGGATCCTTGGTGCATTCCGGAACTCTGAACATTCCGGAACCTTGGTGCATTCCGGAATTCCGAACATTCCGGAACTCTGAAAATTCCGGAATTCCGAACATTCCGGAACCTTGGTGCATTCCGGAATTCCGAACATTCCGGAACCTTGGTACATTCCGGAATTCCGAACATTCCGGAACCTTGGTGCATTCCGGAACTCTGAACATTCCGGAATTCCGAACATTCCGGAACCTTGGTGCATTCCGGAACTCTGAACATTCCGGAACTCTGAACATTCCGGAATTCCGAACATTCCGGAACCTTGGTGCATTCCGGAACTCTGAACATTCCGGAATTCCGAACATTCCGGAACCTTGGTGCATTCCGGAATTCCGAACATTCCGGAACCTTGGTGGATTCCGGAACTCTGAACATTCCGGAACCTTGGTGCATTCCGGAACTCTGAACATTCCGGAACCTTGGTGGATTCCGGAACTCTGAACATTCCGGAACTCTGAACATTCCGGAATTCCGAACATTCCGGAACCTTGGTGCATTCCGGAACTCTGAACATTCCGGAACTCTGAACATTCCGGAATTCCGAACATTCCGGAACCTTGGTGCATTCCAGAATTCCGAACATTCCGGAACCTTGGTGCATTCCGGAACTCTGAACATTCCGGAATTCCGAACATTCCGGAACCTTGGTGCATTCCGGAACTCTGAACATTCCGGAACTCTGAACATTCCGGAATTCCGAACATTCCGGAACCTTGGTGCATTCCGGAACTCTGAACATTCCGGAATTCCGAACATTCCGGAACCTTGGTGCATTCCGGAATTCCGAACATTCCGGAACCTTGGTGGATTCCGGAACTCTGAACATTCCGGAACCTTGGTGCATTCCGGAACTCTGAACATTCCGGAACCTTGGTGGATTCCGGAACTCTGAACATTCCGGAACTCTGAACATTCCGGAATTCCGAACATTCCGGAACCTTGGTGCATTCCGGAACTCTGAACATTCCGGAATTCCGAACATTCCGGAACCTTGGTGCATTCCAGAATTCCGAACATTCCGGAACCTTGGTGCATTCCGGAACTCTGAACATTCCGGAATTCCGAACATTCCGGAACCTTGGTGGATTCCGGAACTCTGAACATTCCGGAACCTTGGTGCATTCCGGAACTCTGAACATTCCGGAACCTTGGTGGATTCCGGAACTCTGAACATTCCGGAACTCTGAACATTCCGGAATTCCGAACATTCCGGAACCTTTGTGCATTCCGGAACTCTGAACATTCCGCAACCTTGGTGGATTCCGGAACTCTGAACATTCCGGAACTCTGAACATTCCGGAATTCCGAACATTCCGGAACCTTGGTGCATTCCGGAATTCCGAACATTCCGGAACCTTGGTGCATTCCGGAACTCTGAACATTCCGGAACTCTGAACATTCCGGAATTCCGAACATTCCGGATCCTTGGTGCATTCCGGAACTCTGAACATTCCGGAACCTTGGTGCATTCCGGAATTCCGAACATTCCGGAACTCTGAACATTCCGGAATTCCGAACATTCCGGAACCTTGGTGCATTCCGGAATTCCGAACATTCCGGAACCTTGGTACATTCCGGAATTCCGAACATTCCGGAACCTTGGTGCATTCCGGAACTCTGAACATTCCGGAATTCCGAACATTCCGGAACCTTGGTGCATTCCGGAACTCTGAACATTCCGGAACTCTGAACATTCCGGAATTCCGAACATTCCGGAACCTTGGTGCATTCCGGAACTCTGAACATTCCGGAATTCCGAACATTCCGGAACCTTGGTGCATTCCGGAATTCCGAACATTCCGGATCCTTGGTGCATTCCGGAACTCTGAACATTCCGGAACCTTGGTGCATTCCGGAATTCCGAACATTCCGGAACTCTGAACATTCCGGAATTCCGAACATTCCGGAACCTTGGTGCATTCCGGAATTCCGAACATTCCGGAACCTTGGTACATTCCGGAATTCCGAACATTCCGGAACCTTGGTGCATTCCGGAACTCTGAACATTCCGGAATTCCGAACATTCCGGAACCTTGGTGCATTCCGGAACTCTGAACATTCCGGAACTCTGAACATTCCGGAATTCCGAACATTCCGGAACCTTGGTGCATTCCGGAACTCTGAACATTCCGGAATTCCGAACATTCCGGAACCTTGGTGCATTCCGGAACTCTGAACATTCCGGAATTCCGAACATTCCGGAACCTTGGTGCATTCCGGAATTCCGAACATTCCGGAACCTTGGTGGATTCCGGAACTCTGAACATTCCGGAACCTTGGTGCATTCCGGAACTCTGAACATTCCGGAACCTTGGTGGATTCCGGAACTCTGAACATTCCGGAACTCTGAACATTCCGGAATTCCGAACATTCCGGAACCTTGGTGCATTCCGGAACTCTGAACATTCCGGAATTCCGAACATTCCGGAACCTTGGTGCATTCCGGAATTCCGAACAATCCGGAACCTTGGTGCATTCCGGAACTCTGAACATTCCGGAATTCCGAACATTCCGGATCCTTGGTGCATTCCGGAACTCTGAACATTCCGGAACCTTGGTGCATTCCGGAATTCCGAACATTCCGGAACTCTGAAAATTCCGGAATTCCGAACATTCCGGAACCTTGGTGCATTCCGGAATTCCGAACATTCCGGAACCTTGGTACATTCCGGAATTCCGAACATTCCGGAACCTTGGTGCATTCCGGAACTCTGAACATTCCGGAATTCCGAACATTCCGGAACCTTGGTGCATTCCGGAACTCTGAACATTCCGGAACTCTGAACATTCCGGAATTCCGAACATTCCGGAACCTTGGTGCATTCCGGAACTCTGAACATTCCGGAATTCCGAACATTCCGGAACCTTGGTGCATTCCGGAATTCCGAACATTCCGGAACCTTGGTGGATTCCGGAACTCTGAACATTCCGGAACCTTGGTGCATTCCGGAACTCTGAACATTCCGGAACCTTGGTGGATTCCGGAACTCTGAACATTCCGGAACTCTGAACATTCCGGAATTCCGAACATTCCGGAACCTTGGTGCATTCCGGAACTCTGAACATTCCGGAACTCTGAACATTCCGGAATTCCGAACATTCCGGAACCTTGGTGC
This sequence comes from Mchenga conophoros, assembly GCF_057382185.1. Classification (NCBI taxonomy): domain Eukaryota; kingdom Metazoa; phylum Chordata; class Actinopteri; order Cichliformes; family Cichlidae; genus Mchenga; species Mchenga conophoros. The sequence goes on along the minus strand of NC_140538.1, from coordinate 34,286,951 downwards.
ATTCCAGAATTCCGAACATTCCGGAACCTTGGTGCATTCCGGAACTCTGAACATTCCGGAATTCCGAACATTCCGGAACCTTGGTGCATTCCGGAACTCTGAACATTCCGGAACTCTGAACATTCCGGAATTCCGAACATTCCGGAACCTTGGTGCATTCCGGAACTCTGAACATTCCGGAATTCCGAACATTCCGGAACCTTGGTGCATTCCGGAATTCCGAACATTCCGGAACCTTGGTGGATTCCGGAACTCTGAACATTCCGGAACCTTGGTGCATTCCGGAACTCTGAACATTCCGGAACCTTGGTGGATTCCGGAACTCTGAACATTCCGGAACTCTGAACATTCCGGAATTCCGAACATTCCGGAACCTTGGTGCATTCCGGAACTCTGAACATTCCGGAATTCCGAACATTCCGGAACCTTGGTGCATTCCAGAATTCCGAACATTCCGGAACCTTGGTGCATTCCGGAACTCTGAACATTCCGGAATTCCGAACATTCCGGAACCTTGGTGGATTCCGGAACTCTGAACATTCCGGAACCTTGGTGCATTCCGGAACTCTGAACATTCCGGAACCTTGGTGGATTCCGGAACTCTGAACATTCCGGAACTCTGAACATTCCGGAATTCCGAACATTCCGGAACCTTTGTGCATTCCGGAACTCTGAACATTCCGCAACCTTGGTGGATTCCGGAACTCTGAACATTCCGGAACTCTGAACATTCCGGAATTCCGAACATTCCGGAACCTTGGTGCATTCCGGAATTCCGAACATTCCGGAACCTTGGTGCATTCCGGAACTCTGAACATTCCGGAACTCTGAACATTCCGGAATTCCGAACATTCCGGATCCTTGGTGCATTCCGGAACTCTGAACATTCCGGAACCTTGGTGCATTCCGGAATTCCGAACATTCCGGAACTCTGAACATTCCGGAATTGCGAACATTCCGGAACCTTGGTGCATTCCGGAATTCCGAACATTCCGGAACCTTGGTACATTCCGGAATTCCGAACATTCCGGAACCTTGGTGCATTCCGGAACTCTGAACATTCCGGAATTCCGAACATTCCGGAACCTTGGTGCATTCCGGAACTCTGAACATTCCGGAACTCTGAACATTCCGGAATTCCGAACATTCCGGAACCTTGGTGCATTCCGGAACTCTGAACATTCCGGAATTCCGAACATTCCGGAACCTTGGTGCATTCCGGAATTCCGAACATTCCGGATCCTTGGTGCATTCCGGAACTCTGAACATTCCGGAACCTTGGTGCATTCCGGAATTCCGAACATTCCGGAACTCTGAACATTCCGGAATTCCGAACATTCCGGAACCTTGGTGCATTCCGGAATTCCGAACATTCCGGAACCTTGGTACATTCCGGAATTCCGAACATTCCGGAACCTTGGTGCATTCCGGAACTCTGAACATTCCGGAATTCCGAACATTCCGGAACCTTGGTGCATTCCGGAACTCTGAACATTCCGGAACTCTGAACATTCCGGAATTCCGAACATTCCGGAACCTTGGTGCATTCCGGAACTCTGAACATTCCGGAATTCCGAACATTCCGGAACCTTGGTGCATTCCGGAACTCTGAACATTCCGGAATTCCGAACATTCCGGAACCTTGGTGCATTCCGGAATTCCGAACATTCCGGAACCTTGGTGGATTCCGGAACTCTGAACATTCCGGAACCTTGGTGCATTCCGGAACTCTGAACATTCCGGAACCTTGGTGGATTCCGGAACTCTGAACATTCCGGAACTCTGAACATTCCGGAATTCCGAACATTCCGGAACCTTGGTGCATTCCGGAACTCTGAACATTCCGGAATTCCGAACATTCCGGAACCTTGGTGCATTCCGGAATTCCGAACAATCCGGAACCTTGGTGCATTCCGGAACTCTGAACATTCCGGAATTCCGAACATTCCGGATCCTTGGTGCATTCCGGAACTCTGAACATTCCGGAACCTTGGTGCATTCCGGAATTCCGAACATTCCGGAACTCTGAAAATTCCGGAATTCCGAACATTCCGGAACCTTGGTGCATTCCGGAATTCCGAACATTCCGGAACCTTGGTACATTCCGGAATTCCGAACATTCCGGAACCTTGGTGCATTCCGGAACTCTGAACATTCCGGAATTCCGAACATTCCGGAACCTTGGTGCATTCCGGAACTCTGAACATTCCGGAACTCTGAACATTCCGGAATTCCGAACATTCCGGAACCTTGGTGCATTCCGGAACTCTGAACATTCCGGAATTCCGAACATTCCGGAACCTTGGTGCATTCCGGAATTCCGAACATTCCGGAACCTTGGTGGATTCCGGAACTCTGAACATTCCGGAACCTTGGTGCATTCCGGAACTCTGAACATTCCGGAACCTTGGTGGATTCCGGAACTCTGAACATTCCGGAACTCTGAACATTCCGGAATTCCGAACATTCCGGAACCTTGGTGCATTCCGGAACTCTGAACATTCCGGAACTCTGAACATTCCGGAATTCCGAACATTCCGGAACCTTGGTGCATTCCAGAATTCCGAACATTCCGGAACCTTGGTGCATTCCGGAACTCTGAACATTCCGGAATTCCGAACATTCCGGAACCTTGGTGCATTCCGGAACTCTGAACATTCCGGAACTCTGAACATTCCGGAATTCCGAACATTCCGGAACCTTGGTGCATTCCGGAACTCTGAACATTCCGGAATTCCGAACATTCCGGAACCTTGGTGCATTCCGGAATTCCGAACATTCCGGAACCTTGGTGGATTCCGGAACTCTGAACATTCCGGAACCTTGGTGCATTCCGGAACTCTGAACATTCCGGAACCTTGGTGGATTCCGGAACTCTGAACATTCCGGAACTCTGAACATTCCGGAATTCCGAACATTCCGGAACCTTGGTGCATTCCGGAACTCTGAACATTCCGGAATTCCGAACATTCCGGAACCTTGGTGCATTCCAGAATTCCGAACATTCCGGAACCTTGGTGCATTCCGGAACTCTGAACATTCCGGAATTCCGAACATTCCGGAACCTTGGTGGATTCCGGAACTCTGAACATTCCGGAACCTTGGTGCATTCCGGAACTCTGAACATTCCGGAACCTTGGTGGATTCCGGAACTCTGAACATTCCGGAACTCTGAACATTCCGGAATTCCGAACATTCCGGAACCTTTGTGCATTCCGGAACTCTGAACATTCCGCAACCTTGGTGGATTCCGGAACTCTGAACATTCCGGAACTCTGAACATTCCGGAATTCCGAACATTCCGGAACCTTGGTGCATTCCGGAATTCCGAACATTCCGGAACCTTGGTGCATTCCGGAACTCTGAACATTCCGGAACTCTGAACATTCCGGAATTCCGAACATTCCGGATCCTTGGTGCATTCCGGAACTCTGAACATTCCGGAACCTTGGTGCATTCCGGAATTCCGAACATTCCGGAACTCTGAACATTCCGGAATTCCGAACATTCCGGAACCTTGGTGCATTCCGGAATTCCGAACATTCCGGAACCTTGGTACATTCCGGAATTCCGAACATTCCGGAACCTTGGTGCATTCCGGAACTCTGAACATTCCGGAATTCCGAACATTCGGGAACCTTGGTGCATTCCGGAACTCTGAACATTCCGGAACTCTGAACATTCCGGAATTCCGAACATTCCGGAACCTTGGTGCATTCCGGAACTCTGAACATTCCGGAATTCCGAACATTCCGGAACCTTGGTGCATTCCGGAATTCCGAACATTCCGGATCCTTGGTGCATTCCGGAACTCTGAACATTCCGGAACCTTGGTGCATTCCGGAATTCCGAACATTCCGGAACTCTGAACATTCCGGAATTCCGAACATTCCGGAACCTTGGTGCATTCCGGAATTCCGAACATTCCGGAACCTTGGTACATTCCGGAATTCCGAACATTCCGGAACCTTGGTGCATTCCGGAACTCTGAACATTCCGGAATTCCGAACATTCCGGAACCTTGGTGCATTCCGGAACTCTGAACATTCCGGAACTCTGAACATTCCGGAATTCCGAACATTCCGGAACCTTGGTGCATTCCGGAACTCTGAACATTCCGGAATTCCGAACATTCCGGAACCTTGGTGCATTCCGGAATTCCGAACATTCCGGATCCTTGGTGCATTCCGGAACTCTGAACATTCCGGAACCTTGGTGCATTCCGGAATTCCGAACATTCCGGAACTCTGAACATTCCGGAATTCCGAACATTCCGGAACCTTGGTGCATTCCGGAACTCTGAACATTCCGGAACTCTGAACATTCCGGAATTCCGAACATTCCGGAACCTTGGTGCATTCCGGAACTCTGAACATTCCGGAATTCCGAACATTCCGGAACCTTGGTGCATTCCGGAACTCTGAACATTCCGGAACCTTGGTGGATTCCGGAACTCTGAACATTCCGGAACTCTGAACATTCCGGAATTCCGAACATTCCGGAACCTTGGTGCATTCCGGAACTCTGAACATTCCGGAATTCCGAACATTCCGGAACCTTGGTGCATTCCAGAATTCCGAACATTCCGGAACCTTGGTGCATTCCGGAACTCTGAACATTCCGGAATTCCGAACATTCCGGAACCTTGGTGGATTCCGGAACTCTGAACATTCCGGAACCTTGGTGCATTCCGGAACTCTGAACATTCCGGATCCTTGGTGCATTCCGGAACTCTGAACATTCCGGAACTCTGAACATTCCGGAATTCCGAACATTCCGGAACCTTGGTGCATTCCGGAACTCTGAACATTCCGGAATTCCGAACATTCCGGAACCTTGGTGCATTCCGGAATTCCGAACATTCCGGAACCTTGGTGGATTCCGGAACTCTGAACATTCCGGAACCTTGGTGCATTCCGGAACTCTGAACATTCCGGAACCTTGGTGGATTCCGGAACTCTGAACATTCCGGAACTCTGAACATTCCGGAATTCCAAACATTCCGGAACCTTGGTGCATTCCGGAACTCTGAACATTCCGGAACCTTGGTGCATTCCGGAACTCTGAACATTCCGGAACCTTGGTGCATTCCGGAACTCTGAACATTCCGGAACTCTGAACATTCCGGAATTCCGAACATTCCGGAACCTTGGTGCATTCCGGAACTCTGAACATTCCGCAACCTTGGTGCATTCCGGAATTCCGAACATTCCGGAACCTTGGTGCATTCCGGAACTCTGAACATTCCGGAACTCTGAACATTCCGGAATTCCGAACATTCCGGAACCTTGGTGCATTCCGGAACTCTGAACATTCCGGAATTCCGAACATTCCGGAACCTTGGTGCATTCCGGAATTCCGAACAATCCGGAACCTTGGTGCATTCCGGAACTCTGAACATTCCGGAATTCCGAACATTCCGGATCCTTGGTGCATTCCGGAACTCTGAACATTCCGGAACCTTGGTGCATTCCGGAATTCCGAACATTCCGGAACTCTGAACATTCCGGAATTCCGAACATTCCGGAACCTTGGTGCATTCCGGAATTCCGAACATTCCGGAACCTTGGTACATTCCGGAATTCCGAACATTCCGGAACCTTGGTGCATTCCGGAACTCTGAACATTCCGGAATTCCGAACATTCCGGAACCTTGGTGCATTCCGGAACTCTGAACATTCCGGAACTCTGAACATTCCGGAATTCCGAACATTCCGGAACCTTGGTGCATTCCGGAACTCTGAACATTCCGGAATTCCGAACATTCCGGAACCTTGGTGCATTCCGGAATTCCGAACATTCCGGAACCTTGGTGGATTCCGGAACTCTGAACATTCCGGAACCTTGGTGCATTCCGGAACTCTGAACATTCCGGAACCTTGGTGGATTCCGGAACTCTGAACATTCCGGAACTCTGAACATTCCGGAATTCCGAACATTCCGGAACCTTGGTGCATTCCGGAACTCTGAACATTCCGGAATTCCGAACATTCCGGAACCTTGGTGCATTCCGGAATTCCGAACAATCCGGAACCTTGGTGCATTCCGGAACTCTGAACATTCCGGAATTCCGAACATTCCGGATCCTTGGTGCATTCCGGAACTCTGAACATTCCGGAACCTTGGTGCATTCCGGAATTCCGAACATTCCGGAACTCTGAAAATTCCGGAATTCAGAACATTCCGGAACCTTGGTGCATTCCGGAATTCCGAACAATCCGGAACCTTGGTGCATTCCGGAACTCTGAACATTCCGGAATTCCGAACATTCCGGATCCTTGGTGCATTCCGGAACTCTGAACATTCCGGAACCTTGGTGCATTCCGGAATTCCGAACATTCCGGAACTCTGAAAATTCCGGAATTCCGAACATTCCGGAACCTTGGTGCATTCCGGAATTCCGAACATTCCGGAACCTTGGTACATTCCGGAATTCCGAACATTCCGGAACCTTGGTGCATTCCGGAACTCTGAACATTCCGGAATTCCGAACATTCCGGAACCTTGGTGCATTCCGGAACTCTGAACATTCCGGAACTCTGAACATTCCGGAATTCCGAACATTCCGGAACCTTGGTGCATTCCGGAACTCTGAACATTCCGGAATTCCGAACATTCCGGAACCTTGGTGCATTCCGGAATTCCGAACATTCCGGAACCTTGGTGGATTCCGGAACTCTGAACATTCCGGAACCTTGGTGCATTCCGGAACTCTGAACATTCCGGAACCTTGGTGGATTCCGGAACTCTGAACATTCCGGAACTCTGAACATTCCGGAATTCCGAACATTCCGGAACCTTGGTGCATTCCGGAACTCTGAACATTCCGGAACTCTGAACATTCCGGAATTCCGAACATTCCGGAACCTTGGTGCATTCCAGAATTCCGAACATTCCGGAACCTTGGTGCATTCCGGAACTCTGAACATTCCGGAATTCCGAACATTCCGGAACCTTGGTGCATTCCGGAACTCTGAACATTCCGGAACTCTGAACATTCCGGAATTCCGAACATTCCGGAACCTTGGTGCATTCCGGAACTCTGAACATTCCGGAATTCCGAACATTCCGGAACCTTGGTGCATTCCGGAATTCCGAACATTCCGGAACCTTGGTGGATTCCGGAACTCTGAACATTCCGGAACCTTGGTGCATTCCGGAACTCTGAACATTCCGGAACCTTGGTGGATTCCGGAACTCTGAACATTCCGGAACTCTGAACATTCCGGAATTCCGAACATTCCGGAACCTTGGTGCATTCCGGAACTCTGAACATTCCGGAATTCCGAACATTCCGGAACCTTGGTGCATTCCAGAATTCCGAACATTCCGGAACCTTGGTGCATTCCGGAACTCTGAACATTCCGGAATTCCGAACATTCCGGAACCTTGGTGGATTCCGGAACTCTGAACATTCCGGAACCTTGGTGCATTCCGGAACTCTGAACATTCCGGAACCTTGGTGGATTCCGGAACTCTGAACATTCCGGAACTCTGAACATTCCGGAATTCCGAACATTCCGGAACCTTTGTGCATTCCGGAACTCTGAACATTCCGCAACCTTGGTGGATTCCGGAACTCTGAACATTCCGGAACTCTGAACATTCCGGAATTCCGAACATTCCGGAACCTTGGTGCATTCCGGAATTCCGAACATTCCGGAACCTTGGTGCATTCCGGAACTCTGAACATTCCGGAACTCTGAACATTCCGGAATTCCGAACATTCCGGATCCTTGGTGCATTCCGGAACTCTGAACATTCCGGAACCTTGGTGCATTCCGGAATTCCGAACATTCCGGAACTCTGAACATTCCGGAATTCCGAACATTCCGGAACCTTGGTGCATTCCGGAATTCCGAACATTCCGGAACCTTGGTACATTCCGGAATTCCGAACATTCCGGAACCTTGGTGCATTCCGGAACTCTGAACATTCCGGAATTCCGAACATTCGGGAACCTTGGTGCATTCCGGAACTCTGAACATTCCGGAACTCTGAACATTCCGGAATTCCGAACATTCCGGAACCTTGGTGCATTCCGGAACTCTGAACATTCCGGAATTCCGAACATTCCGGAACCTTGGTGCATTCCGGAATTCCGAACATTCCGGATCCTTGGTGCATTCCGGAACTCTGAACATTCCGGAACCTTGGTGCATTCCGGAATTCCGAACATTCCGGAACTCTGAACATTCCGGAATTCCGAACATTCCGGAACCTTGGTGCATTCCGGAATTCCGAACATTCCGGAACCTTGGTACATTCCGGAATTCCGAACATTCCGGAACCTTGGTGCATTCCGGAACTCTGAACATTCCGGAATTCCGAACATTCCGGAACCTTGGTGCATTCCGGAACTCTGAACATTCCGGAACTCTGAACATTCCGGAATTCCGAACATTCCGGAACCTTGGTGCATTCCGGAACTCTGAACATTCCGGAATTCCGAACATTCCGGAACCTTGGTGCATTCCGGAATTCCGAACATTCCGGATCCTTGGTGCATTCCGGAACTCTGAACATTCCGGAACCTTGGTGCATTCCGGAATTCCGAACATTCCGGAACTCTGAACATTCCGGAATTCCGAACATTCCGGAACCTTGGTGCATTCCGGAACTCTGAACATACCGGAACTCTGAACATTCCGGAATTCCGAACATTCCGGAACCTTGGTGCATTCCGGAACTCTGAACATTCCGGAATTCCGAACATTCCGGAACCTTGGTGCATTCCGGAACTCTGAACATTCCGGAACCTTGGTGGATTCCGGAACTCTGAACATTCCGGAACTCTGAACATTCCGGAATTCCGAACATTCCGGAACCTTGGTGCATTCCGGAACTCTGAACATTCCGGAATTCCGAACATTCCGGAACCTTGGTGCATTCCAGAATTCCGAACATTCCGGAACCTTGGTGCATTCCGGAACTCTGAACATTCCGGAATTCCGAACATTCCGGAACCTTGGTGGATTCCGGAACTCTGAACATTCCGGAACCTTGGTGCATTCCGGAACTCTGAACATTCCGGATCCTTGGTGCATTCCGGAACTCTGAACATTCCGGAACTCTGAACATTCCGGAATTCCGAACATTCCGGAACCTTGGTGCATTCCGGAACTCTGAACATTCCGGAATTCCGAACATTCCGGAACCTTGGTGCATTCCGGAATTCCGAACATTCCGGAACCTTGGTGGATTCCGGAACTCTGAACATTCCGGAACCTTGGTGCATTCCGGAACTCTGAACATTCCGGAACCTTGGTGGATTCCGGAACTCTGAACATTCCGGAACTCTGAACATTCCGGAATTCCAAACATTCCGGAACCTTGGTGCATTCCGGAACTCTGAACATTCCGGAACCTTGGTGCATTCCGGAACTCTGAACATTCCGGAACCTTGGTGCATTCCGGAACTCTGAACATTCCGGAACTCTGAACATTCCGGAATTCCGAACATTCCGGAACCTTGGTGCATTCCGGAACTCTGAACATTCCGCAACCTTGGTGCATTCCGGAATTCCGAACATTCCGGAACCTTGGTGCATTCCGGAACTCTGAACATTCCGGAACTCTGAACATTCCGGAATTCCGAACATTCCGGAACCTTGGTGCATTCCGGAACTCTGAACATTCCGGAATTCCGAACATTCCGGAACCTTGGTGCATTCCGGAATTCCGAACAATCCGGAACCTTGGTGCATTCCGGAACTCTGAACATTCCGGAATTCCGAACATTCCGGATCCTTGGTGCATTCCGGAACTCTGAACATTCCGGAACCTTGGTGCATTCCGGAATTCCGAACATTCCGGAACTCTGAACATTCCGGAATTCCGAACATTCCGGAACCTTGGTGCATTCCGGAATTCCGAACATTCCGGAACCTTGGTACATTCCGGAATTCCGAACATTCCGGAACCTTGGTGCATTCCGGAACTCTGAACATTCCGGAATTCCGAACATTCCGGAACCTTGGTGCATTCCGGAACTCTGAACATTCCGGAACTCTGAACATTCCGGAATTCCGAACATTCCGGAACCTTGGTGCATTCCGGAACTCTGAACATTCCGGAATTCCGAACATTCCGGAACCTTGGTGCATTCCGGAATTCCGAACATTCCGGAACCTTGGTGGATTCCGGAACTCTGAACATTCCGGAACCTTGGTGCATTCCGGAACTCTGAACATTCCGGAACCTTGGTGGATTCCGGAACTCTGAACATTCCGGAACTCTGAACATTCCGGAATTCCGAACATTCCGGAACCTTGGTGCATTCCGGAACTCTGAACATTCCGGAATTCCGAACATTCCGGAACCTTGGTGCATTCCGGAATTCCGAACAATCCGGAACCTTGGTGCATTCCGGAACTCTGAACATTCCGGAATTCCGAACATTCCGGATCCTTGGTGCATTCCGGAACTCTGAACATTCCGGAACCTTGGTGCATTCCGGAATTCCGAACATTCCGGAACTCTGAAAATTCCGGAATTCAGAACATTCCGGAACCTTGGTGCATTCCGGAATTCCGAACATTCCGGAACCTTGGTACATTCCGGAATTCCGAACATTCCGGAACCTTGGTGCATTCCGGAACTCTGAACATTCCGGAATTCCGAACATTCCGGAACCTTGGTGCATTCCGGAACTCTGAACATTCCGGAACTCTGAACATTCCGGAATTCCGAACATTCCGGAACCTTGGTGCATTCCGGAACTCTGAACATTCCGGAATTCCGAACATTCCGGAACCTTGGTGCATTCCGGAATTCCGAACATTCCGGAACCTTGGTGGATTCCGGAACTCTGAACATTCCGGAACCTTGGTGCATTCCGGAACTCTGAACATTCCGGAACCTTGGTGGATTCCGGAACTCTGAACATTCCGGAACTCTGAACATTCCGGAATTCCGAACATTCCGGAACCTTGGTGCATTCCGGAACTCTGAACATTCCGGAACTCTGAACATTCCGGAATTCCAAACATTCCGGAACCTTGGTGCATTCCAGAATTCCGAACATTCCGGAACCTTGGTGCATTCCGGAACTCTGAACATTCCGGAATTCCGAACATTCCGGAACCTTGGTGCATTCCGGAACTCTGAACATTCCGGAACTCTGAACATTCCGGAATTCCGAACATTCCGGAACCTTGGTGCATTCCGGAACTCTGAACATTCCGGAATTCCGAACATTCCGGAACCTTGGTGCATTCCGGAATTCCGAACATTCCGGAACCTTGGTGGATTCCGGAACTCTGAACATTCCGGAACCTTGGTGCATTCCGGAACTCTGAACATTCCGGAACCTTGGTGGATTCCGGAACTCTGAACATTCCGGAACTCTGAACATTCCGGAATTCCGAACATTCCGGAACCTTGGTGCATTCCGGAACTCTGAACATTCCGGAATTCCGAACATTCCGGAACCTTGGTGCATTCCAGAATTCCGAACATTCCGGAACCTTGGTGCATTCCGGAACTCTGAACATTCCGGAATTCCGAACATTCCGGAACCTTGGTGGATTCCGGAACTCTGAACATTCCGGAACCTTGGTGCATTCCGGAACTCTGAACATTCCGGAACCTTGGTGGATTCCGGAACTCTGAACATTCCGGAACTCTGAACATTCCGGAATTCCGAACATTCCGGAACCTTTGTGCATTCCGGAACTCTGAACATTCCGCAACCTTGGTGGATTCCGGAACTCTGAACATTCCGGAACTCTGAACATTCCGGAATTCCGAACATTCCGGAACCTTGGTGCATTCCGGAATTCCGAACATTCCGGAACCTTGGTGCATTCCGGAACTCTGAACATTCCGGAACTCTGAACATTCCGGAATTCCGAACATTCCGGATCCTTGGTGCATTCCGGAACTCTGAACATTCCGGAACCTTGGTGCATTCCGGAATTCCGAACATTCCGGAACTCTGAACATTCCGGAATTCCGAACATTCCGGAACCTTGGTGCATTCCGGAATTCCGAACATTCCGGAACCTTGGTACATTCCGGAATTCCGAACATTCCGGAACCTTGGTGCATTCCGGAACTCTGAACATTCCGGAATTCCGAACATTCCGGAACCTTGGTGCATTCCGGAACTCTGAACATTCCGGAACTCTGAACATTCCGGAATTCCGAACATTCCGGAACCTTGGTGCATTCCGGAACTCTGAACATTCCGGAATTCCGAACATTCCGGAACCTTGGTGCATTCCGGAATTCCGAACATTCCGGATCCTTGGTGCATTCCGGAACTCTGAACATTCCGGAACCTTGGTGCATTCCGGAATTCCGAACATTCCGGAACTCTGAACATTCCGGAATTCCGAACATTCCGGAACCTTGGTGCATTCCGGAATTCCGAACATTCCGGAACCTTGGTACATTCCGGAATTCCGAACATTCCGGAACCTTGGTGCATTCCGGAACTCTGAACATTCCGGAATTCCGAACATTCCGGAACCTTGGTGCATTCCGGAACTCTGAACATTCCGGAACTCTGAACATTCCGGAATTCCGAACATTCCGGAACCTTGGTGCATTCCGGAACTCTGAACATTCCGGAATTCCGAACATTCCGGAACCTTGGTGCATTCCGGAATTCCGAACATTCCGGATCCTTGGTGCATTCCGGAACTCTGAACATTCCGGAACCTTGGTGCATTCCGGAATTCCGAACATTCCGGAACTCTGAACATTCCGGAATTCCGAACATTCCGGAACCTTGGTGCATTCCGGAACTCTGAACATTCCGGAACTCTGAACATTCCGGAATTCCGAACATTCCGGAACCTTGGTGCATTCCGGAACTCTGAACATTCCGGAATTCCGAACATTCCGGAACCTTGGTGCATTCCGGAACTCTGAACATTCCGGAACTCTGAACATTCCGGAATTCTGAACATTCCGGAACCTTGGTGCATTCCGGAACTCTGAACATTCCGGAATTCCGAACATTCCGGAACCTTGGTGCATTCCAGAATTCCGAACATTCCGGAACCTTGGTGCATTCCGGAACTCTGAACATTCCGGAATTCCGAACATTCCGGAACCTTGGTGGATTCCGGAACTCTGAACATTCCGGAACCTTGGTGCATTCCGGAACTCTGAACATTCCGGATCCTTGGTGCATTCCGGAACTCTGAACATTCCGGAACTCTGAACATTCCGGAATTCCGAACATTCCGGAACCTTGGTGCATTCCGGAACTCTGAACATTCCGGAATTCCGAACATTCCGGAACCTTGGTGCATTCCGGAATTCCGAACATTCCGGAACCTTGGTGGATTCCGGAACTCTGAACATTCCGGAACCTTGGTGCATTCCGGAACTCTGAACATTCCGGAACCTTGGTGGATTCCGGAACTCTGAACATTCCGGAACTCTGAACATTCCGGAATTCCAAACATTCCGGAACCTTGGTGCATTCCGGAACTCTGAACATTCCGGAATTCCGAACATTCCGGAACCTTGGTGCATTCCAGATTTCCGAACATTCCGGAACCTTGGTGCATTCCGGAACTCTGAACATTCCGGAACCTTGGTGCATTCCGGAACTCTGAACATTCCGGAACCTTGGTGGATTCCGGAACTCTGAACATTCCGGAACTCTGAACATTCCGGAATTCCGAACATTCCGGAACCTTTGTGCATTCCGGAACTCTGAACATTCCGCAACCTTGGTGGATTCCGGAACTCTGAACATTCCGGAACTCTGAACATTCCGGAATTCCGAACATTCCGGAACCTTGGTGCATTCCGGAATTCCGAACATTCCGGAACCTTGGTGCATTCCGGAACTCTGAACATTCCGGAATTCCGAACATTCCGGAACCTTGGTGGATTCCGGAACTCTGAACATTCCGGAATTCCGAACATTCCGGAACCTTGGTGCATTCCGGAACTCTGAACATTCCGGAACCTTGGTGCATTCCGGAACTCTGAACATTCCGGAACCTTGGTGCATTCCGGAACTCTGAACATTCCGGAATTCCGAACATTCCGGAACCTTGGTGGATTCCGGAACTCTGAACATTCCGGAATTCCGAACATTCCGGAACCTTGGTGCATTCCGGAACTCTGAACATTCCGGAACCTTGGTGCATTCCGGAACTCTGAACATTCCGGAACCTTGGTGCATTCCGGAACTCTGAACATTCCGGAACCTTGGTGGATTCCGGAACTCTGAACATTCCGGAACTCTGAACATTCCGGAATTCCGAACATTCCGGAACCTTTGTGCATTCCGGAACTCTGAACATTCCGCAACCTTGGTGGATTCCGGAACTCTGAACATTACGGAACCTTGGTGCATTCCGGAACTCTGAACATTCCGGAATTCCGAACATTCCGGAACCTTGGTGCATTCCGGAACTCTGAACATTCCGGAACCTTGGTGCATTCCGGAACTCTGAACATTCCGGAACCTTGGTGGATTCCGGAACTCTGAACATTCCGGAACTCTGAACATTCCGGAATTCCGAACATTCCGGAACCTTGGTGCATTCCGGAATTCCGAACATTCCGGAACCTTGGTGGATTCCGGAACTCTGAACATTACGGAACCTTGGTGCATTCCGGAACTCTGAACATTCCGGAATTCCGAACATTCCGGAACCTTGGTGCATTCCGGAACTCTGAATATTCCGGAACTCTGAACATTCCGGATTTCCGAACATTCCGGAACCTTGGTGCATTCCGGAATTCCGAACATTCCGGAACCTTGGTGCATTCCGGAACTCTGAACATTCCGGAATTCCGAACATTCCGGAACCTTGGTGCATTCCGGAACTCTGAACATTCCGGAACTCTGAACATTCCGGAATTCCGAACATTCCGGAACCTTAGTGCATTCCGGAATTCCGAACATTCCGGAACCTTGGTGCATTCCGGAATTCCGAACATTCCGGAACCTTGGTGCATTCCGGAACTCTGAACATTCCGGAATTCCGAACATTCCGGAACCTTGGTGCATTCCGGAACTCTGAACATTCCGGAACCTTGGTGCATTCCGGAACTCTGAACATTCCGGAACCTTGGTGCATTCCGGAAC
The DNA here is from genome assembly GCF_057382185.1 of Mchenga conophoros. Taxonomy (NCBI): domain Eukaryota; kingdom Metazoa; phylum Chordata; class Actinopteri; order Cichliformes; family Cichlidae; genus Mchenga; species Mchenga conophoros. Next base: position 34,271,887 of record NC_140538.1, on the reverse strand, counting down.
TCTGAACATTCCGGAACCTTGGTGGATTCCGGAACTCTGAACATTCCGGAACTCTGAACATTCCGGAATTCCGAACATTCCGGAACCTTGGTGCATTCCGGAATTCCGAACATTCCGGAACCTTGGTGGATTCCGGAACTCTGAACATTACGGAACCTTGGTGCATTCCGGAACTCTGAACATTCCGGAATTCCGAACATTCCGGAACCTTGGTGCATTCCGGAACTCTGAACATTCCGGAACTCTGAACATTCCGGATTTCCGAACATTCCGGAACCTTGGTGCATTCCGGAATTCCGAACATTCCGGAACCTTGGTGCATTCCGGAACTCTGAACATTCCGGAACCTTGGTGGATTCCGGAACTCTGAACATTCCGGAACCTTGGTGCATTCCGGAATTCCGAACATTCCGGAACCTTGGTGGATTCCGGAACTCTGAACATTACGGAACCTTGGTGCATTCCGGAACTCTGAACATTCCGGAATTCCGAACATTCCGGAACCTTGGTGCATTCCGGAATTCCGAACATTCCGGAACCTTGGTGCATTCCGGAACTCTGAACATTCCGGAATTCCGAACATTCCGGAACCTTGGTGCATTCCGGAACTCTGAACATTCCGGAACTCTGAACATTCCGGAATTCCGAACATTCCGGAACCTTAGTGCATTCCGGAATTCCGAACATTCCGGAACCTTGGTGCATTCCGGAATTCCGAACATTCCGGAACCTTGGTGCATTCCGGAACTCTGAACATTCCGGAATTCCGAACATTCCGGAACCTTGGTGGATTCCGGAACTCTGAACATTCCGGAATTCCGAACATTCCGGAACCTTGGTGCATTACGGAACTCTGAACATTCCGGAACCTTGGTGGATTCCGGAACTCTGAATATTACGGAACCTTGGTGCATTCCGGAACTCTGAACATTCCGGAACCTTGGTGGATTCCGGAACTCTGAACATTCCGGAACCTTGGTGCATTCCGGAACTCTGAACATTCCGGAACCTTGGTGGATTCCGGAACTCTGAACATTCCGGAACTCTGAACATTCCGGAATTCCGAACATTCCGGAACCTTTGTGCATTCCGGAACTCTGAACATTCCGCAACCTTGGTGGATTCCGGAACTCTGAACATTCCGGAACTCTTAACATTCCGGAATTCCGAACATTCCGGAACCTTGGTGCATTCCGGAATTCCGAACATTCCGGAACCTTGGTGCATTCCGGAACTCTGAACATTCCGGAACTGTGAACATTCCGGAATTCCGAACATTCCGGAACCTTGGTGCATTCCGGAATTCCGAACATTCCGGAACCTTGGTGCATTCCGGAATTCCGAACATTCCGGAACCTTGGTGGATTCCGGAACTCTGAACATTACGGAACCTTGGTGCATTCCGGAACTCTGAACATTCCGGAATTCCGAACATTCCGGAACCTTGGTGCATTCCGGAACTCTGAACATTCCGGAACTCTGAACATTCCGGATTTCCGAACATTCCGGAACCTTGGTGCATTCCGGAATTCCGAACATTCCGGAACCTTGGTGCATTCCGGAACTCTGAACATTCCGGAATTCCGAACATTCCGGAACCTTGGTGCATTCCGGAACTCTGAACATTCCGGAACTCTGAACATTCCGGAATTCCGAACATTCCGGAACCTTAGTGCATTCCGGAATTCCGAACATTCCGGAACCTTGGTGCATTCCGGAATTCCGAACATTCCGGAACCTTGGTGCATTCCGGAACTCTGAACATTCCGGAATTCCGAACATTCCGGAACCTTGGTGGATTCCGGAACTCTGAACATTCCGGAATTCCGAACATTCCGGAACCTTGGTGCATTCCGGAACTCTGAACATTCCGGAACTCTGAACATTCCGGAATTCCGAACATTCCGGAACCTTGGTGCATTCCGGAATTCCGAACATTCCGGAACCTTGGTGCATTCCGGAACTCTGAACATTCCGGAATTCCGAACATTCCGGAACCTTGGTGCATTCTGGAATTCCGAACATTCCGGAACCTTGGTGCATTCCGGAATTCCGAACATTCCGGAACCTTGGTGCATTCCGGAACTCTGAACATTCCGGAATTCCGAACATTCCGGAACCTTGGTGGATTCCGGAACTCTGAACATTCCGGAACTCTGAACATTCCGGAACCTTGGTGCATTCCGGAACTCTGAACATTCCGGAATTCCGAGCATTCCGGAACCTTGGTGCATTCCGGAATTCCGAACATTCCGGAACCTTGGTACATTCCGGAATTCCGAACATTCCGGAACCTTGGTGCATTCCGGAATTCCGAACATTCCGGAACCTTGGTGGATTCCGGAACACTGAACATTACGGAACCTTGGTGCATTCCGGAACTCTGAAAATTCCGGAACCTTGGTGGATTCCGGGACCTTGCTGCATTCCGGAACTCTGAACATTCCGGAATTCCGAACATTCCGGAACCTTGGTGCATTCCGGAACTCTGAACATTCCGGAACCTTGGTGCATTCCGGAATTCCGAACATTCCGGAACCTTGGTGCATTCCGGAACTCTGAACATTCCGGAATTCCGAACATTCCGGAACCTTGGTGCATTCCGGAACTCTGAACATTCCGGAACTCTGAACATTCCGGAATTCCGAACATTCCGGAACCTTGGTGCATTCCGGAACTCTGAACATTCCGGAATTCCGAACATTCCGGAACCTTGGTGCATTCCGGAATTCCGAACATTCCGGAACCTTGGTGGATTCCGGAACTCTGAACATTCCGGAACCTTGGTGCATTCCGGAACTCTGAACATTCCGGAACTCTGAACATTCCGGAATTCCGAACATTCCGGAACCTTGGTGCATTCCGGAACTCTGAACATTCCGGAATTTCGAACATTCCGGAACCTTGGTGCATTCCGGAACTCTGAACATTCCGGAATTCCGAACATTCCGGAACCTTGGTGCATTCCGGAACTCTGAACATTCCGGAACCTTGGTGGATTCCGGAACTCTGAACATTCCGGAACTCTGAACATTCCGGAATTCCGAACATTCCGGAACCTTGGTGCATTCCGGAACTCTGAACATTCCGGAATTTCGAACATTCCGGAACCTTGGTGCATTCCAGAATTCCGAACATTCCGGAACCTTGGTGCATTCCGGAACTCTGAACATTCCGGAATTCCGAACATTCCGGAACCTTGGTGGATTCCGGAACTCTGAACATTCCGGAACCTTGGTGCATTCCGGAACTCTGAACATTCCGGAACCTTGGTGGATTCCGGAACTCTGAACATTCCGGAACTCTGAACATTCCGGAATTCCGAACATTCCGGAACCTTTGTGCATTCCGGAACTCTGAACATTCCACAACCTTGGTGGATTCCGGAACTCTGAACATTCCGGAACTCTGAACATTCCGGAATTCCGAACATTCCGGAACCTTGGTGCATTCCGGAATTCCGAACATTCCGGAACCTTGGTGCATTCCGGAACTCTGAACATTCCGGAACTCTGAACATTCCGGAATTCCGAACATTCCGGAACCTTGGTGCATTCCGGAATTCCGAACATTCCGGAACCTTGGTGCATTCCGGAATTCCGAACATTCCGGAACCTTGGTGGATTCCGGAACTCTGAACATTACGGAACCTTGGTGCATTCCGGAACTCTGAACATACCGGAATTCCGAACATTCCGGAACCTTGGTGCATTCCGGAACTCTGAACATTCCGGAACTCTGAACATTCCGGATTTCCGAACATTCCGGAACCTTGGTGCATTCCGGAATTCCGAACATTCCGGAACCTTGGTGCATTCCGGAACTCTGAACATTCCGGAATTCCGAACATTCCGGAACCTTGGTGCATTCCGGAACTCTGAACATTCCGGAACTCTGAACATTCCGGAATTCCGAACATTCCGGAACCTTGGTGCATTCCGGAATTCCGAACATTCCGGAACCTTGGTGCATTCCGGAACTCTGAACATTCCGGAATTCCGAACATTCCGGAACCTTGGTGGATTCCGGAACTCTGAACATTCCGGAATTCCGAACATTCCGGAACCTTGGTGCATTCCGGAACTCTGAACATTCCGGAACTCTTAACATTCCGGAATTCCGAACATTCCGGAACCTTGGTGCATTCCGGAATTCCGAACATTCCGGAACCTTGGTGCATTCCGGAACTCTGAACATTCCGGAATTCCGAACATTCCGGAACCTTGGTGCATTCCGGAATTCCGAACATTCCGGAACCTTGGTGCATTCCGGAATTCCGAACATTCCGGAACCTTGGTGCATTCCGGAACTCTGAACATTCCGGAATTCCGAACATTCCGGAACCTTGGTGGATTCCGGAACTCTGAACATTCCGGAACTCTGAACATTCCGGAACCTTGGTGCATTCCGGAACTCTGAACATTCCGGAATTCCGAGCATTCCGGAACCTTGGTGCATTCCGGAATTCCGAACATTCCGGAACCTTGGTACATTCCGGAATTCCGAACATTCCGGAACCTTGGTGCATTCCGGAATTCCGAACATTCCGGAACCTTGGTGGATTCCGGAACACTGAACATTACGGAACCTTGGTGCATTCCGGAACTCTGAACATTCCGGAACCTTGGTGGATTCCGGGACCTTGCTGCATTCCGGAACTCTGAACATTCCGGAATTCCGAACATTCCGGAACCTTGGTGCATTCCGGAACTCTGAACATTCCGGAATTCCGAACATTCCGGAACCTTGGTGCATTCCGGAATTCCGAACATTCCGGGACCTTGGTGGATTCCGGAACTCTGAACATTCTGGAACCTCGGTGCATTCCGGAACTCTGAACATTCCGGAACCTTGGTGGATTCCGGAACTCTGAACATTCCGGAATTCCGAGCATTCCGGAACCTTGGTGCATTCCGGAATTCCGAACATTCCGGAACCTTGGTACATTCCGGAATTCCGAACATTCCGGAACCTTGGTGCATTCCGGAACTCTGAACATTCCGGAACCTTGGTGGATTCCGGGACCTTGCTGCATTCCGGAACTCTGAACATTCCGGAATTCCGAACATTCCGGAACCTTGGTGGATTCCGGAACTCTGAACATTCCGGAACTCTGAACATTCCGGAACCTTGGTGCATTCCGGAACTCTGAACATTCCGGAATTCCGAGCATTCCGGAACCTTGGTGCATTCCGGAATTCCGAACATTCCGGAACCTTGGTACATTCCGGAATTCCGAACATTCCGGAACCTTGGTGCATTCCGGAATTCCGAACATTCCGGAACCTTGGTGGATTCCGGAACACTGAACATTACGGAACCTTGGTGCATTCCGGAACTCTGAACATTCCGGAACCTTGGTGGATTCCGGGACCTTGCTGCATTCCGGAACTCTGAACATTCCGGAATTCCGAACATTCCGGAACCTTGGTGCATTCCGGAACTCTGAACATTCCGGAATTCCGAACATTCCGGAACCTTGGTGCATTCCGGAATTCCGAACATTCCGGGACCTTGGTGGATTCCGGAACTCTGAACATTCTGGAACCTCGGTGCATTCCGGAACTCTGAACATTCCGGAACCTTGGTGGATTCCGGAACTCTGAACATTCCGGAACTCTGAACATTCCGGAATTCCGAACATTCCGGAACCTTGGTGCATTCCGGAACTCTGAACATTCCGGAATTCCGAACATTCCGGAACCTTGGTGCATTCCGGAATTCCGAACATTCCGGAACCTTGGTGCATTCCGGAACTCTGAACATTCCGGAATTCCGAACATTCCGGAACCTTGGTGGATTCCGGAACTCTGAACATTCCGGAACCTTGGTGCATTCCGGAACTCTGAACATTCCGGAACCTTGGTGCATTCCGGAACTCTGAACATTCCGCAACCTTGGTGCATTCCGGAACTCTGAACATTCCGGAACTCTGAACATTCCGGAATTCCGAACATTCCGGAACCTTGGTGCATTCCGGAACTCTGAAAATTCCGGAATTCCGAACCTTGGTGCATTCCAGAACTCTGAACATTCCGGAACTCTGAACATTCCGGAACCTTGGTGCATTCCGGAACTCTGAACATTCCGGAATTCTTGGTGGATTCCGGAACTCTGAACATTCTGGAACCTCGGTGCATTCCGGAACTCTGAACATTCCGGAACCTTGGTGGATTTCCGGGACCTTGCTGCATTCCGGAACTCTGAACATTCCGGAATTCCGAACATTCCGGAACCTTGGTGCATTCCGGAACTCTGAACATTCCGGAATTCCGAACATTCCGGAACCTTGGTGCATTCCGGAATTCCGAACATTCCGGGACCTTGGTGGATTCCGGAACTCTGAACATTCTGGAACCTCGGTGCATTCCGGAACTCTGAACATTCCGGAACCTTGGTGGATTCCGGAACTCTGAACATTCCGGAACTCTGAACATTCCGGAATTCCGAACATTCCGGAACCTTGGTGCATTCCGGAACTCTGAACATTCCGGAATTCCGAACATTCCGGAACCTTGGTGCATTCCGGAATTCCGAACATTCCGGAACCTTGGTGCATTCCGGAACTCTGAAAATTCCGGAATTCCGAACCTTGGTGCATTCCAGAACTCTGAACATTCCGGAACTCTGAACATTCCGGAACCTTGGTGCATTCCGGAATTCCGAACATTCCGGAACCTTGGTGGATTCCGGAACTCTGAACATTCCGTAACCTTGGTGGATTCCGGAACTCTGAACATTCCGGAATTCTTGGTGGATTCCGGAACTCTGAACATTCTGGAACCTCGGTGCATTCCGGAACTCTGAACATTCCGGAACCTTGGTGGATTCCGGAACTCTGAACATTCCGGAACTCGGAACATTCCGGAATTCCGAACATTCCGGAACCTTGGTGCATTCCGGAACTCTGAACATTCCGGAATTCCAAACATTCCGGAACCTTGGTGCATTCCGGAACTCTGAACATTCCGGAATTCCGAACATTCCGGAACCTTGGTGGATTCCGGAACTCTGAACATTCCGGAACTCTGAACATTCCGGAACCTTGGTGCATTCCGGAACTCTGAACATTCCGGAATTCCGAGCATTCCGGAACCTTGGTGCATTCCGGAATTCCGAACATTCCGGAACCTTGGTACATTCCGGAATTCCGAACATTCCGGAACCTTGGTGCATTCCGGAATTCCGAACATTCCGGAACCTTGGTGGATTCCGGAACACTGAACATTACGGAACCTTGGTGCATTCCGGAACTCTGAACATTCCGGAACCTTGGTGGATTCCGGGACCTTGCTGCATTCCGGAACTCTGAACATTCCGGAATTCCGAACATTCCGGAACCTTGGTGCATTCCGGAACTCTGAACATTCCGGAATTCCGAACATTCCGGAACCTTGGTGCATTCCGGAATTCCGAACATTCCGGGACCTTGGTGGATTCCGGAACTCTGAACATTCTGGAACCTCGGTGCATTCCGGAACTCTGAACATTCCGGAACCTTGGTGGATTCCGGAACTCTGAACATTCCGGAACTCTGAACATTCCGGAATTCCGAACATTCCGGAACCTTGGTGCATTCCGGAACTCTGAACATTCCGGAATTCCGAACATTCCGGAACCTTGGTGCATTCCGGAATTCCGAACATTCCGGAACCTTGGTGCATTCCGGAACTCTGAACATTCCGGAATTCCGAACATTCCGGAACCTTGGTGGATTCCGGAACTCTGAACATTCCGGAACCTTGGTGCATTCCGGAACTCTGAACATTCCGGAACCTTGGTGCATTCCGGAACTCTGAACATTCCGCAACCTTGGTGCATTCCGGAACTCTGAACATTCCGGAACTCTGAACATTCCGGAATTCCGAACATTCCGGAACCTTGGTGCATTCCGGAACTCTGAAAATTCCGGAATTCCGAACCTTGGTGCATTCCAGAACTCTGAACATTCCGGAACTCTGAACATTCCGGAACCTTGGTGCATTCCGGAATTCCGAACATTCCGGAACCTTGGTGCATTCCGGAACTCTGAACATTCCGGAATTTCGAACATTCCGGAACCTTGGTGCATTCCAGAATTCCGAACATTCCGGAACCTTGGTGCATTCCGGAACTCTGAACATTCCGGAATTCCGAACATTCCGGAACCTTGGTGGATTCCGGAACTCTGAACATTCCGGAACCTTGGTGCATTCCGGAACTCTGAACATTCCGGAACCTTGGTGGATTCCGGAACTCTGAACATTCCGGAACTCTGAACATTCCGGAATTCCGAACATTCCGGAACCTTTGTGCATTCCGGAACTCTGAACATTCCGCAACCTTGGTGGATTCCGGAACTCTGAACATTCCGGAACTCTGAACATTCCGGAATTCCGAACATTCCGGAACCTTGGTGCATTCCGGAATTCCGAACATTCCGGAACCTTGGTGCATTCCGGAACTCTGAACATTCCGGAACTCTGAACATTCCGGAATTCCGAACATTCCGGAACCTTGGTGCATTCCGGAATTCCGAACATTCCGGAACCTTGGTGCATTCCGGAATTCCGAACATTCCGGAACCTTGGTGGATTCCGGAACTCTGAACATTACGGAACCTTGGTGCATTCCGGAACTCTGAACATACCGGAATTCCGAACATTCCGGAACCTTGGTGCATTCCGGAACTCTGAACATTCCGGAACTCTGAACATTCCGGATTTCCGAACATTCCGGAACCTTGGTGCATTCCGGAATTCCGAACATTCCGGAACCTTGGTGCATTCCGGAACTCTGAACATTCCGGAATTCCGAACATTCCGGAACCTTGGTGCATTCCGGAACTCTGAACATTCCGGAACTCTGAACATTCCGGAATTCCGAACATTCCGGAACCTTGGTGCATTCCGGAATTCCGAACATTCCGGAACCTTGGTGCATTCCGGAACTCTGAACATTCCGGAATTCCGAACATTCCGGAACCTTGGTGGATTCCGGAACTCTGAACATTCCGGAATTCCGAACATTCCGGAACCTTGGTGCATTCCGGAACTCTGAACATTCCGGAACTCTGAACATTCCGGAATTCCGAACATTCCGGAACCTTGGTGCATTCCGGAATTCCGAACATTCCGGAACCTTGGTGCATTCCGGAACTCTGAACATTCCGGAATTCCGAACATTCCGGAACCTTGGTGCATTCCGGAATTCCGAACATTCCGGAACCTTGGTGCATTCCGGAATTCCGAACATTCCGGAACCTTGGTGCATTCCGGAACTCTGAACATTCCGGAATTCCGAACATTCCGGAACCTTGGTGGATTCCGGAACTCTGAACATTCCGGAACTCTGAACATTCCGGAACCTTGGTGCATTCCGGAACTCTGAACATTCCGGAATTCCGAGCATTCCGGAACCTTGGTGCATTCCGGAATTCCGAACATTCCGGAACCTTGGTACATTCCGGAATTCCGAACATTCCGGAACCTTGGTGCATTCCGGAACTCTGAACATTCCGGAATTCCGAACATTCCGGGACCTTGGTGGATTCCGGAACTCTGAACATTCTGGAACCTCGGTGCATTCCGGAACTCTGAACATTCCGGAACCTTGGTGGATTCCGGAACTCTGAACATTCCGGAACTCGGAACATTCCGGAATTCCGAACATTCCGGAACCTTGGTGCATTCCGGAACTCTGAACATTCCGGAATTCCGAACATTCCGGAACCTTGGTGCATTCCGGAACTCTGAACATTCCGGAATTCCGAACATTCCGGAACCTTGGTGGATTCCGGAACTCTGAACATTCCGGAACTCTGAACATTCCGGAACCTTGGTGCATTCCGGAACTCTGAACATTCCGGAATTCCGAGCATTCCGGAACCTTGGTGCATTCCGGAATTCCGAACATTCCGGAACCTTGGTACATTCCGGAATTCCGAACATTCCGGAACCTTGGTGCATTCCGGAATTCCGAACATTCCGGAACCTTGGTGGATTCCGGAACACTGAACATTACGGAACCTTGGTGCATTCCGGAACTCTGAACATTCCGGAACCTTGGTGGATTCCGGGACCTTGCTGCATTCCGGAACTCTGAACATTCCGGAATTCCGAACATTCCGGAACCTTGGTGCATTCCGGAACTCTGAACATTCCGGAATTCCGAACATTCCGGAACCTTGGTGCATTCCGGAATTCCGAACATTCCGGGACCTTGGTGGATTCCGGAACTCTGAACATTCTGGAACCTCGGTGCATTCCGGAACTCTGAACATTCCGGAACCTTGGTGGATTCCGGAACTCTGAACATTCCGGAACTCTGAACATTCCGGAATTCCGAACATTCCGGAACCTTGGTGCATTCCGGAACTCTGAACATTCCGGAATTCCGAACATTCCGGAACCTTGGTGCATTCCGGAATTCCGAACATTCCGGAACCTTGGTGCATTCCGGAACTCTGAACATTCCGGAATTCCGAACATTCCGGAACCTTGGTGGATTCCGGAACTCTGAACATTCCGGAACCTTGGTGCATTCCGGAACTCTGAACATTCCGGAACCTTGGTGCATTCCGGAACTCTGAACATTCCGCAACCTTGGTGCATTCCGGAACTCTGAACATTCCGGAACTCTGAACATTCCGGAATTCCGAACATTCCGGAACCTTGGTGCATTCCGGAACTCTGAAAATTCCGGAATTCCGAACCTTGGTGCATTCCAGAACTCTGAACATTCCGGAACTCTGAACATTCCGGAACCTTGGTGCATTCCGGAATTCCGAACATTCCGGAACCTTGGTGGATTCCGGAACTCTGAACATTCCGTAACCTTGGTGGATTCCGGAACTCTGAACATTCCGGAATTCTTGGTGGATTCCGGAACTCTGAACATTCTGGAACCTCGGTGCATTCCGGAACTCTGAACATTCCGGAACCTTGGTGGATTCCGGAACTCTGAACATTCCGGAACTCGGAACATTCCGGAATTCCGAACATTCCGGAACCTTGGTGCATTCCGGAACTCTGAACATTCCGGAATTCCGAACATTCCGGAACCTTGGTGCATTCCGGAACTCGGAACATTCCGGAATTCCGAACATTCCGGAACCTTGGTGCATTCCGGAACTCTGAACATTCCGGAATTCCGAGCATTCCGGAACCTTGGTGCATTCCGGAATTCCGAACATTCCGGAACCTTGGTACATTCCGGAATTCCGAACATTCCGGAACCTTGGTGCATTCCGGAATTCCGAACATTCCGGAACCTTGGTGGATTCCGGAACACTGAACATTACGGAACCTTGGTGCATTCCGGAACTCTGAACATTCCGGAACCTTGGTGGATTCCGGGACCTTGCTGCATTCCGGAACTCTGAACATTCCGGAATTCAGAACATTCCGGAACCTTGGTGCATTCCGGAACTCTGAACATTCCGGAATTCCGAACATTCCGGAACCTTGGTGCATTCCGGAATTCCGAACATTCCGGGACCTTGGTGGATTCCGGAACTCTGAACATTCTGGAACCTCGGTGCATTCCGGAACTCTGAACATTCCGGAACCTTGGTGGATTCCGGAACTCTGAACATTCCGGAACCTTGGTGCATTCCGGAATTCCGAACATTCCGGAACCTTGGTGCATTCCGGAACTCTGAACATTCCGGAATTCCGAACATTCCGGAACCTTGGTGCATTCCGGAATTCCGAACATTCCGGAACCTTGGTGCATTCCGGAACTCTGAACATTCCGGAATTCCGAACATTCCGGAACCTTGGTGGATTCCGGAACTCTGAACATTCCGGAACCTTGGTGCATTCCGGAACTCTGAACATTCCGGAACCTTGGTGCATTCCGGAACTCTGAACATTCCGCAACCTTGGTGCATTCCGGAACTCTGAACATTCCGGAACTCTGAACATTCCGGAATTCCGAACATTCCGGAACCTTGGTGCATTCCGGAACTCTGAAAATTCCGGAATTCCGAACCTTGGTGCATTCCAGAACTCTGAACATTCCGGAACTCTGAACATTCCGGAACCTTGGTGCATTCCGGAATTCCGAACATTCCGGAACCTTGGTGGATTCCGGAACTCTGAACATTCCGTAACCTTGGTGGATTCCGGAACTCTGAACATTCCGGAATTCTTGGTGGATTCCGGAACTCTGAACATTACGGAACCTTGGTGCATTCCGGAACTCTGAACATTCCGGAACTCTGAACATTCCGGAATTCCGAACATTCCGGAACCTTGGTGCATTCCGGAACTCCGAACATTCCGGAACCTTGGTGCATTCCGGAACTCTGAAAATTCCGGAATTCCGAACCTTGGTGCATTCCAGAACTCTGAACATTCCGGAACTCTGAACATTCCGGAACCTTGGTGCATTCCGGAATTCCGAACATTCCGGAACCTTGGTGGATTCCGGAACTCTGAACATTCCGTAACCTTGGTGGATTCCGGAACTCTGAACATTCCGGAATTCTTGGTGGATTCCGGAACTCTGAACATTACGGAACCTTGGTGCATTCCGGAACTCTGAACATTCCGGAACTCTGAACATTCCGGAATTCCGAACATTCCGGAACCTTGGTGCATTCCGGAACTCCGAACATTCCGGAACCTTGGTGCATTCCGGAACTCTGAACATTCCGGAACCTTGGTGGATTCCGGAACTCTGAACATTCCGGAACTCTGAACATTCCGGAATTCCGAACATTCCGGAACCTTGGTGCATTCCGGAACTCTGAACATTCCGCAACCTTGGTGCATTCCGGAATTCCGAACATTCCGGAACCTTGGTGCATTCCGGAACTCTGAACATTCCGGAACTCTGAACATTCCAGAATTCCGAACATTCCGGAACCTTGGTGCATTCCGGAATTCCGAACATTCCGGAACCTTGGTGCATTCCGGAACTCTGAACATTCCAGAATTCCGAACATTCCGGAACCTTGGTGCATTCCGGAATTCCGAACATTCCGGAATTCCGAACATTCCGGAACCTTGGTGGATTCCGGAACTCTGAACATTCCGGAACCTTGGTGCATTCCGGAACTCTGAACATTCCGGAACCTTGGTGGATTCCGGAACTCTGAACATTCCGGAACTCTGAACATTCCGGAATTCCGAACATTCCGGAACCTTGGTGCATTCCGGAACTCTGAACATTCCGGAATTCCGAACATTCCGGAACCTTGGTGGATTCCGGAACTCTGAACATTCCGGAACCTTGGTGCATTCCGGAACTCTGAACATTCCGGAATTCCGAACATTCCGGAACCTTGGTGCATTCCGGAACTCTGAACATTCCGGAACTCTGAACATTCCGGAATTCCGAACATTCCGGAACCTTGGTGCATTCCGGAACTCTGAACATTCCGGAATTCCGAACATTCCGGAACCTTGGTGCATTCCGGAATTCCGAACATTCCGGAACCTTGGTGGATTCCGGAACTCTGAACATTCCGGAACCTTGGTGCATTCCGGAACTCTGAACATTCCGGAACCTTGGTGGATTCCGGAACTCTGAACATTCCGGAACTCTGAACATTCCGGAATTCCGAACATTCCGGAACCTCGGTGCATTCCGGAACTCTGAACATTCCGGAATTCCGAACATTCCGGAACCTTGGTGCATTCCGGAATTCCGAACATTCCGGAACCTTGGTGCATTCCGGAACTCTGAACATTCCGGAATTCCGAACATTCCGGAACCTTGGTGGATTCCGGAACTCTGAACATTCCGGAACCTTGGTGCATTCCGGAACTCTGAACATTCCGGAACCTTGGTGGATTCCGGAACTCTGAACATTCCGGAACTCTGAACATTCCGGAATTCCGAACATTCCGGAACCTTTGTGCATTCCGGAACTCTGAACATTCCGCAACCTTGGTGCATTCCGGAACTCTGACCATTCCGGAATTCCGAACATTCCGGAACCTTGGTGCATTCCGGAAATCCGAACATTCCGGAACCTTGGTGCATTCCGGAACTCTGAACATTCCGGAACTCTGAACATTCCGGAATTCCGAACATTCCGGAACCTTGGTGCATTCCGGAATTCCGAACATTCCGGAACCTTGGTGCATTCCGGAATTCCGAACATTCCGGAACCTTGGTGGATTCCGGAACTCTGAACATTACGGAACCTTGGTGCATTCCGGAACTCTGAACATTCCGGAATTCCGAACATTCCGGAACCTTGGTGCATTCCGGAACTCTGAACATTCCGGAACTCTGAACATTCCGGAATTCCGAACATTCCGGAACCTTGGTGCATTCCGGAACTCTGAACATTCCGGAACCTTGGTGGATTCCGGAACTCTGAACATTCCGGAACTCTGAACATTCCGGAATTCCGAACATTCCGGAACCTTGGTGCATTCCGGAACTCTGAACATTCCGGAATTCCGAACATTCCGGAACCTTGGTGCATTCCGGAATTCCGAACATTCCGGAACCTTGGTGCATTCCGGAACTCTGAACATTCCGGAATTCCGAACATTCCGGAACCTTGGTGGATTCCGGAACTCTGAACATTCCGGAACCTTGGTGCATTCCGGAACTCTGAACATTCCGGAATTCCGAACATTCCGGAACCTTGGTGCATTCCGGAACTCTGAACATTCCGGAACTCTGAACATTCCGGAATTCCGAACATTCCGGAACCTTGGTGCATTCCGGAACTCTGAACATTCCGGAACCTTGGTGGATTCCGGAACTCTGAACATTCCGGAACTCTGAACATTCCGGAATTCCGAACATTCCGGAACCTTGGTGCATTCCGGAACTCTGAACATTCCGGAATTCCGAACATTCCGGAACCTTGGTGCATTCCGGAATTCCGAACATTCCGGAACCTTGGTGCATTCCGGAACTCTGAACATTCCGGAATTCCGAACATTCCGGAACCTTGGTGGATTCCGGAACTCTGAACATTCCGGAACCTTGGTGCATTCCGGAACTCTGAACATTCCGGAACCTTGGAACATTCCGGAATTCCGAACATTCCGGAACCTTGGTGCATTCCGGAACTCTGAACATTCCGGAATTCCGAACATTCCGGAACCTTGGTGCATTCCGGAATTCCGAACATTCCGGAACCTTGGTGCATTCCGGAACTCTGAACATTCCGGAATTCCGAACATTCCGGAACCTTGGTGGATTCCGGAACTCTGAACATTCCGGAACCTTGGTGCATTCCGGAACTCTGAACATTCCGGAACCTTGGTGGATTCCGGAACTCTGAACATTCCGGAACTCTGAACATTCCGGAATTCCGAACATTCCGGAACCTTTGTGCATTCCGGAACTCTGAACATTCCGCAACCTTGGTGCATTCCGGAACTCTGACCATTCCGGAATTCCGAACATTCCGGAACCTTGGTGCATTCCGGAACTCTGAACATTCCGGAACTCTGAACATTCCGGAATTCCGAACATTCCGGAACCTTGGTGCATTCCGGAACTCTGAACATTCCGGAACCTTGGTGGATTCCGGAACTCTGAACATTCCGGAACTCTGAACATTCCGGAATTCCGAACATTCCGGAACCTTGGTGCATTCCGGAACTCTGAACATTCCGGAATTCCGAACATTCCGGAACCTTGGTGCATTCCGGAATTCCGAACATTCCGGAACCTTGGTGCATTCCGGAACTCTGAACATTCCGGAATTCCGAACATTCCGGAACCTTGGTGGATTCCGGAACTCTGAACATTCCGGAACCTTGGTGCATTCCGGAACTCTGAACATTCCGGAACTCTGAACATTCCGGAATTCCGAACATTCCGGAACCTTGGTGCATTCCGGAACTCTGAACATTCCGGAATTCCGAACATTCCGGAACCTTGGTGCATTCCGGAATTCCGAACATTCCGGAACCTTGGTGGATTCCGGAACTCTGAACATTCCGGAACCTTGGTGCATTCCGGAACTCTGAACATTCCGGAACCTTGGTGGATTCCGGAACTCTGAACATTCCGGAACTCTGAACATTCCGGAATTCCGAACATTCCGGAACCTTGGTGCATTCCGGAACTCTGAACATTCCGGAATTCCGAACATTCCGGAACCTTGGTGCATTCCGGAATTCCGAACATTCCGGAACCTTGGTGCATTCCGGAACTCTGAACATTCCGGAATTCCGAACATTCCGGAACCTTGGTGGATTCCGGAACTCTGAACATTCCGGAACCTTGGTGCATTCCGGAACTCTGAACATTCCGGAACCTTGGTGGATTCCGGAACTCTGAACATTCCGGAACCTTGGTGCATTCCGGAACTCTGAACATTCCGGAACCTTGGTGGATTCCGGAACTCTGAACATTCCGGAACTCTGAACATTCCGGAATTCCGAACATTCCGGAACCTTGGTGCATTCCGGAACTCTGAACATTCCGGAATTCCGAACATTCCGGAACCTTGGTGCATTCCGGAATTCCGAACATTCCGGAACCTTGGTGCATTCCGGAACTCTGACCATTCCGGAATTCCGAACATTCCGGAACCTTGGTGCATTCCGGAATTCCGAACATTCCGGAACCTTTGTGCATTCCGGAACTCTGAACATTCCGCAACCTTGGTGCATTCCGGAACTCTGACCATTCCGGAATTCCGAACATTCCGGAACCTTGGTGCATTCCGGAATTCCGAACATTCCGGAACCTTGGTGCATTCCGGAACTCTGAACATTCCGGAATTCCGAACATTCCGGAACCTTGGTGCATTCCGGAACTCTGAACATTCCGGAATTCCGAACATTCCGGAACCTTGGTGCATTCCGGAATTCCGAACATTCCGGAACCTTGGTACATTCCGGAATTCCGAACATTCCGGAACCTTGGTGCATTCCGGAATTCCGAACATTCCGGAACCTTGGTGGATTCCGGGACCTTGCTGCATTCCGGAACTCTGAACATTCCGGAATTCCGAACATTCCGGAACCTTGGTGCATTCCGGAACTCTGAACATTCCGGAATTCCGAACATTCCGGAACCTTGGTGCATTCCGGAATTCCGAACATTCCGGGACCTTGGTGGATTCCGGAACTCTGAACATTCCGGAACCTTGGTGGATTCCGGAACTCTGAACATTCCGGAACCTTGGTGGATTCCGGAACTCTGAACATTCCGGAACTCTGAACATTCCGGAACCTTGGTGCATTAAGGAACTCTGAACATTCCGGAATTCCGAACATTCCGGAATTCCGAACATTCCGGAACCTTGGTGCATTCCGGAACTCTGAACATTCCGGAATTCCGAACATTCCGGAACCTTGGTGCATTCCGGAACTCTGAACATTCCGGAACTCTGAACATTGCGGAATTCCGAACATTCCGGAACCTTGGTGCATTCCGGAATTCCGAACATTCCGGAACCTTGGTGCATTCCGGAATTCCGAACATTCCGGAACCTTGGTGGATTCCGGAACTCTGAACATTACGGAACCTTGGTGCATTCCGGAACTCTGAACATTCCGGAATTCCGAACATTCCGGAACCTTGGTGCATTCCGGAACTCTGAACATTCCGGAACTCTGAACATTCCGGAATTCCGAACATTCCGGAACCTTGGTGCATTCCGGAACTCTGAACATTCCGGAATTCCGAACATTCCGGAACCTTGGTGGATTCCGGAACTCTGAACATTCCGGAACCTTGGTGGATTCCGGAACTCTGAACATTCCGGAACTCTGAACATTCCGGAATTCCGAACATTCCGGAACCTTGGTGCATTCCGGGACTCTGAACATTCCGGAATTCCGAACATTCCGGAACCTTGGTGCATTCCGGAATTCCGAACATTCCGGAACCTTGGTGCATTCCGGAACTCTGAACATTCCGGAATTCCGAACATTCCGGAACCTTGGTGGATTCCGGAACTCTGAACATTCCGGAACCTTGGTGGATTCCGGAACTCTGAACATTCCGGAACTCTGAACATTCCGGAATTCCGAACATTCCGGAACCTTGGTGCATTCCGGAACTCTGAACATTCCGGAATTCCGAACATTCCGGAACCTTGGTGCATTCCGGAATTCCGAACATTCCGGAACCTTGGTGGATTCCGGAACTCTGAACATTCCGGAACCTTGGTGCATTCCGGAACTCTGAACATTCCGGAACCTTGGTGGATTCCGGAACTCTGAACATTCCGGAACTCTGAACATTCCGGAATTCCGAACATTCCGGAACCTTGGTGCATTCCGGAATTCCGAACATTCCGGAACCTTGGTGCATTCCGGAATTCCGAACATTCCGGAACCTTGGTGGATTCCGGAACTCTGAACATTACGGAACCTTGGTGCATTCCGGAACTCTGAACATTCCGGAATTCCGAACATTCCGGAACCTTGGTGCATTCCGGAACTCTGAACATTCCGGAACTCTGAACATTCCGGAATTCCGAACATTCCGGAACCTTGGTGGATTCCGGAACTCTGAACATTCCGGAACTCTGAACATTCCGGAATTCCGAACATTCCGGAACCTTGGTGCATTCCGGAACTCTGAACATTCCTGGAATTCCGAACATTCCGGAACCTTGGTGCATTCCGGAATTCCGAACATTCCGGAACCTTGGTGCATTCCGGAACTCTGAACATTCCGGAATTCCGAACATTCCGGAACCTTGGTGGATTCCGGAACTCTGAACATTCCGGAACCTTGGTGCATTCCGGAACTCTGAACATTCCGGAATTCCGAACATTCCGGAACCTTGGTGCATTCCGGAACTCTGAACATTCCGGAACTCTGAACATTCCGGAATTCCGAACATTCCGGAACCTTGGTGCATTCCGGAACTCTGAACATTCCGGAATTCCGAACATTCCGGAACCTTGGTGCATTCCGGAATTCCGAACATTCCGGAACCTTGGTGGATTCCGGAACTCTGAACATTCCGGAACCTTGGTGCATTCCGGAACTCTGAACATTCCGGAACCTTGGTGGATTCCGGAACTCTGAACATTCCGGAACTCTGAACATTCCGGAATTCCGAACATTCCGGAACCTTGGTGCATTCCGGAACTCTGAACATTCCGGAATTCCGAACATTCCGGAACCTTGGTGCATTCCGGAATTCCGAACATTCCGGAACCTTGGTGCATTCCGGAACTCTGAACATTCCGGAATTCCGAACATTCCGGAACCTTGGTGGATTCCGGAACTCTGAACATTCCGGAACCTTGGTGCATTCCGGAACTCTGAACATTCCGGAACCTTGGTGGATTCCGGAACTCTGAACATTCCGGAACTCTGAACATTCCGGAATTCCGAACATTCCGGAACCTTTGTGCATTCCGGAACTCTGAACATTCCGCAACCTTGGTGCATTCCGGAACTCTGACCATTCCGGAATTCCGAACATTCCGGAACCTTGGTGCATTCCGGAATTCCGAACATTCCGGAACCTTGGTGCATTCCGGAACTCTGAACATTCCGGAATTCCGAACATTCCGGAACCTTGGTGCATTCCGGAACTCTGAACATTCCGGAATTCCGAACATTCCGGAACCTTGGTGCATTCCGGAATTCCGAACATTCCGGAACCTTGGTACATTCCGGAATTCCGAACATTCCGGAACCTTGGTGCATTCCGGAATTCCGAACATTCCGGAACCTTGGTGGATTCCGGGACCTTGCTGCATTCCGGAACTCTGAACATTCCGGAATTCCGAACATTCCGGAACCTTGGTGCATTCCGGAACTCTGAACATTCCGGAATTCCGAACATTCCGGAACCTTGGTGCATTCCGGAATTCCGAACATTCCGGGACCTTGGTGGATTCCGGAACTCTGAACATTCTGGAACCTTGGTGCATTCCGGAACTCTGAACATTCCGGAACCTTGGTGGATTCCGGAACTCTGAACATTCCGGAACCTTGGTGGATTCCGGAACTCTGAACATTCCGGAACTCTGAACATTCCGGAACCTTGGTGCATTAAGGAACTCTGAACATTCCGGAATTCCGAACATTCCGGAATTCCGAACATTCCGGAACCTTGGTGCATTCCGGAACTCTGAACATTCCGGAATTCCGAACATTCCGGAACCTTGGTGCATTCCGGAACTCTGAACATTCCGGAACTCTGAACATTCCGGAATTCCGAACATTCCGGAACCTTGGTGCATTCCGGAATTCCGAACATTCCGGAACCTTGGTGCATTCCGGAACTCTGAACATTCCGGAATTCCGAACATTCCGGAACCTTGGTGCATTCCGGAATTCCGAACATTCCGGAACCTTGGTGCATTCCGGAACTCTGAACATTCCGGAATTCCGAACATTCCGGAACCTTGGTGGATTCCGGAACTCTGAACATTCCGGAACCTTGGTGGATTCCGGAACTCTGAACATTCCGGAACTCTGAACATTCCGGAACCTTGGTGCATTAAGGAACTCTGAACATTCCGGAATTCCGAACATTCCGGAACCTTGGTGCATTCCGGAACTCTGAACATTCCGCAACCTTGGTGCATTCCGGAATTCCGAAAATTCCGGAACCTTGGTGCATTCCGGAACTGAACATTCCGGAACTCTGAACATTCCGGAATTCCGAACATTCCGGAACCTTGGTGCATTCCGGAATTCCGAACATTCCGGAACCTTGGTGCATTCCGGAACTCTGAACATTCCGGAATTCCGAACATTCCGGAACCTTGGTGCATTCCGGAATTCCGAACATTCCGGAACCTTGGTGCATTCCGGAACTCTGAACATTCCGGAACTCTGAACATTCCGGAATTCCGAACATTCCGGAACCTTGGTGCATTCCGGAATTCCGAACATTCCGGAACCTTGGTGCATTCCGGAACTCTGAACATTCCGGAATTCCGAACATTCCGGAACCTTGGTGCATTCCGGAATTCCGAACATTCCGGAACCTTGGTGCATTCCGGAACTCTGAACATTCCGGAATTCCGAACATTCCGGAACCTTGGTGGATTCCGGAACTCTGAACATTCCGGAACCTTGGTGCATTCCGGAACTCTGAACATTCCGGAACCTTGGTGGATTCCGGAACTCTGAACATTCCGGAACTCTGAACATTCCGGAATTCCGAACATTCCGGAACCTTGGTGCATTCCGGAATTCCGAACATTCCGGAACCTTGGTGCATTCCGGAATTCCGAACATTCCGGAACCTTGGTGCATTCCGGAACTCTGAACATTCCGGAACTCTGAATATTCCGGAACTCTGAATATTCCGGAATTCCGAACATTCCGGAACCTTGGTGCATTCCGGAATTCCGAACATTCCGGAACCTTGGTGCATTCCGGAATTCCGAACATTCCGGAACCTTGGTGGATTCCGGAACTCTGAACATTACGGAACCTTGGTGCATTCCGGAACTCTGAACATTCCGGAATTCCGAACATTCCGGAACCTTGGTGCATTCCGGAACTCTGAACATTCCGGAATTCCGAACATTCCGGAACCTTGGTGGATTCCGGAACTCTGAACATTCCGGAACTCTGAACATTCCGGAACCTTGGTGCATTCCGGAACTCTGAACATTCCGGAATTCCGAGCATTCCGGAACCTTGGTGCATTCCGGAATTCCGAACATTCCGGAACCTTGGTACATTCCGGAATTCCGAACATTCCGGAACCTTGGTGCATTCCGGAATTCCGAACATTCCGGAACCTTGGTGGATTCCGGAACACTGAACATTACGGAACCTTGGTGCATTCCGGAACTCTGAACATTCCGGAACCTTGGTGGATTCCGGGACCTTGCTGCATTCCGGAACTCTGAACATTCCGGAATTCCGAACATTCCGGAACCTTGGTGCATTCCGGAATTCCGAACATTCCGGGACCTTGGTGGATTCCGGAACTCTGAACATTCTGGAACCTCGGTGCATTCCGGAACTCTGAACATTCCGGAACCTTGGTGCATTCCGGAACTCTGAACATTCCGGAACTCTGAACATTCCGGAATTCCGAACATTCCGGAATTCCGAACATTCCGGGACCTTGGTGGATTCCGGAACTCTGAACATTCTGGAACCTCGGTGCATTCCGGAACTCTGAACATTCCGGAACCTTGGTGGATTCCGGAACTCTGAACATTCCGGAACTCGGAACATTCCGGAATTCCGAACATTCCGGAACCTTGGTGCATTCCGGAACTCTGAACATTCCGGAATTCCGAACATTCCGGAACCTTGGTGCATTCCGGAATTCCGAACATTCCGG
Source organism: Mchenga conophoros (assembly GCF_057382185.1). Taxonomy (NCBI): domain Eukaryota; kingdom Metazoa; phylum Chordata; class Actinopteri; order Cichliformes; family Cichlidae; genus Mchenga; species Mchenga conophoros. The sequence continues at coordinate 34,249,689 of NC_140538.1, read as the reverse complement.
AACCTTGGTGCATTCCGGAACTCTGAACATTCCGGAATTCCGAACATTCCGGAACCTTGGTGGATTCCGGAACTCTGAACATTCCGGAACCTTGGTGCATTCCGGAACTCTGAACATTCCGGAACTCTGAACATTCCGGAATTCCGAACATTCCGGAATTCCGAACATTCCGGAACCTTGGTGGATTCCGGAACTCTGAACATTCCGGAACCTTGGTGCATTCCGGAACTCTGAACATTCCGGAACCTTGGTGCATTCCGGAATTCCGAACATTCCGGAACTCTGAACATTCCGGAATTCCGAACATTCCGGAACCTTGGTGCATTCCGGAACTCTGAACATTCCGGAACTCTGAACATTCCGGAATTCCGAACATTCCGGAACCTTGGTGCATTCCGGAATTCCGAACATTCCGGAACCTTGGTGCATTCCGGAACTCTGAACATTCCGGAACTCTGAACATTCCGGAATTCCGAACATTCCGGAACCTTGGTGCATTCCGGAACTCTGAACATTCCGGAACTCTGAACATTCCGGAATTCCGAACATTCCGGAACCTTGGTGCATTCCGGAACTCTGAACATTCCGGAATTCCGAACATTCCGGAACCTTGGTGGATTCCGGAACTCTGAACATTCCGGAACCTTGGTGGATTCCGGAACTCTGAACATTCCGGAATTCCGAACATTCCGGAACCTTGGTGCATTCCGGAACTCTGAACATTCCGGAACTCTGAACATTCCGGAATTCCGAACATTCCGGAACCTTGGTGCATTCCGGAATTCCGAACATTCCGGAACCTTGGTGCATTCCGGAACTCTGAATATTCCGGAATTCCGAACATTCCGGAACCTTGGTGCATTCCGGAACTCTGAACATTCCGGAACACTGAAATTTCCGGAATTCTGAACATTCCGGAACCTTGGTGCATTCCGGAATTCCGAACATTCCGGAACCTTGGTGCATTCCGGAATTCCGAACATTCCGGAACCTTGGTGCATTCCGGAACTCTGAACATTCCGGAATTCCGAACATTCCGGAACCTTGGTGCATTCCGGAACTCTGAACATTCCGGAATTCCGAACATTCCGGAACCTTGGTGCATTCCGGAATTCCGAACATTCCGGAACCTTGGTACATTCCGGAATTCCGAACATTCCGGAACCTTGGTGCATTCCGGAATTCCGAACATTCCGGAACCTTGGTGGATTCCGGAACTCTGAACATTACGGAACCTTGGTGCATTCCGGAACTCTGAACATTCCGGAACCTTGGTGGATTCCGGGACCTTGCTGCATTCCGGAACTCTGAACATTCCGGAATTCCGAACATTCCGGAACCTTGGTGCATTCCGGAACTCTGAACATTCCGGAATTCCGAACATTCCGGAACCTTGGTGCATTCCGGAATTCCGAACATTCCGGGACCTTGGTGGATTCCGGAACTCTGAACATTCTGGAACCTTGGTGCATTCCGGAACTCTGAACATTCCGGAACCTTGGTGGATTCCGGAACTCTGAACATTCCGGAACCTTGGTGGATTCCGGAACTCTGAACATTCCGGAACTCTGAACATTCCGGAACCTTGGTGCATTAAGGAACTCTGAACATTCCGGAATTCCGAACATTCCGGAATTCCGAACATTCCGGAACCTTGGTGCATTCCGGAACTCTGAACATTCCGGAATTCCGAACATTCCGGAACCTTGGTGCATTCCGGAATTCCGAACATTCCGGAACCTTGGTGCATTCCGGAATTCCGAACATTCCGGAACCTTGGTGCATTCCGGAACTCTGAACATTCCGGAATTCCGAACATTCCGGAACCTTGGTGCATTCCGGAACTCTGAACATTCCGGAACTCTGAACATTCCGGAATTCCGAACATTCCGGAACCTTGGTGCATTCCGGAATTCCGAACATTCCGGAACCTTGGTGCATTCCGGAACTCTGAACATTCCGGAACTCTGAACATTCCGGAATTCCGAACATTCCGGAACCTTGGTGCATTCCGGAACTCTGAACATTCCGGAACTCTGAACATTCCGGAATTCCGAACATTCCGGAACCTTGGTGCATTCCGGAACTCTGAACATTCCGGAATTCCGAACATTCCGGAACCTTGGTGGATTCCGGAACTCTGAACATTCCGGAACCTTGGTGGATTCCGGAACTCTGAACATTCCGGAATTCCGAACATTCCGGAACCTTGGTGCATTCCGGAACTCTGAACATTCCGGAACTCTGAACATTCCGGAATTCCGAACATTCCGGAACCTTGGTGCATTCCGGAATTCCGAACATTCCGGAACCTTGGTGCATTCCGGAACTCTGAACATTCCGGAATTCCGAACATTCCGGAACCTTGGTGCATTCCGGAACTCTGAACATTCCGGAACACTGAAATTTCCGGAATTCTGAACATTCCGGAACCTTGGTGCATTCCGGAATTCCGAACATTCCGGAACCTTGGTGCATTCCGGAATTCCGAACATTCCGGAACCTTGGTGCATTCCGGAACTCTGAACATTCCGGAATTCCGAACATTCCGGAACCTTGGTGCATTCCGGAACTCTGAACATTCCGGAATTCCGAACATTCCGGAACCTTGGTGCATTCCGGAATTCCGAACATTCCGGAACCTTGGTACATTCCGGAATTCCGAACATTCCGGAACCTTGGTGCATTCCGGAATTCCGAACATTCCGGAACCTTGGTGGATTCCGGAACTCTGAACATTACGGAACCTTGGTGCATTCCGGAACTCTGAACATTCCGGAACCTTGGTGGATTCCGGGACCTTGCTGCATTCCGGAACTCTGAACATTCCGGAATTCCGAACATTCCGGAACCTTGGTGCATTCCGGAACTCTGAACATTCCGGAATTCCGAACATTCCGGAACCTTGGTGCATTCCGGAATTCCGAACATTCCGGGACCTTGGTGGATTCCGGAACTCTGAACATTCTGGAACCTTGGTGCATTCCGGAACTCTGAACATTCCGGAACCTTGGTGGATTCCGGAACTCTGAACATTCCGGAACCTTGGTGGATTCCGGAACTCTGAACATTCCGGAACTCTGAACATTCCGGAACCTTGGTGCATTAAGGAACTCTGAACATTCCGGAATTCCGAACATTCCGGAATTCCGAACATTCCGGAACCTTGGTGCATTCCGGAACTCTGAACATTCCGGAATTCCGAACATTCCGGAACCTTGGTGCATTCCGGAACTCTGAACATTCCGGAACCTTGGTGCATTCCGGAATTCCGAACATTCCGGAACCTTGGTGCATTCCGGAACTCTGAACATTCCGGAATTCCGAACATTCCGGAACCTTGGTGCATTCCGGAATTCCGAACATTCCGGAACCTTGGTGCATTCCGGAACTCTGAACATTCCGGAACTCTGAACATTCCCGAATTCCGAACATTCCGGAACCTTGGTGCATTCCGGAATTCCGAACATTCCGGAACCTTGGTGCATTCCGGAATTCCGAACATTCCGGAACCTTGGTGGATTCCGGAACTCTGAACATTCCGGAACCTTGGTGCATTCCGGAACTCTGAACATTCCGGAATTCCAAACATTCCGGAACCTTGGTGCATTCCGGAACTCTGAACATTCCGGAATTCCGAACATTCCGGAACCTTGGTGCATTCCGGAACTCTGAACATTCCGGAACCTTGGTGCATTCCGGAATTCCGAACATTCCGGAACTCTGAACATTCCGGAATTCCGAACATTCCGGAACCTTGGTGCATTCCGGAATTCCGAACATTCCGGAACCTTGGTGCATTCCGGAACTCTGAACATTCCGGAATTCCGAACATTCCGGAACCTTGGTGGATTCCGGAACTCTGAACATTCCGGAACCTTGGTGCATTCCGGAACTCTGAACATTCCGGAACCTTGGTGGATTCCGGAACTCTGAACATTCCGGAACTCTGAACATTCCGGAACCTTGGTGCATTCCGGAACTCTGAACATTCCGGAATTCCGAACATTCCGGAACCTTGGTGCATTCCGGAATTCCGAACATTCCGGAACCTTGGTACATTCCGGAATTCCGAACATTCCGGAACCTTGGTGCATTCCGGAACTCTGAACATTCCGGAATTCCGAACATTCCGGAACCTTGGTGCATTCCGGAACTCTGAACATTCCGGAACTCTGAACATTCCGGAATTCCGAACATTCCGGAACCTTGGTGCATTCCGGAATTCCGAACATTCCGGAACCTTGGTGGATTCCGGAACTCTGAACATTCCGGAACCTTGGTGCATTCCGGAACTCTGAACATTCCGGAACCTTGGTGGATTCCGGAACTCTGAACATTCCGGAACTCTGAACATTCCGGAATTCCGAACATTCCGGAACCTTGGTGCATTCCGGAACTCTGAACATTCCGGAACTCTGAACATTCCGGAATTCCGAACATTCCGGAACCTTGGTGCATTCCGGAACTCTGAACATTCCGGAATTCCGAACATTCCGGAACCTTGGTGCATTCCGGAATTCCGAACATTCCGGAACCTTGGTGCATTCCGGAACTCTGAACATTCCGGAACTCTGAACATTCCGGAATTCCGAACATTCCGGAACCTTGGTGCATTCCGGAACTCTGAACATTCCGGAACTCTGAACATTCCGGAATTCCGAACATTCCGGAACCTTGGTGCATTCCGGAATTCCGAACATTCCGGAACCTTGGTGCATTCCGGAACTCTGAACATTCCGGAATTCCGAACATTCCGGAACCTTGGTGCATTCCGGAATTCCGAACATTCCGGAACCTTGGTACATTCCGGAATTCCGAACATTCCGGAACCTTGGTGCATTCCGGAACTCTGAACATTACGGAACCTTGGTGCATTCCGGAACTCTGAACATTCCGGAACCTTGGTGGATTCCGGGACCTTGCTGCATTCCGGAACTCTGAACATTCCGGAATTCCGAACATTCCGGGACCTTGGTGGATTCCGGAACTCTGAACATTCTGGAACCTTGGTGCATTCCGGAACTCTGAACATTCCGGAACCTTGGTGGATTCCGGAACTCTGAACATTCCGGAACCTTGGTGGATTCCGGAACTCTGAACATTCCGGAACTCTGAACATTCCGGAACCTTGGTGCATTAAGGAACTCTGAACATTCCGGAATTCCGAACATTCCGGAATTCCGAACATTCCGGAACCTTGGTGCATTCCGGAACTCTGAACATTCCGGAATTCCGAACATTCCGGAACCTTGGTGCATTCCGGAACTCTGAACATTCCGGAACTCTGAACATTCCGGAATTCCGAACATTCCGGAACCTTGGTGCATTCCGGAATTCCGAACATTCCGGAACCTTGGTGCATTCCGGAATTTCGAACATTCCGGAACCTTGGTGGATTCCGGAACTCTGAACATTACGGAACCTTGGTGCATTCCGGAACTCTGAACATTCCGGAATTCCGAACATTCCGGAACCTTGGTGCATTCCGGAACTCTGAACATTCCGGAACTCTGAACATTCCGGAATTCCGAACATTCCGGAACCTTGGTGCATTCCGGAACTCTGAACATTCCGGAATTCCGAACATTCCGGAACCTTGGTGCATTCCGGAACTCTGAACATTCCGGAACCTTGGTGGATTCCGGAACTCTGAACATTCCGGAACTCTGAACATTCCGGAATTCCGAACATTCCGGAACCTTGGTGCATTCCGGAATTCCGAACATTCCGGAACCTTGGTGCATTCCGGAACTCTGAACATTCCGGAATTCCGAACATTCCGGAACCTTGGTGGATTCCGGAACTCTGAACATTCCGGAACCTTGGTGCATTCCGGAACTCTGAACATTCCGGAATTCCGAACATTCCGGAACCTTGGTGCATTCCGGAACTCTGAACATTCCGGAACTCTGAACATTCCGGAATTCCGAACATTCCGGAACCTTGGTGCATTCCGGAACTCTGAACATTCCGGAATTCCGAACATTCCGGAACCTTGGTGCATTCCGGAATTCCGAACATTCCGGAACCTTGGTGGATTCCGGAACTCTGAACATTCCGAAACCTTGGTGCATTCCGGAACTCTGAACATTCCGGAACCTTGGTGGATTCCGGAACTCTGAACATTCCGGAACTCTGAACATTCCGGAATTCCGAACATTCCGGAACCTTGGTGCATTCCGGAATTCCGAACATTCCGGAACCTTGGTGCATTCCGGAACTCTGAACATTCCGGAATTCCGAACATTCCGGAACCTTGGTGGATTCCGGAACTCTGAACATTCCGGAACCTTGGTGCATTCTGGAACTCTGAACATTCCGGAACCTTGGTGGATTCCGGAACTCTGAACATTCCGGAACTCTGAACATTCCGGAATTCCGAACATTCCGGAACCTTTGTGCATTCCGGAACTCTGAACATTCCGCAACCTTGGTGCATTCCGGAACTCTGACCATTCCGGAATTCCGAACATTCCGGAACCTTGGTGCATTCCGGAATTCCGAACATTCCGGAACCTTGGTGCATTCCGGAACTCTGAAAATTCCGGAATTCCGAACATTCCGGAACCTTGGTGCATTCCGGAACTCTGAACATTCCGGAATTCCGAACATTCCGGAATTCCGAACATTCCGGAACCTTGGTACATTCCGGAATTCCGAACATTCCGGAACCTTGGTACATTCCGGAATTCCGAACATTCCGGAACCTTGGTGGATTCCGGGACCTTGCTGCATTCCGGAACTCTGAACATTCCGGAATTCCGAACATTCCGGAACCTTGGTGCATTCCGGAACTCTGAACATTCCGGAATTCCGAACATTCCGGAACCTTGGTGCATTCCGGAACTCTGAACATTCCGGAACTCTGAACATTCCGGAATTCCGAACATTCCGGAACCTTGGTGCATTCCGGAACTCTGAACATTCCGGAATTCCGAACATTCCGGAACCTTGGTGCATTCCGGAATTCCGAACATTCCGGAACCTTGGTGGATTCCGGAACTCTGAACATTCCGAAACCTTGGTGCATTCCGGAACTCTGAACATTCCGGAACCTTGGTGGATTCCGGAACTCTGAACATTCCGGAACTCTGAACATTCCGGAATTCCGAACATTCCGGAACCTTGGTGCATTCCGGAACTCTGAACATTCCGGAATTCCGAACATTCCGGAACCTTGGTGCATTCCGGAACTCTGAACATTCCAGAATTCCGAACATTCCGGAACCTTGGTGCATTCCGGAATTCCGAACATTCCGGAATTCCGAACATTCCGGAACCTTGGTGGATTCCGGAACTCTGAACATTCCGGAACCTTGGTGCATTCCGGAACTCTGAACATTCCGGAACCTTGGTGGATTCCGGAACTCTGAACATTCCGGAACTCTGAACATTCCGGAATTCCGAACATTCCGGAACCTTGGTGCATTCCCGAACTCTGAACATTCCGGAATTCCGAACATTCCGGAACCTTGGTGGATTCCGGAACTCTGAACATTCCGGAACCTTGGTGCATTCCGGAACTCTGAACATTCCGGAATTCCGAACATTCCGGAACCTTGGTGCATTCCGGAACTCTGAACATTCCGGAATTCCGAACATTCCGGAACCTTGGTGCATTCCGGAATTCCGAACATTCCGGAACCTTGGTGGATTCCGGAACTCTGAACATTCCGGAACCTTGGTGCATTCCGGAACTCTGAACATTCCGGAACCTTGGTGGATTCCGGAACTCTGAACATTCCGGAACTCTGAACATTCCGGAATTCCGAACATTCCGGAACCTTGGTGCATTCCGGAATTCCGAACATTCCGGAACCTTGGTGCATTCCGGAACTCTGAACATTCCGGAACTCTGAATATTCCGGAATTCCGAACATTCCGGAACCTTGGTGCATTCCGGAATTCCGAACATTCCGGAACCTTGGTGCATTCCGGAATTCCGAACATTCCGGAACCTTGGTGCATTCCGGAACTCTGAACATTCCGGAACTCTGAATATTCCGGAATTCCGAACATTCCGGAACCTTGGTGCATTCCGGAATTCCGAACATTCCGGAACCTTGGTGCATTCCGGAATTCCGAACATTCCGGAACCTTGGTGGATTCCGGAACTCTGAACATTACGGAACCTTGGTGCATTCCGGAACTCTGAACATTCCGGAACTCTGAATATTCCGGAATTCCGAACATTCCGGAACCTTGGTGCATTCCGGAATTCCGAACATTCCGGAACCTTGGTGGATTCCGGAACTCTGAACATTACGGAACCTTGGTGCATTCCGGAACTCTGAACATTCCGGAATTCCGAACATTCCGGAACCTTGGTGCATTCCGGAACTCTGAACATTCCGGAATTCCGAACATTCCGGAACCTTGGTGGATTCCGGAACTCTGAACATTCCGGAACTCTGAACATTCCGGAACATTGGTGCATTCCGGAACTCTGAACATTCCGGAATTCCGAGCATTCCGGAACCTTGGTGCATTCCGGAATTCCGAACATTCCGGAACCTTGGTACATTCCGGAATTCCGAACATTCCGGAACCTTGGTGCATTCCGGAATTCCGAACATTCCGGAACCTTGGTGGATTCCGGAACACTGAACATTACGGAACCTTGGTGCATTCCGGAACTCTGAACATTCCGGAACCTTGGTGGATTCCGGGACCTTGCTGCATTCCGGAACTCTGAACATTCCGGAATTCCGAACATTCCGGAACCTTGGTGCATTCCGGAATTCCGAACATTCCGGGACCTTGGTGGATTCCGGAACTCTGAACATTCTGGAACCTCGGTGCATTCCGGAACTCTGAACATTCCGGAACCTTGGTGGATTCCGGAACTCTGAACATTCCGGAACTCGGAACATTCCGGAATTCCGAACATTCCGGAACCTTGGTGCATTCCGGAACTCTGAACATTCCGGAATTCCGAACATTCCGGAACCTTGGTGCATTCCGGAATTCCGAACATTCCGGAACCTTGGTGCATTCCGGAACTCTGAACATTCCGGAATTCCGAACATTCCGGAACCTTGGTGGATTCCGGAACTCTGAACATTCCGGAACCTTGGTGCATTCCGGAACTCTGAACATTCCGGAACCTTGGTGCATTCCGGAACTCTGAACATTCCGCAACCTTGGTGCATTCCGGAACTCTGAACATTCCGGAACTCTGAACATTCCGGAATTCCGAACATTCCGGAACCTTGGTGCATTCCGGAACTCTGAACATTCCGGAATTCCGAACATTCCGGAACCTTGGTGCATTCCGGAATTCCGAACATTCCGGGACCTTGGTGGATTCCGGAACTCTGAACATTCTGGAACCTCGGTGCATTCCGGAACTCTGAACATTCCGGAACCTTGGTGGATTCCGGAACTCTGAACATTCCGGAACTCGGAACATTCCGGAATTCCGAACATTCCGGAACCTTGGTGCATTCCGGAACTCTGAACATTCCGGAATTCCGAACATTCCGGAACCTTGGTGCATTCCGGAATTCCGAACATTCCGGAACCTTGGTGCATTCCGGAATTCCGAACATTCCGGAACCTTGGTGCATTCCGGAACTCTGAACATTCCGGAATTCCGAACATTCCGGAACCTTGGTGGATTCCGGAACTCTGAACATTCCGGAACCTTGGTGCATTCCGGAACTCTGAACATTCCGGAACCTTGGTGCATTCCGGAACTCTGAACATTCCGCAACCTTGGTGCATTCCGGAACTCTGAACATTCCGGAACTCTGAACATTCCGGAATTCCGAACATTCCGGAACCTTGGTGCATTCCGGAACTCTGAACATTCCGGAATTCCGAACATTCCGGAACCTTGGTGCATTCCGGAATTCCGAACATTCCGGGACCTTGGTGGATTCCGGAACTCTGAACATTCTGGAACCTCGGTGCATTCCGGAACTCTGAACATTCCGGAACCTTGGTGGATTCCGGAACTCTGAACATTCCGGAACTCGGAACATTCCGGAATTCCGAACATTCCGGAACCTTGGTGCATTCCGGAACTCTGAACATTCCGGAATTCCGAACATTCCGGAACCTTGGTGCATTCCGGAATTCCGAACATTCCGGAACCTTGGTGCATTCCGGAACTCTGAACATTCCGGAATTCCGAACATTCCGGAACCTTGGTGGATTCCGGAACTCTGAACATTCCGGAACCTTGGTGCATTCCGGAACTCTGAACATTCCGGAACCTTGGTGCATTCCGGAACTCTGAACATTCCGTAACCTTGGTGGATTCCGGAACTCTGAACATTCCGGAATTCTTGGTGGATTCCGGAACTCTGAACATTACGGAACCTTGGTGCATTCCGAAACTCTGAACATTCCGGAACCTTGGTGGATTCCGGAACTCTGAACATTCCGGAACCTTGGTGCATTCCGGAACTCTGAACATTCCGGAACTCTGAACATTCCGGAATTCCGAACATTCCGGAACCTTGGTGCATTCCGGAACTCCGAACATTCCGGAACCTTGGTGCATTCCGGAACTCTGAACATTCCGGAACCTTGGTGGATTCCGGAACTCTGAACATTCCGGAACTCTGAACATTCCGGAATTCCGAACATTCCGGAACCTTGGTGCATTCCGGAACTCTGAACATTCCGCAACCTTGGTGCATTCCGGAATTCCGAACATTCCGGAACCTTGGTGCATTCCGGAACTCTGAACATTCCGGAACTCTGAACATTCCAGAATTCCGAACATTCCGGAACCTTGGTGCATTCCGGAATTCCGAACATTCCGGAACCTTGGTGCATTCCGGAACTCTGAACATTCCGGAACTCTGAACATTCCGGAATTCCGAACATTCCGGAACCTTGGTGCATTCCGGAATTCCGAACATTCCGGAACCTTGGTGCATTCCGGAACTCTGAACATTCCAGAATTCCGAACATTCCGGAACCTTGGTGCATTCCGGAATTCCGAACATTCCGGAATTCCGAACATTCCGGAACCTTGGTGGATTCCGGAACTCTGAACATTCCGGAACCTTGGTGCATTCCGGAACTCTGAACATTCCGGAACCTTGGTGGATTCCGGAACTCTGAACATTCCGGAACTCTGAACATTCCGGAATTCCGAACATTCCGGAACCTTGGTGCATTCCCGAACTCTGAACATTCCGGAATTCCGAACATTCCGGAACCTTGGTGGATTCCGGAACTCTGAACATTCCGGAACCTTGGTGCATTCCGGAACTCTGAACATTCCGGAATTCCGAACATTCCGGAACCTTGGTGCATTCCGGAACTCTGAACATTCCGGAACTCTGAACATTCCGGAATTCCGAACATTCCGGAACCTTGGTGCATTCCGGAACTCTGAACATTCCGGAATTCCGAACATTCCGGAACCTTGGTGCATTCCGGAATTCCGAACATTCCGGAACCTTGGTGGATTCCGGAACTCTGAACATTCCGGAACCTTGGTGCATTCCGGAACTCTGAACATTCCGGAACCTTGGTGGATTCCGGAACTCTGAACATTCCGGAACTCTGAACATTCCGGAATTCCGAACATTCCGGAACCTCGGTGCATTCCGGAACTCTGAACATTCCGGAATTCCGAACATTCCGGAACCTTGGTGCATTCCGGAATTCCGAACATTCCGGAACCTTGGTGCATTCCGGAACTCTGAACATTCCGGAATTCCGAACATTCCGGAACCTTGGTGGATTCCGGAACTCTGAACATTCCGGAACCTTGGTGCATTCCGGAACTCTGAACATTCCGGAACCTTGGTGGATTCCGGAACTCTGAACATTCCGGAACTCTGAACATTCCGGAATTCCGAACATTCCGGAACCTTTGTGCATTCCGGAACTCTGAACATTCCGCAACCTTGGTGCATTCCGGAACTCTGACCATTCCGGAATTCCGAACATTCCGGAACCTTGGTGCATTCCGGAAATCCGAACATTCCGGAACCTTGGTGCATTCCGGAACTCTGAACATTCCGGAACTCTGAACATTCCGGAATTCCGAACATTCCGGAACCTTGGTGCATTCCGGAATTCCGAACATTCCGGAACCTTGGTGCATTCCGGAACTCTGAACATTCCGGAATTCCGAACATTCCGGAACCTTGGTGCATTCCGGAATTCCAAACATTCCGGAACCTTGGTGCATTCCGGAACTCTGAACATTCCGGAATTCCGAACATTCCGGAACCTTGGTGGATTCCGGAACTCTGAACATTCCGGAACCTTGGTGGATTCCGGAACTCTGAACATTCCGGAACTCTGAACATTCCGGAACCTTGGTGCATTAAGGAACTCTGAACATTCCGGAATTCCGAACATTCCGGAACCTTGGTGCATTCCGGAATTCCGAACATTCCGGAACCTTGGTACATTCCGGAATTCCGAACATTCCGGAACCTTGGTGCATTCCGGAATTCCGAACATTCCGGAACCTTGGTGGATTCCGGAACTCTGAACATTACGGAACCTTGGTGCATTCCGGAACTCTGAACATTCCGGAACCTTGGTGGATTCCGGAACTCTGAACATTCCGGAACCTTGGTGCATTCCGGAACTCTGAACATTCCGGAACTCTGAACATTCCAGAATTCCGAACATTCCGGAACCTTGGTGCATTCCGGAACTCTGAACATTCCGGAATTCCGAACATTCCGGAACCTTGGTGCATTCCGGAATTCCAAACATTCCGGAACCTTGGTGCATTCCGGAACTCTGAACATTCCGGAATTCCGAACATTCCGGAATTCCGAACATTCCGGAACCTTGGTGCATTCCGGAACTCTGAACATTCCGGAATTCCGAACATTCCGGAACCTTGGTGCATTCCGGAACTCTGAACATTCCGGAACTCTGAACATTCCGGAATTCCGAACATTCCGGAACCTTGGTGCATTCCGGAATTCCGAACATTCCGGAACCTTGGTGCATTCCGGAATTCCGAACATTCCGGAACCTTGGTGGATTCCGGAACTCTGAACATTCCGGAACCTTGGTGCATTCCGGAACTCTGAACATTCCGGAATTCCGAACATTCCGGAACCTTGGTGCATTCCGGAACTCTGAACATTCCGGAACTCTGAACATTCCGGAATTCCGAACATTCCGGAACCTTGGTGCATTCCGGAACTCTGAACATTCCGGAATTCCGAACATTCCGGAACCTTGGTGCATTCCGGAACTCTGAACATTCCGGAACCTTGGTGGATTCCGGAACTCTGAACATTCCGGAACTCTGAACATTCCGGAATTCCGAACATTCCGGAACCTTGGTGCATTCCGGAACTCTGAACATTCCGGAATTCCGAACATTCCGGAACCTTGGTGCATTCCGGAATTCCGAACATTCCGGAACCTTGGTGCATTCCGGAACTCTGAACATTCCGGAATTCCGAACATTCCGGAACCTTGGTGGATTCCGGAACTCTGAACATTCCGGAACCTTGGTGCATTCCGGAACTCTGAACATTCCGGAATTCCGAACATTCCGGAACCTTGGTGCATTCCGGAACTCTGAACATTCCGGAACTCTGAACATTCCGGAATTCCGAACATTCCGGAACCTTGGTGCATTCCGGAACTCTGAACATTCCGGAATTCCGAACATTCCGGAACCTTGGTGCATTCCGGAATTCCGAACATTCCGGAACCTTGGTGGATTCCGGAACTCTGAACATTCCGAAACCTTGGTGCATTCCGGAACTCTGAACATTCCGGAACCTTGGTGGATTCCGGAACTCTGAACATTCCGGAACTCTGAACATTCCGGAATTCCGAACATTCCGGAACCTTGGTGCATTCCGGAACTCTGAACATTCCGGAATTCCGAACATTCCGGAACCTTGGTGCATTCCGGAATTCCGAACATTCCGGAACCTTGGTGCATTCCGGAACTCTGAACATTCCGGAATTCCGAACATTCCGGAACCTTGGTGGATTCCGGAACTCTGAACATTCCGGAACCTTGGTGCATTCCGGAACTCTGAACATTCCGGAACCTTGGTGGATTCCGGAACTCTGAACATTCCGGAACTCTGAACATTCCGGAATTCCGAACATTCCGGAACCTTTGTGCATTCCGGAACTCTGAACATTCCGCAACCTTGGTGCATTCCGGAACTCTGACCATTCCGGAATTCCGAACATTCCGGAACCTTGGTGCATTCCGGAATTCCGAACATTCCGGAACCTTGGTGCATTCCGGAACTCTGAAAATTCCGGAATTCCGAACATTCCGGAACCTTGGTGCATTCCGGAACTCTGAACATTCCGGAATTCCGAACATTCCGGAATTCCGAACATTCCGGAACCTTGGTACATTCCGGAATTCCGAACATTCCGGAACCTTGGTACATTCCGGAATTCCGAACATTCCGGAACCTTGGTGGATTCCGGGACCTTGCTGCATTCCGGAACTCTGAACATTCCGGAATTCCGAACATTCCGGAACCTTGGTGCATTCCGGAACTCTGAACATTCCGGAATTCCGAACATTCCGGAACCTTGGTGCATTCCGGAACTCTGAACATTCCGGAACTCTGAACATTCCGGAATTCCGAACATTCCGGAACCTTGGTGCATTCCGGAACTCTGAACATTCCGGAATTCCGAACATTCCGGAACCTTGGTGCATTCCGGAATTCCGAACATTCCGGAACCTTGGTGGATTCCGGAACTCTGAACATTCCGAAACCTTGGTGCATTCCGGAACTCTGAACATTCCGGAACCTTGGTGGATTCCGGAACTCTGAACATTCCGGAACTCTGAACATTCCGGAATTCCGAACATTCCGGAACCTTGGTGCATTCCGGAACTCTGAACATTCCGGAATTCCGAACATTCCGGAACCTTGGTGCATTCCGGAATTCCGAACATTCCGGAACCTTGGTGCATTCCGGAACTCTGAACATTCCGGAATTCCGAACATTCCGGAACCTTGGTGGATTCCGGAACTCTGAACATTCCGGAACCTTGGTGCATTCTGGAACTCTGAACATTCCGGAACCTTGGTGGATTCCGGAACTCTGAACATTCCGGAACTCTGAACATTCCGGAATTCCGAACATTCCGGAACCTTTGTGCATTCCGGAACTCTGAACATTCCGCAACCTTGGTGCATTCCGGAACTCTGACCATTCCGGAATTCCGAACATTCCGGAACCTTGGTGCATTCCGGAATTCCGAACATTCCGGAACCTTGGTGCATTCCGGAACTCTGAAAATTCCGGAATTCCGAACATTCCGGAACCTTGGTGCATTCCGGAACTCTGAACATTCCGGAATTCCGAACATTCCGGAATTCCGAACATTCCGGAACCTTGGTACATTCCGGAATTCCGAACATTCCGGAACCTTGGTACATTCCGGAATTCCGAACATTCCGGAACCTTGGTGGATTCCGGGACCTTGCTGCATTCCGGAACTCTGAACATTCCGGAATTCCGAACATTCCGGAACCTTGGTGCATTCCGGAACTCTGAACATTCCGGAATTCCGAACATTCCGGAACCTTGGTGCATTCCGGAATTCCGAACATTCCGGGACCTTGGTGGATTCCGGAACTCTGAACATTCTGGAACCTTGGTGCATTCCGGAACTCTGAACATTCCGGAACCTTGGTGGATTCCGGAACTCTGAACATTCCGGAACCTTGGTGGATTCCGGAACTCTGAACATTCCGGAACTCTGAACATTCCGGAACCTTGGTGCATTAAGGAACTCTGAACATTCCGGAATTCCGAACATTCCGGAATTCCGAACATTCCGGAACCTTGGTGCATTCCGGAACTCTGAACATTCCGGAATTCCGAACATTCCGGAACCTTGGTGCATTCCGGAACTCTGAACATTCCGGAACTCTGAACATTCCGGAATTCCGAACATTCCGGAACCTTGGTGCATTCCGGAATTCCGAACATTCCGGAACCTTGGTGCATTCCGGAACTCTGAACATTCCGGAATTCCGAACATTCCGGAACCTTGGTGCATTCCGGAATTCCGAACATTCCGGAACCTTGGTGCATTCCGGAACTCTGAACATTCCGGAATTCCGAACATTCCGGAACCTTGGTGGATTCCGGAACTCTGAACATTCCGGAACCTTGGTGGATTCCGGAACTCTGAACATTCCGGAACTCTGAACATTCCGGAACCTTGGTGCATTAAGGAACTCTGAACATTCCGGAATTCCGAACATTCCGGAACCTTGGTGCATTCCGGAACTCTGAACATTCCGCAACCTTGGTGCATTCCGGAATTCCGAACATTCCGGAACCTTGGTGCATTCCGGAACTGAACATTCCGGAACTCTGAACATTCCGGAATTCCGAACATTCCGGAACCTTGGTGCATTCCGGAATTCCGAACATTCCGGAACCTTGGTGCATTCCGGAACTCTGAACATTCCGGAATTCCGAACATTCCGGAACCTTGGTGCATTCCGGAATTCCGAACATTCCGGAACCTTGGTGCATTCCGGAACTCTGAACATTCCGGAACTCTGAACATTCCGGAATTCCGAACATTCCGGAACCTTGGTGCATTCCGGAATTCCGAACATTCCGGAACCTTGGTGCATTCCGGAACTCTGAACATTCCGGAATTCCGAACATTCCGGAACCTTGGTGCATTCCGGAATTCCGAACATTCCGGAACCTTGGTGCATTCCGGAACTCTGAACATTCCGGAATTCCGAACATTCCGGAACCTTGGTGGATTCCGGAACTCTGAACATTCCGGAACCTTGGTGCATTCCGGAACTCTGAACATTCCGGAACCTTGGTGGATTCCGGAACTCTGAACATTCCGGAACTCTGAACATTCCGGAATTCCGAACATTCCGGAACCTTGGTGCATTCCGGAATTCCGAACATTCCGGAACCTTGGTGCATTCCGGAATTCCGAACATTCCGGAACCTTGGTGCATTCCGGAACTCTGAACATTCCGGAACTCTGAACATTCCGGAATTCCGAACATTCCGGAACCTTGGTGCATTCCGGAATTCCGAACATTCCGGAACCTTGGTGCATTCCGGAATTCCGAACATTCCGGAACCTTGGTGGATTCCGGAACTCTGAACATTACGGAACCTTGGTGCATTCCGGAACTCTGAACATTCCGGAATTCCGAACATTCCGGAACCTTGGTGGATTCCGGAACTCTGAACATTCCGGAACTCTGAACATTCCGGAACCTTGGTGCATTCCGGAACTCTGAACATTCCGGAATTCCGAACATTCCGGAACCTTGGTGCATTCCGGAATTCCGAACATTCCGGAACCTTGGTACATTCCGGAATTCCGAACATTCCGGAACCTTGGTGCATTCCGGAATTCCGAACATTCCGGAACCTTGGTGGATTCCGGAACACTGAACATTACGGAACCTTGGTGCATTCCGGAACTCTGAACATTCCGGAACCTTGGTGGATTCCGGGACCTTGCTGCATTCCGGAACTCTGAACATTCCGGAATTCCGAACATTCCGGAACCTTGGTGCATTCCGGAATTCCGAACATTCCGGGACCTTGGTGGATTCCGGAACTCTGAACATTCTGGAACCTCGGTGCATTCCGGAACTCTGAACATTCCGGAACCTTGGTGGATTCCGGAACTCTGAACATTCCGGAACTCGGAACATTCCGGAATTCCGAACATTCCGGAACCTTGGTGCATTCCGGAACTCTGAACATTCCGGAATTCCGAACATTCCGGAACCTTGGTGCATTCCGGAATTCCGAACATTCCGGAACCTTGGTGCATTCCGGAACTCTGAACATTCCGGAATTCCGAACATTCCGGAACCTTGGTGGATTCCGGAACTCTGAACATTCCGGAACCTTGGTGCATTCCGGAACTCTGAACATTCCGGAACCTTGGTGCATTCCGGAACTCTGAACATTCCGCAACCTTGGTGCATTCCGGAACTCTGAACATTCCGGAACTCTGAACATTCCGGAATTCCGAACATTCCGGAACCTTGGTGCATTCCGGAACTCTGAACATTCCGGAATTCCGAACATTCCGGAACCTTGGTGCATTCCGGAATTCCGAACATTCCGGAACCTTGGTGGATTCCGGAACTCTGAACATTCTGGAACCTCGGTGCATTCCGGAACTCTGAACATTCCGGAACCTTGGTGGATTCCGGAACTCTGAACATTCCGGAACTCGGAACATTCCGGAATTCCGAACATTCCGGAACCTTGGTGCATTCCGGAACTCTGAACATTCCGGAATTCCGAACATTCCGGAACCTTGGTGCATTCCGGAATTCCGAACATTCCGGAACCTTGGTGCATTCCGGAATTCCGAACATTCCGGAACCTTGGTGCATTCCGGAACTCTGAACATTCCGGAATTCCGAACATTCCGGAACCTTGGTGGATTCCGGAACTCTGAACATTCCGGAACCTTGGTGCATTCCGGAACTCTGAACATTCCGGAACCTTGGTGCATTCCGGAACTCTGAACATTCCGCAACCTTGGTGCATTCCGGAACTCTGAACATTCCGGAACTCTGAACATTCCGGAATTCCGAACATTCCGGAACCTTGGTGCATTCCGGAACTCTGAACATTCCGGAATTCCGAACATTCCGGAACCTTGGTGCATTCCGGAATTCCGAACATTCCGGGACCTTGGTGGATTCCGGAACTCTGAACATTCTGGAACCTCGGTGCATTCCGGAACTCTGAACATTCCGGAACCTTGGTGGATTCCGGAACTCTGAACATTCCGGAACTCGGAACATTCCGGAATGCCGAACATTCCGGAACCTTGGTGCATTCCGGAACTCTGAACATTCCGGAATTCCGAACATTCCGGAACCTTGGTGGATTCCGGAACTCTGAACATTCCGGAACCTTGGTGCATTCCGGAACTCTGAACATTCCGGAACCTTGGTGCATTCCGGAACTCTGAACATTCCGTAACCTTGGTGGATTCCGGAACTCTGAACATTCCGGAATTCTTGGTGGATTCCGGAACTCTGAACATTACGGAACCTTGGTGCATTCCGGAACTCTGAACATTCCGGAACCTTGGTGGATTCCGGAACTCTGAACATTCTGGAACCTTGGTGCATTCCGGAACTCTGAACATTCCGGAACTCTGAACATTCCGGAATTCCGAACATTCCGGAACCTTGGTGCATTCCGGAACTCCGAACATTCCGGAACCTTGGTGCATTCCGGAACTCTGAACATTCCGGAACCTTGGTGGATTCCGGAACTCTGAACATTCCGGAACTCTGAACATTCCGGAATTCCGAACATTCCGGAACCTTGGTGCATTCCGGAACTCTGAACATTCCGCAACCTTGGTGCATTCCGGAATTCCGAACATTCCGGAACCTTGGTGCATTCCGGAACTCTGAACATTCCGGAACTCTGAACATTCCAGAATTCCGAACATTCCGGAACCTTGGTGCATTCCGGAATTCCGAACATTCCGGAACCTTGGTGCATTCCGGAACTCTGAACATTCCGGAACTCTGAACATTCCGGAATTCCGAACATTCCGGAACCTTGGTGCATTCCGGAATTCCGAACATTCCGGAACCTTGGTGCATTCCGGAACTCTGAACATTCCAGAATTCCGAACATTCCGGAACCTTGGTGCATTCCGGAATTCCGAACATTCCGGAATTCCGAACATTCCGGAACCTTGGTGGATTCCGGAACTCTGAACATTCCGGAACCTTGGTGCATTCCGGAACTCTGAACATTCCGGAACCTTGGTGGATTCCGGAACTCTGAACATTCCGGAACTCTGAACATTCCGGAATTCCGAACATTCCGGAACCTTGGTGCATTCCCGAACTCTGAACATTCCGGAATTCCGAACATTCCGGAACCTTGGTGGATTCCGGAACTCTGAACATTCCGGAACCTTGGTGCATTCCGGAACTCTGAACATTCCGGAATTCCGAACATTCCGGAACCTTGGTGCATTCCGGAACTCTGAACATTCCGGAATTCCGAACATTCCGGAACCTTGGTGCATTCCGGAATTCCGAACATTCCGGAACCTTGGTGGATTCCGGAACTCTGAACATTCCGGAACTCTGAACATTCCGGAATTCCGAACATTCCGGAACCTTGGTGCATTCCGGAATTCCGAACATTCCGGAACCTTGGTGCATTCCGGAATTCCGAACATTCCGGAACCTTGGTGCATTCCGGAACTCTGAACATTCCGGAACTCTGAATATTCCGGAATTCCGAACATTCCGGAACCTTGGTGCATTCCGGAATTCCGAACATTCCGGAACCTTGGTGCATTCCGGAATTCCGAACATTCCGGAACCTTGGTGCATTCCGGAACTCTGAACATTCCGGAACTCTGAATATTCCGGAATTCCGAACATTCCGGAACCTTGGTGCATTCCGGAATTCCGAACATTCCGGAACCTTGGTGCATTCCGGAATTCCGAACATTCCGGAACCTTGGTGGATTCCGGAACTCTGAACATTACGGAACCTTGGTGCATTCCGGAACTCTGAACATTCCGGAACTCTGAATATTCCGGAATTCCGAACATTCCGGAACCTTGGTGCATTCCGGAATTCCGAACATTCCGGAACCTTGGTGCATTCCGGAATTCCGAACATTCCGGAACCTTGGTGGATTCCGGAACTCTGAACATTACGGAACCTTGGTGCATTCCGGAACTCTGAACATTCCGGAATTCCGAACATTCCGGAACCTTGGTGCATTCCGGAACTCTGAACATTCCGGAATTCCGAACATTCCGGAACCTTGGTGGATTCCGGAACTCTGAACATTCCGGAACTCTGAACATTCCGGAACATTGGTGCATTCCGGAACTCTGAACATTCCGGAATTCCGAGCATTCCGGAACCTTGGTGCATTCCGGAATTCCGAACATTCCGGAACCTTGGTACATTCCGGAATTCCGAACATTCCGGAACCTTGGTGCATTCCGGAATTCCGAACATTCCGGAACCTTGGTGGATTCCGGAACACTGAACATTACGGAACCTTGGTGCATTCCGGAACTCTGAACATTCCGGAACCTTGGTGGATTCCGGGACCTTGCTGCATTCCGGAACTCTGAACATTCCGGAATTCCGAACATTCCGGAACCTTGGTGCATTCCGGAATTCCGAACATTCCGGGACCTTGGTGGATTCCGGAACTCTGAACATTCTGGAACCTCGGTGCATTCCGGAACTCTGAACATTCCGGAACCTTGGTGGATTCCGGAACTCTGAACATTCCGGAACTCGGAACATTCCGGAATTCCGAACATTCCGGAACCTTGGTGCATTCCGGAACTCTGAACATTCCGGAATTCCGAACATTCCGGAACCTTGGTGCATTCCGGAATTCCGAACATTCCGGAACCTTGGTGCATTCCGGAACTCTGAACATTCCGGAATTCCGAACATTCCGGAACCTTGGTGGATTCCGGAACTCTGAACATTCCGGAACCTTGGTGCATTCCGGAACTCTGAACATTCCGGAACCTTGGTGCATTCCGGAACTCTGAACATTCCGCAACCTTGGTGCATTCCGGAACTCTGAACATTCCGGAACTCTGAACATTCCGGAATTCCGAACATTCCGGAACCTTGGTGCATTCCGGAACTCTGAACATTCCGGAATTCCGAACATTCCGGAACCTTGGTGCATTCCGGAATTCCGAACATTCCGGGACCTTGGTGGATTCCGGAACTCTGAACATTCTGGAACCTCGGTGCATTCCGGAACTCTGAACATTCCGGAACCTTGGTGGATTCCGGAACTCTGAACATTCCGGAACTCGGAACATTCCGGAATTCCGAACATTCCGGAACCTTGGTGCATTCCGGAACTCTGAACATTCCGGAATTCCGAACATTCCGGAACCTTGGTGCATTCCGGAATTCCGAACATTCCGGAACCTTGGTGCATTCCGGAATTCCGAACATTCCGGAACCTTGGTGCATTCCGGAACTCTGAACATTCCGGAATTCCGAACATTCCGGAACCTTGGTGGATTCCGGAACTCTGAACATTCCGGAACCTTGGTGCATTCCGGAACTCTGAACATTCCGGAACCTTGGTGCATTCCGGAACTCTGAACATTCCGCAACCTTGGTGCATTCCGGAACTCTGAACATTCCGGAACTCTGAACATTCCGGAATTCCGAACATTCCGGAACCTTGGTGCATTCCGGAACTCTGAACATTCCGGAATTCCGAACATTCCGGAACCTTGGTGCATTCCGGAATTCCGAACATTCCGGGACCTTGGTGGATTCCGGAACTCTGAACATTCTGGAACCTCGGTGCATTCCGGAACTCTGAACATTCCGGAACCTTGGTGGATTCCGGAACTCTGAACATTCCGGAACTCGGAACATTCCGGAATTCCGAACATTCCGGAACCTTGGTGCATTCCGGAACTCTGAACATTCCGGAATTCCGAACATTCCGGAACCTTGGTGCATTCCGGAATTCCGAACATTCCGGAACCTTGGTGCATTCCGGAACTCTGAACATTCCGGAATTCCGAACATTCCGGAACCTTGGTGGATTCCGGAACTCTGAACATTCCGGAACCTTGGTGCATTCCGGAACTCTGAACATTCCGGAACCTTGGTGCATTCCGGAACTCTGAACATTCCGTAACCTTGGTGGATTCCGGAACTCTGAACATTCCGGAATTCTTGGTGGATTCCGGAACTCTGAACATTACGGAACCTTGGTGCATTCCGAAACTCTGAACATTCCGGAACCTTGGTGGATTCCGGAACTCTGAACATTCTGGAACCTTGGTGCATTCCGGAACTCTGAACATTCCGGAACTCTGAACATTCCGGAATTCCGAACATTCCGGAACCTTGGTGCATTCCGGAACTCCGAACATTCCGGAACCTTGGTGCATTCCGGAACTCTGAACATTCCGGAACCTTGGTGGATTCCGGAACTCTGAACATTCCGGAACTCTGAACATTCCGGAATTCCGAACATTCCGGAACCTTGGTGCATTCCGGAACTCTGAACATTCCGCAACCTTGGTGCATTCCGGAATTCCGAACATTCCGGAACCTTGGTGCATTCCGGAACTCTGAACATTCCGGAACTCTGAACATTCCAGAATTCCGAACATTCCGGAACCTTGGTGCATTCCGGAATTCCGAACATTCCGGAACCTTGGTGCATTCCGGAACTCTGAACATTCCGGAACTCTGAACATTCCGGAATTCCGAACATTCCGGAACCTTGGTGCATTCCGGAATTCCGAACATTCCGGAACCTTGGTGCATTCCGGAACTCTGAACATTCCAGAATTCCGAACATTCCGGAACCTTGGTGCATTCCGGAATTCCGAACATTCCGGAATTCCGAACATTCCGGAACCTTGGTGGATTCCGGAACTCTGAACATTCCGGAACCTTGGTGCATTCCGGAACTCTGAACATTCCGGAACCTTGGTGGAATCCGGAACTCTGAACATTCCGGAACTCTGAACATTCCGGAATTCCGAACATTCCGGAACCTTGGTGCATTCCCGAACTCTGAACATTCCGGAATTCCGAACATTCCGGAACCTTGGTGGATTCCGGAACTCTGAACATTCCGGAACCTTGGTGCATTCCGGAACTCTGAACATTCCGGAATTCCGAACATTCCGGAACCTTGGTGCATTCCGGAACTCTGAACATTCCGGAACTCTGAACATTCCGGAATTCCGAACATTCCGGAACCTTGGTGCATTCCGGAACTCTGAACATTCCGGAATTCCGAACATTCCGGAACCTTGGTGCATTCCGGAATTCCGAACATTCCGGAACCTTGGTGGATTCCGGAACTCTGAACATTCCGGAACCTTGGTGCATTCCGGAACTCTGAACATTCCGGAACCTTGGTGGATTCCGGAACTCTGAACATTCCGGAACTCTGAACATTCCGGAATTCCGAACATTCCGGAACCTCGGTGCATTCCGGAACTCTGAACATTCCGGAATTCCGAACATTCCGGAACCTTGGTGCATTCCGGAATTCCGAACATTCCGGAACCTTGGTGCATTCCGGAACTCTGAACATTCCGGAATTCCGAACATTCCGGAACCTTGGTGGATTCCGGAACTCTGAACATTCCGGAACCTTGGTGCATTCCGGAACTCTGAACATTCCGGAACCTTGGTGGATTCCGGAACTCTGAACATTCCGGAACTCTGAACATTCCGGAATTCCGAACATTCCGGAACCTTTGTGCATTCCGGAACTCTGAACATTCCGCAACCTTGGTGCATTCCGGAACTCTGACCATTCCGGAATTCCGAACATTCCGGAACCTTGGTGCATTCCGGAAATCCGAACATTCCGGAACCTTGGTGCATTCCGGAACTCTGAACATTCCGGAACTCTGAACATTCCGGAATTCCGAACATTCCGGAACCTTGGTGCATTCCGGAATTCCGAACATTCCGGAACCTTGGTGCATTCCGGAACTCTGAACATTCCGGAATTCCGAACATTCCGGAACCTTGGTGCATTCCGGAATTCCAAACATTCCGGAACCTTGGTGCATTCCGGAACTCTGAACATTCCGGAATTCCGAACAATCCGGAACCTTGGTGGATTCCGGAACTCTGAACATTCCGGAACCTTGGTGGATTCCGGAACTCTGAACATTCCGGAACTCTGAACATTCCGGAACCTTGGTGCATTAAGGAACTCTGAACATTCCGGAATTCCGAACATTCCGGAACCTTGGTGCATTCCGGAATTCCGAACATTCCGGAACCTTGGTACATTCCGGAATTCCGAACATTCCGGAACCTTGGTGCATTCCGGAATTCCGAACATTCCGGAACCTTGGTGGATTCCGGAACTCTGAACATTACGGAACCTTGGTGCATTCCGGAACTCTGAACATTCCGGAACCTTGGTGGATTCCGGAACTCTGAACATTCTGGAACCTTGGTGCATTCCGGAACTCTGAACATTCCGGAACTCTGAACATTCCAGAATTCCGAACATTCCGGAACCTTGGTGCATTCCGGAACTCTGAACATTCCGGAACCTTGGTGCATTCCGGAACTCTGAACATTCCGGAACCTTGGTGGATTCCGGAACTCTGAACATTCCGGAACTCTGAACATTCCGGAATTCCGAACATTCCAGAACCTTGGTGCATTCCGGAATTCCGAACATTCCGGGACCTTGGTGGATTCCGGAACTCTGAACATTCTGGAACCTTGGTGCATTCCGGAACTCTGAACATTCCGGAACCTTGGTGGATTCCGGAACTCTGAACATTCCGGAACCTTGGTGGATTCCGGAACTCTGAACATTCCGGAACTCTGAACATTCCGGAACCTTGGTGCATTAAGGAACTCTGAACATTCCGGAATTCCGAACATTCCGGAATTCCGAACATTCCGGAACCTTGGTGCATTCCGGAACTCTGAACATTCCGGAATTCCGAACATTCCGGAACCTTGGTGCATTCCGGAACTCTGAACATTCCGGAACTCTGAACATTCCGGAATTCCGAACATTCCGGAACCTTGGTGCATTCCGGAATTCCGAACATTCCGGAACCTTGGTGCATTCCGGAATTCCGAACATTCCGGAACCTTGGTGCATTCCGGAACTCTGAACATTCCGGAATTCCGAACATTCCGGAACCTTGGTGCATTCCGGAATTCCGAACAATCCGGAACCTTGGTGCATTCCGGAACTCTGAACATTCCGGAACCTTGGTGCATTCCGGAACTCTGAACATTCCGGAACCTTGGTGCATTCCGGAATTCCGAACATTCCGGAACTCTGAACATTCCGGAATTCCGAACATTCCGGAATTCCGAACATTCCGGAACCTTGGTGGATTCCGGAACTCTGAACATTCCGGAACCTTGGTGCATTCCGGAACTCTGAACATTCCGGAACCTTGGTGCATTCCGGAATTCCGAACATTCCGGAACTCTGAACATTCCGGAATTCCGAACATTCCGGAACCTTGGTGCATTCCGGAACTCTGAACATTCCGGAACTCTGAACATTCCGGAATTCCGAACATTCCGGAACCTTGGTGCATTCCGGAATTCCGAACATTCCGGAACCTTGGTGCATTCCGGAACTCTGAACATTCCGGAACTCTGAACATTCCGGAATTCCGAACATTCCGGAACCTTGGTGCATTCCGGAACTCTGAACATTCCGGAACTCTGAACATTCCGGAATTCCGAACATTCCGGAACCTTGGTGCATTCCGGAACTCTGAACATTCCGGAATTCCGAACATTCCGGAACCTTGGTGGATTCCGGAACTCTGAACATTCCGGAACCTTGGTGGATTCCGGAACTCTGAACATTCCGGAATTCCGAACATTCCGGAACCTTGGTGCATTCCGGAACTCTGAACATTCCGGAACTCTGAACATTCCGGAATTCCGAACATTCCGGAACCTTGGTGCATTCCGGAATTCCGAACATTCCGGAACCTTGGTGCATTCCGGAACTCTGAACATTCCGGAATTCCGAACATTCCGGAACCTTGGTGCATTCCGGAACTCTGAACATTCCGGAACACTGAAATTTCCGGAATTCTGAACATTCCGGAACCTTGGTGCATTCCGGAATTCCGAACATTCCGGAACCTTGGTGCATTCCGGAATTCCGAACATTCCGGAACCTTGGTGCATTCCGGAACTCTGAACATTCCGGAATTCCGAACATTCCGGAACCTTGGTGCATTCCGGAACTCTGAACATTCCGGAATTCCGAACATTCCGGAACCTTGGTGCATTCCGGAATTCCGAACATTCCGGAACCTTGGTACATTCCGGAATTCCGAACATTCCGGAACCTTGGTGCATTCCGGAATTCCGAACATTCCGGAACCTTGGTGGATTCCGGAACTCTGAACATTACGGAACCTTGGTGCATTCCGGAACTCTGAACATTCCGGAACCTTGGTGGATTCCGGGACCTTGCTGCATTCCGGAACTCTGAACATTCCGGAATTCCGAACATTCCGGAACCTTGGTGCATTCCGGAACTCTGAACATTCCGGAATTCCGAACATTCCGGAACCTTGGTGCATTCCGGAATTCCGAACATTCCGGGACCTTGGTGGATTCCGGAACTCTGAACATTCTGGAACCTTGGTGCATTCCGGAACTCTGAACATTCCGGAACCTTGGTGGATTCCGGAACTCTGAACATTCCGGAACCTTGGTGGATTCCGGAACTCTGAACATTCCGGAACTCTGAACATTCCGGAACCTTGGTGCATTAAGGAACTCTGAACATTCCGGAATTCCGAACATTCCGGAATTCCGAACATTCCGGAACCTTGGTGCATTCCGGAACTCTGAACATTCCGGAATTCCGAACATTCCGGAACCTTGGTGCATTCCGGAATTCCGAACATTCCGGAACCTTGGTGCATTCCGGAATTCCGAACATTCCGGAACCTTGGTGCATTCCGGAACTCTGAACATTCCGGAATTCCGAACATTCCGGAACCTTGGTGCATTCCGGAATTCCGAACATTCCGGAACCTTGGTGCATTCCGGAATTCCGAACATTCCGGAACCTTGGTGCATTCCGGAATTCCGAACATTCCGGAACCTTGGTGCATTCCGGAACTCTGAACATTCCGGAATTCCGAACATTCCGGAACCTTGGTGCATTCCGGAATTCCGAACATTCCGGAACCTTGGTGCATTCCGGAACTCTGAACATTCCGGAACTCTGAACATTCCCGAATTCCGAACATTCCGGAACCTTGGTGCATTCCGGAATTCCGAACATTCCGGAACCTTGGTGCATTCCGGAATTCCGAACATTCCGGAACCTTGGTGGATTCCGGAACTCTGAACATTCCGGAACCTTGGTGCATTCCGGAACTCTGAACATTCCGGAATTCCGAACATTCCGGAACCTTGGTGCATTCCGGAACTCTGAACATTCCGGAATTCCGAACATTCCGGAACCTTGGTGCATTCCGGAACTCTGAACATTCCGGAACCTTGGTGCATTCCGGAATTCCGAACATTCCGGAACTCTGAACATTCCGGAATTCCGAACATTCCGGAACCTTGGTGCATTCCGGAATTCCGAACATTCCGGAACCTTGGTGCATTCCGGAACTCTGAACATTCCGGAATTCCGAACATTCCGGAACCTTGGTGGATTCCGGAACTCTGAACATTCCGGAACCTTGGTGCATTCCGGAACTCTGAACATTCCGGAACCTTGGTGGATTCCGGAACTCTGAACATTCCGGAACTCTGAACATTCCGGAACCTTGGTGCATTCCGGAACTCTGAACATTCCGGAATTCCGAACATTCCGGAACCTTGGTGCATTCCGGAATTCCGAACATTCCGGAACCTTGGTACATTCCGGAATTCCGAACATTCCGGAACCTTGGTGCATTCCGGAACTCTGAACATTCCGGAATTCCGAACATTCCGGAACCTTGGTGCATTCCGGAACTCTGAACATTCCGGAACTCTGAACATTCCGGAATTCCGAACATTCCGGAACCTTGGTGCATTCCGGAATTCCGAACATTCCGGAACCTTGGTGGATTCCGGAACTCTGAACATTCCGGAACCTTGGTGCATTCCGGAACTCTGAACATTCCGGAACCTTGGTGGATTCCGGAACTCTGAACATTCCGGAACTCTGAACATTCCGGAATTCCGAACATTCCGGAACCTTGGTGCATTCCGGAACTCTGAACATTCCGGAACTCTGAACATTCCGGAATTCCGAACATTCCGGAACCTTGGTGCATTCCGGAACTCTGAACATTCCGGAATTCCGAACATTCCGGAACCTTGGTGCATTCCGGAATTCCGAACATTCCGGAACCTTGGTGCATTCCGGAACTCTGAACATTCCGGAACTCTGAACATTCCGGAATTCCGAACATTCCGGAACCTTGGTGCATTCCGGAACTCTGAACATTCCGGAACTCTGAACATTCCGGAATTCCGAACATTCCGGAACCTTGGTGCATTCCGGAATTCCGAACATTCCGGAACCTTGGTGCATTCCGGAACTCTGAACATTCCGGAATTCCGAACATTCCGGAACCTTGGTGCATTCCGGAATTCCGAACATTCCGGAACCTTGGTACATTCCGGAATTCCGAACATTCCGGAACCTTGGTGCATTCCGGAACTCTGAACATTACGGAACCTTGGTGCATTCCGGAACTCTGAACATTCCGGAACCTTGGTGGATTCCGGGACCTTGCTGCATTCCGGAACTCTGAACATTCCGGAATTCCGAACATTCCGGAACCTTGGTGCATTCCGGAACTCTGAACATTCCGGAATTCCGAACATTCCGGAACCTTGGTGCATTCCGGAATTCCGAACATTCCGGGACCTTGGTGGATTCCGGAACTCTGATCATTCTGGAACCTTGGTGCATTCCGGAACTCTGAACATTCCGGAACCTTGGTGGATTCCGGAACTCTGAACATTCCGGAACTCTGAACATTCCGGAATTCCGAACATTCCAGAACCTTGGTGCATTCCGGAATTCCGAACATTCCGGGACCTTGGTGGATTCCGGAACTCTGAAAATTCTGGAACCTTGGTGCATTCCGGAACTCTGAACATTCCGGAACCTTGGTGGATTCCGGAACTCTGAACATTCCGGAACCTTGGTGGATTCCGGAACTCTGAACATTCCGGAACCTTGGTGGATTCCGGAACTCTGAACATTCCGGAACTCTGAACATTCCGGAACCTTGGTGCATTAAGGAACTCTGAACATTCCGGAATTCCGAACATTCCGGAACCTTGGTGCATTCCGGAATTCCGAACATTCCGGAACCTTGGTACATTCCGGAATTCCGAACATTCCGGAACCTTGGTGCATTCCGGAATTCCGAACATTCCGGAACCTTGGTGGATTCCGGAACTCTGAACATTACGGAACCTTGGTGCATTCCGGAACTCTGAACATTCCGGAACCTTGGTGGATTCCGGAACTCTGAACATTCCGGAACCTTGGTGCATTCCGGAACTCTGAACATTCCGGAACCTTGGTGCATTCCGGAACTCTGAACATTCCGGAACCTTGGTGGATTCCGGAACTCTGAACATTCCGGAACTCTGAACATTCCGGAATTCCGAACATTCCAGAACCTTGGTGCATTCCGGAATTCCGAACATTCCGGGACCTTGGTGGATTCCGGAACTCTGAAAATTCTGGAACCTTGGTGCATTCCGGAACTCTGAACATTCCGGAACTCTGAACATTCCGGAACCTTGGTGCATTAAGGAACTCTGAACATTCCGGAATTCCGAACATTCCGGAATTCCGAACATTCCGGAACCTTGGTGCATTCCGGAACTCTGAACATTCCGGAATTCCGAACATTCCAGAACCTTGGTGCATTCCGGAACTCTGAACATTCCGGAACTCTGAACATTCCGGAATTCCGAACATTCCGGAACCTTGGTGCATTCCGGAATTCCGAACATTCCGGAACCTTGGTGCATTCCGGAATTCCGAACATTCCGGAACCTTGGTGCATTCCGGAACTCTGAACATTCCGGAATTCCGAACATTCCGGAACCTTGGTGCATTCCGGAATTCCGAACAATCCGGAACCTTGGTGCATTCCGGAACTCTGAACATTCCGGAACCTTGGTGCATTCCGGAACTCTGAACATTCCGGAACCTTGGTGCATTCCGGAATTCCGAACATTCCGGAACTCTGAACATTCCGGAATTCCGAACATTCCGGAATTCCGAACATTCCGGAACCTTGGTGCATTCCGGAACTCTGAACATTCCGGAATTCCGAACATTCCGGAACCTTGGTGCATTCCGGAATTCCGAACAATCCGGAACCTTGGTGCATTCCGGAACTCTGAACATTCCGGAACCTTGGTGCATTCCGGAATTCCGAACATTCCGGAACTCTGAACATTCCGGAATTCCGAACATTCCGGAATTCCGAACATTCCGGAACCTTGGTGGATTCCGGAACTCTGAACATTCCGGAACCTTGGTGCATTCCGGAACTCTGAACATTCCGGAACCTTGGTGCATTCCGGAATTCCGAACATTCCGGAACTCTGAACATTCCGGAATTCCGAACATTCCGGAACCTTGGTGCATTCCGGAACTCTGAACATTCCGGAACTCTGAACATTCCGGAATTCCGAACATTCCGGAACCTTGGTGCATTCCGGAATTCCGAACATTCCGGAACCTTGGTGCATTCTGGAACTCTGAACATTCCGGAACTCTGAACATTCCGGAATTCCGAACATTCCGGAACCTTGGTGCATTCCGGAACTCTGAACATTCCGGAACTCTGAACATTCCGGAATTCCGAACATTCCGGAACCTTGGTGCATTCCGGAACTCTGAACATTCCGGAATTCCGAACATTCCGGAACCTTGGTGGATTCCGGAACTCTGAACATTCCGGAACCTTGGTGGATTCCGGAACTCTGAACATTCCGGAATTCCGAACATTCCGGAACCTTGGTGCATTCCGGAACTCTGAACATTCCGGAACTCTGAACATTCCGGAATTCCGAACATTCCGGAACCTTGGTGCATTCCGGAATTCCGAACATTCCGGAACCTTGGTGCATTCCGGAACTCTGAACATTCCGGAATTCCGAACATTCCGGAACCTTGGTGCATTCCGGAACTCTGAACATTCCGGAACACTGAAATTTCCGGAATTCTGAACATTCCGGAACCTTGGTGCATTCCGGAATTCCGAACATTCCGGAACCTTGGTGCATTCCGGAATTCCGAACATTCCGGAACCTTGGTGCATTCCGGAACTCTGAACATTCCGGAATTCCGAACATTCCGGAACCTTGGTGCATTCCGGAACTCTGAACATTCCGGAATTCCGAACATTCCGGAACCTTGGTGCATTCCGGAATTCCGAACATTCCGGAACCTTGGTACATTCCGGAATTCCGAACATTCCGGAACCTTGGTGCATTCCGGAATTCCGAACATTCCGGAACCTTGGTGGATTCCGGAACTCTGAACATTACGGAACCTTGGTGCATTCCGGAACTCTGAACATTCCGGAACCTTGGTGGATTCCGGGACCTTGCTGCATTCCGGAACTCTGAACATTCCGGAATTCCGAACATTCCGGAACCTTGGTGCATTCCGGAACTCTGAACATTCCGGAATTCCGAACATTCCGGAACCTTGGTGCATTCCGGAATTCCGAACATTCCGGGACCTTGGTGGATTCCGGAACTCTGAACATTCTGGAACCTTGGTGCATTCCGGAACTCTGAACATTCCGGAACCTTGGTGGATTCCGGAACTCTGAACATTCCGGAACCTTGGTGGATTCCGGAACTCTGAACATTCCGGAACTCTGAACATTCCGGAACCTTGGTGCATTAAGGAACTCTGAACATTCCGGAATTCCGAACATTCCGGAATTCCGAACATTCCGGAACCTTGGTGCATTCCGGAACTCTGAACATTCCGGAATTCCGAACATTCCGGAACCTTGGTGCATTCCGGAATTCCGAACATTCCGGAACCTTGGTGCATTCCGGAACTCTGAACATTCCGGAATTCCGAACATTCCGGAACCTTGGTGCATTCCGGAATTCCGAACATTCCGGAACCTTGGTGCATTCCGGAACTCTGAACATTCCGGAATTCCGAACATTCCGGAACCTTGGTGGATTCCGGAATTCCGAACATTCCGGAACCTTGGTGCATTCCGGAACTCTGAACATTCCGGAATTCCGAACATTCCGGAACCTTGGTGGATTCCGGAACTCTGAACATTCCGGAATTCCGAACATTCCGGGACCTTGGTGGATTCCGGAACTCTGAAAATTCTGGAACCTTGGTGCATTCCGGAACTCTGAACATTCCGGAACTCTGAACATTCCGGAACCTTGGTGCATTAAGGAACTCTGAACATTCCGGAATTCCGAACATTCCGGAATTCCGAACATTCCGGAACCTTGGTGCATTCCGGAACTCTGAACATTCCGGAATTCCGAACATTCCAGAACCTTGGTGCATTCCGGAACTCTGAACATTCCGGAACTCTGAACATTCCGGAATTCCGAACATTCCGGAACCTTGGTGCATTCCGGAATTCCGAACATTCCGGAACCTTGGTGCATTCCGGAATTCCGAACATTCCGGAACCTTGGTGCATTCCGGAACTCTGAACATTCCGGAATTCCGAACATTCCGGAACCTTGGTGCATTCCGGAATTCCGAACAATCCGGAACCTTGGTGCATTCCGGAACTCTGAACATTCCGGAACCTTGGTGCATTCCGGAACTCTGAACATTCCGGAACCTTGGTGCATTCCGGAATTCCGAACATTCCGGAACTCTGAACATTCCGGAATTCCGAACATTCCGGAATTCCGAACATTCCGGAACCTTGGTGCATTCCGGAACTCTGAACATTCCGGAATTCCGAACATTCCGGAACCTTGGTGCATTCCGGAATTCCGAACAATCCGGAACCTTGGTGCATTCCGGAACTCTGAACATTCCGGAACCTTGGTGCATTCCGGAATTCCGAACATTCCGGAACTCTGAACATTCCGGAATTCCGAACATTCCGGAATTCCGAACATTCCGGAACCTTGGTGGATTCCGGAACTCTGAACATTCCGGAACCTTGGTGCATTCCGGAACTCTGAACATTCCGGAACCTTGGTGCATTCCGGAATTCCGAACATTCCGGAACTCTGAACATTCCGGAATTCCGAACATTCCGGAACCTTGGTGCATTCCGGAACTCTGAACATTCCGGAACTCTGAACATTCCGGAATTCCGAACATTCCGGAACCTTGGTGCATTCCGGAATTCCGAACATTCCGGAACCTTGGTGCATTCTGGAACTCTGAACATTCCGGAACTCTGAACATTCCGGAATTCCGAACATTCCGGAACCTTGGTGCATTCCGGAACTCTGAACATTCCGGAACTCTGAACATTCCGGAATTCCGAACATTCCGGAACCTTGGTGCATTCCGGAACTCTGAACATTCCGGAATTCCGAACATTCCGGAACCTTGGTGGATTCCGGAACTCTGAACATTCCGGAACCTTGGTGGATTCCGGAACTCTGAACATTCCGGAATTCCGAACATTCCGGAACCTTGGTGCATTCCGGAACTCTGAACATTCCGGAACTCTGAACATTCCGGAATTCCGAACATTCCGGAACCTTGGTGCATTCCGGAATTCCGAACATTCCGGAACCTTGGTGCATTCCGGAACTCTGAACATTCCGGAATTCCGAACATTCCGGAACCTTGGTGCATTCCGGAACTCTGAACATTCCGGAACACTGAAATTTCCGGAATTCTGAACATTCCGGAACCTTGGTGCATTCCGGAATTCCGAACATTCCGGAACCTTGGTGCATTCCGGAATTCCGAACATTCCGGAACCTTGGTGCATTCCGGAACTCTGAACATTCCGGAATTCCGAACATTCCGGAACCTTGGTGCATTCCGGAACTCTGAACATTCCGGAATTCCGAACATTCCGGAACCTTGGTGCATTCCGGAATTCCGAACATTCCGGAACCTTGGTACATTCCGGAATTCCGAACATTCCGGAACCTTGGTGCATTCCGGAATTCCGAACATTCCGGAACCTTGGTGGATTCCGGAACTCTGAACATTACGGAACCTTGGTGCATTCCGGAACTCTGAACATTCCGGAACCTTGGTGGATTCCGGGACCTTGCTGCATTCCGGAACTCTGAACATTCCGGAATTCCGAACATTCCGGAACCTTGGTGCATTCCGGAACTCTGAACATTCCGGAATTCCGAACATTCCGGAACCTTGGTGCATTCCGGAATTCCGAACATTCCGGGACCTTGGTGGATTCCGGAACTCTGAACATTCTGGAACCTTGGTGCATTCCGGAACTCTGAACATTCCGGAACCTTGGTGGATTCCGGAACTCTGAACATTCCGGAACCTTGGTGGATTCCGGAACTCTGAACATTCCGGAACTCTGAACATTCCGGAACCTTGGTGCATTAAGGAACTCTGAACATTCCGGAATTCCGAACATTCCGGAATTCCGAACATTCCGGAACCTTGGTGCATTCCGGAACTCTGAACATTCCGGAATTCCGAACATTCCGGAACCTTGGTGCATTCCGGAATTCCGAACATTCCGGAACCTTGGTGCATTCCGGAACTCTGAACATTCCGGAATTCCGAACATTCCGGAACCTTGGTGCATTCCGGAATTCCGAACATTCCGGAACCTTGGTGCATTCCGGAACTCTGAACATTCCGGAATTCCGAACATTCCGGAACCTTGGTGGATTCCGGAATTCCGAACATTCCGGAACCTTGGTGCATTCCGGAACTCTGAACATTCCGGAATTCCGAACATTCCGGAACCTTGGTGGATTCCGGAACTCTGAACATTCCGGAACCTTGGTGGATTCCGGAACTCTGAACATTCCGGAACTCTGAACATTCCGGAACCTTGGTGCATTAAGGAACTCTGAACATTCAGGAATTCCGAACATTCCGGAACCTTGGTGCATTCCGGAATTCCGAACATTCCGGAACCTTGGTGGATTCCGGAACTCTGAACATTCCGGAACTCTGAACATTCCGGAACCTTGGTGCATTCCGGAACTCTGAACATTCCGGAATTCCGAACATTCCGGAACCTTGGTGCATTCCGGAATTCCGAACATTCCGGAACCTTGGTACATTCCGGAATTCCGAACATTCCGGAACCTTGGTGCATTCCGGAACTCTGAACATTCCGGAATTCCGAACATTCCGGAACCTTGGTGCATTCCGGAACTCTGAACATTCCGGAACTCTGAACATTCCGGAATTCCGAACATTCCGGAACCTTGGTGCATTCCGGAATTCCGAACATTCCGGAACCTTGGTGGATTCCGGAACTCTGAACATTCCGGAACCTTGGTGCATTCCGGAACTCTGAACATTCCGGAACCTTGGTGGATTCCGGAACTCTGAACATTCCGGAACTCTGAACATTCCGGAATTCCGAACATTCCGGAACCTTGGTGCATTCCGGAACTCTGAACATTCCGGAATTCCGAACATTCCGGAACCTTGGTGCATTCCGGAATTCCGAACATTCCGGAACCTTGGTGCATTCCGGAACTCTGAACATTCCGGAACCTTGGTGCATTCCGGAACTCTGAACATTCCGGAACCTTGGTGGATTCCGGAACTCTGAACATTCCGGAACTCTGAACATTCCGGAATTCCGAACATTCCGGAACCTTTGTGCATTCCGGAACTCTGAGCATTCCGCAACCTTGGTGCATTCCGGAACTCTGACCATTCCGGAATTCCGAACATTCCGGAACCTTGGTGCATTCCGGAATTCCGAACATTCCGGAACCTTGGTGCATTCCGGAATTCCGAACATTCCGGAACCTTGGTGCATTCCGGAACTCTGAACATTCCGGAACTCTGAACATTCCGGAATTCCGAACATTCCGGAACCTTGGTGCATTCCGGAATTCCGGACATTCCGGAACCTTGGTGCATTCCGGAATTCCGAACATTCCGGAACCTTGGTGGATTCCGGAACTCTGAACATTCCGGAACCTTGGTGCATTCCGGAACTCTGAACATTCCGGAACCTTGGTGGATTCCGGAACTCTGAACATTCCGGAACTCTGAACATTCCGGAATTCCGAACATTCCGGAACCTTGGTGCATTCCGGAATTCCGAACATTCCGGAACCTTGGTGCATTCCGGAATTCCGAACATTCCGGAACCTTGGTGGATTCCGGAACTCTGAACATTCCGGAACCTTGGTGCATTCCGGAACTCTGAACATTCCGGAACCTTGGTGGATTCCGGAACTCTGAACATTCCGGAACTCTGAACATTCCGGAATTCCGAACATTCCAGAACCTTGGTGCATTCCGGAACTCTGAACATTCCGCAACCTTGGTGCATTCCGGAATTCCGAACATTCCGGAACCTTGGTGCATTCCGGAACTCTCAACATTCCGGAACTCTGAACATTCCGGAATTCCGAACATTCCGGAACCTTGGTGCATTCCGGAATTCCGAACATTCCGGAACCTTGGTGCATTCCGGAACTCTGAACATTCCGGAATTCCGAACATTCCGGAACCTTGGTGCATTCCGGAATTCCGAACAATCCGGAACCTTGGTGCATTCCGGAACTCTGAACATTCCGGAATTCCGAACATTCCGGAACCTTGGTGCATTCCGGAACTCTGAACATTCCGGAACCTTGGTGCATTCCGGAATTCCGAACATTCCGGAACTCTGAACATTCCGGAATTCCGAACATTCCGGAACCTTGGTGCATTCCGGAACTCTGAACATTCCGGAACTCTGAACATTCCGGAATTCCGAACATTCCGGAACCTTGGTGCATTCCGGAATTCCGAACATTCCGGAACCTTGGTGCATTCCGGAACTCTGAACATTCCGCAACCTTGGTGCATTCCGGAACTCTGACCATTCCGGAATTCCGAACATTCCGGAACCTTGGTGCATTCCGGAATTCCGAACATTCCGGAACCTTGGTGCATTCCGGAATTCCGAACATTCCGGAACCTTGGTGCATTCCGGAACTCTGAACATTCCGGAACTCTGAACATTCCGGAATTCCGAACATTCCGGAACCTTGGTGCATTCCGGAATTCCGAACATTCCGGAACCTTGGTGCATTCCGGAATTCCGAACATTCCGGAACCTTGGTGGATTCCGGAACTCTGAACATTACGGAACCTTGGTGCATTCCGGAACTCTGAACATTCCGGAATTCCGAACATTCCGGAACCTTGGTGCATTCCGGAACTCTGAACATTCCGGACCTCTGAACATTCCGGAATTCCGAACATTCCGGAACCTTGGTGCATTCCGGAATTCCGAACATTCCGGAACCTTGGTGCATTCCGGAACTCTGAACATTCCGGAATTCCGAACATTCCGGAACCTTGGTGCATTCCGGAACTCTGAACATTCCGGAACCTTGGTGCATTCCGGAATTCCGAACATTCCGGAACTCTGAACATTCCGGAATTCCGAACATTCCGGAACCTTGGTGCATTCCGGAATTCCGAACATTCCGGAACCTTGGTGCATTCCGGAACTCTGAACATTCCGGAATTCCGAACATTCCGGAACCTTGGTGGATTCCGGAACTCTGAACATTCCGGAACCTTGGTGCATTCCGGAACTCTGAACATTCCGGAACCTTGGTGGATTCCGGAACTCTGAACATTCCGGAACTCTGAACATTCCGGAATTCCGAACATTCCGGAACCTTTGTGCATTCCGGAACTCTGAACATTCCGGAATTCCGAACATTCCGGAACCTTGGTGCATTCCGGAACTCTGAACATTCCGGACCTCTGAACATTCCGGAATTCCGAACATTCCGGAACCTTGGTGCATTCCGGAATTCCGAACATTCCGGAACCTTGGTGCATTCCGGAACTCTGAACATTCCGGAATTCCGAACATTCCGGAACCTTGGTGCATTCCGGAACTCTGAACATTCCGGAACCTTGGTGCATTCCGGAATTCCGAACATTCCGGAACTCTGAACATTCCGGAATTCCGAACATTCCGGAACCTTGGTGCATTCCGGAATTCCGAACATTCCGGAACCTTGGTGCATTCCGGAACTCTGAACATTCCGGAATTCCGAACATTCCGGAACCTTGGTGGATTCCGGAACTCTGAACATTCCGGAACCTTGGTGCATTCCGGAACTCTGAACATTCCGGAACCTTGGTGGATTCCGGAACTCTGAACATTCCGGAACTCTGAACATTCCGGAATTCCGAACATTCCGGAACCTTTGTGCATTCCGGAACTCTGAACATTCCGCAACCTTGGTGCATTCCGGAACTCTGACCATTCCGGAATTCCGAACATTCCGGAACCTTGGTGCATTCCGGAATTCCGAACATTCCGGAACCTTGGTGCATTCCGGAATTCCGAACATTCCGGAACCTTGGTGCATTCCGGAACTCTGAACATTCCGGAACTCTGAACATTCCGGAATTCCGAACATTCCGGAACCTTGGTGCATTCCGGAATTCCGAACATTCCGGAACCTTGGTGCATTCCGGAATTCCGAACATTCCAGAACCTTGGTGCATTCCGGAACTCTGAACATTCCGCAACCTTGGTGCATTCCGGAATTCCGAACATTCCGGAACCTTGGTGGATTCCGGAACTCTGAACATTACGGAACCTTGGTGCATTCCGGAACTCTGAACATTCCGGAATTCCGAACATTCCGGAACCTTGGTGCATTCCGGAACTCTGAACATTCCGGAACTGTGAACATTCCGGAATTCCGAACATTCCGGAACCTTGGTGCATTCCGGAATTCCGAACATTCCGGAACCTTGGTGCATTCCGGAACTCTGAACATTCCGGAATTCCGAACATTCCGGAACCTTGGTGCATTCCGGAACTCTGAACATTCCGGAACCTTGGTGCATTCCGGAATTCCGAACATTCCGGAACTCTGAACATTCCGGAATTCCGAACATTCCGGAACCTTGGTGCATTCCGGAATTCCGAACATTCCGGAACCTTGGTGCATTCCGGAACTCTGAACATTCCGGAATTCCGAACATTCCGGAACCTTGGTGGATTCCGGAACTCTGAACATTCCGGAACCTTGGTGCATTCCGGAACTCTGAACATTCCGGAATTCCGAACATTCCGGAACCTTGGTGGATTCCGGAACTCTGAACATTCCGGAACCTTGGTGCATTCCGGAACTCTGAACATTCCGGAACCTTGGTGGATTCCGGAACTCTGAACATTCCGGAACTCTGAACATTCCGGAACCTTGGTGCATTCCGGAACTCTGAACATTCCGGAATTCCGAACATTCCGGAACCTTGGTGCATTCCGGAATTCCGAACATTCCGGAACCTTGGTACATTCCGGAATTCCGAACATTCCGGAACCTTGGTGCATTCCGGAACTCTGAACATTCCGGAATTCCGAACATTCCGGAACCTTGGTGCATTCCGGAATTCCGAACATTCCGGAACCTTGGTGGATTCCGGAACTCTGAACATTCCGGAACCTTGGTGCATTCCGGAACTCTGAACATTCCGGAACCTTGGTGGATTCCGGAACTCTGAACATTCCGGAACTCTGAACATTCAGGAACCTTGGTGCATTCCGGAACTCTGAACATTCCGGAATTCCGAACATTCCGGAACCTTGGTGCATTCCGGAATTCCGAACATTCCGGAACCTTGGTACATTCCGGAATTCCGAACATTCCGGAACCTT
The DNA here is from genome assembly GCF_057382185.1 of Mchenga conophoros. NCBI lineage: Eukaryota > Metazoa > Chordata > Actinopteri > Cichliformes > Cichlidae > Mchenga > Mchenga conophoros. Next base: position 34,209,370 of record NC_140538.1, on the reverse strand, counting down.
GGTGCATTCCGGAACTCTGAACATTCCGGAATTCCGAACATTCCGGAACCTTGGTGCATTCCGGAACTCTGAACATTCCGGAACTCTGAACATTCCGGAATTCCGAACATTCCGGAACCTTGGTGCATTCCGGAACTCTGAACATTCCGGAATTCCGAACATTCCGGAACCTTGGTGCATTCCGGAATTCCGAACATTCCGGAACCTTGGTGGATTCCGGAACTCTGAACATTCCGGAACCTTGGTGCATTCCGGAACTCTGAACATTCCGGAACCTTGGTGGATTCCGGAACTCTGAACATTCCGGAACTCTGAACATTCCGGAATTCCGAACATTCCGGAACCTTGGTGCATTCCGGAACTCTGAACATTCCGGAACCTTGGTGGATTCCGGAACTCTGAACATTCCGGAACTCTGAACATTCCGGAATTCCGAACATTCCGGAACCTTTGTGCATTCCGGAACTCTGAACATTCCGCAACCTTGGTGCATTCCGGAACTCTGACCATTCCGGAATTCCGAACATTCCGGAACCTTGGTGCATTCCGGAATTCCGAACATTCCGGAACCTTGGTGCATTCCGGAATTCCGAACATTCCGGAACCTTGGTGCATTCCGGAACTCTGAACATTCCGGAACTCTGAACATTCCGGAATTCCGAACATTCCGGAACCTTGGTGCATTCCGGAATTCCGAACATTCCGGAACCTTGGTGCATTCCGGAATTCCGAACATTCCGGAACCTTGGTGGATTCCGGAACTCTGAACATTACGGAACCTTGGTGCATTCCGGAACTCTGAACATTCCGGAATTCCGAACATTCCGGAACCTTGGTGCATTCCGGAACTCTGAACATTCAGGAACTCTGAACATTCCGGAATTCCGAACATTCCGGAACCTTGGTGCATTCCGGAATTCCGAACATTCCGGAACCTTGGTGCATTCCGGAACTCTGAACATTCCGGAATTCCGAACATTCCGGAACCTTGGTGCATTCCGGAACTCTGAACATTCCGGAACTCTGAACATTCCGGAATTCCGAACATTCCGGAACCTTGGTGCATTCCGGAATTCCGAACATTCCGGAACCTTGGTGCATTCCGGAATTCCGAACATTCCGGAACCTTGGTGCATTCCGGAACTCTGAACATTCCGGAATTCCGAACATTCCGGAACCTTGGTGCATTCCGGAATTCCGAACATTCCGGAACCTTGGTACATTCCGGAATTCCGAACATTCCGGAACCTTGGTGCATTCCGGAACTCCGAACATTCCGGAACCTTGGTGCATTCCGGAATTCCGAACATTCCGGAACCTTGGTACATTCCGGAATTCCGAACATTCCGGAACCTTGGTGCATTCCGGAATTCCGAACATTCCGGAACCTTGGTGGATTCCGGAACTCTGAACATTCCGGAACCTTGGTGGATTCCGGGACCTTGCTGCATTCCGGAACTCTGAACATTCCGGAATTCCGAACATTCCGGAACCTTGGTGCATTCCGGAATTCCGAACATTCCGGGACCTTGGAGGATTCCGGAACTCTGAACATTCTGGAACCTTGGTGCATTCCGGAACTCTGAACATTCCGGAACCTTGGTGGATTCCGGAACTCTGAACATTCCGGAACCTTGGTGCATTCCGGAATTCCGAACATTCCGGAACCTTGGTGGATTCCGGAACTCTGAACATTCTGGAACCTTGGTGCATTCCGGAACTCTGAACATTCCGGAACCTTGGTGGATTCCGGAACTCTGAACATTCCGGAACCTTGGTGGATTCCGGAACTCTGAACATTCCGGAACTCTGAACATTCCGGAACCTTGGTGCATTAAGGAACTCTGAACATTCCGGAATTCCGAACATTCCGGAACCTTGGTGCATTCCGGAACTCTGAACATTCCGGAATTCCGAACATTCCGGAACCTTGGTGCATTCCGGAATTCCGAACATTCCGGAACCTTGGTACATTCCGGAATTCCGAACATTCCGGAACCTTGGTGCATTCCGGAACTCCGAACATTCCGGAACCTTGGTGCATTCCGGAATTCCGAACATTCCGGAACCTTGGTACATTCCGGAATTCCGAACATTCCGGAACCTTGGTGGATTCCGGAACTCTGAACATTCCGGAACCTTGGTGGATTCCGGGACCTTGCTGCATTCCGGAACTCTGAACATTCCGGAATTCCGAACATTCAGGAACCTTGGTGCATTCCGGAATTCCGAACATTCCGGGACCTTGGAGGATTCCGGAACTCTGAACATTCTGGAACCTTGGTGCATTCCGGAACTCTGAACATTCCGGAACCTTGGTGGATTCCGGAACTCTGAACATTCCGGAACCTTGGTGGATTCCGGAACTCTGAACATTCCGGAACCTTGGTGGATTCCGGAACTCTGAACATTCCGGAACTCTGAACATTCCGGAACCTTGGTGCATTAAGGAACTCTGAACATTCCGGAACCTTGGTGGATTCCGGAACTCTGAACATTCCGGAACCTTGGTGGATTCCGGAACTCTGAACATTCCGGAACCTTGGTGGATTCCGGAACTCTGAACATTCCGGAACTCTGAACATTCCGGAACCTTGGTGCATTCCGGAATTCCGAACATTCTGGAACCTTGGTGCATTCCGGAATTCCGAACATTCCGGAACCTTGGTGGATTCCGGAACTCTGAACATTCTGGAATCTTGGTGCATTCCGGAACTCTGAACATTCCGGAACCTTGGTGGATTCCGGAACTCTGAACATTCCGGAACCTTGGTGGATTCCGGAACTCTGAACATTCCGGAACTCTGAACATTCCGGAACCTTGGTGCATTAAGGAACTCTGAACATTCCGGAATTCCGAACATTCCGGAACCTTGGTGCATTCCGGAATTCCGAACATTCCGGAACCTTGGTGCATTCCGGAATTCCGAACATTCCGGAACCTTGGTGGATTCCGGAAGTCTGAACATTACGTAACCTTGGTGCATTCCGGAACTCTGAACATTCCGGAACTCTGAACATTCCGGAATTCCGAACATTCCGGAACCTTGGTGCATTCCGGAACTCTGAACATTCCGCAACCTTGGTGCATTCCGGAATTCCGAACATTCCGGAACCTTGGTGCATTCCGGAACTCTGAACATTCCGGAACTCTGAACATTCCGGAATTCCGAACATTCCGGAACCTTGGTGCATTCCGGAATTCCGAACATTCCGGAACCTTGGTGCATTCCGGAACTCTGAACATTCCGGAATTCCGAACATTCCGGAACCTTGGTGCATTCCAGAATTCCGAACAATCCGGAACCTTGGTGCATTCCGGAACTCTGAACATTCCGGAATTCCGAACATTCCGGAACCTTGGTGCATTCCGGAACTCTGAACATTCCGGAACCTTGGTGCATTCCGGAATTCCGAACATTCCGGAACTCTGAACATTCCGGAATTCCGAACATTCCGGAACCTTGGTGCATTCCGGAACTCTGAACATTCCGGAACTCTGAACATTCCGGAATTCCGAACATTCCGGAACCTTGGTGCATTCCGGAATTCCGAACATTCCGGAGCCTTGGTGCATTCCGGAACTCTGAACATTCCGGAATTCCGAACATTCCGGAACCTTGGTGCATTCCGGAACTCTGAACATTCCGGAACTCTGAACATTCCGGAATTCCGAACATTCCGGAACATTGGTGCATTCCGGAACTCTGAACATTCCGGAACCTTGGTGCATTCCGGAATTCCGAACATTCCGGAACTCTGAACATTCCGGAATTCCGAACATTCTGGAACCTCGGTGTATTCCGGAACTCTGAACATTCCGGAACCTTGGTGGATTCCGGAACTCTGAACATTCCGGAACTCTGAACATTCCGGAATTCCGAACATTCCGGAACCTTGGTGCATTCCGGAACTCTGAACATTCCGGAACTCTGAACATTCCGGAATTCCGAACATTCCGGAACCTTGGTGCATTCCGGAATTCCGAACATTCCGGAACCTTGGTGCATTCCGGAACTCTGAACATTCCGGAATTCCGAACATTCCGGAACCTTGGTGCATTCCGGAATTCCGAACATTCCGGAACCTTGGTTGATTCCGGAACTCTGAACATTCCGGAACTCTGAACATTCCGGAATTCCGAACATTCCGGAACCTTGGTGCATTCCGGAACTCCGAACATTCTGGAACCTTGGTGTATTCCGGAACTCTGAACATTCCGGAACCTTGGTGGATTCCGGAACTCTGAACATTCCGGAACTCTGAACATTCTGGAATTCCGAACATTCCGGAACCTTGGTGCATTCCGGAACTCCGAACATTCCGGAACCTTGGTGCATTCCGGAACTATTAACATTCCGGAACCTTGGTGGATTCCGGAATTCCGAACATTCCAGAACCTTGGTTGATTCCGGAACACTGAACATTCCGGAATTCTGAACATTCCGGAACCTTGGTGGATTCCGGAACTCTGAACATTCCAGAACCTTGGTGCATTCCTGAACTCTTAACATTCCGGAACTCCGAGCATTCCGGAATTCCGAACCTTGGTGCTTTCCGGAACTCTGAACATTCCGGAACTCTGAACATTCCGGAACCTTGGAGGATTCCGGAATTCCGAACATTCCGGAACCTTGGAGCATTCCGGAATTCCGAACATTCCGGAACCTTGGTGCATTCCGGAACTCTGAACATTCCAGAACCTTGGTGCATTCCTGAACTCTTAACATTCCGGAACTCCGAGCATTCCGGAATTCCGAAACCTTGGTGCTTTCCGGAACTCTGAACATTCCGGAACCTTGGTACATCCCGGAACACTGAACATTCCGGAATTCCGAACATTCCGGAACCTTGGTGCATTCCGGAACTCTGAACATTCCGGAACCTTGGTGGATTCCGGAATTCCGAACATTCTGGAACCTTGGTGCATTCCGGAATTCCGAACATTCCGGAACCTTGGTGCATTCCGGAACTCTGAACATTCCGGAATTCCGAACATTCCGGAACCTTGGTGGATTCCGGAACTCTGAACATTCCGGAACCTTGGTGGATTCCGGAACTCTGAACATTCCGGAACCTTGGTGCATTCCGGAACTCTGAACATTCCAGAACCTTGGTGCATTCCTGAACTCTTAACATTCCGGAACTCCGAACATTCCGGAATTCCGAACCTTGGTGCATTCCGGAACTCTGAACATTCCGGAACCTTGGTACATCCCGGAACCTTGGTGCATTCCGGAACTCTGAACATTCCGGAACCTTGGTGGATTCCGGAATTCCGAACATTCCGGAACCTTGGTGCATTCCGGAATTCCGAACATTCCGGAACCTTGGTGCATTCCGGAACTCTGAACATTCCGGAATTCCGAACATTCCGGAACCTTGGTGGATTCCGGAACTCTGAACATTCCGGAACCTTGGTGGATTCCGGAACTCTGAACATTCCGGCATTCCGAACATTCCGGAACCTTGGTACATTCCGGAATTCCGAACATTCCGGAACCTTTGTGCATTCCGGAACTCTGAACATTCCGGAATTCCGAACATTCCGGAACCTTTGTGCATTCCGGAACTCTGAACATTCCGGAATCTTGGTGCATTCCGGAACTCTGAACATTCCGGAACTCTGAACATTCCGGAATTCCGAACATTCCGGAACCTTGGTGCATTCCGGAATTCCGAACATTCCGGAACCTTGGTGCATTCCGGAATTCCGAACATTCCGGAACTCCGAACATTCCGGAATTCCGAACCTTGGTGCATTCCGGAACTCTGAACATTCCGGAACCTTGGTACATCCCGGAACACTGAACATTCCGGAATTCCGAACATTCCAGAACCTTGGTGCATTCCGGAACTCTGAACATTCCGGAACCTTGGTGGATTCCGGAATTCCGAACATTCCGGAACCTTGGTGCATTCCGGAATTTCGAACATTCCGGAACCTTGGTGCATTCTGGAACTCTGAACATTCCGGAATTCCGAACATTCCGGAACCTTGGTGGATTCCGGAACTCTGAACATTCCGGAACTCTGAACATTCCGGCATTCCGAACATTCCGGAACCTTGGTGCATTCCGGAACTCTGAACATTCCGGAATTCCGAACATTCCGGAACCTTGGTGCATTCCGGAATTCCGAACATTCCGGAACCTTGGTTGATTCCGGAACTCTGAACATTCCGGAACTCTGAACATTCCGGAATTCCGAACATTCCGGAACCTTGGTGCATTCCGGAACTCTGAACATTCCGGAACCTTGGTACATCCCGGAACACTGAACATTCCGGAATTCCGAACATTCCGGAATTCCGAACCTTGGTGCTTTCCGGAACTCTGAACATTCCGGAACCTTGGTACATCCCGGAACACTGAACATTCCGGAATTCCGAACATTCCGGAACCTTGGTGCATTCCGGAACTCTGAACATTCCGGAACCTTGGTGGATTCCGGAATTCCGAACATTCTGGAACCTTGGTGCATTCCGGAATTCCGAACATTCCGGAACCTTGGTGCATTCCGGAACTCTGAACATTCCGGAATTCCGAACATTCCGGAACCTTGGTGGATTCCGGAACTCTGAACATTCCGGAACCTTGGTGGATTCCGGAACTCTGAACATTCCGGAACTCTGAACATTCCGGAACCTTGGTGCATTCCGGAACTCTGAACATTCCAGAACCTTGGTGCATTCCTGAACTCTTAACATTCCGGAACTCCGAACATTCCGGAATTCCGAACCTTGGTGCATTCCGGAACTCTGAACATTCCGGAACCTTGGTACATCCCGGAACCTTGGTGCATTCCGGAACTCTGAACATTCCGGAACCTTGGTGCATTCCGGAACTCTGAACATTCCGGAACCTTGGTGGATTCCGGAATTCCGAACATTCCGGAACCTTGGTGCATTCCGGAATTCCGAACATTCCGGAACCTTGGTGCATTCCGGAACTCTGAACATTCCGGAATTCCGAACATTCCGGAACCTTGGTGGATTCCGGAACTCTGAACATTCCGGAACCTTGGTGGATTCCGGAACTCTGAACATTCCGGAACTCTGAACATTCTGGCATTCCGAACATTCCGGAACCTTGGTACATTCCGGAATTCCGAACATTCCGGAACCTTGGTGCATTCCGGAACTCTGAACATTCCGGAATTCCGAACATTCCGGAACCTTTGTGCATTCCGGAACTCTGAACATTCCGGAACCTTGGTGCATTCCGGAACTCTGAACATTCCGGAACTCTGAACATTCCGGAATTCCGAACATTCCGGAACCTTGGTGCATTCCGGAATTCCGAACATTCCGGAACCTTGGTGCATTCCGGAATTCCGAACATTCCGGAACTCCGAACATTCCGGAATTCCGAACCTTGGTGCATTCCGGAACTCTGAACATTCCGGAACCTTGGTACATCCCGGAACACTGAACATTCCGCAACCTTGGTGCATTCCGGAACTCTTAACATTCCGGAACCTTGGTGGATTCCGGAATTCCGAACATTCCAGAACCTTGGTTGATTCCGGAACTCTGAACATTCCGGAACTCTGAACATTCCGGAATTCCGAACATTCCGGAACCTTGGTGCATTCCGGAACTCTGAACATTCCGCAACCTTGGTGCATTCCGGAACTCTGAACATTCCGGAACTCTGAACATTCCGGAATTCCGAACATTCCAGGACCTTAGTGCATTTGGTGCCCTTGTAAGGTAACGACTGTTTCCCGCACCTGCCCGTGTAAGAAAACGCCTGCTTCCCGCGCCTGCCCTTGTCAGATAACGCTCTTTTGCTGCGCCTGCCCGTGTACGATAACGCCTGTTTCCCGTCCCTGCCCGTGTAAGATAACGCCTGTTTGCCACGCCTGCCCGTGTAAGATAACGCTTGTTTCCGTGTAAGAAAACGCCTTTTTCCCTCGCCTGCCCATGTAAGATAACGCCTGTTTCTGTGTAAGATAACGCCTGTTTCTGTGTAAGATAATGCCTGTTTCCCGTGCCTGCCCTTATAAGATCACGCCTGTTTCCCGCGCCTGCACGTGTAAGTTAACGCCTGTTTGCCGCGCCAGACCGTATAAGATAACAACTGCTTCCCGCGCCTGCCCGTGTAAGATAACGCCTGTTTCCGTGTCAGATAACGCCTGTTTACCGCCCCTGCCTGTGTCAGATAACGCATGGTTGCCGCGCCGGCCTGTGCAAGATAACGCCTGTTTCCCGCGCCTGGCCATGTAAGATAATGCCTGTTTCCGTGTAAGATAGCGCCTGTTGTAGCCACAGGGCAGCTGTGGCTACAACCAGTGATCTCACATTACTTCATCCAGCTATACTAATCATCAACAACAGGTGTGTTCGGGGAACCGGAATAGCGAGCTCAGAGTTAGCGCGATGATTTGGTCTTGGATGTTTCATTTGATCTTGGATGTAGTAAGCGACGTACGAAGCACAGGGCCCTGTTTGCCGCGCCTGCCCGTGTAAGATAGCGCCTGTTTCCCACGCCTGCCCGTGTAAGATAACGCCTGTTTCCCGCGCCTGCCCGTGTAATATAACGCCTTTTTCCCGCACCTACCCGTGTAAGATAACGCCTGTTTCCTGCGCCTACACGTGTAAGATAACGCCTGTTTCTTGCGCCTGCCCGTGTAAGATTACCACTGTTTCCCGGACCTGCCTGTGTAAGATGACGCCTGTTTCCCGCCCCTGCCCGTGTCAGATAACGCATGTTTGCCGCACCTGCCCGTGCAAGATAACGGTAAGATCAGAGTTTGAATGAAAAACGGAAGTAGAATGTACAGAACAGAGTTTGAATAAAAACAATAGAATTTGAATCAAAACAACAGAATTGAAATGTACAGAACAGAGTTTGAATGAAAAGAAACGGAATTAGAATGTACAGAACAGAGTTTGAATGAAAAAAAAACGAAATTAGAATGAACAGAACAGAGTTTGAATGAAGAAAAAACGGAATTAAAGTGAAAACAACGGAATTTGAATGAAAACAACAGAATTTGATTGAAAACAAACAACAGAATTAGAATGAAAACAACGGAATTAGAATGTACAGAACAGAGTTTGAATGAAAACAACGGAATTAGAATGTAGAGAACAGAATTTGAATGAAAAAAACAGAATTAGAATGTAGAGAACAGAGTTTGAAGGAAAACAACGGAATTAGAATGTACAGGACAGAATTTGAATGAAAACAACAGAATTAGAATGTACAGAACAGAGTTTGAATGAAAACAACGGAATTAGAATGTACAGAACAGAGTTTGAATGAAAACAACGGATTTGAATGTAGAGAACAGAATTTGAATCAAAACAATGGAATTTGAATCTGTCACGGTTTGCGGGGCAAGCCGTGTGGAGTTGTAGAAAAGGACCCAAAAGGCGGCAGCTCTGGTGCAGGTGAATATTTATTTACAACGGTGGGCACAAAACAGCACTGGTGAAAAAACAAGAAACCGGAAACCTAAACTGGGTAAGCTAATAACACAGACCAGAAACGAGGATGCAGGGAGGTCCGGGGAAATACATACGGTGAGACGCAGGGAGACCGAGGGCAAACAACACAGACGAACCAGCAATTACTATGACAGAAGACACAACTTAAATACACTCAGAGAACACAGGGAGATTACATACAGGTGGGAACACAGCTGGGAGTGATCACGTGACGAGAGTAGGGAGACAAACTGAAACACTCACATAAGACGCAGACCTTCACAATAAAACAGGAAAAACATACACGCAATGACATAACACACCAACTTAACACAGACTGGGGGACACAGAACATAGGAACATAAACCATGAAACAGAAGAGTATGAACACCCAAGGTAACCAAAACCACAGAATACTAATAAACTAAACAAACACGGAGTCGCAGACTCCGGATCATGACAGAATCAAAACAACAGAATTGAAATGTACAGAACAGAGTTTGAATGAAAACAACGGAATTAGAATGTACAGAACTGAATTTGAATCAAAACAAAGGAATTTGACTGAAAACAACACAATTAGAATGAAAAATATAGACTATTAAAACAAACAACAGAATTAGAATGAAAACAACGGAATTTGAATGAAAACAACAGAATTAGAGTGTAGAGAACAGAATTTGAATGAAAACAACGGAATTAGAATGTACAGAACAGAATTTGAATGAAAACAACAGAATTAGAATGTACAGAACAGAGTTTGAATGATATCAAAGAAATTAGAATGTACAGAACAGAGTTTGAATAAAAAAAAGCAACGGAATTAGAATGAAAAAAACGGAATTTGAATAAAAACAAGGGAATTAGAATTTACAGAACAGACTTTAAATGAAAACAAGGGAATTAGAATGTACAGAACAGAGTTTGAATGAAAACAATGGAATTAGAATGAACAGAACTGAATTTGAATCAAAACAATGGAATTTAAATGAAAACAACAGAATTAGAATTAAAATAATGGACTATTAAAACAAACAACGGAATTAGAATGAAAACAACGGAATTTGAATGAAAACAACAGAATTAGAATGTAGAGAACAGAATTTGAAAGAAAACAATGGAATTTGAATCAAAACAACAGAATTGAAATGTATAGAACAGAGTTTGAATGAAAAAAACGGAATTTGAATGAAAACAAGAGAATTAGAATGTACAGAACAGAGTTTGAATGAAAACAACGAAATTAGAATGAACAGAACTGAATTTGAATCAAAACAATGGAATTTGAATGAAAACAACAGAATTAGAATGAAAACAATGGAATATTAAAACAAACAACAGAATTAGAATGAAAACAACGCAATTAGAATGTACAGAACAGAGTTTGAAAGTAAACAACAGAATTTGAATGTACAGAACAGAGTTTGAATGAAAACAACGGAATTAGAATAAAAAAAAACAGAATTGAAATGTACAGAACAGAGTTTGAATGAAAACAACGGAATTAGAATGTACAGAATAGATTTTGAATGAAAACAACGGAATTAGAATGTACAGAATAGAGTTTGAATGAAAACAACGGAATTAGAATGTACAGAACAGACTTTGAATGAAAACAACAGAATTAGAATGTACAGAACAGAGTTTGAATGAAAAACGGAAGTAGAATGTACAAAACAGAGTTTGAATAAAAACAATGGAATTTGAATAAAAACAAAAGAATTGAAATGTACAGAACAGAGTTTGAATGAAAAAAACGGAATTAGAATGTACAGAACAGAGTTTGAAAGTAAACAACAGAATTTGAATGGACAGAACAGAGTTTGAATGAAAACAACGGAATTAGAATAAGAAAAAACAGAATTGAAATGTACAGAACAGAGTTTGAATGAAAACAACAGAATTAGAATGTACAGAATAGATTTTGAATGAAAACAACGGAATTAGAATGTACAGAATAGAGTTTGAATGAAAACAACGGAATTAGAATGTACAGAACAGACTTTGAATGAAAACAACAGAATTAGAATGTACAGAACAGAGTTTGAATGAAAAACGGAAGTAGAATGTACAAAACAGAGTTTGAATAAAAACAATGGAATTTGAATAAAAACAAAAGAATTGAAATGTACAGAACAGAGTTTGAATGAAAACAACTGAATTAGAATGTACAGAACAGAGTTTGAATGAAAAAAACAGAATTAGAATGTACAGAACAGAGTTTGAATGAAAACAATGGAATTAGAATTAAAAAAACTGAATTGAAATGTACAGAACAGAGTTTGAATGAAAACAACGGAATTAGAATGTATTAATAGTCCATTGTTTTCATTCTAATTCTGTTGTTTTCATTCAAATTCCATTGTTTTGATTCAAATTCAGTTCAATGGAAAAACAATGGAATTTGAATCAAAACAACAGAATTAGAATGTACAGAACAGAGTTTGAATGAAAACAACAGAATTAGAATGAACAGAACTGAATTTGAATGAAAACAACGGAATTAAAATGTACAGAACAGAGTTTGAATGATATCAAAGGAATTAGAATGTACAGAACAGAGTTTGAATGAACACAACGGAAATAGAAAGTACAGAACAGAGTTTGAATGAAAACAACGGAATTAGAATGTACAGAACAGAGTTTGAATGAAAACAACGGAATTAGAATGTAGAGAACAGAATTTGAAAGAAAACAATGGAATTTGAATCAAAACAACAGAATTGAAATGTATAGAACAGAGTTTGAATGAAAAAAACGGAATTTGAATGAGAACAAGAGAATTAGAATGTACAGAACAGAGTTTGAATGAAAACAACGAAATTAGAATGAACAGAACTGAATTTGAATCAAAACAATGGAATTTGAATGAAAACAACAGAATTAGAATGAAAACAATGGAATATTAAAACAAACAACAGAATTAGAATGAAAACAACGGAATTAGAATAGAGAACAGAATTTGAAAGAAAACAATGGAATTTGAATCAAAACAACAGAATTGAAATGTACAGAACAGAGTTTGAATGAAAAAAACGGAATTAGAATGTACACAACAGAGTTTGAATGAAAACAACGGAATTAGAATAAAAAAAAACAGAATTGAAATGTACGGAACAGAGTTTGAATGAAAACAACGGAATTAGAATGTACAGAATAGAGTTTGAATGAAAACAACGGAATTAGAATGTACAGAACAGAGTTTGAATGAAAACAACGGAATTAGAATGTACAGAACAGAGTTTGCATGAAAAAAAACGGAATTAGAATGTACAGAACAGAGTTTGAATGAAAACAATGGAATTAGAATAAAAAAAACTGAATTGAAATGTACAGAACAGAGTTTGAATGAAAACAACGGAATTAGAATGTATTAGTAGTCTATTGTTTTCATTCTAATTCTGTTGTTTTCATTCAAATTCCATTGTTTTGATTCAAATTCAGTTCAATGGAAAAACAATGGAATTTGAATCAAAACAACAGAATTGAAATGTACAGAACAGAGTTTGAATGAAAAAAACGGAATTAGAATGAACAGAACAGAGTTTGAATGAAAAACGGAAGTAGAATGTACAGAACAGAGTTTGAATGAAAACAATGGAATTAGAATGTACAGAACAGAGTTTGAATGAAAACAACGGAATTAGATTGTACAGAAAAGAGTTTGAATGAAAACAACGGAATTAGAATGTACAGAACAGAGTTTGAATGAAAACAACGGAATTAGAATGTCACGGTCTGCGGAGGCAGACCGTGCGGGAATGTGTATGGTGGACCCAGTTGCGAACACAAGCGAGGATGCAGGAGTGGATTTAAACAAAAGCGAGCCTTTTATTATGGCTGATGAAAGGAACAAAACAGAGTGAAGGCAGCATATGAGTAGTAGCTCAACAGAAACCTAAACTGGACAAACTAAGGAAAGGCTATGACTGGAAATACGGAACACAGGGGGTGGGAACACAGACGACGCGACACAGACTGTATGAAACACAGGGACTAAATACACATGAGGGATGATCAGGGGAAGTGGATGCACACGGGGAACACAGGTGAAACTGATAATCATAACAAGACACGGCAGGAGTGAACGTAACACTGATGGGAGATGGGCAAAGTAAAACAGGAAGTACACAGAGGTTCAAACAGGAGGAGAGAGAGCACGGGGAGAACGCAGACATAACGGGCTGGGGAAAACATGGAATAAAACACAAAGAGAGACGAGGGCTCATAAATACACAGAGGGGCACACAGGGGGTAAGAGTCACGAAGGGAAAACACATAAGGAACAACGTAACAGATCAACCCAGGAAGCATGGCCTAAATAAAGAACAAAATACAAAAATACATGAAAACTAAGAATACTGGGCCCACATGGCCCAGGACCATGACATAGAATGTACAGAACAGACTTTGAATGAAAACAACGGAATTAGAATGTACAGAAAAGAGTTTGAATGAAAAACGGAAGTAGAAGGTACAGAACAGAGTTTGAATAAAAACAATGGCATTTGAATCAAAACAACAGAATTGAAATGTACAGAACAGAGTTTGAATGAAAACAACGGAATTAGAATGTACAGAATAGAGTTCTAATGAAAACAACGGAATTAGAATGTAGAGAACAGAATTTGAAAGAAAACAATGGAATTTGAATCAAAACAACAGAATTGAAATGTACAGAACAGAGTTTGAATGAAAACAACGGAATTAGAATGTACAGAACAGAGTTTGAATGAAAACAACGGAATTAGAATGTACAGAACAGAGTTTGAATGTAAACAACAGAATTTGAATGTACAGAATAGAGTTTGAATGAAAACAACGGAATTAGAATGTACAGAACAGACTTTGAATGAAAACAACAGAATTAGAATATACAGAACAGAGTTTGAATGAAAAACGGAAGTAGAATGTACAAAACAGAGTTTGAATAAAAACAATGGAATTTGAATCAATACAACAGAATAGAAATGTACAGAACAGAGTTTGAATGAAAACAATGGAATTAGAATGTACAGAACAGAGTTTGAATGATATCAAAGGAATTAGAATGTACAGAAAAGAGTTTGAATGAAAACAACGGAATTAGAATGTATTAATAGTCCATTGTTTTCATTCTAATTCTGTTGTTTTGATTCAAATTCCATTGTTTTGATTCAAATTCAGTTCAATGGAAAAACAATGGAATTTGAATCAAAACAACAGAATTAGAATGTACAGAACAGAGTTTGAATGAAAACAACGGAATTAGAATGAACAGAACTGAATTTGAATCAAAACAATGGAATTTGAATGAAAACAACAGAATTAGAATGTAGAGAACAGAGTTTGAATGAAAACAACAGAATTAGAATGTAGAGAACAGAGTTTGAATGAAAACAACGGAATTAGAATGTACAGAACAGAATTTGAATGAAAACAACAGAATTAGAATGTACAGAACAGAGTTTGAATGAAAACAACGGAATTAGAATGTACAGAACAGAGTTTGAATGAAAACAACGGAATTAGAATGTACAGAACAGAGTTTGAATGAAAACAACGGAATTAGAATGTACAGAACAGAGTTTGAATGAAAACAACGGAATTTGAATGAAAACAAGAGAATTAGAATGTACAGAACAGAATTTGAATCAAAACAATGGAATTTGAATGAAAACAAAAGAATCAGAATGAAAACAATGGAATATTAAAACAAACAACAGAATTAGAATGAAAACAACGGAATTAGAATGTACAGAACAGAGTTTGAATGATAAAAACGGAATTAGAATGTGCAGAACAGAGTTTGAATGAAAAAAACAGAATTAGAATGTACAGAACAGAGTTTGAAATAAAACAACGGAATTAGAATGTACAGAACAGAGTTTGAATTAAAACAATGGAATTAGAATGCACAGAACAGACTCTGAATGAAAACAACGGAATTATGATGTACAGAACAGAGTTTGAATAAAAAAAACAACGGAATTAGAATGAAAACAACGGAATTTGAATGAAAAAAAGCAGAATTAGAATGAAAACAATGGAATATTAAAACAAACAACAGAATTAGAATGAAAACAACAGAATTAGAATGTAGAGAACTGAATTTGAAAGAAAACAATGGAATTTGAATCAAAACAACAGAATTGAAATGTACAGAAGAGTTTGAATGAAAACAACGGAATTAGAATGTACAGAACAGAGTTTGAATGAAAACAACGGAATTAGAATGTACAGAACAGACTTTGAATGAAAACAACAGAATTAGAATATACAGAACAGAGTTTGAATGAAAAACGGAAGTAGAATGTACAAAACAGAGTTTGAATAAAAACAATGGAATTTGAATCAAAACAACAGAATAGAAATGTACAGAACAGAGTTTGAATGAAAACAATGGAATTAGAATGTACAGAAAAGAGTTTGAATGATATCAAAGGAATTAGAATGTACAGAAAAGAGTTTGAATGAAAACACCGGAATTAGAATGTATTAATAGTCCATTGTTTTCATTCTAATTCTGTTGTTTTGATTCAAATTCCATTGTTTTGATTCAAATTCAGTTCAATGGAAAAACAATGGAATTTGAATCAAAACAACAGAATTAGAATGTACAGAACAGAGTTTGAATGAAAACAACGGAATTAGAATGAACAGAACTGAATTTGAATCAAAACAATGGAATTTGAATGAAAACAACAGAATTAGAATGTAGAGAACAGAGTTTGAATGAAAACAACAGAATTAGAATGTAGAGAACAGAGTTTGAATGAAAACAACAGAATTAGAATGTACAGAACAGAATTTGAATGAAAACAACAGAATTAGAATGTACAGAACAGAGTTTGAATGAAAACAACGGAATTAGAATGTACAGAACAGAGTTTGAATGATAAAAACGGAATTAGAATGTACAGAACAGAGTTTGAATAAAAAAAACAACGGAATTAGAATGAAAACAACGGAATTTGAATGAAAAAAAGCAGAATTAGAATGAAAACAATGGAATATTAAAACAAACAACAGAATTAGAATGAAAACAACAGAATTAGAATGTACAGAACAGACTCTGAATGAAAACAACGGAATTATGATTTACAGAACAGAGTTTGAATAAAAAAAACAACGGAATTAGAATGAAAACAACGGAATTTGAATGAAAACAAAAGAATTAGAATGAAAACAATGGAATATTAAAACAAACAACAGAATTAGAATGAAAACAACGGAATTAGAATGTACAAAACAGAGTTTGAATGTAAAAAACGGAAATAGGATTTACAGAACAGAGTTTGAAAATAAAACAATGGAATTTGAATCAATACAACAGAATTGAAATGTACAGAACAGAGTTTGAATGATAAAAACGGAATTAGAATGTGCAGAACAGAGTTTGAATGAAAAAAACAGAATTAGAATGTACAGAACAGAGTTTGAATAAAAAAAACAACGGAATTAGAATGAAAACAACGGAATTTGAATGAAAAAAAGCAGAATTAGAATGAAAACAATGGAATATTAAAACAAACAACAGAATTAGAATGAAAACAACAGAATTAGAATGTAGAGGGTCCGTGTACTTTTCGGTATTTGAAGTTTCGTTTCAGAAAGTATAATTTAAAAAAGAAAATGAGACACTTATTTAATTCTCAACTTAAAAAGCTAAAATGAAAAACGTAAAACAATTGTTTTTTTCATTTTGTCCTTTCGCACATCAGAAACGAAAAACCCAAGAAAAAAGAACGAGAAAGGGCCCTTTATTTATTTTGTCTGAACCGGAAGTTTTAGTAGGTCAACAACCTGTACAAGTGATGCGCAAACTTATGGCAAACACTGTAGTGTGGACATCATGACGTTGGAAAAATACTCAGACGTGATCATGGAGATGGCAAAACAAGGCCTGTCATCGGAAATTATATCAGAGCGTCTGTCATATGAACACGGGGAAGTGAGAGGATTTTCTGCGAGAAATGTTAGAAAGTTTTGTGCTGAGCAAATCACTAGCTGTCGACTCTCGGACACACGGTTGGAGCTTGAGGTGACACAAGCTATAAATGAGGTAAGGTACTTTCTTCCTTCACCTTATGACTGTGTATGGTTGTCTTAACTGGGTTGTAAGGGGGTTAGTCTAGACTGTGTGCGCGCGCCCGCGCGTTTTAGCGTCTTGCGGGTGGTGGGTAACGTTAGTTATTTTAAAGATGTCTCTCACTGGTATTTGTACAGTTAATTAGCACAATACTTTAGCTTTACACATTTGCTTTCAGAATAAGCTACTTTACATTTGTTGTTCTAGTAGTAGCATGATCTTTTATTTTAAACAGGTGGGCCCAACATATGGCCGCAAAATGATGAAGGGCTATCTGTCCACAAAAGGGGTACATGCTGCAGAGGGACGAATTGGGTCAATTTTAAGAGAGGTGCATCAACCTTATCATGAAGCAAGACGCCAGGTAGCCTATGTTATTTAATCTTCCACTAGAACTGTATTCCAATGTTCTTTGTCATATTTGTGATATACATCATGTAATGGTAGGGCCTAATTCTGTTTAACAGATGTACGCCCTGCTTTAACAGTTACTTGACTCTTCCTCAAACGTATGATCAAATCTGCCTTTATCCAGTCAGCTGTCATTTATTTTTGTGATTTTTTTGTAAGGGAGCTCGGAATCTTAATCCCACACCGTACCATGCTGAATGCATGGGGCACAAGGTTCACCTGGACCAAAACGAGAAACTTGTAATGTTTGGAGTCACCCATGTTTTAGCTGTAGATGGATTCAGTAAAAAGATTGTGAGTCATTCCACAATGCCAATCAAAAACAACTTGAGCATCTATGAATATGTTTTCAGGTAATACAACCTCTCAAACCATTTATTTCATCTTAAGTGTTTTGATGGACATGTTAGTCATATTGGACATGAGCTGCACCCAAATTTACAATATTTGAATTTAAATTAGACATGCAACAGATGGGTCTGGTTATGTTCCTGAATATAATATATTAAGAACTTACCAAACATTTTGATCAACATTTTCTATTAATGTAAAAATAAATAAAATGGAATTGCACATGAATCATTTAACTACTTTATTGCAATTAATCAGTGTTCATTTATGAATGGAACAAGGTTCTTGGATTTCCACATATCTTTCAATTGTTCTGACATACATCTAAAGTCTGAGCATGACAGTGACATTGCAAAGAAACTTAAGAAATATATGTTGTCCTACTACAACTAAAATATTACCCAAAAAAAACATGAATGAATACATTCAAAATAATAACACCTTTGCTGGTCTTAAAGCAAAATAGTTAATAAATGTTCTTTATTTTTCCTGTACCAGACCTGCAGTGATCACCTATGGTATGTGGGACCAGGTGCGAGTAGACCATGGAAAGGAATTTTATTTAACACTGTTCATGCAAGAGATGCTGTCACATCATCGCTTCAATCAGGAGAGACTGCCTTATTTACAGACCTCATCCACAAGAGTAAGATTTAAGTACCATTAACATCAGCTGAAATTCTTATACTATTACGTGTACTACTACGTACATTTAAGACATGTTTCTTTTAACTCTTTTAGAACCACACAGTTGAAAGGATTTGGCCTGAAATCAACAACCGTGTCAACTACCCACTAAAAACTGCCCTACTCCAGCTGATGGACCAGGAGGAGATAGATATGGAGGATAACCTTGTGCGATACTGTGTGTCCAATCTAACCTGTCAGCTGTGTAACATTGGTCTTGCAAGTGTGGTAGAATCATGGAATGCTCATAGAATCCCAGGTAAAAAAAAAAAAAAAAAAAAAGTCAGATTGCTTACAACCCTGATAATGAACATTTAAACACCTCCTCTATTTTTTACAGGAAAAGGCATACCAAATCACTTTGCAGAACATGGGTGTAAAAGAAGAATTTCTCCAGAGCTCTTGCCAAATGCACTTGAAGCAGCAGACCTTTACAGGCAGCACTTGGGATCTGCACTCAAAGAATATTCGACTTTTGGAGTTGATCCCTTCACAACCGAACAGGACAAACTTAGAACAGAGAGTCATTTTGCAGAAAAATATCCTGATATTTCACATTTGTTTTTTAGAGCCGTAAATGGTGACTTTATGCCATACAAAGAAGCTCTGCTCTGTCTCATAAACATAACTCAGAGAAATGTATGAACCACTGCATCTGTAAACTGTACAGAACAGACAAAAAAAAAAATCAACTGACTGTAAACATTTGTGTGTACACACTACATTACTCCTCTGCAAAAAAAGATTTCAATACAGAAAATGCAGCTGTTAGACCAGTAATTTGTAGAACTCCGTTGTTACTCTCCCTGCATTTTGCACAGTGCTGTGATGTCTCTTGCCACTGTTCCACACATGTCTTGCAGCCAATAATGCTTCTGCAGCACAGTGAGAACACTGGATCCTCAATGATGTCTGCAAAAGTAAATCAGATAAGTGAGACTGTTATCCATTTATGTTGAATTTAGTTCAAACTATAGGTTCAAAGTCAGTCTTGACATAAATTTACAGACAGCATGCAGAATATTTTTGGTTATTCTGTAATTCCTCTTGTTCACGCTGTTCTGAGAAAGTCCCTGTCTATATTTTTGTCTATAATTGATGAGGGGCAAAATCAGTACATTTTCTCAATTAGCAAGCAAGAAAAATGAAAAAGTTACAGGTACTTGATTCAATATATGCAACTACAGTCCCATTTTAAATGTGAACTTTTTAGTTTTACATTACTGTGAACAGTGTACCGTCACCCATACTGACATTGTAATCAATTTGAAAAGCTATACTTTCATAGTCAAGATTGCAAGGAGAACCCAAATTAAATGTGCATGTAAACTTTTGAATGTTATGTTACAGTAGACCTGCATCTTGATTGTCTGTGCCTAAGTATTTAAATGGACACTGCTGAATAAAGAGCCTATGTTTGGTAAAAAAATGTTTGTCCAAAGTAATGATTGAATGTGGTTTGACATTGTTTTAATTGTAATTAAAATGTTAGTGTAGATGTAATGTATTTACTAAGCAACATTTGAACATACTCATACAAACCACGCAGCTAAATCCCTCCTTGAGTGTCTGCAGCTTGGGGGTTGTGACTTTCTGGGCAACTGCAAGATCAGTGAGCTCTTTGATTGCTGCTGTGACAGCTGGCAGACTTTGAGATGCCAACACCAACTCTTCTATTTTGTCACTCACTTCTCCCAAACTGGCACTGTCATCATCTTTACGGCTGCTACAAATAAAAATGGATAATCAGATGTCAAAGCTACTTACTGGCTTAAAGAAACATCACATCACTTACTGATAGATGATGATTTATGTAGTGATGTCTTACTGCTATTATAGGATTTAAATCAAATTAATTCTTCTATATTGATGTTCATCCTATACTATATACATATTTATTCACATACCTCAGTTTCTTCCTCTTTGTTCCCTGGAGGCAATTAAAGTCTTGTTCAGGCACAGCAAGAATTTTTCGTGCATTTTGTCTCCAGTACTGTGACCCTACAGATGAAAAACAAAACCAAAGAAACCTGTTTAGAAGCCAATACCATATTACCCAATAAATATTACAAAGAGTCTGGTAAGACATGTCTCTCCATAAGATATGGGCTTTAGCTGTAATATTATGGCTCACCTGTTGTGCCCTCCGACTCCAGAATTGCATTGCCCTGTGCATCTGTCAAAATTATTGGGTTGTAATTACCAATGGCATCTTGCACTTTTCCTACTATCCCTTGAAGCGTAGCCTCAGACTCCAGGAATCATACAACCACCATTCTATTGGGAATCAACCTCCCACCAACTACATCTGCAAAGTACACTGATCTGTAAAACAAAACATAATAATTTTACATATCTTGTAAAAGACAGCAGGCCACAAATCCATTCAGTGATTGCTATAGGCAAATTGTACTAAAACAGCTTTGCTATTCTTAACAATTCAACTATCCATGCACCTTATGTTTCTTTTTATTTTGCCTGTTCTGTAATTTAATATTCAAGAACACAGACTCATCCTACCTCTGAAATGTTTTGGAGGACATAGGGGAACTTGAAGTAGCCTGCTGTGAACGTGAAGGTGCAGACGCTGCCACAGCTGGTGCTCGCATAAATGCAAAACGCTGCCCGCTGGAACCTGCTGTTGGAATTGACTCCATGTCTTCTCCGTGGACTTCATAGTGACCTCTGGGTGTAAGGTCTAATGCGCTGAAAACACCAGAGACCGCACCGGGGAACATAGCCACGTTTGAATCATCCGTGATGTACAGAGTATGCGCGGATACCTGTTTAAGAAAAGTTTCCGTAAATCACGTTGCTCTGCTAACGTGTTACTCCTGTGCACACGGTTAATAGGCTCTAAAGGCTTACTTATTAGCTAGTAGCCGGTAAAAGTCAATGAATAACTATTTACACATTAGCACATGTGCACAATTCACATATTAGCACAATGAAGACGGCTAGACATAGTATTAGTAAAAGTAGGCCTACATGAAATCACCAAATGTTAACGTTAGCCGTTCCGCAGTAAGGAAGAACAATAACGTTCATAAAAAAACTGCTGAAAGCAAAGTTTGCGAAGTTTACATATCTACCTGAAAGATGCGACCCAGTTTTTCTGCAGTCATGTCTTCGTCCCGGAGTGTCACTCTCTTAGTTTTCCTAAAAACAACGTAATGGTCCATCCTCTGTTTATTCCAGTGTAACTTTAAGGCCGTCGATCTCTTGTGTGGGGGACGGTGTGCGCGCGCCATAAAAAAACGCGCAGAAGAAGTACTTCCCGTTTCAGACATTGAAAATGCGTCTATTTTTTTGTTTTTGCGCTAGTATACTTTCATTATTTGAATCACGAAGAAATCCAAAAAAGCACGTCTAATTTTAAGTGTATGACGGCTATTTGTTACCACCGAATGAAAAAACAAGTTATTTTCGCCCATTTTATTCTTTATCAAAAATTTAAAAAAATGAAAATTCTTTTAAATATCATTTTTTCGTTTTGGTTTCTGAAACAAAACTTCAAATACCGAAAAGTACACGGACCGTAGAGAACAGAATTTGAAAGAAAACAATGGAATTTGAATCAAAACAACAGAATTGAAATGTACAGAAGAGTTTGAATGAAAACAACGGAATTAGAATGTAGAGAACAGAATTTGAAAGAAAACAATGGAATTTGAATCAAAACAACAGAATTGAAATGTACAGAACAGAGCTTGAATGAAAAAAACGGAATTTGAATGAAAACAACGGAATTAGAATGTACAGAACAGAGTTTGAACTGTCCAACTCGGAATATTCGGTTTCAGAAAGGCTGATAACAATTAGTTCAGTCAACGCGGAGTTGCTTTCACCCCAAGTGAAGCGCGCGGACGAGGATACATAAAGCCCTGATAAGCGGAGCACAGATTAAGCGAGTCACCATGGAGACGGAGGGAAAGAAGGCGTGGTCAATGTATTTTACAGCGCTTGAGGCCGAAATTCTGATGGCAGCATATGCCGATAACACGCAAATTCCGCGGAAAAAAGTAACACAGCCACAGCTGCGAAAGACAGGGAGCATGCATGGCAAAACATAGCCGACAGAGTCAATGCGTGAGTGTTAATATAAACATTGATCTAGGGATTTCCACCCATTTAACACGTTATTTTATCATATGTTATTTTATTTGTTATTTTATACATTTTATTTTGTGATGTGATGTGAGCGCAGGTGCAACCCAACAGGCCCCAAACGTTCCTGGCAGCAAGTAAAAATGAAATATAAAAATATAGTCCAAACAGGTAAGGTGTAATTGTATTATGAGCCATAGTGCTTGGTCTGTTTGTCCCATGTAAATCAATTGCAGTTAGAGGCTACATTAATTTTCTTTCTGTAAGCACTTATTGAAATTATCTGAGCACATTACAAGTACATATTTGCTTACTCTGTATGCTCAAATGTGGCCCGTTATAGCCAACAGAAAAAAAGCGGAGGCCCGAAAAACAGGTGGGGGTCCTCCACCACCACCACTCACAGAGGCTGAGCAGTTGGCCCTCAGCCAAAACAGTGGGCGCCCTGTGGCCGAAGGCATCTCTGCGGGGACATCCTCTGAGTCAATAACCCCGCAAGACACAAGTGTCTACATAGGGGGTAAATCCAAAATAATACATGATGTGCATACATCCTTTCTAATAATGAAGAAACATTGACAGCTGTTACAGAGGAGGAAGCAACAGAGACACTTTATGAGGTGTACATCTTTTAATACTTTGTGTACAGGAAATATAGGCGACCAATAAAGCCAGTTGAACAAAAAATCTGTTTATTCTTCTTTCAACATGTTGAGGTGATGGGTCAAAAGAAATGATTGTGACATATGGTGTCTCTGACTGCACTTCCATCTTGTATGTCCGTGGGAGGGTCAGGATGTTCATGGTTTGGATCACTGCTGATGTTTGGTTCAGAAGGACAGTGTTCTCCTCTAATTGTGGCAATGTTGTGAAGAATCACACATGCCACAATAATGTCACATGCCCTTTCTGGGGTGACCCTGAGTCTTTGCAGGCACTGGAACCGGGCCTTAAGCATTCCGATAGTCATTTCAATTCTGGCTCTTGTCCTGCAATTAGCCAGATTATATCGCTGCTGTGGGCCCGGTTCAGGGTCAGGGTAAGGGGTAAGCAAATAGGGTAAACATGGATACCCCCTATCACCAAGCAAGTAGCCAGTGAACTCTCCTAAGACAGAAGGATACACTTCAGTTCAAATGTCCCTGAAGCAATTGGTCTTTATATATTTTAAAGTATTCTCAACTCACCATGTCCAAATTTTGTGCTCAGTGTACATTCACGGAATATTTGTGAGTCATGGACAGAGCCTGGCCACTTGGCTTCCACATTTGTGATAATGTTGGCAGCATCATATATGATCTTCACAGTGCAGAGAACACAAATTAGCATCCATTACTATGATAAAATAATTTGTTAGTTTGAAATGCTACAGGGAACTATGTACCTGTACATTAATGCTGTGGAAAGACTTCCTGTTCACATAGTCTCCTTCATTTACTAAAGGAGCAATGATTGGAATGTGAGTGCCATCTATACAGCCAATCACGCCTGGGAACCCTGAAAATAAATGTAAAATTTAAGTAGTAGTCCAAGTATCACCACACCATAAATTAAGTTTTGGTCATCCTGATACCTGCAATTTTGTGGAATCCCTCTTTGATGAATCTTGTGGGTCTATGACCGGGGAACACCACAAACGAGTGCAGGAGACGTTTCAGTGCAACTGTAACATTCCTGACTGCCCGACAGACGGTAGCCTTGGAAACGTGCTCAGCGTCACCAATATTATACAGAAAGCTCCCGTTTGCAAAAAACCGAAGTGCAATACAAATAATATGTACAGAACTGAGAGCATGTCCGCGATGTGTCACATGCGTAATATATGGCCTGAGGATGTTATTCAAATAACTTATAGATTGTGCTGAGAAACGGTAACGTTCGCACAGAAAATCATCAGGAAATGATAAAATGTCCAAACGCGCTCTAATCACTCTCTCCCGGCGGAGAGCTCTGCGGAGAATTTGGGCTTCAACATCTACTGGCTCTTCAAGGAAGGGACACGCCATGTCCGACACGTCCTACTGTCAGGTTTCCGACAAAGGGGCGGAGACAGTCAGGGTTAGTTGTAGTAAACCTGCTAGGGGGCAGGTTAGCTTCACGGCGTGTGTCGTCATAGTGACTCACTCAGGCTTCAGCTGAACTCGCTTTGTGAAACCGAAAACCCAGAGTTTTCGTTAACTCAGGGTATACTTACTCAGTTTTTCCACTAAACCGGCTTCCTGAAACAGGGCCCAGAACAGAGTTTGAATGAAAACAACCGAATTAGAATGTAGAGAACAGAGTTTGAATGAAAACAACGGAATTAGAATGTACAGAACAGAGTTTGAATGAAAACAACGGAATTAGAATGTAGAGAACAGAATTTGAAAGAAAACAATGGAATTTGAATCAAAACAACAGAATTGAAATGTACAGAAGAGTTTGAATGAAAAAAGCGGAATTAGAATGTACAGAACAGAGTTTGAATGAAAACAACGGAATTATGATGTACAGAACAGAGTTTGAATAAAAAAACCAACGGAATTAGAATGAAAACAACGGAATTTGAATGAAAACAAAAGAATTAGAATGAAAACAATGGAATATTAAAACAAACAACAGAATTTGAATGAAAACAACGGAATTAGAATGTACAGAACAGAGTTTGAATGAAAAAAACGGAAATAGGATGTACAGAACAGAGTTTGAAAAAAAAACAATGGAATTTGAATCAATACAACAGAATTGAAATGTACAGAACAGAGTTTGAATGATAAAAACGGAATTAGAATGTGCAGAACAGGGCCCTGTTTCAGGAAGCCGGTTTAGTGGAAAAACTGAGTAAGTTTACCCTGAGTTAACGAAAACTCTGGGTTTTCGGTTTCACAAAGCGAGTTCAGCTGCAGCCTGAGTGAGTCACTATGACGACACACTCCGTGAAGCTAACCTGCCCCCTAGCAGGTTTACTACAACTAACCCTGACTGTCTCCGCCCCTTTGTCGGAAACCTGACAGTAGGAAGTGTTGGACATGGCGTGCCACTTCCTTGAAGAGCCAGTAGATCGTGAAGCCCAAATTCTCCGCAGAGCTCTCCGCCGGGAGAGAGTGATCAGAGCGCGTTTGGACATTTTATCATTTCCTGATGATTTTCTGTGCGAACGTTACCGTTTCTCAGCACAATCTATAATTTATTTGGATAACATCCTCAGGCCATATATTACGCATGTGACACATCGCGGACATTCTCTCAGTTCATTGCATATTATTTGTATTGCACTTCGGTTTCTTGCAAACGGGAGCTTTCTGTATAATATTGGTGACGCTGAGCACGTTTCCAAGGCTACCGTCTGTCGGGCAGTCAGGAATGTTACAGTTACACTGAAACGTCTCCTGTACTCGTCTGTGGTGTTCCCCGGTCACAGACCCACAAGATTTATCAAAGAGGGATGCCACAAAATTGCAGGTATCAGGATGAACAAAACGTAATGTATGATGTGGTGATACTTGGACTACTACTTAAATTGCACATTTATTTTCAGGGTTCCCAGGCGTGATTGGCTGTACAGATGGCACTCACATTCCAATCATTGCTCCTTCAGTAAATGAAGGAGACTATGTGAACAGGAAGTCTTTCCACAGCATTAATGTACAGGTACATAGTTCCCTGTAGCATGTCAAACTAACAAATTATTTCATTATAGTAATGGATGCTAATTTGTGTTCTCTGCACTGTGAAGATCATATGTGATGCTGCCAACATTATCACAAATGTGGAAGCCAAGTGGCCAGGCTCTGTCCATGACTCACAAATATTCCGTGAATGTACACTGAGCACAAAATTTGGACATGGTGAGTTGAAAATACTTTAAAATATATAAAGACCAATTGCTTCAGGGACATTTGAACTGAAGTGTATCCTTCTGTCTTAGGAGAGTTCACTGGCTACTTGCTTGGTGATAGGGGGTATCCATGTTTACCCTATTTGCTTACCCCTTACCCTGACCCTGAACCGGGCCCACAGCAGCGATATAATCTGGCTAATTGCAGGACAAGAGCCAGAATTGAAATGACTATCGGAATGCTTAAGGCCCGGTTCCAGTGCCTGCAAAGACTCAGGGTCACCCCAGAAAGGGCATGTGACATTATTGTGGCATGTGTGATTCTTCACAACATTGCCACAATTAGAGGAGAACACTGTCCTTCTGAACCAAACATCAGCAGTGATCCAAACCATGAACATCCTGACCCTCCCACGGACATACAAGATGGAAGCGCAGTCAGAGACACCATATGTCACAATCATTTCTTTTGACCCATCACCTCAACATGTTGAAAGAAGAATAAACAGATTTTTTGTTCAACTGGCTTTATTGGTCGCCTGTATTTCCTGTACACAAAGTATTAAAAGATGTAAACCTCATAAAGTGTCTCTGTTGCTTCCTCCTCTGTAACAGCTGTCAATGTTTCTTCATTATTTTCCTGTAGTAAAGAAATAGACAACATTGCTGTTCTACTGTAAACTCATATAATCTGTGGAGTATTACTCACAACTGCATGTTGGTCTGGCTCAACAGGAGGCTGCACCAGATGCAGTACACCATCACCATCAACTGATAGAATATGAGGTTTATACAGGTCACTTATAACTTACAAGGCACCAAATGGCAATTAACAAACATACCAAGCACCTTACACTTCATTGTCATTATGCTCTCAAAGACAACCAAGGCTGAGGCAAGGCAAAATCAGTCGGAAAATAACTTCACTACAAAATAATTCATTATGGTAAAGAGTTTATCAAATGAATGAGCAGCACTGCAAAGATGACTGTGAAGAAAGGATGTATGCACATCATGTATTATTTTGAATTTACCCCTTATGTAGGCACTTGTGTCTTGCGGGGTTATTGCCTCAGAGGATGTCCCCGCAGAGATGCCTTCGGCCACAGGGCGCCCACTGTTTTGGCTGAGGGCCAACTGCTCAGCCTCTGTGAGTGGTGGTGGTGGAGGACCCCCACCTGTTTTTCGGGCCTCCGCTTTTTTTCCTGTTGGCTATAACGGGCCACATTTGAGCATACAGAGTAAGCAAATATGTACTTGTAATGTGCTCAGATAATTTCAATAAGTGCTTACAGAAAGGAAATTAATGTAGCCTCTAACTGCAGTTGATTTACATGGGACAAACAGACCAAGCACTATGGCTCATAATACAATTACACCTTACCTGTTTGGACTATATTTTTATATTTCATTTTTACTTGCTGCCAGGAACGTTTGGGGCCTGTTGGGTTGCACCTGCGCTCACATCACGTCACAAAATAAAATGTATGAAATAACAAATAAAATAACATATGATAAAATAACGTGTTAAATGGGTGGAAATCCCTAGATCAATGTTTAAATTAACACTCACGCATTGACTCTGTCGGCTATGTTTTGCCATGCATGCTTTTGCAGCTGTGGCTGTGTTACTTTTTTCCGCGGAATTTGCATGTTATCGGCATATGCTGCCATCAGAATTTCGGCCTCAAGCGCTGTAAGATACAGTGACTCGCTTAATCTGTGCTCCACTAATCAGGGCTTTATGTATCCTCGTCCGCGCGCTTCACTTGGGGTTAAAGCAACTCCGCGTTGACTGAACTAATTGTTATCAGCCTTTCTGAAACCGAATATTCCGAGTTGGACAGTTCGGGGTTACTCAACCCTGAGTATCGTTTTTCACTCTGAGTTTTCTAAACCGGCTTCCTGAAACAGGGCCCAGAGTTTGAATGAAAAAAACAGAATTAGAATGTACAGAACAGAGTTTGAATGAAAAAAACAGAATTAGAATGTACAGAACAGAGTTTGAATGAAAACAATGGAATTAGAATAAAAAAAACTGAATTGTACAGAACAGAGTTTGAAAGAAAACAAAGGAATTAGAATGTACAGAACAGAGTTTGAATTAAAACAACGGAATTAGAATGTACAGAACAGACTCTGAATGAAAACAACGGAATTATGATGTACAGAACAGAGTTTGAATAAAAAAAACAACGGAATTAGAATGAAAACAACGGAATTTGAATGAAAAAAAGCAGAATTAGAATGAAAACAATGGAATATTAAAACAAACAACAGAATTAGAATGAAAACAACAGAATTAGAATGTAGAGAACAGAATTTGAAAGAAAACAATGGAATTTGAATCAAAACAACAGAATTGAAATGTACAGAACAGAGTTTGAATGAAAAAAACGGAATTTGAATGAAAACAAGAGAATTAGAATGTACAGAACAGAGTTTGAATTAAAACAACGGAATTAGAATGTACAGAACAGAGTTTGAATGAAAAAACGGAATTTGAATGAAAACAAGAGAATTAGAATGTACAGAACAGACTCTGAATGAAAACAACGGAATTATGATGTACAGAACAGAGTTTGAATAAAAAAAACAACGGAATTAGAATGAAAACAACGGAATTTGAATGAAAAAAAGCAGAATTAGAATGAAAACAATGGAATATTAAAACAAACAACAGAATTAGAATGAAAACAACAGAATTAGAATGTAGAGAACAGAGTTTGAATGAAAAAAACGGAATTAGGATGTACAGAACAGAGTTTGAAAAAAAACAATGGAATTTGAATCAAAACAACAGAATTGAAATGTACAGAAGAGTTTGAATGAAAAAAGTGGAATTAGAATGTACAGAACAGAGTTTGAATGAAAACAACGGAATTAGAATGTACAGAACAGAGTTTGAATGAAAACAACCGAATTAGAATGTAGAGAACAGAGTTTGAATGAAAACAACGGAATTAGAATGTACAGAACAGAAATTGAATGAAAACAACAGAATTAGAATGTACAGAACAGACTTTGGAAGAAAACAACGGAATTAAAATGTACAGAACAGAGTTTGAATGAAAACAACGGAATTAGAATGTACAGAACAGAGTTTGAATGAAAACAACGGAATTAGAATGTAGAGAACAGAATTTGAAAGAAAACAATGGAATTTGAATCAAAACAACAGAATTGAAATGTACAGAAGAGTTTGAATGAAAAAAGCGGAATTAGAATGTACAGAACAGAGTTTGAATGAAAACAACGGAATTATGATGTACAGAACAGAGTTTGAATGAAAACAATGGAATTAGAATAAAAAAAACTGAATTGTACAGAACAGAGTTTGAAAGAAAACAAAGGAATTAGAATGTACAGAACAAAGTTTGAATTAAAACAACGGAATTAGAATGTACAGAACAGACTCTGAATGAAAACAACGGAATTATGATGTACAGAACAGAGTTTGAATAAAAAAAAACAACGGAATTTGAATGAAAACAACGGAATTTGAATGAAAAAAAGCAGAATTAGAATGAAAACAATGGAATATTAAAACAAACAACAGAATTAGAATGAAAACAACAGAATTAGAATGTAGAGAACAGAATTTGAAAGAAAACAATGGAATTTGAATCAAAACAACAGAATTGAAATGTACAGAAGAGTTTGAATGAAAAAAGCGGAATTAGAATGTACAGAACAGAGTTTGAATGAAAACAACGGAATTAGAATGTACAGAACAGAGTTTGAATGAAAACAACCGAATTAGAATGTAGAGAACAGAGTTTGAATGAAAACAACGGAATTAGAATGTACAGAACAGAAATTGAATGAAAACAACAGAATTAGAATGTACAGAACAGACTTTGGATGAAAACAACGGAATTAAAATGTACAGAACAGAGTTTGAATGAAAACAACGGAATTAGAATGTACAGAACAGAGTTTTAATGATATCAAAGGAATTAGAATGTACAGAACAGAGTGTGGAATACACCAGGCACAGACACACGCACACACAGGTAGGTACAGCCAACTTCCACATTTATTCAAGTGTTTGTTGTTTTGACAGCTGACTCAGTCACACAGTCTGACAGCTCACGAGCCCAGCTGATCTCTCTCCTGGCCGCTCCTCCTCGTCTCACTATAAACACAGCGGAGGGAGACCATCATCAGTCCATAAACAACATCAGCTGTTCTTACCGGCCTCGCAGCGCCGCCCTGATGAGCCTTCCGCTCCACTCCTCCCCTGCAGCTGCACCCGGGGCCACGCCTCCGCCACACACCCCCACCGCCCGTTCGAGGCCGGGGAGCCGTCCGGCCGAGCCAACTCCCCCCCCCGCGAGCGAGAGAGGAAATCGGCCACTGCCATCTGCGCCCCCGGCCTATGGATCACCTTGAACTTAAAGGGCTGCAACGCCAGATACCACCGGGTGATCCGGGCGTTGGCATCCTTCATGCGGTGGAGCCACTGCAGCGGGGCGTGGTCCGAACAGAGGGTGAATGAGCGTCCCAGGAGGTAATAGCGCAGGGAGCCGACCGCCCACCGGATGGCCAGGCACTCCTTCTCCATGGTGCTGTACCGGCGCTCGCGCTCTGCTAGCTTCCGGCTGATGTATAGGACAGGGCGGTCGGCCCCCCTTACCTGCTGGGACAAAACGGCTCCCAGCCCTCTGTCCGAGGCGTCAGTCTGCAGAACAAAAGGGAGGGAAAAGTTAGGAGTGTGAAGCAGCGGCTCCCCACAGAGAGCCTTTTTCACCTGCACAAACGCCGCCTGGCACGGCCCCGTCCACTGGACCAGATCCGGGGCACCCTTTCGAGTGAGATCGGTCAGGGGGCTGGTTAGCTGCGCAAACCCCGGCACAAAGCGACGATAGTAACCCGCCAACCCCAAGAACCGTCTCACCTCCTTTTTCGTCCTGGGGCGCGGGCAGGATGCGATAGCCGCCGTCTTCTCCACCTGTGGACGCACCTGCCCGCCCCCCAGGTGGTACCCCAGATACTGCACCTCCCTCCATCCAACCGCGCACTTCTTCGGATTGGCCGTGAGCCCCGCCCCCCTCAGGGACTCCAGGACCGCGGCCACCCGCAGCACATGCTCCGCCCAGGTGTCGCTGTGGATGATCACGTCATGCGTGCGGACGCAGTACCCGGTCCATGAGACGCTGGAAAGTGGCCGGGGCCCCGAACAGGCCAAACGGAAGTGTCACGAACTGGTACAAACCGTACGGAGTGGAGAAGGCCGTTTTCTCCCTGGCCTCGGCAGACAAGGGAATCTGCCAATAGCCCTTGGTTAAGTCCAGTGTCGTGAAAAAGCGGGCCGTGCCTAACCGGTCCAGGAGCTCGTCGACCCGAGGCATGGGGTAGGCATCAAAGCGTGACACTTCGTTCACCCTGCGATAGTCGACACAGAACCGTATAGACCCATCCTTCTTCGCCACCAGAACGATGGGGCTACACCAGGCGCTGTGCGACTCTTCTACTACTCCCATCCTCAGCATTTCCGCCAATTCCCTCTGCACGATTTTTCGCTTGTGCTCCGGGAGCCTGTAGGGCCGTGAACGCACCGTCACGCCAGGCTGCGTCACGAAATGGTGCTCGATGAGGGACGTCCGGCCGGGCAGGGGGGAGAACACGTCCGCAAAACGCTGTTGCAACCCGACAACATCCGCTCTCTGGGCCTGTGTGAGATGGTCATCACAAGGGAGGGAGGCGGGAATGATAGAATTTGGCACCTCAGGCCCCAACTCATCTCTCTCCTTCACCAAGCTCACCAGAGAAGCGGTTTCAACCTCTCGCCACAGTTTGAGGAGATTGAGGTGATAAATCTGCGTGGCTCCTCCCCTGTCCGACCGAGCGACCTCATAGTCCACGTCCCCGACTCGCCGTGTGACCACAAAGGGTCCTTGCCACTTGGCGAGCAACTTCGAGCTGGAAGTAGGGAGTAACACAAGCACTTTATCTCCCGGTGAAAATTGCCTGAGCCTAGCCCCTCTGTCATACAGGCGTTGCTGACGCTGCTGAGCCTGGAGCAAATTCTCCCGTGACAACCTCCCCAAAGTGTGGAGTTTTGCTCTCAAGTCCAACACGTACTGAATCTCATTTTTGGCGGGGCTCGGACCGTCCTCCCAGCTTTCTTTAATCAGGTCGAGCACCCCACGTGGCCTCCTGCCGAACAGCAGTTCAAAGGGAGAAAATCCCGTGGAGGCCTGGGGCACCTCCCGCACTGCGAATAACAGAGGGTCTAGCCAGTGATCCCAATTGCGTTCATCCTCGTTAATGAACTTCCGAATCATGGACTTTAAAGTCTTATTCAGCCGCTCCACCAGCCCGTCAGTCTGAGGGTGGTAGACGCTGGTCCGAATAGATTTAATGCCCAGTAATTCGTACAGTTCCCGCAGTGTACGAGACATAAACGACGTGCCCTGGTCAGTCAGTATCTCTTTCGGGATTCCGACTCGGGAGATGACCTGAAACAGTGCCTGCGCCACACTCTTTGCAGAGATGGTGCGCAGCGGAACTGCTTCCGGGTACCGCGTTGCGTAATCCACCAAGACTAACACAAAGCGGTAGCCGCGTGCACTCCGGTGAAACGGCCCGATGAGGTCCATGCCGATGCGCTCAAACGGGACCTCAATGAGGGGGAGAGGGCGCAGCGGCGCCTTCGGTATGGCCGGCTGGTTAACAAGTTGGCAGTCCGGGCAGGACGCGCACCAGCGGCGCACATCCGCTCGGATGCCCGGCCAATAAAATCGGGCCGTTATTCGCTCCAGAGTTTTCTCATAGCCCATATGCCCTGCCATGGGGTTATAGTGGGCCGCCTGGAAAAGCGTTTCCCGGCGGCCCTGCGGCACCAACAACTGGGTGTGTGTTTCCTCTGTCTGAGTGTCACGACTCACTCGATATAATCGGTCGTTTAATAAGACGAAACGCGGGTAGGTCTGCGCGGCCTCAGGGTGCACCACGTGACCATCAATAGCCATCACTTGGTCAAAGGCTGAGCGTAGGGTGCCGTCACGAGACTGCTCCAGTGGGAAATCACCCATGGGGGACACTTCCGGGGCCGGCGGGACGTCCCGTGAGGGACCCGCCGGCTCCTCCCCCCCGGAGTCAGTGTCGGACGACCCCGCGTCACCGCTGAACGCCGCGCACACGCTACACCCCGCTTCCGGTCGTGATCGCACCCCCGCGTACTGTCCCAGTAGCTGATGAAACCCCGGCCAATTGGTACCCAGAATCAGGGGGTGCGACAGGCGCGGGCTAACCGCCGCCGTTACTCTATGCGTTTTGCCCTTATACTTTAATAACAGCGGCACTATGGGATACCTGTGAACGTCACCATGCACACACCTCACCTCCACCCATTCTGCCTCCAGCAATGCCCCGGGGCGAACCAAGCTTTGGTGTACGAGGGTCTGCGTGCAGCCCGTGTCCACCAACGCCTGGCGTATACCCCCTCGAGTCCTTACCGGAATACTGTATGTCCCTCCTGGACCGGGGGAGGGTGCTGGGGCGCCAGCAACACGAAACACCTGCCCCACTTCCATAAGCGGACAATCCCTCCTCAGGTGCCCCGGCTGCCCGCACTTCCAACACTCCGGCCCCGGCGTCTGTGCTGCTCTCCGTGGCTCGGGGGTGGCTCCACTTGGCTCGGCTGCCCTGGACGGCACCAACGCCGCGAAAGGGTTAGTGGGGCTCAGCGCCGGCAGCCGCTCTGCCTGCCCTGGTGCCGGCACACGGCGCCTCGGGGCCGGCACCGGGACCTGTTTGTTCGGCCTTAGAATGTACAGAACAGAGTTTGAATGAAAACAATGGAATTAGAATAAAAAAAACTGAATTGTACAGAACAGAGTTTGAAAGAAAACAACGGAATTAGAATGTACAGAACAGAGTTTGAATTAAAACAACAGAATTAGAATGTACAGAACAGACTCTGAATGAAAACAAAGGAATTATGATGTACAGAACAGAGTTTGAATAAAAAAAACAACGGAATTAGAATGAAAACAACGGAATTTGAATGAAAAAAAGCAGAATTAGAATGAAAACAATGGAATATTAAAACAAACAACAGAATTAGAATGAAAACAACAGAATTAGAATGTAGAGAACAGAATTTGAAAGAAAACAATGGAATTTGAATCAAAACAACAGAATTGAAATGTACAGAAGAGTTTGAATGAAAAAAGCGGAATTAGAATGTACAGAACAGAAATTGAATGAAAACAACAGAATTAGAATGTACAGAACAGACTTTGGAAGAAAACAACGGAATTAAAATGTACAGAACAGAGTTTGAATGAAAACAACGGAATTAGAATGTACAGAACAGAGTTTGAATGATATCAAAGGAATTAGAATGTACAGAACAGAGTTTGAATGAAAACAACGGAATTAGAATGTAGAGAACAGAATTTGAAAGAAAACAATGGAATTTGAATCAAAACAACAGAATTGAAATGTACAGAACAGAGCTTGAATGAAAAAAACGGAATTTGAATGAAAACAAGAGAATTAGAATGTACAGAACAGAGTTTGAATGAAAACAACGAAATTAGAATGAACAGAACTGAATTTGAATCAAAACAATGGAATTTGAATGAAAACAACAGAATTAGAATGAAAACAATGGAATATTAAAACAAACAACAGAATTAGAATGAAAACAACGGAATTAGAATGTACAGAACAGAGTTTGAATGAAAACAACGGAATTAGAATGTACAGAACAGAGTTTGAATGAAAAACGAAAGTAGAATGTACAGAACAGAGTTTGAAAAAAAACAATGGAATTTGAATTAATACAACAGAATTGAAATGTACAGAACAGAGTTTGAATGAAAACAATGGAATTACAATAAGAAAAACTGAATTGAAATGTACAGAACAGAGTTTGAATGAAAACAACGGAATTAGAATGTACAGAACAGAGTTTGAATGAAAACAACGGAATTAGAATGAAAACAACGGAATTTGAATCAAAACAACAGAATTAGAATGAAAACAATGGAATATTAAAACAAACAACAGAATTTGAATGAAAACAACGGAATTAGAATGTACAGAACAGAGTTTGAATGAAAACAACGGAATTTGAATGAAAACAACAGAATTAGAATGTAGAGAACAGAGTTTGAATGAAAACAACGGAATTAGAATGTACAGAACAGAGTTTGAATGAAAACAATGGAATTAGAATAAAAAAAACTGAATTGTACAGAACAGAGTTTGAAAGAAAACAACGGAATTAGAATGTACAGAACAGAGTTTGAATTAAAACAACAGAATTAGAATGTACAGAACAGACTCTGAATGAAAACAACAGAATTAGAATGTACAGAACAGAGTTTGAATGAAAACAACGGAATTAGAATGTACAGAACAGACTCTGAATGAAAACAACGGAATTAGAATGTACAAAACAGAGTTTGAATTAAAAAAACAACGGAATTAGAATGAAAACAACGGAATTTGAATGAAAACAACAGAATTAGAATGAAAACAATGGAATATTAAAACAAACAACAGAATTTGAATGAAAACAACGGAATTAGAATGTACAGAACAGAGTTTGAATGAAAACAACGGAATTTGAATGAAAACAACAGAATTAGAATGTAGAGAACAGAGTTTGAATGAAAACAACGGAATTAGAATGTACAGAACAGAGTTTGAATGAAAACAACGGAATTAGAATGAACAGAACAGACTTTGAATGAAAACAATGGAATTAGAATGTACAGAACAGAGTTTGAATGAAAAACGGAAGTAGAATGTACAGAACAGAGTTTGAATAAAAACAATGGAATTTGAATCAAAACAACAGAATTGAAATGTACAGAACAGAGTTTGAATGAAAACAACGGAATTAGAATGTACAGAACAGAGTTTGAATGAAAAAAACGGAATTAGGATGTACAGAACAGAGTTTGAAAAAAAACAGTGGAATTTGAATCAATACAACTGTCATGGTCCTGGGCCATGTTGGCCCAGTGTTCTTAGTTTCCTTGTATGTTTGTATTTTGTTCCTTGCTTAGGCCATGTTTTCTGAGTTGCCCTGTTGTGTTGTTCCCTAAGTGTTTTCCCTTCATGGCTTTTACCCCCTGTGTGCCCCTCTATGTATTTATGAGCCCTCGTCTCCCTTTGTGGTTGTTTCATGTTTCTCCAGCCCGTTATGTCTGTGTTTTCCCCGTGCTCTCTCTCCTCCTGTCTGAACCTCTGTGCACTTCCTGTTTACTTTGTGACTCTCACGCCCGTACATGTCATGTTCAGTTCACCCCGCCCTGTCTCGTTATGATTATCAGTATCACCTGTGTTCCCCGTGTGTTCCCACTTTCCTCGTTAACCCTCTGTGTATTTCTGTCTGCGTCTCCCTCTGTTCAGCGTGACGTCGTCCCTCATGCTGTGTGGATTTCCCTGTGTTCCTTGGTGAGCTTTATGTTAGTTTTTCCCAGTCTAGTTTTGTATCGCCTATCATCTTCTGTTACGCAATAAAGCTGCCTTTTGAGTTCATTCCCTCGTGCCTGTGAGTCCTGCATTTTGGGTCCTACTCCTGCCTGCCGCACAGCGATTCCTGACAGTACGACGTCACCAGACATGGACCCAGCAGGCTCCTCCCGGGAAAGCGATTTGGCCCGCATCTTCAGCCTGTGGGAGCGAGTTTCCCACGCCTCGGACATTAAAGCGATGTCCATTGGGATAAACGCCATCGAGGCAATTCTCAAGGGGAATCCCCATCTTCACAAGCTCTCAGGATTTTCGGGCCTACTGTCCAATCTGCAGAAAGCCAAGGAGACAGTACAAGTTCGCGAGCTCGTCATACCGCAACAGCGACCGCCACAATCGGGAAACGTTTCCACGCTGCTGCCACTGGACTCCTCTCCATCCACCCTCCACTCTGACTGTCACTCACCCGCTGCTTTTCTCGCAGCAATGTGGTCGGAGGATGAGGAGCCGGCCGTGATCTCTCCGTCGTTGCCGGTTTCCTCCATCACCGCACCTTCGGCTTCCCGAAGAAAACGGCATTCACGCCGCCGACGCGCCACCCCACAGCCGGACATTCGGCCTTCTAATTCACCTGCTGTGGTGAGTGAGGACTCTGTGTCTTTTCCAGACATTATGACTGTTCATTCAGGGGCTGTGTTTTGTGTGGCGGATGTCAATGCGAGCTGCTTATCGCCTGTGCAGCTACCAGAAGCTCAGTCGGCTCCCTCGCAGCTACTTCCAGCTCGGTCAGCTCCCTCGCAGCCCTTCCCAGCTCGGTCAGCTCCCTCGCAGCCCTTCCCAGCTCGGTCAGCTCCCTCGCAGCCCTTCCCAGCTCGGTCAGCTCCCTCGCAGCCCTTCCCAGCTCAGTCAGCTCCCTCGCAGCCCTTCCCAGCTCAGTCAGCTCCCTCGCAGCCCTTCCCAGCTCAGTCAGCTCCCTCGCAGCCCTTCCCAGCTCAGTTAGCTCCCTCGCAGCCCTTCCCAGCTCAGTCAGCTCCCTCGCAGCCCTTCACAGCTCAGTTAGCTCCCTCGCAGCCCTTCACAGCTCAGTTAGCTCCCTCGCAGCCCTTCACAGCTCAGTTAGCTCCCTCGCAGCCCTTCACAGCTCAGTTTCCCGTGTCCCCCTCAGTTCAGTTTCCCGTGTCCCCCTCAGTTCAGTTTCCCGTGTCCCCCTCAGTTCAGTCTCCTGTGTCCCCCTCAGTTCAGTCTCCTGTGTCCCCGCTAGCTCAGCCATTAACTCCACCACACGCTCCATTTTCACCTCTACCATCGCTTCAGTCATCAGTTCGGTCTGCCACTCAGTCGCCCTTAGTTCCGTCATCCACACTACCACCTGTTTCCCTTCCACCCCAACCATCACTACACCCAGCCATTCAGGCTGCTACTCAGTCAGACATTCAACCCATAGCCCTGCCGTTACTATACTCTGTAGCTAAGCTACTAGCCGCCCGACCCACAGCCACTTCAGCCACTCCTCCACCCGTTACACCTCCACTACAACCATCACTGCAGTCTCTAGCGCAGTCTCCTGCAGCTCTGCTTTCCCCAGTGCAGTCTCCAGTGTCCCCAGTGCAGTCTCCAGTGTCCCCAGTGCAGCCTCCTGCAGCCCTGCTTTCCCCAGTGCAGTCTCCAGTGTCCCCAGTGCAGCCTCCTTTAGCACAGTCACCCACTCAACCACCAGCACCACAACCGTCACTACCTCTAGTTCATTCCCCTGTGAAGTCATTAACTCCACCACCTACTCCACTCTCACCACCACCGTTACTACAGACATCAGTTCAGTCCCCTGTGCAGTCATTTACTTCTCCACCGTTAGCAGCTCAGGTCCCCGTGTGTCCAGCAGCTCAGGTCCCCGTGTGTCCAGCAGCTCAGGTCCCCGTGTGTCCAGCAGCTCAGCTCGCACCTGAACCATTGGCCCAGTCCCCGATAGCAATACGGTCTTCTGTTCGGCTTAACATTCAGCCAGGGGTCCCAAACCTCTCTGGCTCTACATCAGCTCGGATGAGCTCATCCAGGACTCCACGGCTCCCACGCCGCCATCTACCTCGTCCGCTGGGGGTTCCAGTGAGCCCGGCCAGCACCTCCTCGTCTCCGCTGAAGGGCCCGAGGAGCCCGTTCAGCCTCCTGTCTCCGCTGAAGGGCCCGAGGGGCCCGTTCAGCCTCCTGTCTCCGCTGGAGGGTCCGAGGGGCCCGTTCAGCCTCCTGTCTCCGCTGGAGGGTCCTGTGCCCACCAGGCCATGGCCAGCACGCCTGGGACTGGAGGGCCGCCGCTGCCTTCCGCGCGGTCGGCCCCCTGAACTGCTCCGTTGTCTCCTTCGCCGCCGCCGCCGCCTTCCGCGCGGTCGGCCTCCTGAACTGCTCCGTTGTCTCCTTCGCCGCCGCCGTTGCCTTGCGCACGGCCGGCCTCCCGAACTGTTTCCACGTCGCCGCCGTTGCCTTGCGCACGGCCGGCCTCCTGAATTGTTTCCACGTCTCCGCCGTTGCCTTCCGCATGGTCGGCCCCCTGAACTGCTCTGTGTTTGGGTTGTTTTCTTGGGCTCCGGTGTTTGCTGTGCTCTTCTTTTGTTTTCTGTTCCGAGCCCTCCATCCTGGGCCCCCGCCGCCCGCCCTGGGTTGTTTTCTGTTTGGTTTTGTTTTTCTGTGTTTGGGCTGTCTGGAGCCAGCCCTTGAGGGGAGGGTACTGTCATGGTCCTGGGCCATGTTGGCCCAGTGTTCTTAGTTTCCTTGTATGTTTGTATTTTGTTCCTTGCTTAGGCCATGTTTTCTGAGTTGCCCTGTTGTGTTGTTCCCTAAGTGTTTTCCCTTCATGGCTTTTACCCCCTGTGTGCCCCTCTATGTATTTATGAGCCCTCGTCTCCCTTTGTGGTTGTTTCATGTTTCTCCAGCCCGTTATGTCTGTGTTTTCCCCGTGCTCTCTCTCCTCCTGTCTGAACCTCTGTGCACTTCCTGTTTACTTTGTGACTCTCACGCCCGTACATGTCATGTTCAGTTCACCCCGCCCTGTCTCGTTATGATTATCAGTGTCACCTGTGTTCCCCGTGTGTTCCCACTTTCCTCGTTAACCCTCTGTGTATTTCTGTCTGCGTCTCCCTCTGTTCAGCGTGACGTCGTCCCTCATGCTGTGTGGATTTCCCTGTGTTCCTTGGTGAGCTTTATGTTAGTTTTTCCCAGTCTAGTTTTGTATCGCCTATCATCTTCTGTTACGCAATAAAGCTGCCTTTTGAGTTCATTCCCTCGTGCCTGTGAGTCCTGCATTTTGGGTCCTACTCCTGCCTGCCGCACAGCGATTCCTGACAACAACAGAATTGAAATGTACAGAACAGAGTTTGAATGATAAAAACGGAATTAGAATGTGCAGAACAGAGTTTGAATGAAAAAATCAGAATTAGAATGTACAGAACAGAGTTTGAATGAAAACAATGGAATTAGAATAAAAAAAACTGAATTGTACAGAACAGAGTTTGAAAGAAAACAACGGAATTAGAATGTACAGAACAGACTCTGAATGAAAACAACGGAATTATGATGTACAGAACAGAGTTTGAATAAAAAAAAAAACAACGGAATTTGAATGAAAAAAAGCAGAATTAGAATGAACAGAACTGAATTTGAATCAAAACAATGGAATTTGAATGAAAACAACAGAATTAGAATGTAGAGAACAGAGTTTGAATGAAAACAACGGAATTAGAATGTACAGAACAGAATTTGAATGAAAACAAGAGAATTAGAATGTACAGAACAGACTTTAAATGAAAACAACGGAATTAAAATGTACAGAACAGAGTTTGAATGAAAACAACGGAATTAGAATGTACAGAACAGAGTTTGAATGATATCAAAGGAATTAGAATGTACAGAACAGAGTTTGAATGAAAACAACGGAATTAGAATGTACAGAACAGAGTTTGAATGAACACAACGGAATTAGAATGTAAAGAACAGAGTTTGAATGAAAACAACGGAATTAGAATGTAGAGAACAGAATTTGAAAGAAAACAATGGAATTTGAATCAAAACAACAGAATTTAAATGTATAGAACAGAGTTTGAATGGAAAAAAAAAAAGGAATTTGAATGAGAACAAGGAAATTAGAATGTACAGAACAGAGTTTGAATGA
Organism: Mchenga conophoros; assembly: GCF_057382185.1. Classification (NCBI taxonomy): domain Eukaryota; kingdom Metazoa; phylum Chordata; class Actinopteri; order Cichliformes; family Cichlidae; genus Mchenga; species Mchenga conophoros. Next base: position 34,167,894 of record NC_140538.1, on the reverse strand, counting down.
AAACAACGGAATTAGAATGTATTAATAGTCGATTGTTTTCATTCTAATTCTGTTGTTTTCATTCAAATTCCATTGTTTTGATTCAAATTCAGTTCAATGGAAAAACAATGGAATTTGAATCAAAACAACAGAATTGAAATGTACAGAACAGAGTTTGAATGAAAAAAACGGAATTAGAATGAACAGAACAGAGTTTGAATGAAAACAACGGATTTAGAATGTACAGAACAGACTTTGAATGAAAACAACAGAATTAGAATGTACAGAACAGACTTTGAATGAAAACAACGGAATTAAAATGTACAGAACAGAGTTTGAATGAAAACAACGGAATTAGAATGTACATAACAGAGTTTGAATGAAAACAACGGAATTAGAATGTACAAAACAGAGTTTGAATGAAAAAAAACAACGGAATTAGAATGAAAACAACGGAATTAGAATGAAAACATCGGAATTTGAATGAAAACAACAGAATTAGAATGAAAACAACGGAATTAGAATGTACAGAACAGAGTTTGAATGAAAACAACAGAAATAGAATGTAGAGAACAGAGTTTGAATGAAAACAACGGAATTAGAATGTACAGAACAGAGTTTGAATGAAAACAAAAGAAATAGAATGTAGAGAACAGAGTTTGAATGAAAACAACGGAATTAGAATGTACAGAACAGAGTTTGAATGAAAACAACGGAATTAAAATGTGCAGAACAGAGTTTGAATGAAAACAATGGAATTAGAATAAAAAAAACAGAATTGAAATGTACAGGGCCCTGTTTCAGGAAGCCGGTTTGGAAAACTCAGAGTGAAAAACGACACTCACGGTTGAGTAACCCCGAACTGTCCAACTCGGAATATTCCGTTTCAGAAAGGCTGATAACAATTAGTTCAGTCAACGCGGAGTTGCTTTAACCCCAAGTGAAGCGCGCGGACGAGGATACATAAAGCCCTGATAAACGGAGCACAGATTAAGCGAGTCACCATGGAGACGGAGGGAAAGAAGGCGCGGTCAATGTATTTCACAGCGCTTGAGGCCGAAATTCTGATGGCAGCATATGCCGATAACATGCAAATTCCGCGGAAAAAAGTAACACAGCCACAGCTGCAAAAGCATGCATGGCAAAACATAGCCGACAGAGTCAATGCGTGAGTGTTAATTTAAACATTGATCGAGGGATTTCCACCCATTTAACACGTTATTTTATCATATGTTATTTTATTTGTTATTTTATACATTTTATTTTGTGATGTGATGTGAGCGCAGGTGCAACCCAACAGGCCCCAAACGTGCCTGGCAGCAAGTAAAAATGAAATATAAAAATATAGTCCAAACAGGTAAGGTGTAATTGTATTATGAGCCATAGTGCTTGGTCTGTTTGTCCCATGTAAATCAATTGCAGTTAGAGGCTACATTAATTTTCTTTCTGTAAGCACTTATTGAAATTATCTGAGCACATTACAAGTACATATTTGCTTACTCTGTATGCTCAAATGTGGCCCGTTATAGCCAACAGAAAAAAAGCGGAGGCCCGAAAAACAGGTGGGGGTCCTCCACCACCACCACTCACAGAGGCTGAGCAGTTGGCCCTCAGCCAAAACAGTGGGCGCCCTGTGGCTGAAGGCATCTCTGCGGGGACATCCTCTGAGTCAATAACCCCGCAAGACACAAGTGCCTACATAAGGGGTAAATTCAAAATAATACATGATGTGCATACATCCTTTCTTCACAGTCACCTTTGCAGTGCGACACATTCATTTGATAAACTCATTACCATAATGGATTATTTTGTAGTGAAGTTATTTTCCTACTGATTTTGCCTTCCCTCAGCCTTGGTTGTCTTTGAGAGCATAATGACAATGAAGTGTAAGGTGCTTGGTATGTTTGTTAATTGCCATTTGGTCCCTTGTAAGTTATAAGTGACCTGTATAAACCTCATATTCTATCAGTTGATGGTGATGGTGTACTGCATCTGGTGCAGCCTCCTGTTGAGCCAGACCAACATGCAGTTGTGAGTAATACTCCACAGATTATATGAGTTTACAGTAGAACAGCAATGTTGTCTATTTCTTTACTACAGGAAAATAATGAAGAAACATTGACAGCTGTTACAGAGGAGGAAGCAACAGAGACACTTTATGAGGTTTACATCTTTTAATACTTTGTGTACAGGAAATACAGGCGACCAATAAAGCCAGTTGAACAAAAAATCTGTTTATTCTTCTTTCAACATGTTGAGGTGATGGGTCAAAAGAAATGATTGTGACATATGGTGTCTCTGACTGCTCTTCCATCTTGTATGTCCGTGGGAGGGTCAGGATGTTCATGGTTTGGATCACTGCTGATGTTTGGTTCAGAAGGACAGTGTTCTCCTCTAATTGTGGCAATGTTGTGAAGAATCACACATGCCACAATAATGTCACATGCCCTTTCTGGGGTGACCCTGAGTCTTTGCAGGCACTGGAACCGGGCCTTAAGCATTCCGATAGTCATTTCAATTCTGGCTCTTGTCCTGCAATTAGCCAGATTATATCGCTGCTGTGGGCCCGGTTCAGGGTCAGGGTAAGGGGTAAGCAAATAGGGTAAACATGGATACCCCCTATCACCAAGCAAGTAGCCAGTGAACTCTCCTAAGACAGAAGGGTACACTTCAGTTCAAATGTCCCTGAAGCAATTGGTCTTTATATATTTTAAAGTATTCTCAACTCACCATGTCCAAATTTTGTGCTCAGTGTACATTCACGGAATATTTGTGAGTCATGGACAGAGCCTGGCCACTTGGCTTCCACATTTGTGATAATGTTGGCAGCATCACATATGATCTTCACAGTGCAGAGAACACAAATTAGCATCCATTACTATAATGAAATAATTTGTTAGTTTGACATGCTACAGGGAACTATGTACCTGTACATTAATGCTGTGGAAAGACTTCCTGTTCACATAGTCTCCTTCATTTACTGAAGGAGCAATGATTGGAATGTGAGTGCCATCTGTACAGCCAATCACGCCTGGGAACCCTGAAAATAAATGTGCAATTTAAGTAGTAGTCCAAGTATCACCACATCATACATTAAGTTTTGGTCATCCTGATACCTGCAATTTTGTGGCATCCCTCTTTGATAAATCTTGTGGGTCTGTGACCGGGGAACACCACAAACGAGTACAGGAGACGTTTCAGTGCAACTGTAACATTCCTGACTGCCCGACAGACGGTAGCCTTGGAAACGTGCTCAGCGTCACCAATATTATACAGAAAGCTCCCGTTTGCAAGAAACCGAAGTGCAATACAAATAATATGCAATGAACTGAGAGCATGTCCGCGATGTGTCACATGCGTAATATATGGCCTGAGGATGTTATCCAAATAAATTATAGATTGTGCTGAGAAACGGTAACGTTCGCACAGAAAATCATCAGGAAATGATAAAATGTCCAAACGCGCTCTGATCACTCTCTCCCGGCGGAGAGCTCTGCGGAGAATTTGGGCTTCACGATCTACTGGCTCTTCAAGGAAGTGGCACGCCATGTCCGACACTTCCTACTGTCAGGTTTCCGACAAAGGGGCGGAGACAGTCAGGGTTAGTTGTAGTAAACCTGCTAGGGGGCAGGTTAGCTTCACGGAGTGTGTCGTCATAGTGACTCACTCAGGCTGCAGCTGAACTCGCTTTGTGAAACCGAAAACCCAGAGTTTTCGTTAACTCAGGGTATACTTACTCAGTTTTTCCACTAAACCGGCTTCCTGAAACAGGGCCCAGAACAGAGTTTGAATGAAAACAACGGAATTGGAATGTACAGAATAGAGTTTGAATGAAAACAACGGAATTAGAATGTACAGAACAGAGTTTGAATGAAAACAACGGAATTAGAATGTACAGAACAGACTTTGAATGAAAACAACGGAATTAGAATGTACAGAACAGAGTTTGAATGAAAAACGGAAGTAGAATGTACAGAACAGAGTTTGAATAAAAACAATGGAATTTGAATCAAAACAACAGAATTGAAATGTACAGAACAGAGTTTGAAAGAAAAAAAACGGAATTAAAATGTACAGAACAGAGTTTGAATGAAAACAATGGAATTAGAATAAAAAAAACTGAATTGAAATGTACAGAACAGAGTTTGAATGAAAACAGAATTAGAATGAAAACAATGGAATATTGAAACAAACAGAATTAGAATGAAAACAACGGAATTAGAATGTACAGAACAGAGTTTGAATGAAAACAACGGAATTAGAATGTACAGAACAGAGTTTGAATGAAAACAACGGAATTAGAATAAAAAAAACTGAATTGAAATGTACAGAACAGACTTTGAATGAAAACAACGGAATTAGAATGTACAGAACAGACTTTGAATGAAAACAAAAGAATTAGAATGTACAGAACAGAGTTTGAATGAAAACAACGGAAGTAGAATGTACAGAACAGAGTTTGAATGATATCAAAGGAATTAGAATGTACAGAACAGAGTTTGAATTAAAACAACGGAATTAGAATGTACAGAACAGATTTTGAATGAACACAACGGAATTAGAATGTAAAGAACAGAGTTTGAATGAAAACAACGGAATTAGAATGTACAGAACAGAGTTTGAATGAAAACAACGGAATTAGAATGTAGAGAACAGAATTTGAAAGAAAACAATGGAATTTGAATCAAAACAACAGAATTTAAATGTATAGAACAGAGTTTGAATGAAAAAAAAAGGAACTTGAATGAGAACAAGAGAATTAGAATGTACAGAAAAGAGTTTGAATGAAAACAACGGAATTAGAATGTATTAATAGTCGATTGATTTCATTCTAATTCTGTTGTTTTCATTCAAATTCCATTGTTTTGATTCAAATTCAGTTCAATGGAAAAACAATGGAATTTGAATCAAAACAACAGAATTGAAATGTACAGAACCGAGTTTGAATGAAAAAAACGGAATTAGAATGAACAGAACAGAGTTTGAATGAAAACAACGGATTTAGAATGTACAGAACAGAGTTTGAATGAAAACAACGGAATTAGAATGTACAGAACAGAGTTTGAATGAAAACAACGGAATTAAAATGTACAGAACAGAGTTTGAATGAAAACAACGGAATTAGAATGTACAGAACAGAGTTTGAATTAAAAAAACAACGGAATTAGAATGAAAACAACGGAATTAGAATGAAAACATCGGAATTTGAATGAAAACAACAGAATTAGAATGAAAACAACGGAATTAGAATGTACAGAACAGAGTTTGAATGAAAACAACAGAATTAGAATGTAGAGAACAGAGTTTGAATGAAAACAACGGAATTAGAATGTACAGAACAGAGTTTGAATGAAAACAACGGAATTAAAATGTACAGAACAGAGTTTGAATGAAAAACGGAAGTAGAATGTACAGAACAGAGTTTGAATGAAAACAATGGAATTAGAATAAAAAAAACAGAATTGAAATGTACAGAACAGAGTTTGAATGAAAACAACGGAATTAGAATGTACAGAACAGAGTTTGAATGAAAACAACGGAATTAGAATGTACAGAACAGACTTTGAATGAAAACAACGGAATTAGAATGTACAGAACAGAGTTTGAATGAAAAACGGAAGTAGAATGTACAGAACAGAGTTTGAATAAAAACAATGGAATTTGAATCAAAACAACAGAATTGAAATGTACAGAACAGAGTTTGAAAGAAAAAAAACGGAATTAAAATGTACAGAACAGAGTTTGAATGAAAACAATGGGATTAGAATAAAAAAAACTGAATTGAAATGTACAGAACAGAGTTTGAATGAAAACAGAATTAGAATGAAAACAATGGAATATTGAAACAAACAGAATTAGAATGAAAACAACGGAATTAGAATGTACAGAACAGAGTTTGAATGAAAACAACGGAATTAGAATGTACAGAACAGAGTTTGAATGAAAACAACGGAATTAGAATAAAAAAAACTGAATTGAAATGTACAGAACAGACTTTGAATGAAAACAACGGAATTAGAATGTACAGAACAGACTTTGAATGAAAACAAAAGAATTAGAATGTACAGAACAGAGTTTGAATGAAAACAACGGAAGTAGAATGTACAGAACAGAATTTGAATGAAAACAACAGAATTAGAAAGTACAGAACAGAGTTTGAATGAAAACAACAGAATTAGAATGTACAGAACAGAGTTTGAATGATATCAAAGGAATTAGAATGTACAGAACAGAGTTTGTATGAAAACAACGGAATTAGAATGTAGATGTCATGTTTCGGCTGTGTGGCAGGCAGGAGAGGACCCAAACGCAAACTCACAGAGACAAAAGGTAAACTCAAAAAACACAGCTTTATTGCTGGCGTGGAGTGGGACACGAAAAACAATACAAAATAAACTAAACTGGAAAAACTAAAGCACAAGGAGCCACAGGGAAAAATCACACCGCTATGATGGAGACTACGACACTGACAAAGCGAAACACAAGGCTTAAATACACAGAGGGATAACGAGGGAATGAGACACAGAAGGGGAGCACAGCTGGGAGTAATCAGGCTGGACGAGACAGAGACGCAAAACTAGAAACACTCACATGAGGCATGGACCTACAAAGTAAAACAGGAAACACACTGACTGAATTCTAAACATGCAAACTTAACAGCAACAGGGGAGACATAACATGGAACACAGGGAAGCCATATGACAAAGCCAAAGAGCAAAACCTAAGATAACCATAACTGAGATCTAGGGAAACACGAAACAGTACCACAAAGGACTCAAAACATAAACCATGATATAAAAGCACAGGATCTCTTCCAAAAATAGGAAACATAATGAGACGCAGACATGATAACCGGAACTTAACAACGTAAGACACAGACATGAACCACATGAAGAGCAGGGGAGACTTAACATGGGTTGGAAACACAAGGGGGAACTAATAAGCAAATGAACATAGGAGGCCTAATGAGCTTAACATACTATACACATTAAGATGAACTAAAACTCAAAACACTGGGTCCTAAGACCCAGGACCGTGACAGTAGAGAACAGAATTTGAAAGAAAACAATGGAATTTGAATCAAAACAACAGAATTGAAATGTACAGAACAGAGTTTGAATGAAAAAAAAGAATTAGAATGTACAGAACAGACTTTGAATGAAAACAACGGAATTAGAATGTACAGAACAGAGTTTGAATGAAAAACGGAAGTAGAATGTACAGAACAGAGTTTGAATAAAAACAATGGAATTTGAATCAAAACAACAGAATTGAAATGTACAGAACAGAGTTTGAATGAAAACAACGGAATTAGAATATACAGAACAGAGTTTGAATGAAAACAACGGAAGTAGAATGTACACAACAGACTTTGAATGAAAACAACGGAATTAGAATGTACAGAACAGAGTTTGAATGAAAAACGGAAGTAGAATGTACAGAACAGAGTTTGAATAAAAACAATGGAATTTGAATCAAAACAACAGAATTGAAATGTACAGAACAGAGTTTGAATGAAAACAACGGAAGTAGAATGTACAGAACAGAGTTTGAATGATATCAAAGGAATTAGAATGTACAGAACAGAGTTTGAATTAAAACAACGGAATTAGAATGTACAGAACAGAGTTTGAATGAACACAACGGAATTAGAATGTAAAGAACAGAGTTTGAATGAAAACAACAGAATTAGAATGTACAGAACAGAGTTTGAATGAAAACAACGGAATTAGAATGTAGAGAACAGAATTTGAAAGAAAACAATGGAATTTGAATCAAAACAACAGAATTTAAATGTATAGAACAGAGTTTGAATGAAAAAAAAAGGAATTTGAATGAGAACAAGAGAATTAGAATGTACAGAAAAGAGTTTGAATGAAAACAACGGAATTAGAATGTATTAATAGTCGATTGATTTCATTCTAATTCTGTTGTTTTCATTCAAATTCCATTGTTTTGATTCAAATTCAGTTCAATGGAAAAACAATGGAATTTGAATCAAAACAACAGAATTGAAATGTACAGAACCGAGTTTGAATGAAAAAAACGGAATTAGAATGAACAGAACAGAGTTTGAATGAAAACAACGGATTTAGAATGTACAGAACAGAGTTTGAATGAAAACAACGGAATTAGAATGTACAGAACAGAGTTTGAATGAAAACAACAGAATTAGAATGTACAGAACAGAGTTTGAATGAAAACAACGGAATTAAAATGTACAGAACAGAGTTTGAATGAAAACAACGGAATTAGAATGTACAGAACAGAGTTTGAATGAAAACAACGGAATTAGAATGTACAAAACAGAGTTTGAATTAAAAAAACAACGGAATTAGAATGAAAACAACGGAATTAGAATGAAAACATCGGAATTTGAATGAAAACAACAGAATTAGAATGAAAACAATGGAATATTAAAACAAACAACAGAATTTGAATGAAAACAACGGAATTAGAATGTACAGAACAGAGTTTGAATGAAAACAACAGAATTAGAATGTAGAGAACAGAGTTTGAATGAAAACAACGGAATTAGAATGTACAGAACAGAGTTTGAATGAAAACAACGGAATTAAAATGTACAGAACAGAGTTTGAATGAAAAACGGAATTAGAATGTACAGAACAGAGTTTGAATGAAAACAATGGAATTAGAATAAAAAAAACAGAATTGAAATGTACAGAACAGAGTTTGAATGAAAACAACGGAATTGGAATGTACAGAATAGAGTTTGAATGAAAACAACGGAATTAGAATGTACAGAACAGAGTTTGAATGAAAACAACGGAATTAGAATGTACAGAACAGACTTTGAATGAAAACAACGGAATTAGAATGTACAGAACAGAGTTTGAATGAAAAACGGAAGTAGAATGTACAGAACAGAGTTTGAATAAAAACAATGGAATTTGAATCAAAACAACAGAATTGAAATGTACAGAACAGAGTTTGAAAGAAAAAAAACGGAATTAAAATGTACAGAACAGAGTTTGAATGAAAACAATGGGATTAGAATAAAAAAAACTGAATTGAAATGTACAGAACAGAGTTTGAATGAAAACAGAATTAGAATGAAAACAATGGAATATTGAAACAAACAGAATTAGAATGAAAACAACGGAATTAGAATGTACAGAACAGAGTTTGAATGAAAACAACGGAATTAGAATGTACAGAACAGAGTTTGAATGAAAACAACGGAATTAGAATAAAAAAAACTGAATTGAAATGTACAGAACAGACTTTGAATGAAAACAACGGAATTAGAATGTACAGAACAGACTTTGAATGAAAACAAAAGAATTAGAATGTACAGAACAGAGTTTGAATGAAAACAACGGAAGTAGAATGTACAGAACAGAATTTGAATGAAAACAACAGAATTAGAAAGTACAGAACAGAGTTTGAATGAAAACAACAGAATTAGAATGTACAGAACAGAGTTTGAATGATATCAAAGGAATTAGAATGTACAGAACAGAGTTTGTATGAAAACAACGGAATTAGAATGTAGATGTCATGTTTCGGCTGTGTGGCAGGCAGGAGAGGACCCAAACGCAAACTCACAGAGACAAAAGGTAAACTCAAAAAACACAGCTTTATTGCTGGCGTGGAGTGGGACACGAAAAACAATACAAAATAAACTAAACTGGAAAAACTAAAGCACAAGGAGCCACAGGGAAAAATCACACAGCTATGATGGAGACTACGACACTGACAAAGAGAAACACAAGGCTTAAATACACAGAGGGATAACGAGGGAATGAGACACAGAAGGGGAGCACAGCTGGGAGTAATCAGGCTGGACGAGACAGAGACGCAAAACTAGAAACACTCACATGAGGCATGGACCTACAAAGTAAAACAGGAAACACACTGACTGAATTCTAAACATGCAAACTTAACAGCAACAGGGGAGACATAACATGGAACACAGGGAAGCCATATGACAAAGCCAAAGAGCAAAACCTAAGATAACCATAACTGAGATCTAGGGAAACACGAAACAGTACCACAAAGGACTCAAAACATAAACCATGATATAAAAGCACAGGATCTCTTCCAAAAATAGGAAACATAATGAGACGCAGACATGATAACCGGAACTTAACAACGTAAGACACAGACATGAACCACATGAAGAGCAGGGGAGACTTAACATGGGTTGGAAACACAAGGGGGAACTAATAAGCAAATGAACATAGGAGGCCTAATGAGCTTAACATACTATACACATTAAGATGAACTAAAACTCAAAACACTGGGTCCTAAGACCCAGGACCGTGACAGTAGAGAACAGAATTTGAAAGAAAACAATGGAATTTGAATCAAAACAACAGAATTGAAATGTACAGAACAGAGTTTGAATGAAAAAAAAGAATTAGAATGTACAGAACAGACTTTGAATGAAAACAACGGAATTAGAATGTACAGAACAGAGTTTGAATGAAAAACGGAAGTAGAATGTACAGAACAGAGTTTGAATAAAAACAATGGAATTTGAATCAAAACAACAGAATTGAAATGTACAGAACAGAGTTTGAATGAAAACAACGGAATTAGAATATACAGAACAGAGTTTGAATGAAAACAACGGAAGTAGAATGTACACAACAGACTTTGAATGAAAACAACGGAATTAGAATGTACAGAACAGAGTTTGAATGAAAAACGGAAGTAGAATGTACAGAACAGAGTTTGAATAAAAACAATGGAATTTGAATCAAAACAACAGAATTGAAATGTACAGAACAGAGTTTGAATGAAAACAACGGAATTAGAATATACAGAACAGAGTTTGAATGAAAACAACGGAAGTAGAATGTACACAACAGACTTTGAATGAAAACAACGGAATTAGAATGTACAGAACAGAGTTTGAATGAAAAACGGAAGTAGAATGTACAGAACAGAGTTTGAATAAAAACAATGGAATTTGAATCAAAACAACAGAATTGAAATGTACAGAACAGAGTTTGAATGAAAACAACGGAATTAGAATGTACAGAACAGAGTTTGAATGAAAACAAGGGATTTAGAATATACAGAACAGAGTTTGAATGAAAACAACGGAAGTAGAATGTACACAACAGACTTTGAATGAAAACAACGGAATTAGAATGTACAGAACAGAGTTTGAATAAAAAAACAACGGAATTAGAATGAAAACAACTGAATTAGAATGTACAGAACAGAGTTTGAATGAAAACAACGGAATTAGAATGAAAACAACGGAATTAGAATGTACAGAACAGACTTTGAATGAAAACAACGGAATTAGAATGTACAGAACAGACTTTGAATGAAAAGAACGGAATTAGAATGTACAGAACAGAGTTTGAATAAAAAAACAACGGAATTAGAATGTAGAGAACAGAATTTGAATCAAAACAATGGAATTTGAATCAAAACCACAGAATTAAAATGTACAGAACAGAGTTTGAATGAAAACAACGGAATTAGAATGTACAGAACAGAGTTTGAATGAAAACAAGGGAATTAGAATGTACAGAACATGTCATGATTCGTTGTGTGGCAGGCAGGAGAAGGACCCAAGATGCAGACTCACAGACACGGGGATAAACTTAACGATCACAGTTTTAATGCTGGCTTAAAGGTGAAACACAAAACAGTACTGAACTAAACTGGAAAAACTAAACATGAGATGTACCAGGAACCACGGGGAGAGTAACACACAACATGAGGGAGAACGCGACGCCGAACAGAGGAAGACGCAGACAGAAATACACAGAGGGTTAACGAGGAAAGTGGGAACACACGGGGAACACAGCTGACACAGATAACCATAACGAGACAGGGCGGGGTGAACATAACACTGACGGGAGACGGGCAGAGTCAAACAGGAAGTACACAGAGGTTCAGACAGGAGGAGAGAGCACGGGGAGAACACAGACATAACAGGCTGGGGAAAACATGGAATAAAACACGAAAGGGGACAAGGGCTCATGAATAGAGGGGCACACAGGGGGTGAGAGTCACAAAGGGAAAGCACACAGGGAACAACATAACAGGGCAACTCAGGAAACAGAACCTAAACAGGGAACTGAATACAAAAATACAAGAGAACTAAGAATACTGGGCCAACATGGCCCAGGACCATGACAGAACAGACTTTGAATGAAAACAAGGTGTTACGACTGTGACCGTAATTGTGTGTGAATTTGAGTGTCCAGGTGCTCCTCCGGGATTGGTGCATCTAGGGTGGATGGATCACACCGATTGGCTGACGACTGGGAGGCAGCGGATAAGAAGAGACCGCCAGGGACTGCCAATTCATTCATCCTCGGCCCAACCCAACCGGCAGACCGTTCACTGTGTCATACTATGTTAATGTAAGAGCATGTAGGGGTGGACCGCCTTTTTGGTTGATCAGTTTTCTCCTGTTTTTGTTAGGCAGGGAGGAAAGTGATTGTCGTTTGGTTTAGTTCTTTTTGAGTAGGTAAGTTGCGTTTATTCCTGAGATAGGTTACTTTTGTTTGTTGTTTTGGCCTTGGGTTCACCCTGAAGTTATGATGCTCCCTTCCTTTGTTTAACTGCACCTTGTTGTAAATAAATCACTGTCACAAAATATTAAGTGTGTGACGTGCTGCTTGGGGGTTGGACGGGGATGGATCACCCTTTATGTTGTGGTCTGGCCGCGCCTAGACGGGCCATAATTAGAATGTACAGAACAGAGTTTGAATGAAAACAACGGAATTAGAATGTACAGAACAGAGTTTGAATGAAAACAATGGAATTAGAATCAAAACAACAGAATTGAAATGTACAGAACAGAGTTTGAATGAAAACAACGGAATTAGAATGTACAGAACAGAGTTTGCACCATGGCAAAAGGTAGGCACGGATTTATTTCATCTGGATGGCAAGGACTATATTTTGGTGATTGACTACTATTCTAATTATCCAGAAGTGGCACAGCTTTCCAGTACATCAGCACAGTCAGTCATCACACACATGAAGGGCTTTTTTGCCAGACATGGAATTCCACAGTGTGTCATCAGTGACAATGGTCCACAATATGACTGTAGAGAATTTAGTGACTTTGCAAAACAATATGGATTTCAACATATCACCTCTAGTCCCTTGTATCCCCAAGCGAGAGGACAGGCAGAAAAAGGAGTCCAAATAGTAAAGAGATTGTTCAAAAAAGCAAGAGACAGTAAGACCGACCCTTACCTGGCTCTGCTAAGCTACAGAGCTTCATCCCTGGAGTGTGGGGCATCACCTGCTGAGCTACTCATGCATCGCAAGCTCCGCACCACACTTCCACACATTTCCAAGGAAAATGACAATGCACATGACGACAAGCTGACCGACAAAAGGATGAAACTCAAGCACAGACAGAAAATGAACTATGACCCACCCCATGCAGCAGACTGTGACAGCACTGAGCAGCTCCTTCAGTGGGAGACTGCAGCACCCACGGTGTGGGACGGAGAGATTTCGCAGGTCTTTCCTCCCCACTGCTGTCAGACTCCATAATAAAGACTTTAACTGATCAAGCACACACATCCATACATATGCAATAATACTAAGTGCAATAATCCTTTCTGTCATCGTTGTATTTTTACTCAGTTGTATATAGTATTTGTATTTGTATTCTATTTTTTATCTTATTGTATATTTATTTTATTTTATTCTACTGTATATAGTATTTTATTCTATTCTGTACAGTTGTGTACTGTATTTATTCTTATTGTATTCTAATTCTTGCCTCATAACTTTTGCACTGTCCACTTCCTGCTGTGACAAAACAAATTTCCCACGTGTGGGACTAATAAAGGTTATCTTATCTTATCTTATCTTATGACAAAACTGCAAGGCGTCTGGAACCGCTTCAGGAAAGAGATGTTGTGAGGATTGCAGGTCCAGATTTCTGGGACAAAAAAGCAACAGTTCTCAGTGAAGTAGGGCCCAGATCGTTTGCTGTTCAGACAGAGAATGGACAAGTGTTAAGAAGAAACCGGAGAAGTCTGTTAAAGACACAGGATGTTAAACATCAGGACACAGAGACTGGAACTGAACAACGAGGTGCTAACCCTGTTGAGCACCACAGTGAGCCTCCTTCACCTTCCCCAATGTCTGAGATACTGAGAAGGTCTACCAGACCTAAGAAACCTACAGAGAGGCTCATAGAACAAGTGTGAACTGTTGTGGTAAAGAATTGCTAAAAAAAACCAAACAAAATAATAATAATAATAAATCACAGGTAAATAACGGATAATAATTCATTTAGAATAGTAATTGTTCACCGACGTGTTTTTTTCCCGTTTTATATACTTCCAAAAAGAAAACCTAACTTCTGCCATTCAATGCTGAACAAATTTAAACTTTTTAAAATTATGCAAAATGCAAAACGCTTAGCCGTGTCTCTGATAAAACCTCTGTAATTTCAGAGGTATTGTTCATGTGTTGATTGTTGATTGTATTGTTCATTGTTGATTAATGGTTTTCTTTCGTTTTTGATGTACTGCAGAATATTTTTATAAAATCCCAGGCCAGGAAAATCACCTTTATGTTTTTCTGTGTTTTATCCTCAGCTACTTTGACACAAAGGCATCTGCTGTGATGCTCACACCTTTGATAAAGTCTTGCGTGTGTCAGCTTCCTTTTTATAGATACAAAAATATGTAAATGTACTGATCTGAATTATAATATTTCTGGCTGTCAAAATTTCCCAGATTCAAATCGAATTGAATCGAATTAAATCGAATCGTGGATCAAATCGATTCGGGACCTTGTGAATCGGCATTGAATCGATTCTAGAAATCAGTGATGATACCCAGCCCTAGAGTACTATGCTGCTGGTAGCTTCGCTGTCAAATACAAAACGGGCTTTTGAAGTTTGGAGGCTGTGGTGGCATAATTAATTTGGAGGCAGTGGCTTAATTAGTGACAAAACTGATTACCCCAGATTAAGTATGACACGTGGATATACTCGATACATTATGCTTAACTGTATCGAGTTGGTTAATGCCTCGTCTCACAGCAGGCTTCTCCAGCCGAGCTACAGCAACAGCGGTGTCGTTCTAGAGCTGGCAACCGGAAGCTGTGATCAGCTGATCGAGGAGGAGCTGTAGAAGAGGTGAGCCATCTTCCCCCGGCAGACAGGTTGATACACTTTGATAACGCTTTGACGAGTGGGATAAGGGAAAAATCATCCTGATATCCCGGTGTCATTTGAAGGCATAGAGGATTTTAAGACGGACAACTGGTGACAGTTGCGAAGGGAGCTATCTAAAGGACTCGTTTGAATTTCTTCATCAGATCTGACTGAGGAATATGCCAGCTTTTACGTCAGACAGAGCCTCTAATATCAGCACAAAGAACGGAAAAAAATGCTAAGAGCGTGGATTTAGATCATAATATGAAACAAGCGTAACCTAGATATATGCCTAAGTCCGGAAGATATGCGATGTAAGAAAGTATGTAGTCCTTAATGTGCGGAAGGTGTACAACATCAGCAGTAAATGTAAACAAACAGCTATTCAAGCTAGTTGAACTTAGCCGACTGGAGGTTAGCTTTCTAATGCTAGTACATATAGCTAACATAAGGTAGCACAGCGAAGGTAAATCGAGCAAAATAAGCCTGTAGTCGGAAATATAAACGATATTTAATCGTAGTTTAACTGTCTACAGCGCATGACATGTTTATAGTATCCAAGTAGGCATTTGTTAGCCTATCTGCTAACGTTAGCTAATTCTTATTTCCATTGCAGATGAAAATGACATTAAAACTAGCTCATTAAACGAGGAACAGAGAAGACACTTTGCAATATTAACACCACGGGTGTTTGACATCTTCTTTCTTGTGAGAAAGACTCTTTCAGGATCGTTATAATGCAGCAGTAGTTAATGTTGATACCCAGTGTGAGTTGAGCTAAATGCCTGAAAAGAGTAGGACGTCTGGATGAACGAAACCGCTTCGAGACTTCACGAGGCTTTACATTTACACCAACAAGCGTTTTTTTTTTAACCTCTGTTTTCTATTCTTATTCGTGGCTCTATGATGAGAGAGTTTTTCATTTTCTACTTTTGACAGGAACGTTGCTTTGTGAGTTTGAGTCGTTGGGCATCTCAGCGGCAAAGTTGCCGTCAAAGACTTTTCACTATTCAGAGTTTTTGGCTTTGAATCCAAGTGTGGAAGGAAGCTTCACCTCTGCGCAGTGGCTTATGCCGACTGAAATCACAAATAGCTACGTAGACAAATATTAATTGTAGTTGTGCTGTATATATTTTTTGCAGACTATTCAAAGCATTGTTTTAAAAAATTGTATGTGTTTGAGGCGATAAGCCTCTCGGCAGTGATTTGGTTGTTAGTGGTCTCCCCTCCCCCAGTGTTCAGACTGACTCTTTTGGAGCTGTGGGCACTGTTTGTCGGGCTTCCCCTTGTTTTTTAGACGGCAGAAAGGCCGTAGACTCAAATCGCTGTCCCGGGACTCCTAACCTCTTTAAGAGTGGATGTAATGGAACTGATGTTTGCCGAGTGGGAGGATGGGGAGAGGTTCTCCTTTGAAGACTCGGACCGATTCGAAGAAGACTCTCTCTGCTCCTTCATCTCGGAGGCCGAGAGCCTCTGTCAGAACTGGAGGGGATGGAGGAAGCAGTCTGCTGGACCCAACTCCCCCACTGTCAAGATTAAAGGTCGGAGAGGGACACACACACACACACACACACACACACACACACACACACACACACAATGTGCTTCCATTCATTATACATACTTGAAAATGTACTATAGCAGTATTACCTGTTGCTGCTGGGAAACGCATTTGATGCTATGATATCTTATAATATAAACTATACTGTTAATTAATCATGCAAATTAATTTTTGAAGCAGAAACAAAACTGTGGAGTAATTTTTAAAACCTGTTAATTCAGTTGATATTTTATCATATAGAAGAAAAGCAGTCTGTCAGTTCCACTTTGCACTGTCAGATTAAAGTAAACATTTTGATTAGACTTTTAAAATACAATTACAAGAAAAGGTTTGTTATCACTAAGCACCAAGATGTTATTGCTGATCGGTCATGAAATTTGAATCTGACAATCTGATATTAGATTGTAATAATATAGTCTGATTAAACTAATAGCGCACAGAAAGTTCCAAATGTCTTTGAAAATGCTGAAAAAATTCTGTTAAATCAGTTCTGATTTTGCTAAATGTCCTGCTTTCAGGAAAGGATTCAATTACTTTTTTCTCGCATTACTATCTATATATTTACTATCTATATATTTTGTAATAAAATAGTCATACAGATGGCAGGGTTCTTCCTCCATGGAGAAGTTTTATTGACCTGCTTAGACTTTTTTTAGTAAGCACCAAACAAATGCATGAGCAAAATGCTAACATGTGAGAACAAATTCAAACACTCTGTCGTGTTTAATATCAAACAGCAGTTAACAAGCAGCATAGAAACTTAAATATAATGTCTTCAGTTTCCAGCTGTCAGCTCTCCTCTCACACCAACCCACTATATTTTACAGAGGCACTGCGTGAGCCACATCAGGAGCAATGTTTTTGTTTTGAATGGTTCTGACGTCTATGCTGTTCATGGTCTGAATGTGGAATTGTTCTCAGTTGTAGTCTTAGCTCTCCTTGTTTTAGCTGTAGTTTTTTAAAGGGTTGCCAGCACTCACATATGACACCTTTGCATTGTGTGCTGCAGTTAAGCACCAGCAGAAGTCTAAACTGTGCTTGTCTTGTATCTGAGGAAGTGATGACACTGTGGATAAACTTTTTTGTCCAAAAGTAATACTACACAAATGCTGGATATTAAGACAAATGAGGAAAAAAAGTCAAATTTATTTATATAGCACATTTAAAACAACAACAGTTGACCATGGTGCTGTACATTTAAGATAATCAAGAGATAAAAATAGCAAAACAAGATTTAAGAAAAAGAAGTATAAAATGAGAAGATTTGAGTAAAATATAAGACAAATAAAAGTAGTACAAACTTGAAAGTGTCCCTTCACAGCAGAGGTCCTGATGTGAAAGGGCAGTTTGTTCCACAATTTAGGAGCAGTTACAGCAAAGGCCCAGTCTGCTCTGTGCTTTAATCTGGACCTAGGGACAGCCAGGAGCATATGAACGGCAGACCTCAGTGATCTTGCAGGAGTGTACCAATTTAAGCGATCAGAAAGCTATGAGGGGACTAACCCGTGCAACGCCTTAAAAACGAATAATAAAATCTTAAAATCAATTTGAAAACTAACTGGTAGCTAGTGTAAGGATGCTAGTATGGTCTCGCTTGCGTGTGCCAGTCAGTGCTGCAGCTTTTTGGACCAACTGCAGTCGGCTACCTGATGACAGACTGACACCTGAGTCTGACACTATTACAAAAGTCAGGCGAAATGAAGGATGGATAGCTCTCTCAAAGTCTGTAAAACAGAGGAATGGCTTCATTTTTGCAAGCAGACAGAGATGAAAGAAACTGCATTAATCTGTGTGTCAAACATACTGTACTTCATACTGTCAAAAATCACTGCTAGGTTCTTCACAAAGGGTTTTTTATACATTTATAAAGGGCCAAAGTCATAGTGGTCACAGGGACCAAACACAATGACCTCTGTGTTCTGTGCATTTAAGTTAAGAAAGTTGAAAGCCGTCCATGCCTTGACATCCTCCAAACAATCTAGCAAACCCTTCAGAGGACTCACAGATTTACGTTTCAGTGGTAGGTAAATCTGTGGGTCATCAACAATGGAATGAGATGCTAAATAAGATATGAGGCTTGTGACAGTTATTAGACACAATCTTAGAGAAACACTTTAAGCCATTTTCTAACCCACTTCTCTTAAATGCTGAAGTCTTGATTGAGTGTTTGAAGTGTATTTTAGTGTAACCACATTTATATGGTGTTTATCAAATAAGCATTCATTTAGAGACCACTTTGTTTTATATATATATATATATATATATATATATATATATATATATATATATGGATGATCTGATATCCTCGTGTTGGTGTTGTTCCCAGACCATCATGAAAATGTTGTTCCAGGTTCAACATTGCAAGTGACCAATCACATTGTTGTGACGTTATTCTTTTGCGCGCCAAGCCATTCGTGCATTTATGAAATTCCAATGTTGCAAGGACAATATCAATTCTGCTTACTGTTTATTAAAGGGTTAGGGTCAGGGTCCGTTGATCGGCGGACAGAGGCGGTTTCTCGCAGCTTAAGTACAGTTTTTTGTTTTACGCCGGTTTTTCCTGAAGTCGCAAAAGTATGACGTCACAACATTCTGATTGGTCACTTGCAATGTTGATCCTGGAACAACATTTAGTATGATGATCTGGGAACAACACCAACACGAGGATATCAGATCGTGCATATATATATATATACACTTCAAGGACTTTAAATACCTCACCTCTACAGTCAATTTAGATCACCAATTACACTAAAATAAATGTCTTTGGACTGTGAGAGGAAACCAGAGTACCAGGAAAAGCCCTGAACCGTAAGAAAATGCAGTTCAGACATTAACACCCTGGGTTCAAATCGGGACCCTTCTCGCTGTGAGGTGACAGTGCTAGCCACTTCTACAGTGTGCTGCACGTAAATACAGTGAGGCTACAGTTTCTTGTTAGCAGATATGCTGACAGTTCAGTGGGTTATGAACATAATTAAAGTTAACTTGTATTTCTGCTGCTGACATGAGCTTAAATGGTGGACGAAGGAACATCCTGAAGTCTTTTTGGCATTTAAACCTTCTCTAGTATCCAACAGAGCTCAGCTTGTAAAGGGCTAGTTGGGGCGATCGTGGCTCAAGAGTTGGGAGTTCGCCTTGTAATCGGAAGGTTGCCGGTTCGAGCCCCGGCTTGGACAGTCTCGGTCGTTGTGTCCTTGGGCAAGACACTTCACCCGTTGCCTACTGGTGGTGGTCAGAGGGCCCGGTGGCGCCAGTGTCCGGCAGCCTCGCCTCTGTCAGTGCGCCCCAGGGTGGCTGTGGCTACATTGTAGCTTGCCATCACCAGTGTGTGAATGTGTGTGTGAATGGGTGGATGACAGGTTGTGTAAAGCGCTTTGGGGTCCTTAGGGACTAGAAAAGCGCTATACAAATACAGGCCATTTACCATTTAGTTCATCAAATGCCAGAAATTAAAAGGTCCTCCAAGTGTTTTTGTTGTCGTGGAGATTTCTAATTGTTAAATGTTCCTTAAATCCTTTCATTAAAAAAAGAATAAAAATCTTTTTTCCATTTCAAATATACACAAAAGAATACAGAAAAATTACATTACATCAATCCACAAAAAGTCTATATTGTGTCATCTCAATAGTTTGTTCCTGTTACAAAAATATTTCAGTCCTCACCCTGTCATCGATACATGATTTTGATTCATTCTTTCATTTCTCTCAACACCGTTTCTGCTGAAATCTTATCTTGTGAATTGCGTTGGTGGTTCCAGTTTGTACCACCTCTTTGTAATGGCTTTCTTACAAGCTACTAACAGGATTTTAAACAAATAACTGTTTTCTCCTGATACAGTATTTCCTTCCATATTACGTAAATACGACAGGGTACATGGCCTTTTTATATCATAACCCTGAAATTTGGCAACTACCAAATAAACAGTCTATGGAAAAAAAAATGCCTGAGCAAAGTCAAAAGACATGAGAATGGTTTACATTTCCTGTTCCATGTGGTCTCCAACATGCCTGTGTTGGAGACAAAGATTTCCTCATTTAGGGGGAACCAAAAAGTCTTATCAAATCCAGTCTTCTCCAGTAAGACTTTGAATTTCGCTTCCTTGTGCATACTTCTGAGTTTTGCCACTAAGCCTCATAATCTTTGTCAGACCAGCAGATTACAGGTCGAATTTGTGCTGCATGGAAATATTTCATCATGTTTGGCAGTGCCATGCCTCCATGTTTGCTCACCTTCATAGTTTGAAATGTTATTCTTGGCCTGTTGCCATTTCATGTAAGTTTTATCCATGTTTTTAAAAGGCTTAGGTACCTTCATGGGTCCCCTTAAAAAATGCCTCTATTTTTGAGCCAAAATGCAGTGAAAGGAAAATTCACCTTTCCGTATTATTCTTAATGTCTTCAGTCACTTTGATATGGTTTGCTTCGTGTAATTCATGGACGTCAAACTCATTTTACATTATGGGCCATTTACAGCTCATTTTGATCATTTTATATTAAGTAGGCTGGACCAGTGAAACTTGCTTTTCTGTTTTTGTAAAAAGAAATAGTAACAGAAAACAGTAATAGAAAATACCTTGCTTGTTATTTACATTTAATTGTGGCACCAGTGTTTAGAAAACAGTGCAGCTTTGGTGAATCACTTGTAAGACTAACCATACCTGCCATATTAGTCTTTGCTGGTCCAATTCTGGCCCATGTGCCTTATGTTTGATACCCACAATATAGTTTATCGTTCTTCTTGTTAAAGTAACTTGTAATTTCATTTTTTGCACTCAATTTTCATATATATATATTTTATAACTGTGTAATTTTGAATACAATATAGTTCAATGCTCAAATAAGTGTTTTAGCCAGACTCCGCAAATTTCTATATCCAGAAAAGAATACAGAGCTAAAGCCGATTAATTAATATTGGAAGACATCTGTCTAGATGATCTAAATAGCAACTTACATCATCAGCCACCCCCAACCTGTACCACTTTAAGATCGTTATTCTGCCGTATTGTGTCAATGTTTTTATAAAAATTGCAAAAAGTGTTGTTGTTAAGCAAAAGTCTGTGTTGTCTGGTGTACAGGTAGGTGCAGTTGTACACTCTGTCTCTCATTTATTTTTAACCCATTGATCCAGATCCAGATTTCTTAAGTACCTGGTATAGTTAACATTAACAAATGCGTTTTCAGCCTCGAGAGTTATTGAGGCCGCACTGATACAGTTATGTTTAATATATTCAGTGATACGCAGGATGGTTCTTATGTTATCTTGGGTTTAATTGTCCCTTAATAAAGCCTATTTGATCTTTAATTGATAATGTCTTTCATAAGGTGTTCATATCCTTGAGGTATACACTTTATATACATCTACTACAAGCCAGTTGGAACACCTGGTTCTGAACACCACAAAGACAAAAGGTGATCATGGTCTTTCAGAAAAACAGAGCTGACCCACCTTACCACTGGGTCTTTAGTGAAGAGACGGGTCACTAAATGATGACTGTGTGGAGAGAGTTCAGGGTTTCGCATCCCTGGGCACCATGATGTCTATCGACATCTCCTGGATTGTAAACACAGCTACCATCATCAGTGCAGACGCTGCTGTGCCTTCCTGTCTGAGAAACCTGCAGGACACCGGACCTCAAGGCCTGGAGTTCGACACCCCTGGTGCAGAAGGTCATTAGCTGCCCTCTATTAATACATTAATACATCCTGCTGCCTCAGTAGAGCTGAGGCAATCACAAGAGACTCCACCCTTCTTCCATCTCACCTGTGTGACCTGCTGCCCTCAGGGAGACGCTACAGGTCAATTCAAACCAGGATTAACAAACCCGGCAACAGTTTGCTTCTGCCAGCCATCAATGCTGACCACGTCCCTGCCTCACCCGAACTCACACATCAGCACCCCTACCACACATATAAATATCACATACACACTGCAACACACAATCACAAATAAACATCACCACCACCGCACAAGACGTTACCATTGCACATCTGTATAAACCTTGTACATTTGGAAAGTTGGTATTTTTAGATTTGTTTTTACTGTTAGTTGTTGTGCTTCTAATTTCATTTAACACTGGATGCTTAATGACAATAAAAAGCTTGCTGGTAGATGGTTAGTTGTGTGTGTGTGTGTGTGTGTGTGTGTGTGGATTGGATGGGTTGTTTTTGACATCTGGTAAAAATTCTATGTCAACAGCACTTACATGAATATATTTACTTAGAAAACTGGTGAGGAGTTGAATATGCATTTTACCCCCTTTTTTATTGCTAAGCAAGTAAAATTGACAGATATTTTGCAGATAGAAACTTACACAGCTTATTTTCGCTAAAACATCAGTTGCTCCCTCATTGGGTGTGAGTTTCAACTGATGAAACTACAGTGGGGCAAAAAAGTATTTAGTCAACCACCGATTGTGCAAGTTCCCCCACCTAAAATGATGACAGAGGTCAGTAATTTGCACCAGAGGTACACTTCAACTGTGAGAGACAGAATGTGAAAAAAAATCCATGAATCCACATGGTAGGATTTGTAAAGAATTTATTGGTAAATCAGGGTGGAAAATAAGTATTTGGTCAATAACAAAAATACAACTCAATACTTTGTAACATAACCTTTGTTGGCAATAACAGAGGTCAAACGTTTACTATAGGTCTTTACCAGGTTTGCACACACAGTAGCTGGTATTTTAGCCCATTCCTCCATGCAGATCTTCTCGAGAGCAGTGATGTTTTGGGGCTGTCGCCGAGCAACACGGACTTTCAACTCCCGCCACAGATTTTCTATGGGGTTGAGGTCTGGAGACTGGCTAGGCCACTCCAGGACTTTCAAATGCTTCTTACGGAGCCACTCCTTTGTTGCCCGGGCGGTGTGTTTTGGATCATTGTCATGTTGGAAGACCCAGCCTCGTTTCATCTTCAAAGTTCCCACTGATGGAAGGAGGTTTTGGCTCAAAATCTCACGATACATGGCCCCATTCATTCTGTCCTTAACACGGATCAGTCGTCCTGTCCCCTTGGCAGAAAAACAGCCCCATAGCATGATGTTTCCACCCCCATGCTTCACAGTAGGTATGGTGTTCTTGGGATGCAACTCAGTATTCTTCTTCCTCCAAACACGACGAGTTGAGTTTATACCAAAAGGTTCTACTTTGGTTTCATCTGACCACATGACATTCTCCCAATCCTCTGCTGTATCATCCATGTGCTCTCTGGCAAACTTCAGACGGGCCTGGACATGCACTGGCTTCAGCAGCCGAACACGTCTGGCACTGCGGGATTTGATTCCCTGCCGTTGTAGTGTGTTACTGATGGTGACCTTTGTTACTTTGGTCCCAGCTCTCTGCAGGTCATTCACCAGGTCCCCCCGTGTGGTTCTGGGATCTTTGCTCACCGTTCTCATGATCATTTTGACCCCACGGGATGAGATCTTGCGTGGAGCCCCAGATCGAGGGAGATTATCAGTGGTCTTGTATGTCTTCCATTTTCTGATGATTGCTCCCACAGTTGATTTTTTTCACACCAAGCTGCTTGCCTATTGTAGATTCACTCTTCGCAGTCTGGTGCAGGTCTACAATACTTTTCCTGGTGTCCTTCGAAAGCTCTCTGGTCTTGGCCATGGCGGAGTTTGGAGTCTGACTGTTTGAGGCTGTGGACAGGTGTCTTTTATACAGATGATGAGTTCAAACAGGTGCCATTCATACAGGTAACGAGTGGGGGACAGAAAAGCTTCTTACAGAAGACGTTACAGGTCTGTGAGAGCCAGAGATTTTCCTTGTTTGAGGTGACCAAATACTTATTTTCCACCCTAATTTACGAATAAATTCTTTACAAATCCTACCATGTGGATTCATGGATTTTTTTTCACATTCTGTCTCTCACAGTTGAAGTGTACCTCTGGTGCAAATTACTGACCTCTGTCATCATTTTAGGTGGGGGAACTTGCACAATCGGTGGCTGACTAAATACTTTTTTGCCCCACTGTAACTGAAAATTGTTTATTTTCTTACTACTTGAGGGGGGAAATGGCAGTATGTGGCTCTGATTAATGTTGGCAGCGTTCAGCCTCTGGTTAAATTGAACAGCTTTGCAAAGCAGTGAAACATAGATATAAATTCTGAGACCTTTGACAGGCTTTATGTTTATTTGAAATTGATTTAAATAGTCATTACCTTTATGACTCCCTGTAAACAGGCCCTTCTAATTGAAGCCAGTTATTTCCATAAATGTAAGGGAAAAATGAGTGGTGCTTGATGTTTGCATTTGTTTTTATCTCAGCAAGGCAAACAAACATCGAAACGTGTATTTTATCACACTATACCTTAGCTTACCGATATACTTAAAACAGATCAGGACTGCTGGTCAGCTTTTCTTGGTGGCTTTCCTATGGCCTTTTACCACAAACCCTGGGGCCTTTACACCAGCATGGCATTATATGAACAGTGCTTTCCTCCATATATGGTAAACACCAGCAAAAGTAGTAGCTTGTAAATGAGGTCTGTAATCTGAAGCCTTTTTTATTTCACTGGCAGACCCCTATGCTCTCAATAAGCATCCTGTCATTATGGTTATGCTACCCACATTTAGTGTTGTCCATCTCTTCTTTTGTGCCGTTATTTTCACTTTACTTTTTCAGAATTACAATATTAAGAAATGTTTTGTTATTGGTTTCTCTCAGGTTGCATGATTCATTACAAACAGCTTGAAATGAAGTGAAAGTGTGTCAAGAACAAAATATTTTAGAAACATATGTCACTCTGTCACTGGCAATACTACAGTCCCAATCAAGACCACTTGAAAAATGGCAAAAAAAATCATATTTTGCATGTTTGGATTTTACCAAGGTTCCAAGTAGAACTTCAGCATGCAACGAGAAGAAATGGGAGTGAGACAAAACATTTTTTGAGCATGCAATTTACTGAAAACTGAAACGGGACCACATTCCTTGTTGCCATTTTTCAAGTGGTCTTAAACTTTTGATCGGCACTGTATTTTCACACACTTTGATACCAAGTTACAGGGAACGAGAAAAGAAAGGAGAACATAGAGTCAAAGACCCAACTAAAGCTACTGGAGAAATTTAGTGACATACACCAGTGCTGTATAAACACATGGAAAGTAAAGAGTGGAGTGGAGAAGTGCTCATTGCATCATGGGAAGTCCCGCCGAAGCTTGAGCCTATCGCAGCATAACAGACGACTGGACCAGGGTGAACTGGGATCAGTAAAGTTTGAAGTCTAATTTTGAAAGTAGTTAGTGTCTATCTCCTGAAATCAAACTGGTATAATGGTTCCAGAGGAGGGGGATTGGCTCCCAGTTTACTTGTAGGAACTGTAAGAACCACAGTTCACTGCCTGCAGTCTGAGAGTGAAGTACTTTGTTTAGATGCTTTGGTCCTACGAGATCTTTAAGCTATATAACAAAGCCTGATTATTCAAGTATTCAGATTACAGAGCATATAGTGTGCTCAACTCCAAAACCCCAAAGAGTATAAAGGCCAGTCTTAAGGAATATAAAAAAGGCTGAAGGCTTTTCAGGGAGTTTTTAGAGCACCAAGAGTACAATACTAATGCATTACAATAGTCCAGTCTTGCAGGGATGAGGGAACATATGGGATGTTTCTAATTATTATCATTTTGATTAGGTGAAAGAAAGCGGTGCTACATATTTGTTGAAAAAATACTCTGCAGGACACACCCTGGTCAAAAATTACTGAACGATTCCTCCCACTGTTACTGGAGGCCCAGACCATGTTGTTGATGATTAGTAAAGATTTTCAAGCAAACGCTTCCCTTTTACATTACGGAGTATTCATGTGTAAACTATTAGGGTGAAAAATGAATGTTGCATTTTGTAATATGGCTGTAACGTGACAAAATATGGAACAACTGAAGTGCTTTAAGTTTACTGTCAGAGGCCATAAGATCATATGTAACATTCACTGGTGTTGTGCTGTGATCCACTCTAAATAGTGACTGAAACTTTGTTAAATCATTCCGGCGCAAATTACTGTCTAGTTGTGTTACAACAACTATTAGGAAAACCTTTGAAATAAAAGGGTTAGAAATCAGCTTATAATTGGTTAACACGTCTAGATCAAATAAGCAATGGTTTAATTACAGCCACCATAAAAGCCTGTGGCATGTAGCCAGTTAACAGGGATAACCGACCATATTTAAATTTGAAACATTAGTTAATGGTAAGACATTTTTAATGACTTGGAGAAAATAATGAGGTTAGTTCAGAGAGAGTGTAGCTACAGTATACTTAATGATATTTCTGTGGGAAGACCGTGATTAGTAAAAAATTATTACTTTTTTTGGCAAGAATTTAAGTTAGACATTAGGGCTGCTTGATTATGGCAAAAATGATAATCACGATTATTTTCACTGAAAGTGAGATCTCGATTATTTGACGATATTTATTTAACAATAACAAGGTATTGAATAATGACTTTAAAGATTGTCAAAAAAATAATATAAAATAGTGTGCAAATACTGATAACAGTGCAAATGTTTGCAATATAAACATAAATGAAAAATGTAACACTGTAGCAAAGTTTACACACTGTCTACTTGATCCACGTCTGACTCCGTGAACCCATAATGTTTCCACACCACTGAAGTTTTTTTTACCTCTTTTCAACCAACGGCAGTCACTCTTCTCTCCAAATAACTTCTGCTTAGCTTTCCAAGCTTCCCTCGGGTCCTCTTAATCAGCGGTCCCCCATCCCCGGGCCTCAGACCCGTACCGGTCCGTGAGTCGTTTGGTACCGGGCCGCGAGAGTTGAGGCTCAGGTGTGAAATGTATAGTTTTCAGGGTTTTTATCGGTTTTCAGCGTTATTTTGTTATCGTTTTTGTTGTTAACTCAGTTTTCCTGGGTCTTTTCACGTGTGTTATGAGTAAATCTTCTTTTTTTCGGTACCGGTACTAGTTTTATTTTGTTGTATTTATCCGCGACACCTTAAAGGCCGGTCCATGAAAATGTTGTCGGGCATAAACCGGTCCTTGGCGCAAAAAAGGTTGGAGACTGCTGCTCTTAATTGTTGTGACACGTATTCGAAATGCAGAGAGGTGCGCTCGATTTGCCACACGGAGCAGCACGAGAGTAAAGCACGAGGGAGGGGCTAATAATCGGCTCAGTCATTTTTAATGATCGTTGAAAGCCCAGATCGTAATCGTCATTAAAATTCGATTACTTGAGCAGCCCTATAAGACATTAAAGATTTTTTTTGTCACCTGACTGTGCTGATCATCTTCTCTTTGATGGTTTTCCTCAGATGGTCAGGTGATTCCACTGGTGGAGTTGTCAGCAAAACAGGTCGCCTTTCACATCCCATTTGAAGTGGTAGAGAAGGTCTATCCTCCTGTCCCAGAACAGCTCCAGCTTCGCATTGCCTACTGGAGCTTCCCTGAGAATGAAGAGGACATCAGGTGAGGATTTGTTTTTTAAACCCTTTATTCGCCTTAGATAAAAACCATAAATGCATTAATTCCTCTTAATTGGGAAATTTCAAATATTACTTTGTTACGGAGACTGTTGGACCAAGGCTGTGGGGAAAAAGCATGCTGCATCAAAAAGAAAAGAAATGAAATGAGAAATGAACATTCATCAATGTATTCACATGTAATATAGTATAGTAATAGTTTCTATTTCTATATTGTATCACTAACCATTAAGTTAGGAGTATATTCTGTTAAACCCAGATGAAATCAAAGATTGTGTCACATGTAACAGTTGGGGTTTCTGTTTGTTTATTCATAAAAACACAAACATGAAATATAAAAAAAAAAAGATGCAACGTGCCCAAACCTTTGCACATAAGTGTAGATATATTCAGCCTTCTCTCTCTCTCCATTACTGGTTGTTGGTTACTGGTGGACAGTAACAAATTTCTTAGTGTGCCCACCACTACAACGGATTTGAAATCCAAAAAGGGGTCAACCTTGGGTTTAAAAATATTGCATTTAACATTTAGGTAAAGTAAAATAGATAACTGCAAAATTAATCCAGAAAATTCAATCTCCTGTTTTTTGTTTCCTGTTTGTTTCCAAACAGGAAACAAAACTATTTTTGCACAGAAAAAAGTATTGAAATAAACAAAATCGAGACTGGATGAAAGGAAAGGCGTCCATGGCTGTCTGGTTGACTGATGTTTATTGGCAATGTGACTGCTAATAAAAGTAACAGGATGATTTTTTTTTTAAACTATCTAGGCTATGCTGACTTTGACTCTGCTTTGACTCTTTGACTTTGGTTTCATACTGCTGCAGATTATATTCCTGCCTTGCTAATGGGAGTCCAGATGAATTCCAGCGTGGAGAACAACTCTATAGGATCAGAGCTGTCAAAGACCCTTTGCAAATTGGTAAGTAGAGTAATCCTTTACATAAGAATGAGTACTCTTATGGAAAACATTTCTCTGGTGTTCTAACTTTGGTATATCACACTATATTCTTCTACAATCACCAAGCTTAGAATAACACCATGTGCAGGTTACAGTAAATCATGTGATTCAAAGGTACTCCATTTACCTCCATTATTTCTACAAGTCTGCTATTAGTATAATCCTGTTTTCAGAATGCTGGGTATGTGTAATATCTAAACCCAATTTCCAACTTTTAACTGCAAATCTTCCAAATACCACATTAAATGGTGACATTTTGGTTTGTTTGTTTTGTTGTTTTTCACCTATATAGGGCCTTTTAAGTTGTTTCTCTACAAAGCCATTTGCTGTGCACACGCATCCAACTTTTAATGACAAATACTTTTGATATGTATTATGCAGAGTGGGTTAAGGTGCTGGTCGGCTAACGGTGGTTAGCACTGTTGCCTCAAAACAAGAAGGTCCTGAGTTCAATTGCAGCATCAGGCCGGGGTCTTTCTGTGTGGAGTTTGCATGCTCTCCCATGCTTGCGTGGGTTCTCTCTGGGTACTCCGGCTTGCTCCCACAGTCCAAAGACATGCAGTTAGTGGGGATACGTTAATTGGAAACACTAAATTGCCCATAGGTGTGAATGCTATATGACTGAGGCACCTTCTCCTTTATTACTAGTAGGACTTTGTACAAATGTGTTGTGTGACGACATGGATTAGAAAATGGAAAAACCTCAAACAATGCCTGCGTTTTGTTTTTTTTGTGGGAGAGAATATTTTGGTCTGGAATTTAATCATTGTAAGATTGCAAACCTTTTGCACAAAAGAGCTATATTAAATAAAAGACTAAGCAATATCAAAACCAAAACCATTCTGTCGGACACTAAAATATAATTTCCAATCAAAGAAATGCACTTGCTTCCATTTCAAACTCATTGTTGTCTTTGCTGATTTTGTTTTTTTCTGTTTTCATTTACAAGGCTTTCATCTCAGTGCTACAGTAGTCTCCACTCAGTCCAGTCAGTCTAAAGGAGCCTACAACGTGGCGGTCATGTTTGATCGCTGTCGCATCACCTCCTGCAGCTGTACCTGTGGTGCAGGAGCCAAGTGGTGTGCCCATGTGGTGGCACTCTGTCTCTTCAGGATCCACAATGTAAGTTTTTGTTAATATTCAGGTATTTAAAGGGTAAACCACTAACTTTGTGGTTGGAACACATACTGAATTCATGTGCATGCGTAAAGCAGCAGATCTGTAGTTTGAATCCTGACACTACACTGTCTCTGTCTCTCTGTATTTCCTGTCTTTCTCTTTGTTTTTCCTTAAAAAAAAAGAAGAAAATATAAAGGAATTCTTGTGAAATGATGGTAGGAAAAAATTAAACAAGATGAATACACTTAGCTTTTTGATGATGGACATATCCTGGAAAACCTCTCGTCTTAAAAGACCAGTCATCTCAAAAAATATTCCTCCGCATGTCATCTGTTTACTTGAAAACAGTGATCCATTCTGCCGTTCCAGGGACTTTGTTGTTTTTTGATTATGATCATTTTTTTGTGGGTTTGTGTTTCTAATTGTCATTTTACCTGCCCAGGAACTTCTGATGGAAATATATAAGTGTTTGTGATAACGGACCATTAGTCTTTCACATTACTGATTTGAAAGAATTTGCCCACTTTTCTTTGCAGTTGTTTTAATTCAGCCGCAAAGGAAGATTTTCATCTTACTGTGTAAACCAAATGAGTTTGAATTTCAGGGCGTGACCTGATGGCTGAATATTCTCCTTCAGGAAGGATGCAAATACACCACCATTTAGCTTCTTGGGACGGCTACTGACTAAAGGACCTATTAATGCAATGCCATTCCTCTGTATTTTCCTACATTTGATCTGTTTACTTCTTTCTGTTTACAATCCCCCTTAAAAATACCTAAACAAATATGGTGTGTGTGTGTCTGTGTGTGCGTAGGCATCAGCAGTGTGTCTTAGGGCTCCAGTTTCTGAGTCTTTGTCCAGACTGCAGAGAGACCAGCTTCAAAAGTTTGCCCAGTACCTCATCAGTGAGCTGCCTCAGCAGGTATCTTAAGCTATTTATGATCTCTATAAACCAAATGATTAAAGAAAATGCATTCATTCAGTTATTTCTCTCCAGATCCTGCCTACAGCCCAGCGACTCCTGGATGAGTTGCTGTCCTCACAGTCCACTGCCATCAACACTGTGTGTGGAGCTCCAGGTTCAGTATCAGATTGCTAAACAAACAGCATTTGAAAAATCTGAGGCTGCATCACATAAACTTTGTGATGTCTTTAAGTTTCTTGAAGACATTTCGCCTCTCATCCGAGAAGCTTCTTCAGTTCTAAGAGCAATTGGTTGGGAGAAGCCAGAAGGGAAAAAAGAAGGAACATACACATGTAAAGAAAGCTCTTAAAAAGCTGTCTTAGAAAGCTCTGGGGTTATCCTAATTGAGCTTTCATCAAATCAGTAAAGATGCACAGAAAAGAAGATCAGACACCAACTAGGGAGGATCAGAAGGACAAACGGAACAACATTGTCATCCCTTATGGAGCAGGTTTATCAGAGAAACTCAGAAAAGACTTTTCCAAACACGACATCCCAAAATAGAATAGAATAGAATTCAACACAACATTCAAAATACTTCAGACCCAGCCACACAGGAGCCACCTTGACAGGACAAGACTCGGCTGTCCATCTGCATCTAAAGGACATCGCTCTTTAGAGGATGCCAATGTCAATTTTTGGACAGAGAAGACAGATGGTTTGAAAGAGTAGCCATCACATCTCGGGTCATTTGGTCTCAGTAAGTCACAGGATAGGGTAGGACAAGGTCTCACACCCAAAACCTTGGCTGATTGTGAACCACACCTGTTTTTCATACCTTGGCTCATGTGATTAGGCAGAGGAAAAATAGGGGGTCCACAACATTCTTAGGGACACTCCCAATACGGTTTAAAAATCTGTGACTCTCCACCAATTGGTCTTAGAAGTGAAAAAAGCTTCTCAGATGAGAGGTGAAACATTTTCAAGAAACTTAAAGAAGTCCAGACGCTTTTCTTTCCAAGCTCCTTAGACTATTCTTGGAGAAATGAAAGCATTTCTATAAAATCACTACTGTTCCACATTTTCTTTTCATGGGGGACTCTGATGCCTTTTAATTGTTAATGGAAAAGCAAAGCCTTCTGTAGTTTATTGTGTAGAGTAGATGTTTTTTCTTAAGATTCAATTATTTCTGCACAATTTATTTTTGTAGATCCAACAGCAGGCCCTTCAGCATCGGACCAGAGCACCTGGTATTTGGATGAGTCAACCCTCAGTGACAACATCAAAAAGACTCTACACAAGTTCTGTGGGCCTTCACCTGTTGTTTTCAGGTAGGCGTGATTTGTCACACATGATTACCCTTCATCTTATGCATATGACGTAGTGTTGACGAGAAAGTGCTACAGTAAATCTTTCACTGGATATAGTTTGTTTTTTAGTAAATGTACCTCAGCGTTACTTTGCCTAAACCAGTACTATTTGTGTTATCCTCAGTGATGTGAACTCCATGTACCTGTCATCCACCGAGCCACCAGCAGCTGCTGAATGGGCATGTCTGTTGCGACCTCTGAGGGGTAGAGAGCCAGAAGGCATCTGGAACCTTCTGTCCATTGTCAGGGAGATGTTTAAGAGGCGAGACAGCAATGCTGCCCCGCTGCTGGAGATTCTCACTGAACAGTGCCTCACCTACGAACAGGTATGTTGGCCATTACTCTGAGATGACTTCCAAAAGATGAGAGTAACCCAGTACAAAGAAGAAAAGATTTAGACATGGGACCCTTACTTTTAATGTACTGTTAAAGGGGAAAGAAATGTCTGTGAAGCCTTTGCAGTTTTCCTATTTTAAAAAAAAAAGCCCTCAAAGTAGGACAAGACTACAAAAAACCCAACTGAATTGTAAATATCATGTTTTCATTAGGTTATAGCTTGATGGCAACATACTGCTCCAGAGAAGGCAGTTCAAAGATGCCTTTCCTTGCTTTAGAAATTAGGAAAAACCACATTCTCTTCAAGTATGACTATGTAGTAAGAGTTGGAGCACTAGGCTGTCCTGTGTCCAGCCAAACATTTGGCACATTATGAAACAAAAAAATAACACAAAAGAGGCCCAATGCCTCTAAAATCTGTATTTGGCAATGATGGAAAAAATCACTCAAAACCATAGCAGCTGATCTCCTCTGTGCCTAAATGCGTACACGGGTTGTTAAAGGAGGAGCTGATGCAGCATGGGTAGCCTGTATCCTGGTTTATCTACAATGCATATGACTTAAATTCATAATTGGCACTTTAACAAAAAAAGGTGCTGTTCCTGAGTTCATCATCTGATACGCTGCATATATCCTATGCATAAAGGACAGGATATGAATTTTCACAGCACCCAACATTCTTTGGAAACAGGGATGTATATTTCATACATTTGGTATGAAATCATTATGTACATATTACACTGATTCTCACACACACACTTGTCTGTGTCTATTCAGATCATTAGCTGGTGGTATAGCGTTCGCACATCAGCGTCACACAGCAGTGCTAGTGGTCATACTGGCCGGAGCAACGGACAGTCAGAAGTAGCCGCTCATGCCTGTGCAAGCATGTGTGATGAGATGGTGGTTCTTTGGAGGCTGGCAGTGCTCGACCCCACTATGAGCCCCTGCAGGTCAGACCACAGACACCGTGCTACATACTGGTCATGGATTGGTTCACCTGTCACAGAATTTTAGTCATGAAGTATAAATTCTATTATTAAAAAATAGCCTCTGCTAGCACATTTATCACTAATTGTGTGTAACTACATATTTAGGGTGCCAGTGAATATGAAGTAGCAATTCATGTTAAATATAAAGACTATGGACATTCTCTTCTAGGCGTTTGGAACTGGCCGGTCAGCTGAGGCAGTGGCACCTGAAAGTTATAGAGATAGTGAAGCGGGGACAGCATCGCAAGTCCCTGGATAAACTGTTTCAAGGCTTTAAACCTGCTGTGGAGTCCTGCTATTTCAACTGGGAGGTGGCCTACCCATTGGATGGCATTACCTACTGCAGTGCAGATAAGAAGAGTGCCACGTTCTGCTGGTCCAGGGCAATGCTGCACCAGAGAGGAATCAAGTCGCCTGCAGGAGGTGGTGTTGACTCTTCTGAATCAGGGGCCAGAGCTGAAGGCGGACCGGCAGGAGAGTATAAAGGCAGGGCAAGTAGTAACTCCACACAACAGGAGGTAGCAGTGCGACCTAAGGAGACCATTCTGACCAAGAGGAAGGGACTGTCAGTGAGTGGAGGTGGAGGGATGCTTGTTCGACTGGGAGGGAGTGTCTCACTATCCCTGGAAGATGGAGGAGGAAAGTGCATGTACAAAGGCCCGGGTTCCTCCTCTGGAGGAAAGTTGAAACTGACTCAGGGAGGTGGGAAGGGGGCAACAGGAGGAGGACCTGGCGGTGGTGGAGGATTAGGAAGTAGTAAGCATACAAGTGCCAAACGCAGAACTAGTAGTGAAGATAGCTCCTTGGAGCCAGACTTGGCTGAGCTCAGTCTGGATGACGGCTGCAATCTGGCTTTGGGGGCTGAGGCTAGTAACACTTTCGAGTTTCTCCCACCACCACCAGAGATGTTGCCCTCTCCAAGTCCACTGCTCCGAGATTCACGGAAGTGCAACAGTGGAGGGAGCAAGATTTTTGAAACAAAGCATAGCAGCCGTGACTCTGCAGCAATTGCTGCTGCAGAGCCTGCTCCACCTTGTTTCCCTTTGAAAGAGAATGGAGTGATAGTTGTGGGCATGCCCAGCACAGCAGAAAAGGAAGCCGAGGTGGAGCCAGCACTTAACATAGATGAAGATGTAGATTCAGCTGGTAGTAACCAGCCTTTAGTTTCAGCAGTTACAGTGAGATCAGGCACCCCTCAAACATCTGCTAAGCCAGTGCTAGGCTGCAAAGAGTTGGTGTCTGCTGCAGCAGTAGCAGGAAGTGGAGCAGTAGTGGTAGGTGGAGCAGCTCGTGAAGGAGCTGAAGCTGTACGTGCAGCTGCTGAAGGAGAAGCTGTGGGTGAAGATGACTACCAGGCATACTATCTGAGTGCTGCTTCAGAAGAGGGTGTAGACAGACAGCTAGCTGACAACCATCAGGAGGAGGAGCCAGACATCTTTGCAGGGATCAAACCACTGGAGCAGGAGGGACGCATGGAGGTAAGTGCAAAGACCCAGTTTTAACCATAGAAACCCAACAACAAAAGAAAAGCAGTTCACTTGGAAAGTAAGAGCATGAAATAAACATTAGATACAAGGATGCGCAAAATTACATCATTGTCTACCAGTACAGTAAAAGTTACGCTTTGTAGACTTTCTTAAATTAACGAAATATCTAAACTTCAGAGGTTAGAAATTCATGACTATAAGTAAGCTAGCCTGTCCAAACACTGTCCAATAAAGTCAAAAATAGTTTTTAAGATAAACTGACATACTGTAAAAAGTTAGCTTTTTTTAATGAAAGCATCTTACAATTAGAGAAAAGAATATGATTTTTTTTCTGCACTCATGTAGGTTTGTTGAACATCAGAGGTTAATAAACGTTTCATCTGCTGATCCTTTGCCATTTTAAAAAGTAGGGCCCAGTGTGTTGTGGTTACATTGTTCAGTCACAAAGGATTTAAAGATTAAACACTTGGACTTCATCGATAAGTTTGCGTTTGGAAGAAATTGATAATGTCTGCTAAGATATTATGTATATTGGCATACGCAAACAGTTGTAAAAAAGTTTGTGTATCCCCCGAAGTTACCAAGATAAACATACACCACTTAACTAACACAAAAACAGTTGTACTTTTTACGCCTTTGTTAGACATTAGGCACTTATGCACCCCCATACCATCAGAGTTCTAGCTGAACTGAAAGCAACCACTAATAACAAGATCGGTGCTCGCCCTCCTTTTAAGCCTGGAACATCCATGTTTTCCAGAATGAATTTAAAACAATTTTTCAAATCACCCTTGTCCCTTACACCATGATTTTGCTAGATTGATCAATTCTTTTGATGATATTATATATTGTGGATGCTGAGGTAATAGTACATCAGGCAACACTGATATCATAATATCAAGTAAGAATTTTATGTTGATATCATAGGTGTATCTACTAAAAATCTAGCACGCAATTGAATCTCATTGATGTCAAGGTCAAAGGTCATGTTTCCTGAAAATCTTGTGAATGCAATAACTTAGGGTGTTATCTAGGATTTTGAAATTGATACCATAGGTATGTCTGCTAGGAGGCTGAGGGTTACCACTGGATGCACCAGTATCTTTGCAGATTAGTGACCCTCTGCCTGTCTTTGCTTTGGAGACATTCTAATAATAATAATAATAATAATAATGGATTGCCCAAGGACACAACGACCGAGACTGTCCGAGCCGGGGCTCGAACCAGCAACGTTCCGATTACAAGACGAACTGCCAACTCTTGAGCCACGGTTGCCCCACGATAGTAGTTGCAAAATGTTCCTCTAGCCTTCTAGCCATGTTGGCTGCCCCAAGTTTTTGTGATATGTTGTTGCCATCAAAATTTTTTAACATAAATACATAACTTCTTTGGCTCTCGGAGGAGGCAGACGCACTTTTTCTCCTCTCCCTTATCTTCCCTGCTTATGTCCTTGTCTAGTCTCGTGGTTTTTTTGTATTTTCCCTGGAACCCTCTCTCACAATCTGTTCTCTAAAACCTAAAAGAGGAATTATGGATTGGATCAACTGGTCCCTAAATGCAATTGACACCCCTTTCTCAACGAGAAGTCTGAGCTCGGGTGAGCCTGAGTGCTGAAGATATCTACCTATTCGGAACCATGATAACAGGGTTCTGGCTGATCGGAGCTGGCCTGGCCCTGACTTATCGAAGAATTAAGAAAGCGGAACCGGCTGTTCAAACCCCCACAAGGCTGCCCGCTGGGATTGGAACGATGGGAGAGGCGTGAGTTTCTCAAAATGGGCTCGTTGAGTGCAGCACAGATAAGATCTTGGAGAGGCTACGGCTGCTGTGAATACTCAGAATAAGATCTCTGACTGCAGACTGGATACATCTTGGAAGGGCTCGCTCGGAATAACATCTCTGGGCGCAAATTGGATGACATCTCGGGGAGGCACACTGCCGTGAATTCTCAGAAATTGGCTCCTTGAGCACAAGAAATGGCAATATCACAGAACGCAAGTATGGCGAAGCTCGTGGCTCTCCAACAGGAGATTGAGAGACCAGTGTTGGACTGTAGAACTGCTTTGAAATTCATATGAGCTGTTCGCACTAAAGTAAAAATACCATCACTTCATGCGGATACCCTCTTGGCGCCAGCTGCAAGGTCAGAGCTGAACAAAACACCCTGATAACGACTGTGTTTAGTCTGTTCCTTCCCATTCCATGCAAGGCCACCTGAGTTGGCTGGAAGACTGTTTACTTAGCCTAGCAGGGCGAAAGACACTGTCTCAGCTGAACTATGGACATGCACACACATACATATACTGATACTGATGAGCACTCACCGACGCATCACCCTCCCTACCCCGGATCCAACGCCACCTCCAACGCTTACCTCCCCACTGATGTGAGTAGAGCAGTGGCGAGAGGACACATCCCTGAAGTGCTCCTGTGTTGAGCACCTCAGGGATGTGTCCTCTCGCCACTGCTCTACTCCCTCTACACTTCAGACTGTGTGGCCACCCATGGCTCCAACACCATTGTGAAGTTTGCTGACGACACAGTGGTGCTGGGTGCCGTCTCCAACAACGATGAGGCGGCCTACATGGACGAAGTGAAGAATCTGGCATCATGGTGCCAGGACAACCACCTCCAGCTGAACGTCGGCGAGACCAAGGAGCTGGTGGTGGACTTCAGAAGGGGTCAGCACAGAGACTACAAGCCCATTATCATCAATGGAGCTCCAGTGGAGAGGGTGCAGTCCTTCAAGTACCTTGGTGTCCAGATCTCCTCAGACCTGACATGGGCTGCCCGCATTCAGGTCCAGACCAAAAAGGCTAGGCAGCACCTGTATCACCTACGACAACTGAGGAAGTTCAGGGTCTCTCCAGAGATCCTCAGGATTTTCTATACAGGCGCTGTGGAGAGCATCCTCACACAGAACATGACATCGTGGTTTGGGAACAGCTGTGTGAAGGACCAAAAAGCTCTCCAGAGAGTGATCTGTACAGCAGAATGCTGCTGCAGGATTGCTCTCCCCCCGCTTCAGGACACCTACACCAGGAGATGCCGGACTAGAGCAGCGCAGATACTGAAG